>NC_048596.1:42538331-43738331 GCF_003668045.3 Cricetulus griseus
CACCTTGACATCTGGAGGCATAGGTCCCCATCTAACTTGTGTGTCCTGTTTCTTTCTATACTGCATGAGAGGGGCATTTCTCTAGCCAACCTTTCTTTCCTTTTTGGGTTTTTCTTTTAAAACAGGTGTTGCTCTGCAGTCCATATTGACCCCCTAACTGGGTAGTTCAGGCTGCACCGGAATTTACTGGGAACTTTTTGCTCTGTCCTCCTGAGTGTTGGGATTACAGGTATTAGCCACATGCCTGGCTTTTTCTATTTTTTTTTTTTTTTTTTTGCAGAGAGGTGATTAGCTCAGTCACATCCAAAGGGTCCATGAAAGAATTCAGGGTCATTGTGAATTTGAAAGGAAAGAAATTACACCATTTACACTAACTAAATTCTAACAGGTAATTAGCAGCTCCTTTTATTATAAGTAGTAAATTACAGTAGTAATGATGCCTTCGACTTGGACATCTATAAGAACTGCACCCCTTTTCACTCTGAGACGCAGGAGAGCAGGTATCTTGAAGAATCACAGGTTCTCACTATTGTTTCAAGCTTACAGAAGCTGTTTATTAGACTAGCAATGAACTATCAAGAGGTCACAGATTTGTTTACAAATATATATATTTTTTCGAGACAGGGTTTCTCTGTGTAGCTTTAGAGCCTATCCTGGCACTCGCTCTGGAGACCAGGCTGCCCTTGAACTCACAGAGATACGCCTGCCTCTGCCTCCCGAGTGCTGGGATTAAAGGCGTGTGCCACCAATGCCCCACTTTTTTACAAATATTTTATACCTGTACTTTAATACAATTGACTTTCTTTGTATTCCTGTTTTTCATTTTGTGCATTTAAATTCACTCAGAAAAGAGGCCAAGATTTCACCACACCCCAAATGTTCACAGTACAAAGCTCCTGACTGGACATCTGTTGGCAAGAACCCATGATTAGTTCTGGGTGAGAGCAACCAGATCATGTTTATAATCTAAAGAAAGAAACACGTTCATCAAAAGTACTTGTTGTGAGGCTGGGCATGGGTGGTGTGTGCCTTTAATTCTAATGCTCAGGAGCCAGGGCAGGTGGGTCTCTTGTGAGTTCAAGCCCACCCTAGTCTACAAAGTGAGTTCCAGGCCAGCAGGGGTTACATAGTGAGACCCTGTCTACATTTAAAACAAAAAAGCAAAAACAACCCCAAACCACCAAAAAAGACCCAATTCCACAAAAGAACATGAGCAACAAAACCCAAACAAAATGCTTATTGGATATAAATCATGTAATCATTATCACGTAATGCAATTGTAAATATGTAAATACCTTACATTGTATCATTATCATGTAATATAATGTAAACATGTAAACACTTTATCAAGTAAATACCTTATACCTGCAAAGTAGAAGATATTAATAATAATGTCCATTTTACCTTACAATGCACAGGTAGGTAGGGTATGGGGCTGTTACTCTATATACTGAGAACACTGATATGACCTTTTCTTTTTTTTAACAAAAAATGTCTATAAACCATACTGCAAGTCCATATTCAAGATACCAAGCTTTTGTTTAAAAGGAGGAATCTACTATGATCTGAGCAATCTGGTCAGAAAATGTGTCATTTCTTACACTTTCTCTTTAAGATCGGATAATTAAATCACCAACAAACAGACCCCTTCCCACTGATTCAGCTGCAGCCACAGAGAAGACAGCACTTTGCTTAGGAGTCCTGCAGGGAATGGACCAGCTGGGAACGAGTTTCATCATCGAACACGGAGCCTGTAATCCACATTTGGAATGTGGCCATCCCAGGTGACACCTCAGGACCTATTCCTTCCCCTTCAGCAAGCTCAGAACCTCCTTTACACAAGCTCTCCCCACCCCAGGGAAGAGATCCAGACCCCACCCCAGGGAAGAGCTCCAGTGGCTGCTTGATGCCATTCCTTTTCTTGTTTACAAATAAATGGATAGCTTCTCTTGTAAATAGGAGGGTGCAGAAGTACAGGCGGAAGCTGAAAACAGTGTTTATAATCAAACAAGATGACAACACTTCCATAACAAGGTGCTACTAATACTCCATATTCCAGCTGAGGAAAGAAGCAGGGCTTAGGAAGCTGCTTACCGCTGGAGTGGGAAGCCAAGTTTAACGACAGCATGGCTGTCTCATCATGTGTAGTCCTCCCCCTCCCCCCACCCCTTACCCCCACCCCAGATTGAACTGGTAGATGTGGTAAGAAAGTTAGAAGATTATAATTAGGGCATGATGACCTACTATGGGAGAGTGGCAGGGAGTGTGAAACGAAGCGGAGGACAAGAGTACCACAGCTTTGGTTCTGAGCAGACAGGAGCCACAACAAAGCGCAGTCTGATGTCCAGCTCACTCTTAATTTGCTTTGTTGTTGTTTTTTCCTGTATCTGATGCTGGGGTTAGAACCTAGGACCTCACACATGCAGGCAAATGCTCTGCTACCAACTACACCCAGTGCCATCCGACTCCTAGGATTGATTCCTTCGTGATGTAATATAATAACACAGCAGATTTCCTCCCTCAAATTACATTTGTAATATCTCAATTGATATTACAGAATGACAGACACAACCCGGGAGCAGGACAAATAATATCTTCCCAGTGGCCGTTGATGTCACATTTGCACATCAGCCTCTGGTGCCACAGGTCAGATGACCACGCAATTTAGAATACTTGGGATTCGTGGTTAATATCACACCGGGGCAACACAAGCTAGCCTAGCCAAATAGTACACCTGGTTGCCCTAAAGGTGGGGGAAGAGGACTGGAGGAAAGGAAACCTGTTATACTCCCAGGTCAAAAGCTGGGCATAAAAAAAGAAGGGAGTGTTATATTTAACAATCACTCTCAACCTCATGTCCAGCGTCAGCTCCAGTAAACAAATGGAAATGTTGGTAACACTGATGGCCCTACCTCTTCCTTGGGGGGGGAGGGGGGGGGGACACCCAGGCCCCTCCCACTGATGGTCATGCAGCAGCCTGGGACTCAGAAGTCCCCACAGCTTTCTCCACCATGTTCACATGAGACACCATCTGGACATCTCCAGTGTCTTGCCAGCTGTTTATGGAGGAACTACTCACCCGCCAATTCCAATGACAAATGTTTTCATAATTGGCCTTGGAAATCACGTCTTCTTAATATTTTCTAAAATATAAATACATATAAAATAAAATCAGAGTTAGTCTTGAAAAGCAATAACAACCGAGAGGGGATCAATGGCCTCAACCCCATATTCCCCACTGTCTGGCTTCCTGTTGCCAATGGTTGGGGTTTTCTCAGGGCCTGTTAACTAATGTCACGATTGTGTGACCTATTTCCCTGGGTTACCTTATGATAACTATTCTTAGTTGTCAACTTGACTACATCTAGAATGAACAAAAACCCAAGCAGCTAGGCACACCTGTGAGGGATTTTTTTCTCTTACTTAAGTCATTTGAAGTAGAAAGACCCACTTTTAATCCAGATATTCTGAGTGGGAAGATACAGCTTCTGCAGGCAGCCTATATAAGGGTCATGGAAGAAAGAAGGGTGCTTGCCGGGCGTTGGTGGCATATGCCTTTATTCCCAGCACTAGGGAGGCAGAGGCAGGTACATTTCTGTGAGTTCGATGCCAGCCTGAACTACAGATCGAGTTCCAGGGCAGGCTCCAAAAGCTACACAGAGAAACCCTGTCTTGAAAAATCAAACAAAGAAGGGTTCTCTTTTTACCTGCTTGCTCTTGTGGGCAAGTTCATTACTTCACTGATATTAGAGCCTGTTTCTTTGGAACTCTGGCATATACTGAAGACAAGCTGAGACATCCAGCCTCATGGATTGACAGACTACTGGATTCTTGGACCTTCTGTTGGTAGACAGCCATTGTGACTAGATGGACTATAGCCAATTTAATAAGTCTCCTACATGTTTCTTTTTCCTATAGGTTTTGTTCCTCTAGAGAACTCTAAGATACCTCTCTATGCCCTTCCTGCTTGACTAATAAGAGAAGGCACTGCCACCAGAGGCAGAGACAAAGAGAAGTCAGTCTGTCTCTCATTCCACCCCCTCTCTCTCTGAAAAGCTTTCACTGGTACAGTATAAATTCTGAAGCTTTGCAGAAGTACAAACTGTTCCAGACTGGAATGACATAAATCCATTTCTAGAAAGGCCAGGAAGGAAACTAGATCAACTAAGCGAACACCTTCCTATCATCATCAGAGGCTCTGAAATGCTTCATTATCAAGAGCACAAAAGGATGTTAGATGTGTGCTGGCTCATCAGGCTCTGATGGCTAACCCATGTCATCCATATTGATGTGCTATGGAAAAGCCATGCATTTGCTGTGTACAGTTACTGGAAAATACTGGTCCCCTTCCTGCTCAACATATATCTGCACACACATCAGGATACTGCCTCAATTACATAGGATTTAAGTAATGACTGTGGCTGTGGTACTAGAAAGACTTAAGGGGGTTACCTGTGTGGGAACTCTAGCAATTCAGAGATGAGGGAATGAGGTAGAAGAACCTAGTTGTAAAATTCTTTGGGTAAGAAGGGTGGAAACTCTTGCAGTCAAATACAAGGAATTGCAAGGCTGTGTTTTCTCTCTCAAATCAAAACAGCACCCCTACCCCAAAGCCCAATGACCTGAGTTACTCTCTACTAGCTTGGGAATAGGGGTTCTATCCCCAGAACTCACATGGAAGGAGAGAACTGACCCTTCTGAGTTGTCCTCTGACCTCTGCCCACGTGCATGACACTCATGTGCCCACATATATACTAAAGAAATAATTGAAAAGTTTAAAATCCAGGCACCCAGGTCTACATTAGTTAGCAACCTGGGACTATCCAAAGCAGTGTTTGGGTAAATGCTGGACCTATCTCACCAGCAACAGCAAGTGATGATGCAGGAGGGGAGGAGAACCGGGCCATGCAGAAACAAGGCTGGGGCCAGGCTGAGTGGCTAGTGCAACAGTGAGCGGGCTAAAAATCCCTGAAGCTGTCCATTTCAAAATCTGTTGGATACACAAGGCAGTCCACTCCACATTCAGACATGGCACCAGCAACTTCCATTTAATTGTAAGTTAGGGCCTCTTTAAATATGGTTTGAGGGGCTGGAGAGATGGCTCTGTGGTTAAGAGCACTGGCTGCTCTTCCAGAGGACACAGGTTCAATTCCCAGCATCCACGTGGCAGCTCAAAACTGTTATTTTAGTTCTGGGGACTCTATGTCCTCACATAGACATACATAAAACAAAACACCAATGCACATAAAATAAAAAATAAATGACCCATTTAAAAAACAAATAAATATGGCTTAAAACTCAGATTTTGAACAAATTATAATCAAAAGTTGCCAAGCTGGTGGTGGCACACACCTTTAATCCCAGCACTTGGGAGGCAGAGGCAGGTGAAGCTCGGTGAGTTGGATGCCAGCCTGCTCTACAAAGGGAGTTCCAGAACAGCCAGGATGTTACACAGAGAAACCTTGTCTCAAACCTCCCCTCTCTCCCACAAAAAGAGTTGCCATGCTTTGCATATATCTATACCTATATATATGCTGAAGGGTTTTTTGTTTGCTTGTTTATTTTGGAATCTTTTCATGTGGCTCAGCCTGGACTTAAAGTGACTATCTAGTGGAAGATGGATGACCTTCTATTGATCTTGCCTCTTCCAGTCAAATGGTGGGATTATAGGTATCTGCCTCTAACTCTGCCCTTGCAACAGAGTATGTCATGAAGCACACACAACTTGGAGTAAAGATAAACTGTAAATCTTATGAGGTCTCTGGAGATGTTTCTTTTGAACATCCAGAGGCCTTTTGAAATTTCTAGAGTCACGAAATCAGGGTGTCCTGTCTCACCTTGAATCTCATGTAGTATTTATGCAGTATCTTTTCCTCAGCAGCTGAGAACATTTTTCCAAGGAGCAGGGAGAAAAGACTGAGACAGGAGCAAGCCTTTACTGAGTCCCTTGTTTATTCTTTTGGTTTTTTGAGACAGGATTTCTCTGTGGCTTTGGAGGCTGTCCTGGAACTAGCTCTTGTAGACCAAGATGGTCTCGAACTCACAGAGATCCGCCTGCCTCTGCCTCCGGAGTGCTGAGATTAAAGGCATGTACCATCACTGCCAAGCTCTATTTTTTTTAAATTTATTTATTATTAATATCATTTTGTGACAGAATCTCACTATGTAGGCCTTCTGGTCATGAACTTGCATAGTAAAGGCTGCTTCTGTGGCAAGGCTACCTGGGATCATAGGCATGCAAGCCTAAGACTGGCTCATTTGCAGAATTTTTTAAAAAATACTTTTGGCTTACTCTCAGTGAAATGTTGAATCTTCCTCATAGTTGGCTTTTTTTTTATATTTGATCTATTCCACTTCTGAACATGGTTTACTTTGAATTCTAAAGTACAGAGTGATTCCCAGGGGCACGCGAGGAATCAGCAGGAACTCCACCACAAATCTGACCCATGTGCTCTTCAGATGAGCTTTAGACATGTTTTCAGGACTTCTGTCTCCTGTGTTTTATTCAACAGTGACCTGATATTCTCCCATGAACAGAACAATCTCGTGCTACTAATTTAACTTTGCCCTTTTGGGAAACAGAAATTACTCACTTTTTAAAGAAACTAGCCTTCAGTAGACACTTTGACACTCCATTTTATGAAGGTTCTTTTTATAAAAAAATTTGCTTTATTACATTTGTATTTATGTTGTATGCATGTATGTGGACAGGTACATGACATGGCTCACCACAGTACACATGCAGAGGTCATAGGTCTACTTGTAGGTGTCAGTTCTCTTTGCATCACATGGTTGCTGAAGACTGAACTCTGGTCATCCGGTTTGGCAGCAAGGGCAGTTGAACCATTTTCTGCAGTTTCTTACATAATCAGGATTTTCATTTTTATTTTTCTTTCCCCTAATGCATAACAATGTGAGTTGATGTGTGCATAAATACAATATCATGAGATGAGCTGTTAGGTTAGGCTTGGGCAACTTTTGTAAAGTACCAGACAGTATATAGTTTTGGTGTTGTGGGTAACTACTCAACTCTGAAGTTGTAATGAGAAAGCGGCCACAGTCAATGCATAAGAACCAGCATGGTGTATTCTAAGAAAATTTTATGGACTCGGAAATCTAAGTTTCCCCTAACTTTTGCGTGCCACATGCCACAAAATACTGTGCTTTTTGCTTTTGCCTCAGCTATTAAAAACACCAAAAACATTCTTAGAAGGTAGCAAGTGGGTTGGAGTTTGTTAACCAAATGCTGCAAAAAGGAGCGTCCTGTCCCGTGGGAATCCAGACCCGATTCCCCTACCTGCAAATATGTGATCACCTAGAGCTAGCGCCTTTACAGTAAAGACCGGTCTCAGGCGCGCGAGTCCCCTCGCGGTTTCCCTAGACGCAATCAGGTTCCAGGTCCAGCGCAGGAGGCTCTGGAAGGTGCCAAGGCCTCGGCGAGGCTACGTAGCTGGCAGTGAGTACTCACCGAAGCGGGTTCGAGTCCTCCCCGGCAGGGCCGCGGAACAGGTCGCACGAGGGTCCCAAGGGAACCACTGCCTCGGACTGTGCAGCTCTCTACCTGCTTTTCGGTCCCCACCAAGCAAGGCCTGGGGGAGTGGCCGTCATGGGGCTCCTCCCCCACCGAGGAGAGCCGGGTCCCAGCGCTCGGAGCAGGCTGGACCTCCGAGGCTCCGCCTGGCTCCCCGCCGCAGCCAATCAACGGCCGGCGAGGCGCGGCCACTTCCTGGTAGGAAGGCAGGGCGGTCTGCGGAGCTCGCTGGTCCGAGTGTCCCGCATCGGCTGCGCGCGGGTCCCGAGTGGCCGCAGCCAGCGCAGGCTTGGCGCCCAGTTCCCGTCTGCGTGTGGGGCTCTCGCGGCTGAGCCTAGCCGCTCCGCCTAGCGCCATGTCCAAGCCACCTCCCAAACCGGTCAAACCAGGTAAGAGCTCTGCGTGCCGCTCGTGCGGGTCTCCAGGCTGCGGGTCTCTAGGCTGCGGGGCGCCGAGCTGGAGTTCCCGAGGAGCGCCCTCGGGCTCCCCCCCCGCCCTGCTCGCCAGGACGTTCCAGCGGAGTGGTGGTGGCAGCACCTAGGTCGCGGCCACTTCCTCATAGCTCGGCGTGTCGCTGTCAAGTTGGAGTTCTTGACCGGCGGGCGAACGGGAAGTGCGCTGCGGCTGGGTGGGGTTTGCGCTCGCTGCCTGCGGGGCCCGGAGGAGAGCGAGCCGGGGATCCGGGCTCTCCGGGTAGGTTTGGAGAACTGCATCCGCGCTGCCAGCGGGACAGTTTGGATCCCGACCCTCTAGACTCTTCGCTTTAGGCAGTGTCGTTCTGTCGTACGTCCCAGTGCCTTGCTTAGGGTGACTCTGGAGGACTTCAACTGGAGAGAGCACGAAGTTCCTCAAAGCAGTTTTCTTGACCACTCTTCCTGGTTCACTTTTTAAAAGTTGTTCTTAGAGTGTTTTCTGTGGTGTGGAGAAACGAGATCGTTTAAAGGGACTGCTATATTTCAGTTCGGCTTAATAAACTCGTAGGAGCTTCCTCTGGATAGGTAATTGCCAGGCAAGAATAGTAGAAAGTGGGAGATTAATACTGATGAATTCCCAGCCCCTTTCTTCCAATCTGCAAACTTGGTATTGCAAAGGCTGAAACTTGAGCCATTTACATCATCCTTTATGGCAGCTTACGATGCTTCAGTATTCTTTTACCCCCAGGAGTTTTTTTTTTTTTCTAAGTGTCAGTCACTCCAAATTTAATAATTATTCAGTTTTATTCTTTTGTGGTTGCATCAAGCCCCCGAATTTGAAAAATAATGCACACACATTTGTGAAACAGACATTTTCTGACGACTTCGATTTTTCGAGGCCGAGGGTGAAGGAAGTGGCTCAGACTGGCTTTGGCCTGAGCAGAGTCAGGGCGGTGCTGGTTTGCTGCTTTCGATGTGAAATCTGAGAAGTTTGCAATTTGCAATTTAGATGCGGATGTATGAGGTGGCAGTTTTGTAAACTCAGATGTAAGTCAGGACCTCAAGTGTACAGCTATGCTGAGTTCTTTGATAGCTAAACAAAGTGCTCGATTTTGAAGAATGTCCCGAGAATCAGGTCGTGAGGTTTTTCATACCGGCAGACACATTAAAAGTGAAGTCCATATTGCATCTGTGAGTGCTGGCAGGAACCTGCCTTCCTGTATGTGATTGTGAACTCCTGTGGTCTCGCACCCTTGGGTGTGGCTTAGGACTCATCCTATTACTAAGTGGAGATATGCACTGTGAACTAGTTTTGTTGTCTACATCTCTGCTTTTTCCTCTAGTAAGCCAGAAAACACACAGCTAAACATTTTTACTATTTAGAGAGAACTCACAGGGATTTACAAGTGAGGCCCAGACATAAATAAGTAAAGTTGCCATGAAAATCAGTTTGTTGGCTTAGTATATGCCAGAATTCCAAACTGTGTGCTTGCAGACAGAAACCTTTATTATCATATTGGCCCATATGTACAGTGTGGTAGGTCATGGTCTAGTCACTCTTACATGTTTGAATTCATTCACTTCTTCCGGCAACTGTATCAGGTCAGTACCATTTTTATACCCATTGTCCAGTGGGGAGTCAAAGAGAAGTCACATAAAGTTAACTCATCTCTTGTCAGCAGTGGGGTGGTGATGAATGGAGCATGGAGGAGTGGAGCTCAGGTAGTCTGACTCCAAGCTTTGTGCTTTTCCCCCATGTGAGGGGCCCTGAATATTTTACAGCTGGCTAGGAATCTAAGGTTACAGCCAGACTGCCTTATACAGAGGAGTGTTGAACACCCCTCGTTAGTGACAGCAGGTGTCCTGTACTTCCCTTGTACTCCAGGCAAGTCACAGGGGGGAAGGTCTCCAAAGAAACCTGGCATTTATGAGAACATACTTAAGGTTTAATTTTTCATTTATTGCTTTGTTTACCCCCCTCCCTCATCCCAAAATATTTTTAAAAATTCATATTGTCAGAGAGTTGGGGGAGAGGAGAAAGAAAAAGGTTTGGGTTAGAGAGAGAAGAGTAAGAAGAAATGAGAAGAAAAGTAAGCTGATAGGCACAGATGTCATAAAGCTCCTGTAAAATTACTGAACCCAGTTGTCACTTGTTTCTCAGCTTCAGGCACCCGGATGAGAGACCAATGGTAAGGTCCCCAGTGCTCAGGAAATTAACATGTGTTGCTTGTTCTGGGAAGCAGTTACTTTAATGGCACTGAGATCTGAGACAAAATTTCCCACAGATTCTCTTCATCTGTTGGACTGGATATCTGTACAAGAAATAGCAGAGGAATAAGACAGCATGACTCCCAATTTAATGGGCAACATTGCAAATACAGGAGCTAGATGAGGGAGCAGAGGGACAGAGGAGGACTCACTGTAAGAGTCTAGTTGTGTCTTACTTATTTTTCCTGCTGCAGTTTAAGAGACTAAGGGTTTCTTTTGGCTCACAGTTTGGGAGGGATAGTCTACCACAGCTGGGAAGTCCTGGAGGCAGGAGTGTGAGGCAGCTGGCCACATTGCATCTGCAGTCAAGAAGCAGGGGGGGATGTATGCTCCTGCACAGATAGCAGCTTAGTTTTTATCCAGATAGAGTACCCAAACCCCGGGAATGGTGCTGCCCTTGCCAAGGATGAGTCTTCACAACTCAGTTAACCTAATCAGGGTAAATCCTCCCAGGCATTCTTAAACGATGACCTAATCTAGATAATCCCCATAGGTAAATCTGGAAACTTGTCTCCTACATGATTCCTTCGCCTAATTTAAGTCAGTATAAACAAACCATCACAAATAGCAAGCAAGGGACATTAAACAACCGGGAGTAGGGCGGTTAATGCATCTTTCAGGCCAAACAGCCTGAACCCAGCAAGTGGCAGTTAGTGGAAGGAGGCTGCCCAGGCAAGTTCTGGTGAGATCCAGCCACATATGAACTGCCAGAGGACTGAGCAGAATCTCACTACTCCCCCACCCCCCATTTTTTTTTTTTTTCTGGCCCATGTCAAGAGTGTCCTTTAGACATTTCCTTTTTCTTTGTTCTTTTCTGTTTTCTGTCTATATTTGCTTCTTTCTCTGTTTCTTTTTGAGACGGGGTCTCACTATGTACCCCTGGCTGGCCTGGACCTCACTGAGCTCAGTCTGCCTCTGCTTTACTACCTTGTCTGGTCTTTTGTTTAGACATTCTTTACTGTTGTTGGCCTTGCACCAGGCTCTGGGGGTTCCCAGTAGCAAGAAGATAAAGTCAACAGGTAGATGGCTGATCAGGTCCTTTTATTTGTTTAATTGTTTTAAGAAGAAAAATAAAAAGCAAAAACTGAGCATGTAGTGGTGCATGTCTGGAACCCGTACTCAAGAGGAAGAGCCTAGCTATGTAGCTCCTACTCAAAAACAAACCATAAGTAATAAAATATATTTCTATTTTAGAATATTTGACACATACAGGTGATAAATATAGTAAAATTTCAGAAACATCCTTTATCACCTAAAGATAATACATGGTTTATATGAATAAACTTTCAGGTTTTATTTATTTTTCCCCTGTAAGTCAGTTTTTATTACAAAAGGGAAATAGTGGGCTGGAGAGATGGCTCAGCCGTTAAGATTACTGACTGCTCTTCCAAAGGACCCAGGTTCAATTCCCAGCACCCACATGGCAGCTCACAACTGTCTGTAACTCCAATTCCAGGGAATATGGCATCCTCAAACAAACATACATGCAGGCAAAACCCCAATGCACATAATACATAAATAAATAAATATTTTTAAAAAAGGAAAATAGAAGCCATTATCTTTAGAATGGTGTCCGAGTGTCAGTTTGAGATGTCTTGTTGTGGGGCTGGGATATGTTTCTATTCTATATTATCTGTATTATGCTTGAAACACCATTTCAATCACAGTTTATCCATGCCTTGTGTAGTATTTTGTCTGCTGTGGTGTTGCTTTTGGCCCCTGAAGGTTTGTCATTGAAACCTTCCCCCTACTCATTAGACATGGCCTCCTGACTCAGTCTTCAGTACCTTTGGAGTCCTGAGGCCTCTCAGTTAGTGCAGAGAGCTTTTATGTGGTTTCCAGCCACTCCAGGAGCCTTGCAAGGAGAGTGGCTATACCTAGCTTGAAGTTGTACAGGACAGAATTTAGTTCTCCCAGAGACTGAGAAATTGACTGATCCATGGGATAAGGAATGCACTGACCCTTGAGACCATCTCATTTTGGACAGATTTGGTGGCAGTCTACGGTATTTGGAGACCCAGTGTCTGACCTTGGCCATCTTCTCCAAATGGCTTATTGATTTTGGTGGTGAGAGGAAAGAAAGCAGCATAAATGTTTCATGTGTCCTGTGAAAATAAATCTGTGGAACTTAAAAGAAACTAGCCAGTGTTCTGTCTTCTTTGTTACTCATGATAAAAGCATGAAAGGTGTTGTATATATGCCCTTTAAATACAACTTGAGAGGAAAAGAGTCTCCATCTAAATGGTCTCAACTATTGTGTAACCCATCCCTGCGTAAATAATGGAATCAATGGTGTGTGTGTGTGTGTGTGTGTGTGTGTGTGTGTGTGTGTGTGTGTGTGTGTTGGGTTAAAGAGAAAGCCGTCTGCCTACTTTCTGGAAAATGGTTGTTTCACACGGAAAGTGAGATTGGAAGTGTTGAGTTCTAATCCTCGTTGCAGATGCATCTGAGGATGTGGTTTGGGTATTGGTTGGCTGTGGCTGATGAGCTTGTAGCTGTAGTTAAAGATGGCTAGGTGCTTCAAAAGAATGAAACAAGTTACCTGGTAACTTAGGTGGCCACCTTCCTGTCCTTGCCAGTCATTCCCTACTTTATTTTTAATACCCGAAGTACTTTTTGAGCGCTACAGGCAAGCTTCTCAACTTATTTTGGAGGCAGAAACTGAAGGGCAATTTTGCAGTTGTACATATTTTGTTCTTTTTTTTTTTGTGGTGGGTTTTTGTTTTTATTGTTTTTTTTTCCCCCCTGCCCTGAGACAGTCTCTATATAGCCCTAGCCATCCTGGAACTCACTCTGTAGACTAAGAATGACTCAAACACAGAGATTCACCTGTCTCTGCCTCCCCAGTGCTGGGATTAAAGGCTCTCAGCCTTAGTTTTCTGTTGGGGAAGAAAGCTGTCACTTCAACCACATCTGCATTGAGGGGCTAAATACAAGTTTCCTACAAGCTGCCTACCAGAATCTGGCCCTAAGGTAGCTGCTGTCAGAAGTAGGAGCTGCTGCTGTGGCAACTGCCACCATCCTCTTTCTGAGAAACCCTCCCCTTCCACAGGGGTTCTGCTTCTTGCTGAATACCTTCCTTCCCCTTCTGGAGAGCCAAATCTGTAACTAGATGTTGAGGCTTAGGGGTTCTTTGGGAACCCTTGGTTCCTAGGACTTGATTCTGCTTGTTGGGGGCTCTATTTTGTGTAAAAAGCTCTTGCCTGTTTCCTGGGGTGGGGGTCTCTGATGTTGTCTGCTCTGGACTTCCTTTTGACTGGTATCTAGATCCCCAATGCTCAAACTGTCCTTAACCCTTGTTATTTGCCACTGTTTTACTATCTAGATACCTGCCCAGTTGGGTCCTTTGCATTTCACAGTGGGCCTGGAGGTCTCTCTGCTTTTGGGTAGGCTTTGGTGTGGGCTTGCTTCTCTCTTCAGGCCCCATCTTAGACAGACCCTAATGGCATGGCCAGCTTGTTTGGGCATGATGGTGGCACCTTAAGGCACCAGGGCCACAGGCCTAGGCAGCTTTACCAGAGCATCTTGCTTAGGGTTATCCCAGTCTTCCTCACTCATAATAGTTAGAACTCGGTTTCCTTTTTTCTCTGCCCATGGGTCCTGAGGATGAATCCATTGCTTATCTGATAGTAAGTGGACCATGAGTGTTAACCCAATCAGTGATCTTTTGTAGTTCCCCAGCTCTAAAATACTTATAGAAGGTAAGAGTCTGGGATATAGCTCAGCTAGTAGAGTGCTTGCCAAGTGTGCGCAGACTCGAGTTCCACCTCCAGTGTCATATAAACCAGGCATAGTGGTGCACCCTGTAATCCCAGCACGGTAGGCAGAGGAAGGAGGATCAGAACCTCAAGGCCAGATTCACTGACATGGCAAGTTTGGGGCTAGCCTGTCTCAAAACAGACAAAAGATGTATGTATACAGTAAGTAAAAAATCTGCTTCTGGAAAGGAACTCCTGAATAGTAAGCGGCTCTCTGATGGCAGGATTCAGGAATGGAAACCACCCAAGAATGGACATTAGAGCCCCAGGCTATACACTGTAGAGGAAGAGGCCGCTTACAGAAATGAAAAATACAACCCAGCTTCGAGATTAAGTTCTAGTCCTGAGTTTTCAATTAACTTGCTAGGTGACCTTGGCAAGTCACAAGACCACTCTGGACTTCAGTTTCATCATCACATCTTAAATCTGATTCCAGCTTTACTTCATTGCATTGGACTGGTCTTTTACATAATTTCTCATATTTCTGAATGATTTCGTGCGCACAGCTTCTCATAAACCCTTGGATTTTTTGGTTATTTGCTACCTACCCCTAGCTGTGCCTGCTGCTTAGTGTCGTGTGAATCCACACTTCTGGGGAGATGGAATGCTCCAGGTCAGGAGTTCCATGGCTGGTATGAGAGGGAGGAGAGGATGGCACACAGACTAGGGTGGGGTACAGTGTATTGATAATTAGATCTGATCCCATTCACTTATTCTGCCTGTGTAGGATACGGTTTTGTTTACAGCTAACTGGAGAAAGAACATTGGGAGCCTGGCAGGATGATTCTAATGAGACTGTTGTAAAATGTAATGTGCATGTGTGACTGCCAAGACAGGTTATTTATTTTTCTTTGTGACTTATTTACTTATTAAACTAATATTTTTATGATTTGAGAAATTTTTACAATTTATTTTGATCATATTTCATATACTGTTCTCCCAGCTCATTCCAGACCTAACCTTTACCCACCCTGCCTCCTCCCAGCTTCCTGTCCCCCTTCCTTTTTTTTTTTTTTTTAAAATAACCCACCGAATCCAATTTATGCCACCTCTGCCTCTATACTCACAGCTTTGGGGCCATACTCTGGAGTGTGGTCAACCTAGCAGGAGCCACACCCTTAAAGGAAATGTCCTCCCTCCCTGCAGAAGCCTCAACCCATGCAGGATTTTGTGTTTAGCAAATGTCAGCTCTGTGGGCAGGAGCTCTAGGAATATGACTTGTAATTTTCAGAAACTCATTCTCTGTGTAAAGTGTCCTTTAGAGTTCACCTTTGTGGGCACTCCCAACTTATCTTTCTGCCTCTGTTAAATGTGACGTCTTAAACAATGGGCTCAAGGTCAGACTTGCTTTACAGGAATTCCCATTCCGATTCTAGGCAAGAGGGTTTTCATTGCTGATCTTTCATCAAAGGGATGAGAAGTCTTTCCCTAAAAGGGTCCATGTGTTAATCTGCATTGATGTGTGTCTCACTAAGAAACTGAAAACCTATTTTCTTCCATCCCCACTCCCTGACTACTAAGTAAACAACTCTTAGACTTGGGGCTAAGAGATTAACTCAGGAATTTATAATTATAGTCACAGGAACAAGTTTCATTGCAGTGACTTTAGGATTCAAAAATTCTATTTTAGGGAGATTATAGTACTTTGAATATTAATTTGTTGGGATAGAAGGTGAGATGGCGGGCCACATTTGAATGTAGACAGTGAGTATAGAGGAGAGTGGATTCTGAGTTTATCTCTGAGCCTGTGGTTCGGGTGACGATGGTACGTGAGTGGGGCTACAGCCCTGCTAACGCTGGTTCTTCCATCTTCGCCCCGAGCCACTCCATTCACATATTACACAGCAAATAATGCCGCAAAACTAGGGCTTGAGAGGGAGGCAGGGTATCCATAGAGTGTAAGGGCAAATTCCATAGTCTTCTCCCACACATGTCTCCATACTCATAAATATGTGAAATGATGCTATGGGTATCCATCAATTCAAATGTCTTTTAAAGCAATCTATGAGCCTAGTATGGCCTCATAGGGGAGCAGGACCTTGCGTCTTATAGTGTCCTGGAGGTGAGGTACTGAAATTTGTTCTTTTTAGGGGTTGCCACCTCCCTTGTCAGCCCCTGAGAGAAAAGGGGGTTTCTATTGTGATTTACCCTATTCTGATTGTGGCCTCAGAAAACCCACATCTTTAGTGTAGCTGGTCCTGTACTCCAGGGAAATTCTAGAGACCTCTGCTCCCTTTGGCCTCTTCCTTCTTCCTAATCTGAGGTGGTTTGGGGAAGCACTATGATACTTCACCTAGTAAAGGTCACCTCTGGCCCTGTGGGGGCCACTTGGACTTACTGGGACTTTCCAGACCTGCTTATTTCTGTTAAAGCCCTTTGTCTCTATAAATGGTCTCAACTGTGAGGACCACAGCTCATCACCTGTCTGTCTGTCTGCTGCTTACTGGCCAGGGATGAAGAGATGAAGACTGCAGACCAGGCCCTGGAATGGAATGTCAGTGGAAACATTTTATTGCCACATTTCCAGGGCCACCATCCATTCTCGCTCCTCCTGTGACAGGTGTGGTACAGACCTCTGAAGTAATGCAGCGCAGTCTAGCAGTCTCTAGCTGAAAGCCAGTGTCGGGGTGGGGAGGGGGGGTGACTGCTCTGGACACTCGATGATTTCATGCAGATAGCTTCTCTGAGCCCCCCCACCCTAGTTGTGCCCCCTACCCAAAAGCAAAACAAAACAACAACTGAGCACTAGATAAAGGTCCTCACACACACTACTTTTGAGCAGTGTCTCTAGCCATCTTTTTATTTTGAGACAAGAGTCCTCACTCATTTGCTCAGACTGGCCTAGCCTGGCCTTGAATTTGCAATCCTCCTGCCTCAGCCTCCTAAGTGTTGCAGGACTTTGCTATCCGGCTGACTCCTTGAGACCGGGTCTTTGTGGCCTTTGTCGTGCTGCAGAGAAAAAATGGAATCCTTTTGTTTTTGGAAGAGGAAGGGCTCAGTTTTCAAAGTTATTGTTTGTTGATTCCCCTTCCCCCTTTTTATCATGAATTTTACATTTTGAGCATGCCTAGGTTTTATTTTGTTACACCAGAGTTTCATTATTAACTTTCTGCCACAGATTTGGCCACCCAGCCTAGGTACATTTTGGCCCCCAGCAATTCTTCCTGTCTCTCCCACACTGCAAACCCTTGTTTCGGTGCCAGGTTTCAAGAGTTCATTGGCCCTCAACACATTTCTAGGGTTCGTATGTATTGAATACGTTTCTTACAGCACTTTGTCTTGCTAGGGTGTGCCCATGGGAGCTAAGTTTAAGAGGGTTTCATTAACGCTAGTGTTCTAGTTATTTAAATCTGAAGTGTTTTTGTTGCTGTTTTTTTTTCTCCCCCCACAAATTGTCTAAACACTGGTTACACACATTAATACATGAAATGATCTGACCTGTTGTTTCAAATTACAGACCTCTCAGTAGTAGGACAAAATGTCTATAATTTGTTATAACTAGTGTACAGAAAGGGTGAAGGCAGGGGTATGGATACTTCAGGTAGAGGAGAGAAAATAGGAACAAAAACATTGGAGTGAATCACTGAACGGAAAGGGTTTTTATTTTAAATAAAATTATCTTTAGTTTTATGAAAATGTGTGTACATATATATGTGTGTGTGTGTGTGTGTGATATAGTGTGAACTATATTTCTTTTTGTGGGTCTGTTTCAAGCACTTGAAAGATTGCACACATAGGCTTAGACATATAAGTGTTTTAGTGATTGCTACACTAGAGTTGGTTATGCCTGCCTTCTCTGATTATGAGGGATTTATAAGAAGTTCCCAGCCATTGGAAATAATGTGGAAATCCACTAAAAGATAAAGTGCAAACACCCTTCCCCCTGCCTCTCTGATCTTGAGAAAGCCCTAGCACATGTTCATGCCCCATGCCTGATCTCTCACCCCTTTTTCCACCCTTTGCCTCAGGCACACTCATCTGGCGGTTGTCCCTGGAATGCACTTCCTGCCCTGCAGCCCCTGTGTACTCACACTGGTCTTTGTTCTGGGGCTTCATTTCTCTACTCTCCCTTTGCATGGGTACCTTATGTTATCATTCTAAATTGAAGTAGATGTTGCCTCCTGTAAGCTGTGCTGTTCTCAGTGCTCACTGATGTCTGTGAGTGTTTTTGCCATTGTAGGGATTTGTCTGCCTGCCATTTCTTTTCATGGCTGTTTCAGAGAGAAGAGGGGGGTCTATTAGTAGCTCCTGATAAATTGTACATGACTTCCAAGTTGTCCTTCAACAGGACATTAATAAAGAACATGTTTTCTTGTAATTCCTATTCGCTCTTGGCAGTTCATGACATAAAGGAAATAAACATGACTTGTAGTTCTGCTACCCAAGGAAATAGCATTTCATGTGTTTTTGTAGCTTTTCTTTATGCATGCCTTGCTGTACACTGCTAATTGCATGTACACCACAGCCAGTCTCTTATGTAATAGCAACAGAAGTTAGTTCCCCCAAAGCTGTGTTTTTCAAACATTACTGATCCTGGGACCTCGCATAGATGAGACAAGTACTTTCGATCATCCTGGCCTGGAATACTCGCTCTGCTGCCTGGTGGCTTTGAATGTGTGACCATACATCCTGCTTGAACCTTACAAGTATCTGGGATAATGGGCTGATGCCACCTGGCCTAGCTCAGAAACCATTTTTTTTTTTTTTTTTTGTAAGAAGATGATAAAAGTTTAAAGGTAGTGAGTGCATTCTAGAATTGTATACATGTACACATTATTGAGTGTTGTAAATCTATGAATTATTCTATATTCATGTCCCTAAATCTGTTTAAAAAGTACACACTTAAACTCATTTGCTTCTCCAGTACATCCAGGAGGTAATGTGTGTTCTGTTCCCTTAATTAAAGCATTGAGATATTTTTGCCAGGATATTGTATTCGATGCATTCCCTAATATACAAGACTAGAATTGGATAATACTGTTTTGTGTGAGTGACAGCAAAGACATGTGCATTAATCCCTAAGTGATGTACAAACACACACACTGACAACTAACAAGGACACATCTGTGTGAGAAGCCGTATGCACTACTTTATGTATGTTAATATTTTCACTCAGGAACCTGTGGGTTCTCTGAGGACTACCCAGTGCTGAGAGCTTGGGTTCTTCACCTTGACCTCAGTCATCTAGTCTAAGCCTGAACCCACAGCCCTAGGGAAGCTTTTTCCTTGTTTTATGGACCCAGACTAGGGACGTCCCATCCATAACTGTAGCTCCTCAGCTGTAAAATATGCAAGGATTCTTGCATGGTGCCTGGCCCATGGTAAATCAATGTCTTGTAAATGTGAGTTTAGAAGGGTCATGTAGTTTTCAGTGAATGGTTTTAGTGTTCGGGAATTTCCCCTCTTTGGTCTTGGATATGTAGATTCATTTGCCCAGCTAATGGTCTCCTACTGGAGGAAGCTGGGCCCAGCCTCATATGGGGTCTTTGTAGAGCCCATGGGCTGCAGCTCCCCTTGCTCTGCCGAAATGTGCCTTTGTCTAAGTTGTTCCTTTCAGAAAGGGCCATGGGATAGCAGGTTTTCTGTACAGGGGCAGATACCGAATCGTTCAGGCTTGGTGGGCTCCATGGGGTCTGTAGTGACTGCATGCAGTGAGAGAGTGAACCACACAGAATGCAAATGAACAGCTGTGTTCTGAGAAATGATAAGTGAATTCAGATCATTTTCATGCACTGGGAGTACTGTTTAAAACTGTAAAGCTATTACTAGGTTATGGGTCATATAAAACCAGGTATTGCTGTCCAAAGTCAGTTATTAGGCTTCTGCCTTTCACAGAAAATGGTCCGTATAGTTTCAGAACTGAAACCATTTTTGTCCACTGTTCCTCCCGGTCTCCTCAAACTATTGAGGAGTGCTTAGCAACCATCATCCCCTTTCTCTAATATTTAGTTACCCAGGGCATAGTCCACAGAGACCTTGTCATTTGGAAGTTTGAATCCTCTTCTTTTAGGATCTTTATATCGTATGTAGAAGAAATAAAAGTAGCCAGCATGTATGATCTTTCAAGAACTAGAAGTAACTAAGGTTGCTGAAGAGTAGAAGCAAATGAAAAAAAAATGGATTAGAAAGGCACACTGTTAATAAACAGAACCCTCTTGTCAGGAGACACACTGGCTACTGTTTGTAAAGCGCTCACCATTCCCACCCTGAAATCTTAAGACAAATTGCAAATTCTTCTGTCTTCCCACCCCTTTTTGGATTGGATAAGGGGATAGCAGTCAGTGAAGAGGTAGTGTTGGAATGAGAGGAACACAAACAGTGTTCATAGTTTTCTCTGTTGATTTGCTTTAATCCAAGAGCATGAGTATGTGGGAAGAAATGTATTCAGTTACATTATTCTTCACCTCCATAGCTCTTGGACATTCCTGTACCTCAAGTCCCACTGGTTTTCTATCTCTCTTTATTTTTGCAGCAGTTGGGCTTTTGTGGAATGATACACATGGAAATCCAAGCCAAGAAATGTATTCTGAGATGATCTCCCATTTGTGGGACTCCCATTTGGAGTCCACAAAGCCCCAGGGAGGCCTGTGTTGCCCCACAGAGCACAGCTGTTTCCTTTCACCTCGGGAGCTCAGGAGCGGAAAGATGGCTGTGGCTCTTGGATATTGTCCCTTAGACTCCTCTGTTTCGTTTCTGAGCAGAAAACATCCTGTTTCAGGGCCTGGAGAGATGAGTCAGCAGTTAAAAGTGCTTGCTGCTCTTGCAGAGGACCCGGGTTCACTTCTCAGCACCTGTCAGTCTTCAAGACTGTGACTTTAACTCTAGCCCCAGGGATCTGATGCCTCTCTCCCTCCAGAGGGCCCCTGCACTCACATGCACATACCCACACACAGATGTAAAGGATGCATGAACAAAAAGAAAACAAATCTAAAACTAAAAGCAACAGTTCTGTTTAGTTATGCATGAATGATAAAATACCAATGAGTGGTAGAAAACATTAAAGCTTTTACTTACCCCCAAAATATTAATAAAGGTATGACCCTTTCTTTTATGACCACAAAGTATATAAGATTAATATTGCTTTCATTTTCTTAGGAAAATAAAAAAAGCATATGTATATACCAAATTCATATTTTCTATTATTTTACATCAAATTATTTTCTTCCTTTTGAGACTCTATAATTGGTTGTACTATTTGCTTTTGAGGGAGAGGGAGAATATTGTGTTTTTAGTGAATAGCTGAATCTTAAAACTAAAACAAAATTGAAGAAATGTTTTGTATTTCTTAGAGAGTCCTTCAGCAGATAGCCTGGAGTATGACTTTTAGGGTTTATCTTTTGACCTTGACTTCTAGTAAGACATGTTTTGCTTGATGATCTAGTCCACAAAAATACATGGAAGCATATTCATGCACATATATATCCCCCCACACTCAGGAGTTTAGTACTATAAGAAATTCATCTTAGCCTTATGCTTCCCTCAGAACCTGCCTCTCAGCTTTCACCAACTGGCCAGCTGGTGACCCACATACAAAGACAGCTGCTTAAGTATGCATTATAGATGGAAGAGGAAAGTTCATACCTAATTTTGGTACCCAACCAGTCATCAAAGAAGGCATGGTATTTGTGTTTACTATTATCTTAATGTAATCATTGATAATGATTGTGAAACCATGAGTGTTAAGCCCCAAATCATTTGAAGAGTGAAAATCATATGTACAGATTGAGAATTATTGTTGAGATAGCATGGTTGCTAATAATCTTTGTGGGATCCTCATCATCATGTAGTTAAGTCCAGGTGATGAGAAGGTACACACTGCCCTCAGCTTTGGCTACGTAGGAACCAAGGCTTACTATCACACTGGCAACCTTGTCATGGGCAATAGCTGTCCTAGCAGTGCTGGTGTGATAGAGAATGGGCCTAGTTTTACAAAAGTGCCTTGGAGCTAGACTTAGGGTGTGGAGAAACTATGGTTCCTGACCTTCTACATGAAATTCTGAAAATTGGTGTATGCCTGATAGATGGCTAGTACGTAAAGTGCTTGCACTCAAGAATGAGAACCCAGGTTAAAGCTACTCAAGTGGTGTAAGCATCTGTAACCTAGCACTCGACAAGAGGTGGAAGGTTGAGACAGAATTCCCATAAGCTCTGAGGCCAGCCAGCCTGGAGTATATACTAGAAAAACAGAAGACCCTTCCTGGAAGGCTTGGCCTAGTTCTCTGAACATGACTGCTTTCACAAATATAAGCACACACTCACATTGTACAGACACACATACACATGTACATAGACACGTTATAGATGAGCAAAAAATTAAAAAGGGTCTTCGAGATCATCTAATAAGTTTATAATCATATACTTTAACTTTTGAATAGTTTCCTATTTTTTATAATATTATAGTATTTTATTCTGTGTAGACGAATGACATTTACTTTTGCCAAATATTAATTTTAACAGTTTCTTGTTTGCTACCAGTATGCCAAAATCTGTATTTGATAAATTCTAAAATATCTATTTAGGCATTCATCTATCCTCAGTGAAGCAAACATTTCACAAGATCATTATTTAAGCTAAGTATAGTATGCTCTCATCTTTTCTGATCTAGTTAATAGTTTGTTATTTCTTTCAGACAATCTCACTGCACACAATCTTCCTACCTCAGTATCCTGAAGGATGATAGTTCTGTGTCACCCTGTGTGGCATTACTTAGTTTTTAAAGAAAAGTTTTGTTTCTTGGTCTACTAATGGCTTCTGACCTGTGGTTTTAAAATGTGGAGACTTCTTGCTCTAGCAATGGTGAGACAACAAGGACAGGCCATTTTGGCATGTAATATTTTCCTGTGTAAGAGAAAGGATTTTCTAATTTTCTTCTTTTCTTATATGGATTAGTCAGGGTTTCAGAACTTTGGTCTAAAATCTCAATGTTATGTTAAGACTTGTGGAAAATGGATTAGTGCTGTTGCTGAACAGTTTCTTTGGTTAATTCCTGCCAGCTACTTGAGAATTTAAGTGGTTCTATGTTTTTGTTAACATGGTAAGAATTACTCCATGGGCATCACTTACTGGTAAAACTAAAACAAAATTGAGGAAATATTTCGTGTTCGTTAGAGAGTCCTTCAGCAGATAGCCTGGAGTGTGGCTTTTAGGTTTATCTTTTGACCTTGACTTCTAGTAAGACATGCTTGATGATCTAGTCCTCAGAAATTCAGAAACATATGCTTACACATATCTGCACATACACATCCCCCACACTCAGAAGTGTACTAGTTGTTTTTTGTTTGTTTTATTTTGTTTGTTTTACACATAAGAGTTTTAGTGAATGTTCGCTAAGTTGAACATTCAAAATCCTAAGTGTTTTGGAATCCCAAACTTGATTTTAGAGAAGTTTTAAATTCCCAGCAAGATTGAGTGCAAGGAACAAAGGTTTCCTGCCTGTCCCTTGTCAGCCCCCATGCATAGCCTCTGAGCTGTTGTTGGCAAATTTCCCCTTTTGTGTTTTTCTAAATTGTTCTCTTACCAATAAAAACTCAAGAGTTAGATATTGGGGTGAAAAACCTGATTGATCAAAGAAGCAGAGGAGGAGGGACCAGATGAACTTCCCCCTTCCCTTTCTTATCAAAGATGCAGGCAGCCAGTGCCCTTCTCTCCACACATCCCAGATCAAAGAGAGCACATGAGTTCCAAGTCCCTCCCTTCTCCTTCCTGTCTTCCCTAGCCACATTCCTGGCTTCACTGTGACTAATTCTGGTCAGCTCATTGCTGGCTCCACCTCCTGCTACAAAGTTAACTTTATTAACACAGTCTGGGAGTGTCACAGTGCGATCAAATATCTCACAGCATCCCCCACTGTATTTTCTGTTCCTGTGACAAAATACTATGACAAGGGCAACTAAAAGAGGAAGAGCTTAGCTGGCCTTATGGTTCCGGGGAGTGAGAGTCCATCATGGGGGCGGAGTGGGAAGCATGGCAGTAAGCGGTAAGCTTGGCCGCTGGAGCAGGCAGCTGAGAGCCCACATCCTTAATCACATCATGTAGCAGGGAGCAAACTGAAAGTGGCAAGTTGTTTTTAATCATAATGCCTACCCCTCAGTGATGTATTTCTTCTGACAAGACTACACCACCCAAATTTCCCTAAACAGCTCTACCAACCAGTAACCGGGTTGTAGAATGCTTGAGACTATGGGGGCCATTCTCACTCACCACCATATTCAATTCCCTGGCCCCCATAGGCTTATGGTCATGCCATAATGCAAAATGCATTTAGCCCAATTTGAAAAGTCTCCATAGTTTTTCACACTCTCAACACTGAGTCTCTCCCAAGACTCAAGACAGTCTCTTAATTGTAACCACCCCCTGTAAAATTAGAAAGCAAATTATACACTTTCAAAGTATAATAGCAAAGAATACTCATTACCATTTCAGAAGAGAGGAATGGGGCATAGTGAAGAACTACTACTAAAGCAAGACCAGAACTCAGCAGGGCAGACATCAAATCCTTCAGCTCCATGTCCAATGTCTGCTACTTTAATCTTTGCTGCCTACAAAGTATCTCTCTTTTTTGGGATGACTCTTTTCCCTATATAGTTCTGCTTGGCAGATGCTTCATGGCTCTGGCATCTCCAGCATCTTGGGCTTTCCTCTGCAACTCACTTGATGGCTTTCCACAATGGCTTTTCACAGCTACTTGCCCTTTCAGGGCCTTCATGCAAAGATTCCCTTGTTATATACTGGCTGGCCTCAGCAGCTCTCTGAAACCATGGAGGAAGAATCCACTACCCCTCATTCTTGCATCCTCCGTGCCTCTAAAGCCAGTGTCAAGTAGACATGGACTACACTGCCAAGTGTAGCTGCCATGCTAGCCAGCTGCTAGCATGGGATGGATACTACCCCACCATGGATCACATTGGCTGAGGATTGTTTATTTAGTTGCTATGAGAAGATGTCTTCAGCTCTCTTCTGCAGGTTGGAAGCTTAGCGAGTAGGATGTTGCCCTGAGGACACCCTCCTTTTGCTCCAGTGCAGAGTAGGCCTCTGTAATTCCTAACAATTACAACTTAGCCTCTAACACATTAAGCTTCCTGTTGTTTTTTTCTTCCTAAACTGTACATTTTGCCCTACTTGCTCTTTTTTTCATTGTAGACTACATAAAAGTTATCAATAATAGCCATACCACAGGTTCAATAATGTGCTGTTTTGAAATTCTGCCAAGGAAATTAATCCATCAGTTTTTCAGCCTTGGACAAGTTCTTAGGACAGGGGCAGACTGCAAGCCAGATTTTTTTTTTTTTTTTTTTTTTTTTTGCCATAATATCACAGGAATGGCCTCTAGCACAGTGCTGGTAAAGTCCTTGCTTCCCTCCGAACACCTTTGAGCTGGACTTCCATGATCTACTCTGCTGTCAGTACAGCTGGCTTCTCGGTTCCTATGTGGATGACTCTTTAAGCTCTGCTTTCTAGTTCAAGGTTCCAAATTCCTCCTAAAGACAATATGGCCAGATTCCTTTCAGCAACAGCTCACTCTCTGGTACCAACTTCTAGACCAGCAGAGCTTAAGAACACGAAGCAAAAAAAATTTTTTTTAAGTGTTGAGTGGTACCATTTCCTGTTCCTGGACCCTTGAATCCCGGATGTAGGAGAGAAAGTACCATGTATTGGATGCTCATTCAAAGCATATATTGTCCTCTAGAGAACCCTGCCTCAGCCATCAGGCTATTACCACCATTGACACTGTAACTGTGTCTTTAAAAGCCATTCCACCTCCACCATTTTTATCAAGCCATTTGTTTTTAGCATAGTGGGGAATGTGGTAGCAATGTGTATTCCATGAGCATACACCCTCTGTTGCGGTTCTCTGACCATGAGAGTCCTTGGTCAGAGCAATACTGTGTGAAATAAAATGATAAAATGCCATGATGGTGGATAAGACATTCTGTAAGACCACTGTTGGTAGTTTTGCAGATGCATTTCATGAAGCAAAGGCAAATCTATAACCAGAATAAGAATTCATCCCAGTAAGGTCAAAGCAATGCCCTTTCCACAAAGACAGTACAATCAACCTGCCATCATGTTTCTGGCTGGTCATTCCAGGGAATGGAGCCATGTCATATCAGGGCTCATTATTGGTCTCTGTTGCTGGTAGATCCACCGCTCAGCAGGAGCCGCATCCAAGTCAGCCTTGGTGAGTGGAAGTCCATGTTATCAAATCAAGCCCCTACATAACCTCCATCTTTGCTACCAGAGCCACTGGTCATAACCCAGCAATGACCAGGGCAGGAATGACTGGGGAAAGAGGTTGACTGTCCACAGAATGGGTTATCCTGTGTATGATTATTAACTCCTGTGCTGAAGTCATCTTTTGATGAGCATTTACCTGGAACTGAAGTGTCTTCACGTGCTTTGTCCATTTGGAAAGCTCCGTCCACATATTTCTTCTGCAAATATCTTTCTCACCAATTTTTCTATGATGCTCCTTCCAAGTCCCTGACCATCCAGCTAAACCATTGGCCACAATTCATGAGTCAGTAAACACTCACACACCTGGCCTTTTATCCTTACAAGCAAAGCATAAGACCATGTGTACTGCCCCAAATTCTGCCCACCGTGAATACTTTCCTGGTTGTCCCAGAAGAGGGTGGTAACACTGAAGCTGGTCACTTCTGGGTGGTGCCTGCATAAACTATCAGTAAATCAAGCCCCAGTCTTCTCTTTCTCAGTCAGCTGATCATAGAGCAAACTCAATGAAGCCATCAGTGTGTGCTTGGGAACAGAAGGCGTTCTAACACGAGTAAAAATCATAGACATTTGGGCAGCTTCTTCATGTAACTTAATTGTGCCACTGGAGCTTGGTCATGTACATATTACTTCCATTTGATAATGGATTGCTGTGGTGCATCCCTACATTATGGATTAGTGTGTCAGATAATACTCAGATTAGGTCACATGGTAACTTGGAGCTCCCCCCTCCCACCAGGTTTCTACTAAGGTTTAATAGCAGGTTAAGAGTTGCTGTCTTTACAAGAGAGACCAGTCAGCAGACAATGATAGAGCCTTGCTTCAAAATCCTCAGTCTCTGCTGTGAGTTATGAATAACAGCTTGCTTAACACCCCAGACAGTATCTTTGTCTGCTATGACACCTTAGGTACTGTCTGGTCTGCTCAATCATATAATCTAAATAGTAGAACAACCAGGGCCTGTTGAAGAGCTCTCTCTTGTTACAGGTCCCACTTAAAGCTGGCATCATTCTGATCACTTGGTACATAGGCAAGAGAAACACAGCTAACTGAAGAATGTGTTGCCTCCAAAATCCAAACAGGCCTGTAAGCATTGTGCTTCTTTCTTGGTAGTGGGAGGGGCTGAGTACAATTTACCCTTAACCTTATAATATCTACACACATTCCACACTACAGAACTAGAAATTTTACAGAGGTAGAATACTCTTGGATGGATTTATTTCCTATACTCTGATGTATGTCGGCATTACCAGTAAGTCCAAGGTGTTTGTTGCCTCTTGCTCACTTGGTCCAATCAGCATAATGTCATTAATACAGTGACTGGTGTAATATTTTGTGGAAGAGACAAATGATCTAGATCCCTTCAAATTAAGTTAAGACACAGAGCTGGAGAGTTAATGTACCCTTGAGGTAGGGCAGTAAAAGTGTATTGTTGGCCTTGCCAGCTGAAAGCAAATAACTTCTTGTGGTCCTTATGGTCAGGTATTTTAAGAAAAAGTATTTGCTAGATAAATACCGGCATATCAAGTACTGGGAAATGTGTTAATCTGCTTAAGTAAGGAGATCACATCTGGGATAGTAGCTGCAATTGGAATTACTACTTGATTGTTTTTGATAATCAACTGTCATGCTCCATGATCCATCCACCTATCTTCCACACAGGCCAAATAGAGTTAAAAGGAGAATCACCAATCCTATAGCTTTCAAGTCCTTGGTGGTGGCATCAGTTTCTCTAGTCTATTCTAGAATGTGACTGTAATCTGTTCCAGAATGTGATACTGGATCATGATTTTCCTGTATTTTTTATCCTTTTGGGGCCTGCCACCCAGCTCCCAAATAAATACATGGATACTTATTCTTACTTATGAATGCCTGGCCTTAGCTTGGCTTGTTCCTAGCTAGCTTTTCTAACTTAACTTATCCCATTTCTCATGTGATGGGGGAGGTCCTTCTGTGTATATGTTTGTTTTATTGGTTGATAAAGTACTGTTGGCCAATAGGAAAGCAAGATAGGTGGGACTAGGAGTCAAGGAGGATTCTGGGAAATGTAGTAGAGATCCAGGCAGGAAGTGACATAGCAGGCAGACTTAGAATATAAGCAGCGACAAGAAGGAAATCGTCCTCTTGCTCTTCCTCTTCCTCCTGCTCTCAGACAGGATTGACAGATTGATAGCTCTTTCTCAATTTCGTGGGTGGTGGTGCATGGCCGTTCTTAGTTGGTGGATCGATTTGTCTGGTTAATTCCGATAACAAACAAGACTCTGGCATGCTAACTAGTTACATGACCCCCCAGCGGTCGGTGTCCCCTTACACTCATTAACTATGTTTTGCCTCTGGACTTTTTTTTTTTTTTTTTTTTTTTTTGGTTTTTCGAGACAGGGTTTCTCTATGTAGCTTTGGAGCCTATCCTGGCACTCGCTCTGGAGACCAGGCTGGCCTCAAACTCACAGAGAGCCACTTGCCTCTGCCTCCCGAGTGCTGGGATTAAAGGCGTGTGCCACCAACACCAAACACCTCTGGACTTTTTAATCTTTATTATGTATGTCTTTCTTCATTCTTACTTCATGGCTGACTGTGGGGCTGGGTGGCTGGCCCCTGGCATCCTCTTCTCCTTTTCTCACTCTTCCTTCTCTTCTGAGCCTAGATTTCTCCTCCTATTTATTCTCTCTGCCTGGCAATCCTGCCTATGTCTCTCTCCTGCCTAGCTATTGGCCATTCAGTTCTTTATTAGGTGAATCAGGTATTTTTAGGCAGGCAAAGTAATGCAACTTTAAGTTAAACAAATGCAACATAAAAGAATACAGCACATCATTGTATCATTAAACAAATATTCCACAGTATAAACAAATGTAAAATGTCTTTTTTTACATGTCTTAAACTAATATTCCACAACAATTGTATGTTAGACTATCCAGATCATATCCTATAAGACAGCCTAATGAAGCTCCTTTTATATGTATTCATTCTGTTGGATCTCTTCACTTAAGAGAACCCCGACTAATACATTCACTAACACTGATAACATCACTATCACCCATAGACAAATTTATAGTGGTATGTATACATTATTACAGTACAACATAATCATTTTACTGTCCTAAAGGTTATCTTTGCTACCCCCTTTCTTTCCTTTGATCTTTGTGCTGTTTCTGTAGTTTTCCCCTTTCTGAAAAGTCACATAGTTAGAATTATTAAGATTTGTATATGGCTTTCTTAGATTGATCTTTTTTACTTAGTAAAACGCATTGAAAGTCTGCTCCATCTTTTCATGATTTGTTAGCTCATTTCTTTTTATTGTTAATAGCATTCCGTTTTCTGAGCGTGTCTTCTAGACCAGTCAATTGTAGCTTGCTGAATTCATAGGTGGGAATGATTGATACTAATTTTCTTCCCTAGTGGCTTGACAAGCACCTTCCAGCACTATGAAAGCTGGCATGTAGGATGAGCCTTCCAGGTCAACACCAGTTTGATTTTGCAATGTTTATGACTTAAGCCTGTGGTATGTTTAGTAATAAAGTCTTACCACCACGTTCTAGATGATAACCTAGACCATTGGCAATAGCCTGTAATATTTGTGGATCTAAAGGACCTCACTGGCTACTATGGTTAGTTTTATGTCAATTTGACATCAGCTCCTGCCTCCAAGTTCCTGACCTATTGAGTTCCTGCCGGAACTGCTTCCTGTGAAGGACTGTGATGTGGAAGTGTAACAGAAATAAACCCTTGCCTCCAAGTTGCTTGTGGTCATAGTATTTTATTCCATTAATAGAAACCCTAAGACACTAGCCAACAACTCCAAAAGAAATAACTCATGCGTAACATGGCTTTTTATTTATTTGTATTGTTTTGATAGGGTAAATTTTATAGGGCAACTCCATTTTCACTCTTTTTGTGTATATGTATATGGCAGCTAAATAGTTACGTGAAGCTCTGCCAGTCCTTCACTAACATAATAGATTTGACAGTTTTTGCTCTCTTTTACAAATCCCAAGTCATCTAAGTGTTGTTCCAGAAGTGCAAAGATAAACACTGGAGAAACCCACACTTCCTTCCCCTGCCTGTGAAAGACCAGATTCCCTCCCTCAGCTTTTACCTTTCTATGACCTTGACCTTCACGTTTTGAAGTCTTGGTCAGCCTTCCTCCAGAGGAAGAGGGCAGCACTTGGCTGCTGATGGCGGCCTCCTCCTCTCTAGCTGCAGCAGGGAGTTAATGAGAAAAGGGAAGAGCAAGGCTGGAAAATGAGACCTCAGAAATGGTTGCTGTGGCCAGTGGTGGTGGTTAGAATTGCTTAACTCAGAGATCAGCAGGTCTTCCTGCAGTGCCAGTCGGATGCTGCTGGATGCTCCCAGACTCAGCGCACATTTAAGACAGAAGTTATGTTGGGTTCTTTTTAGGACCTTCATTCTGATGAATCCCAATTTCAGGCCATTTGCACAGTCTCCCAGTCCCAGGCCTCTCTTTGTAATATGTAAGCATGCCTGTGTGAGAAAATGATGAGCGGCGAGAGCATGTGTTGCATTTACATCAGCACAGCTCTTTGACATTTGCCTTCCTTAAGTAAACTTGGAATTGTTCAGTGTGTGTCCTTGATCTGCCGCCATGCTCCTGTTGTTGGGAGTCTGTCAGGATGCCAGCAAGAAGCACTGCTTAGGGTTCCATAGACACTGCTGTGAGCCTGAAGTCAGTTTGTGGAACACTGCTCAGAGTTAACTCAGTATGTCAGAAGAACCAGTGGATTATGTATTAGTATTAATTGTTATAATAAAATATTCAGGCTGGTTGTGAACAATCTACTAGTTTTGTGATTCCTTAGCCTCTGGATGTTTCTGCTACATTGTTTTGTTTCTAGTTGACTCAGTTTTGAGAATTTGGGTCCTGATGCTTTAGAACATGGATCAAAAGGCTAGTGCCCCACTATTAAGGAGTAAATAGTGTCCTGTGCTAAAGTGTCTTCTGGATTTCACAGATAGAGTGCTGCATTATGTATTAGGCTAATTGCTGTTCAGTATTTAGTTTTTCATCAAAACTGAAAGAACTTTGGTTATGCAAATTAGTGGTTTAGTCAGTCACTGAGTATTTACTTTCGGGTGCTTTCATTTTTATGGAGTTTTATCTGAGCCCATTAAAGTTGTCATTGTATCTTGTTTCCAAGATTATCCACATCTTTCATCCTTACTGTTATCTGTAAGGAACTAGAAAGTTCATTGTTGATGTTGATCACAATGGGCTGCTTCCTTGCTCTTTGGAAAGTTTGAAGTAATTGAGATAACTAATTTCCACCATCAGAGAACAATCAGCCCTCCAGAAAACTGTCTCTGGCAGTTCCTCCCCACGGCTTGTTTTTGCACCAGCTCCCTCTATGCAGTTCAGGCTGTCCTGGAACTTGCTGTGTAGATTAGTCTGGCCTCAAACTCAGAGATCCAAGTATTGGGATTAAAGGTGGGCACCATCACACCTGGCTTCCTCCTTGTGATGTTTTCTTTCTCCCTAATGGTTGTGAGGTATGAATGGAGTCTCCAAACAAACAAACAAAAACAAGAGAAAAATTACATTTATTTCTTTTAGTGACTTTCTCTCCATAGAAACAGAGCGACAGACTGGGTAGTGACAGCACACGCCTTTAATCCCAGCACTCAGGAGGCAGAGGCAGAGGCAGGGGCAGGGGCAGGGGCAGGGGGGCAGGGGCAGGGCAGGGGCAGGGGCAGGGGCAGGGGCAGGGGCAGGGGCAGGGGCAGGCAGATCTCTGTGAGCTTGAGGCCAGCCAGGTCTACAGAGAGAGAGTTCCAGGACAGCCTCCAAAGCTACACAGAGAAATTCTTGTCTTGAAAAACAAAAAAAGAAAAAAGAAGAAAAGAAAAAGAAACAGAGACATAGCACAAGAATTCAGATTGCAAAAGAGTGGTCTGTGTGTGTGTGTGTGTGTGTGTGTGTGTGTGTGTGTGTGTGTGTGTGTGTGTTCCCTTGCTGCTGCTGATTTGCAGATGTTAGAGCACTGGCTTCGGCAGTTGCCTTTCCCCACATTCTTCATTCTGCAGCAGGGCAGGGATTTCTCAGGCCTCTGCAGGTTTCTGTTCTGTGCACTCGGAAGTCTGTTGATGAAACATCAGAAATAGATCTTCATCCTACCACATTGTATTAAACAAATAGTTTAAAAAAATTCTACCAGTAAGCATGCTTGTAGCTGCAAATGGTATCTATACTAAATTATGTTCTTTATTATAAAATATGTTCAAATAGCAAAAGAGTGTCAGATAAAAATGTATACTCGGAAGCAAGCTTCCTTATCTACCTTGGAGATCAGTTTGAATGATAGGTTTGGATATCATCTCTAAAAGATCTTCCAGAACAGGACTGAAGTGTTACCAGCCTTTAAATCAGTGGTTCCCAACCTGTGGGTCACAAAGCCACTTAGGGTGGAATGACCCTTTCGCAGGGGTCACCTGAGACCATAGGAAAACAGATATACGCAGTACACTTGAGCAAAGTAACAGTTATGGTAGCAACAGAAGTAATTTTATGCTTGGGGGTCACCACAACATGAAGAACTGTGTTAAAGGGGTGCAACATTAGGAAGGTTGAGACCCAGTGCTTAAAATGGATAGCCCTTCTATTTTGATCTCTTTCTTAACCTATTTATTTTATAAAACACATACCCTTGTTTGCTGTAGACCCTATACAGCTTAAATTTGTATTAATTTTGTGAACTTAAATTTATACTATATATACAGTAGATGCTGGGAAATTGAAGACGTTGTGCCCATTCCTTCAGATGGACGGGGACAGTGCAAATGATATAGTGTGCTGGGGAAGTGTAAATGGTACAGAGTGCTGGGGAAGTGCTGGGGAGTGTGTAGGATGGGGGGGTGATATTGCTCTTACATGGTTCTTTTCTTTTCCTCCATTTTTCTGTTCTTTTGGAGAATATCAGGTCCCAATGGATTGATTTAACAATTTTAAACACATTTAAAGTGTTCTTTAAATTTTTTTGTTAAGATGCTCAACATTATTTATTGATTTTTCAAGACAGAGTTTCTCTGAGTAGCACTGGGTAACCTGGAACTTGTATATAGATCAGACTGACCTCAAACTCAAAGAGATCTGCCAGCCTCTGCCTCCTGGAGTGCTGAGCTTGCTAGTGTGCACCACCACAATTTTATAATTCATTTATTAATGTGTGTGTGTGTGTGTGTGTGTGTGTGTGTGTGTGTCTGTGTGTTGTGTGTGTATGTGGGTTCCTATACAGACCAGAAGAGGCTGTTAGAGCCCCTGGAATGGAGTTGTAGGCAGTTGTGAGCTGCTTGCATGGCATCTGTACTGGGTCTTCTGGAAGAGAGACAAGTGATCGTAACTGCTGAGTCTCCTCAACTCCTCAACTTTATATTTTGAAGCTTGACATTACTCTTAGGATTGTCTTTACTTAGGGCAGAGATGCAGTGCAAATCTATAATTCCTGTCAAATAAAGCTGTCCCCCAAAGACATGTACTTACTGTTGCATTCATGTAATAAGCATTTTAAAGATGCATCCTGTGGGGAAAAGGTACTGTTTCTAAAGCAGTGGTTCTCAACCTTTGGTTGTTTGGGTGTGTGGTGGTATCAGATAACCCTTTCACAGGGTCACCTAAAACAATCAGGAAACACAGATATTTACATTATGATCCATAACTGTAGCCAAATCACAGTTATAAAGTAGCAACAAAAATAATTTTGTTATTGGGGATCACCACAATATATAACGAACTGCGCTAAAGGGTGGTAGCATTAGGAGGGTTGAGGACCACTGCTCTAAAATAACATTCCCAAATAGACTTTTTTTCTTTTTAAATACATTATATTGTTTTGTTTTTTTTTAATTTTTTTATTTGAATTAGAAACAAGATTGTTTTACATGTCAATTCCAGTTCCCTCTCCTCCTCACTGCTCCCCCCCCCAACTAACACCCTACCTAACCCATACCCTTTCTGCTCCGCAGGGAGGGTGAGGCCTTCCATGGGGGGGGGTGTCTTCTGAGTCTGTCATATCCTTTGGGATAGGGCCTAGGCCCATCCCATGTGTCTAGGGAGTATCCCTCTATGTGGGATGGGCTCCCAAAGTCCATTCCTATGCTAGGGATAAGTACTGATCCACTACAAGGGGCCCCATAGATTTCCGAGGGTTTCTCACTGACACCCACGTTCATGGGGTCTGGATCAGTCCTATGCTGGTTTTCCAGCTATCAGTCTGGGGACCAAGAGCTCCCCCTTGTTCAGGTCAGCTGTTTCTGTGGATTTCACCAGCCTGGTCTGGACCCTTTTGCTCATCCCTCCTCCCTCTCTGCAACTGGATTCCAATTCAGTTCAGTGATTAGCTGTAGATGTCTGCTTCTACCTCCACCAGCTGCTGGATGAAGGCTATAGGATGGCATATAAATCAGTCATCAATCTCATTACCAAGGGAGGGCATTTAAGGTAGCCTCTCCTCTGTTGCTTAGATCGTTAGTTGGTGTCATCTTTGTAGATTTCCAGACATTTCCTTAGTGCCTGAATTCTCTTTAAACCTATAATGTCTCCCTCTATTATGGTATCTCTTATCTTGTTCTCCTCTATTCTTGCCCCAACTCAACCTTCCTGCTCCCTTATGTCCTCCTCATCCCTCCTCTTTTCCCCTTCTCATTCTCCTAGCTCCCTCTCCCCTCTCCCCATACTCCCAATTCTCAAATAGACTTTTAATTTGGGAATTCTAATGGGGGGAATCGATAACAATTCAGAATAGTTAGAAATAAAAGAATTGATCAGATTTTTTTTCTTCTTTTAGGGCAAGTTAAAGTCTTCAGAGCGCTGTATACATTTGAACCCAGGACTGTAAGTATTCTGATTTAAACTATAAAATTGACACAGCAACCTAAGTTGACTTTATTTTGACACCTGTTTTGGCCCAAGTCCTCTGTACTTTCTGTCCCTCCCCACTGTTCTCCGCAGTGAGTGAGCTAAGCCCCAGGTTGATTTGCATGGCCTGAGTTTGGAGGTCATAGACTTCTCACATTGCTTCTCTCCTTATGTGTGGTGACATTTGTTTTCAAGTCACCAAGTGGCCCACATACAAAAATAACTAAACTACAGAGACCCCAATCTTAGCTTTGCTGTGGATCACCAACCTTTTGTAGCTTCTTCTTGACCCCCCCACACCTCCTGCCAACCTCCCAGAGCAATTATTTTATCTCTTCTGTTTACGTTTTTCTCTTGTGGATCCTGCTGTCCACCCACCCATTCATGGTTTAGTGAGCCCCTGTTCTGTGCCACACACTGGCTGAGTGTTGTGGATAGTGCAGCAGCAGCTGAAGGATGTATAAGAAAGCTAGCTAAGCATGAGGGAGCCAGCAAGCACCATACCTCCATCATTCTCAAGGCTCCTGCTTGGGTCTGGTCCTGATTTCCCAGGATGATGGAAATGTAAGCCACAACAGTCCTCTCCTTCCCTAAGCTGCATTTGGTCAGGGTGTTTTATCAGCAACAGGAAGGAAAGCGAACACCCTCCATAGCACCCATCATTTCTCCCATAGCTTCTCCACAGCATTCATCATCATTTGCGTGTCTCTCCCACTCTGAGGACTGATTCACATACTGGCCCAGGGCCTGCTGGGAGATCACAGTCTGCCATTTTCTAAACCTCTACCAGTTCCTCATTTGAACTTGGGAATACTGTTCATTGCTCTACACTACAGCCACCCTGCAATCCTGACAGAAGGTTCCAATTTGTGGTCCATTGGTGGTCATCAGCTGGTGACAGTGATTAATAGCCAGTCTAAGTCTGCATACTCAGATGAGCTTTCCCAAGACTTCAGAGACAGCAGGCTTCTGGGGCAAAGAGGGCTGTTACTCTTGCCACAGGAGGTGGGTAGAGTGTTTGTAGAGCGAGCTGCTGCAGCAGAATCACAGACCTGAAATTTTAGCCACAGACATAGAATTCCTCATAATCCTGGAAGCCAGAAGCCCCAGAGTGAGTTGACAGCAGGGCTGATTTCTTCTGAGGCCTGTCACAATGACTTGTAGTAAGTCACTTTCTCCCCATGTTCTCACATGGCTTCTCCTTGGATGTGTTGGCATTCCAGTCTCTTCGTGGATGCCAGTTGGGTTGGGTTTGGGGTCTACCTTGAAGCCCTCATTGTATCTTAATCATCTCAATATTAAGACTCCATCTCTAGTTGGGATGTGGTGGCACATACATTTAATCCCAGCAGAGGCAGAGCAGAGGCAGAGGCCATCCTGGTCTACAGAGTGAGTTCCAAGACAACCAGGGCTACATAGCAAAATTCTGTCTCAACAACCCCTCAAAGTAAAGTAACAGTACACACACACACACACACACACACACACACACACACACACACACACCCGCACAGTCTCTGAGAACAGTCACATTTTGAGGTGCTGGGGAGTTGGGACAGCAGCCCAGGATTTGGGAGGAAGCACAAAAGCCATGACAGGTAGAGTGGCCTGAGCCCAGAGTCATCTTTACTTTTGCTTACAGGGACATCTCTGATGGGATCAGGATCTGCTGAGGAGAGCTTACAGCATCATCAATTGCTCTTCCAGACCCTACAAGCACGAGGCCACACATGCCTCCTCTAGTATGAGACCTATGTTCCCAGAGGGTAGAGACTGAAGTGACTTTTGACACTTCTGCTGCCCTTCCCAGGTGTCCTTAGCTGGGTCACTGTGTCCTTTATCACTGACCTCCTCTCGCTGTGTGGCTCCTCCTGACCTTTTGCCTTTCCTCACTTCTAGCATGACTCAAGGTTCTATATTCTGTTTGTGTTCCCTGCTAGGTTAATATTTCCAATGTGTGGTTTCAATCCAGCATCTGCTGCACATCTGTTTTTCACCATGTGGTCCTCTAAGGCGTAGCCGTCCCTGGCCCCTACCCCTCCTCCTCCTTGTATCACCCAGAGGACTCTCAGTAGAGCCCATCTCTGCACCTTCTCTGGACCCCTGGTGTTGCCCCCTCTATGTTCAATATGAACTGTTTGTCACCCCATGAATACTGCGCTGAGCACTCCCACTAGAAGTGGGTGCCTCGCACTGTGACCTGCTTTGGCACAGTACTGTACAGGCAGGTCTCATCTGGGGAGCAGAACCCAGGTTCAGAGCCTGTGCTAGGCTTTCTGATTTGTCCTGCCTCTTGCTGCTTGTGACCTGGAGATTACTTAACTTTTGTCTCTGTTGTTTCAATTGGTTTTAGTGAGAACTATGGTAGTATAAAGGCAGCAGCAGCTGGAGTAGTCACTGTTGCCTGTGAGTGAGTACTGGCTACTCTAGTGATAGACATTTAACAAATATCTTGGTTTGATATACTGATTACTAATTTACCTCCATTTCTTCTCTGGAGGAAGTTTCTCCATGATATTTTTTAAAGCCTTAGTTATTATTGAATATTCAGGAGAAATATATATTTAACTCATAGGTAATTTATTCTATTTTTAAACTATGACTATCATTTTTATATGCTGACCCTGAAGATCAGTAATGGCCATTCCACGTCCTGTCATCCCCACACTCCTTCATGTCCTCTCTTCCATCAGTCTAAATACTAATCTAATCTAGTGAACAGGAGGCCACCAGCTCACACAGGCCTTCTTTTACCTGTTATTAAATATTGGACGTCCTCCGAGACATTCATTTACTTTTGGGAGTGCATGAACCTGTCTCTTGGACAATGCTGGAAGCATAGTTTGTCCCCCTGTAGCAGGCAGTCATCATCTTTGTATGGGCACACAATACACTGACAACTCAGCATGTCATGCGCAAGGCACACACAACACACACCGTGCCACAAGGACACCACAGCACAGCACACAGGGTCCTTAGCACCCTGTGGCACACTGCACAGTGCAGGCTCAGCATACTACACATTGCGTATACCACACACACAGCACACTGTTTACTCAGCATGCCCTGGGCAGAGCACTCTGAGAACACAGCACACTGAAGATATTGCACACCTTATGCTCAGCACACAAGTTCATAGCACACTACAGAATACACTGAATATACAGCGGAGTATATAACACGCCACAAAGCCCCACATCACTCAGTATACTGAATGCATCATTCAGTATACTGAGGTCACAGTACTCCAAGTCTTCCCATACTGTATGCTTGGCACACCAAATATACGGTGCACTGCAGGCATAGTAGGGTGAGCTCATAACACATTGTGGTTTATAGCATGCCAACTACCTCTTTAAAGCATTGTGACTGGGAAATACCTTTGAAGGCTGAGCTGGAAGCTAGGGGCCCTTTGCTTGCATATACAGCAGTCTAGAAGGCTATGGTTTTGCTTTTAGCAACTTAAAACCCAGGAGACAGTGAGAGTGACAGCCAGCTCTAGTTTTGATAACGCATTGGCTGGGTAGATAGAACAAGGCAGTGTGGCTCATGATTATCTCTTGCTTCAAGGAAAGGTATTTCTGGTATCACCCAGCCTTCTGTAAGTCTAACCCCCCCTCTCAGCCCCCATTTGGATGAAGTGTCACACAGACACCTGCCTGGACTGGATGGACCAGTGTGAAAGCATGTTGCCTGGGAGGAACAAACACTGTGCCTGAGGAGTGTCAGTTTCTGAAGGAAAACCAGATGGACCTGCTCAGTCATACATGCTTGCTTGGCTGACCTAGGTCATAATATGAGAAGGAGGTCTAGAGTAGGGATCCAAAAGCAGAGATAAGATCCCTCCCATGCTCCTCGCTGTGATCTTCAGCCTTTCTGTATCTGCTTGCTAGATAGAGATACCTATGATCCAGTTCTACCTAGAAAGGTTTTTGCAAGGATCCAGTGAGGCCAAGAAGACTTTGCATGGGAAAAGGACTGTTTTTGATATTGCTGTCCTACATTACTGAGGAGTTAGGATGAGGAATGTTTTCCAATGTTCACCGTCACTGAACTAGGCCATGATATGATGATGACAGGTAATGACGATGTGTGATGTTTCTGTGAGAAAAAAAAAAAAAAAAAACCCAAAAAACAAAAGCTGGGGTTAGGAGTTGGGACTCCATAGTCTGGATATCACATGCTGAGTGTCAATCTCATCTGTAATATGGCAATAAAAATGGCCCTACTCTTTAGTATTGTTGGGGAGAATTAAATTACTGTTTGTAAAGGTCCTGACCAATTCATTGCACATGAGTAACTGTTATAAAGTAATAGGTGAAAAAAATTCATGAAAATGTATTTTCCTTTTGGCTAATTTTGTATGTTTAGGTTACCAAATCTAAAAAAAATTCAGAAGTATATCACAGTTTTTCTAAGCTTTTAAAAACACATATATTTGCATAAACCAATAAAATTACTGCCTCGGGACTGTTACCCAGAATATATAGAATAGGAATGAGACTGTACATTTGCACTCGGTACTGTAGTCATTGCTTATTTCTTTTGGCTTTTGCTTTACTTGAGGCAGTGTCTCTCTCTGCAGCCCAGGCTGGCCTTGAGTTTAGAGCAATCCCCATGCCTTAGCCTCCTGTGTGCTGGAACCAAAGGCATGAGTCACCATGTCTAGCTGACTTTGTTTTAATACCTTGTCATTCTTCAAGGAGAGCTGAGAGAATGTGGTTAAAAACCAGAGATCAGGCTGGATGTAGTGACAGGCTCAGGTTGTCATTGGATCCCTGCTTTCCTGTTTTTTTCTTCCATAAATACAATGCCAGGAATGCAAAAGTAGATTCTCCCTGAACAGGGTACATTAAGTGGTCTGTTGTGGGTTTTTAATGGAAAATGCAATTCTTTTAGGCAATGTCTGATTTTAACCTATAATGTTACCTTTTTGACTATACTGTCTGTCCCCAGAAGTGTCAAGAATTTCATAAACCATCCCTTTAGCCATGCTAGGAAAGGCCACCTTTTATTTTGTCATTTTTGAAGACCATGCTGTGTAGGTAGCATTGTACCTGAGAGCTACTAAAGGAAAATAAACTATAAAAACTAATAAAATTGCTGGGTAGTGGTGGTGCATGCCTTTAATCCCAGCACTTGGGTGGCAGAGGCAGGCCTGGTCTACAGAGTGAGTTCCAGGACAGCCAGGGCTACACAGTAAAACCCCATCTCAAAAACAAAACAAAAACTATACAAACAACAACAAAAACCCCAAACACATAAAATGGCTAGACCATTTTCTCCCTGATTGGCTATTGGTTGTTGCCTCATTGATCAACAGACAAGTGGAAGGGTGGGGCTGCCGTTGCCTGTATAGAACAGCTTCTGTTCATTTAAAGCTGAGTCAGCTCTGTGAAGTCGTCAGATGACTCAGCTTAGTGACATTTTCCGAATGATTCCCTTTGCCAAGCCACAGAATAAAAGAATTGCCTAAAAGATGCTGAGTTTTGACTTTGTTTTTAAAATTGAGGCAAAACTCACAACCTAAAATTAACCATTTTTAAAGCTAACAATTGAGTGGGATTAATTCAGTTGCCGTGGTGAGCAACTGCTTCCTTTACCAGGTTCCAAAATGTTTTTACTGCCCCAGAGTATAACCCTGTGCCCAAGAAGGGGCCACTTCTCGTTTCCCAAGTCATTACTCAATTCATACAGAGAAATAATTAGAGATTTGATATGTGTGCTATGTGTACACATACGCCTATTGTGTATTTTGTATTTTAGGCTTTTTTTTTATTTCACGGGTGAGTGATCTTACTAAAGATGGAGATTTAGGCAGAAATGACTTCTGAAGGAGACTAAATCGAGAGGGAAAGGTTAGCTCCTTAGCTTCTGCAAGGCACTGATTGAAGAGGGCTCACTGGGGCCTGTGAGTGGACAGGTACAGAATAGAAATGGCCCAGGACATCTCTAATGCGGGACGGGCACATCCAACCCTTGTAGAACTCCAGGAAGTGCAGTCATCACAGAAGCAGCTGTGGTTCCCACCTAACCCTCCCCGCCACACACACACCCATTCTAGGTTTCCCCTTCCTTCCCTTCCTTCCCACGCCTTGGTACTTTCTAAGGAGACATAGTCAAGTGATGATAAAATACCACGGTAATGCTCTGAGACGGCCACTGTGTTCAGTGCTGTGCTGTAGTGATGAGTGTGGGACTCCCTTAAGTGTCTCTCAGGGGATCCTGTCTGCAGCTAGTGTTAAAGGAAATTGTTTCTCTAATCACTTTCTATGTCTGGGGCGAATTGAAAGTAATATTGGTCATCCATCTTCAGAACAATGGCTAGAGAAAAATCTCAGAGGTCTTCTGTTTCTCCCCTCCTGAATATTATTTCAAATGAAGTTACAGTGCACTTCCTCAGGTCCAGTGGATTTAACTAGTTTTGTGTAGCTTCTGCTGTAAATCTAGTCTCTGTGAACCAAAGTGTAAAGGTAATAAATGCTTTAGGAAGTTGCTGTTAAAGGAAGTCAGCCATTTTGGGGGATGCCATCAGTCAGCATTCACTAAGTTTTATATATGGTGAATTTTTCATCTGACTTCATATTGTGGTTGTTTCAAGCATGATGTAGTTGCCAACAGTCTTTGTTTATATTCAGGGGAAAATGGCAGTTATAATAGTGTAGATGATATTTGAAATGAAATCTAGGGCAGAGTCTTATATACTCATCCCAGTTTACTCCTCAGAGGAGGCAAACACTTGGCAGAATAAATGGACGAAATAATTTGTTTCACTAGTGTAATTTTTATTGTATGTGTGGAATAGGCAGAAATCAAGTCTTTTTTTCTAGGTATTTTCCTACTAGTATTATAAAAGTATACTTGGTAATAGCAATACATTTGGAAATTTCCTGTGAATATTTTAGCATCATCATCATTGCATCCTGTGTCTGTGCTTTTCGACTCTTTGACTATTCTGAGAGTCTCTTTCAGTGGGTATTGTACTTCCTGTTTGCTCAGAAAATCATGGTGTTATCTGTCTACTGGAAGTAACAAGATACGTAAACCAAGTGCTTAACTGCCTTTAGAGTTTGCAGAACACTTGATGGGTCAGGCCAGAGTGAGGGCACTAGCTATGAAGTTAGCTCCTGGAGTTTCTGGATGACTTCTTGTATTTTAGCTCTTTTAGGGTATCAAGGCTGAATTACATATTGATACTCATGTATGAGAAACATTCTCTCTGAGCATGAAGACCAGCTAATACTTTTCTGAAGATAAACAAATATAAGTATTACTTTTTTCCATGGTCTTAATTTTAGACATTTATCCACATACATACATACATACATACATACATACATGTATGTATATATCACACATGTATGTTATATAATGCATGTGTGTATGTAGTATCATCTACCATAATTTCTAAGAAGAAAAAGTTTTGCCGGTATTTTATGCTGGTGTGAAAATCCTTTGCTTAGTGATGGAAGAATATAAAAGGTGTTGGAAAATCTTATTATGCACAGTTCTTTGACAACCTTCATCATGGGACAAATCCAGCTTTAGACTTCAAGTATTAATTTACTACAAGTCTTGTTGTATAGTTTAATTGTTGATGTTAATATAGAAGTAATATTGTCTATAAGGATACCTTGGGGTTTTAAGATTTAAAAATGAAAAAAAAAACATTGTATTCTAAGATAGGAAAAAAATCACATGGAGTTAATGTATGTATGCTTTTTTTCCTTCTAGCCAGATGAACTGTACTTTGAAGAAGGAGATATTATCTATATCACTGACATGGTAAGCCCAGCTAATGTTCTGTATTACTACATGCATACCGTAAATACATCACCATGGGGCTCCACCATTATATGTAGCCATAATATTGTAAGTTATTTTAAGTGTACATTTACATAGAGGTATATATGCAGAGTCTTACTTTTTGACACATTCACAGTAACATATTGACAGTAGTCATTTTGTTCCTCAACAGGAAATAGTTGAATAAGCTTTGTTGAGGCCACAGATGGAACTCTGCAGCCATACAAAGGAATGAGGCTATCTCTCATATACTATTCTGATGTAATTCAAGTGGAATAAAGCAAGATTTAAAAATGCATATATTATGCCTTACTTGGCTAAGAAAGGGTGAGAGACATAAACGTGCTTCTATTTTCTGACATTGAAAATAAAGAAAAAGTTGCAAAATATGACTTATAAAATTAGTCTCCTCTATCCAAAGGAAGGGAATATAGATTTTTTAAAATTATAATTTGTTTTAAAGGTTTGATTTTGGAAGCATACAAACTTTTTATGTGGCTGTAAAATTAAATAATTAAAAGCAGTCCCTAAAAATTAAGAACAGAGAGTGAACCAGATGAGTCTAATCATACTCTGGCAGTTAGCTCAGCCACTCAGAGTGGAAGTGTTTCCTCTCACTAAGACTTGGAGATTTTTAGTGACTAACAAATGGAACAGAATGCCAATAAAAATCCAAAAAACAAAACAAAACAAAAAAAAAACCCCAAAACAAAGAGTGCCCATCTTGACCCACAGTGCTCTGAGGGCAGATGAGTCATTGTGTCACTGGTGTCCATTGTGGGTTCTCAGCATGGGGGGAGGAGGAGGAGGAGGAGGATGTGCAGGTGTCAGTAAAATGAAGGAGAAACACAGAAATCCTTCATTTGAATCAGAAAGAAAACATTACAGTTTATTTTTGAAGGGGACCTTAGAAAATGGACAAGCCAGTAATAGTATAATACTCTCATTGAAAGGAACAACACCCCTTTGAGAAATGGCTAGTACCAGCTCTGGTCCATTAAATGTACAGGATAAACTGGCTATCTTGTTACTGGAATAGAAGGCAGCTTCAGAAGACTGCAAGGGCCACCACACTGGAGTGACAAGGAAAGCAGTATGCACTGCCCTGAGATGGGGGCCATTTGAGCATCAATCAGGGAGGGCAACAACTCTTAAGGACCAAAACACTGTTTTAAGTTTGTGGTTCCCTAATGTTACCTGAAAACAAGTCTCATTGGTACTGTGAGGAACGGCTCTGGAACGAGGGTGTTTATTTATTCTGATAGCTGGTAAGGGAGGGAGTCAGTACTTACTCTCTCCTTTCTTCCTGAGCTTTATCTTGAACGATCTGAGAGTTGGTACGGGAAAGTGACTCTTTAAAGAGACATGCTACTTATTTACATGGAAAAACACCCCATTCTGCAACCCCTATGGTTGACAACAGCTATATTCCTACAGAAGCAACCTTGTCTTGTATGTTTCCTGATGGGGGAAATCAATACCACCCATGCGATAGTTTTCCAAAAATGTGCGGCTGAATCTGCTTATGCTTTTAGAACTCAAAAGCAACTCATGGGCAATGCATGGAAAAGGGGGGGTGCGTTTAATGATAGCATAGGTTTACAACAGGCAAAATCCAGACTGTTTCAGTGTCTACAGAAGAAATAAGTTGTTCCTTCAAATATATGTGTATATATATATGTATACACATACTATATATATATATATATAATATATATAATATATATCAAGAGCTAAAATAGTAACAATAACAAAACTAATGAAGAAAAGAATGAAGGAGGAACCTGTAAATTAAAAGTGATGTAAAAGTGAAATTAATTGTACTATGTGGTTCTTATTTGAAATCTCAAACTGTGGGCCATTTGACTTAGATATTTGATGGCGTTAAGGAATTATTGGGGAAAAGTTTGAAACTGTGGTAATCGTGTCATAGTTGCCTTTGAAAAATTATTTATCTTTCAGATGCATATTTTGATTTTATAGTATAGTAAAAAAATATACTACCTATCACTAACCCTGGTAACCCAAGAGGGGAAAATATGATGGGTGGTGGGTAGTATTGGTCACAAGCAATGAGTCACCAGTTAGAAAATGTTATCCTGTTGTTCTTTCTGCTTCTGTAAATATGTTCTTTCTGCTTCTCTATGATAAAAAGTTATCCAAAAGTGAAGATAAAACAAGAAGAAACTTTAGAAAATGTGGCAAAACATAAGACTTTATCAAAGGAGAGACATTAGAGTCTGGCTATCTAAATCCTTTAGCTGTAGTCTGAACTGACGTGTTCTTCCCCCTTTCTCACATCCTCTGGTTTGTCTGGTTGAAGATCTATGCTTTATACCTGCTGTGAATGGGAGATGCTTCTGTACTTAGGTTTGTGACAAGGGGCATGGACACAGATGGCAAGGGTTTGAGGATGCTGGTCAGTGCGGACCCAAAAGAGGACTTGGGGACCCAAATAGTTTCAGATACAAATACATACTGACTCCCCTGTTCTCTTGGCAGAGTGATACCAGCTGGTGGAAAGGCACATGCAAAGGCCGAACAGGACTGATTCCGAGCAACTATGGTAAGTGACTAGGTACACTGTGAGCCCTGTTTTTAAAATGGCCATGCATACCAGGTGTGCACAGGCCCAATTCATTCCAGGGGAACACTTAGGATTCTCCTCTTAATACTTTTCTTAATACTTTTCTTTAATGCTCTTGAACTCCAGATCACAGATTGTTCCTCTAGTTCAGCAGTTCTTAACCTATAGGTTGAAACCTTTGGGGTCAAATGGTCTTTTTGTTTGTGTGTTTTTTGAGACAGAGTTTCTCTGTGTAGCTCTTGGAGACTGTCCTGGAACTCACTCTGTAGACCAGGCTGGCCTTGAGCTCTGCCTCTGCTCCCGAGTGCTGGGATTAAAGGCGTGTGCCACCACCGCCCAACTCAAATGGCCTATCAAATATCCTGCACATCAGATATTTATAATATTATTCACAACAGTAGTGGAATACAGTAATTAAGTAGCAACAAAAGTAATTTTATAGTTGGGGTCAGCACAACATGAGGAACTATGCAGCATTAGGATGAGAACCACTGTTCTGGTTTGTAGTGAACAAGTCCCACTTTGCTAAGTGACAGACTGGTTATACTCATTAAGTGCTAATCAGAACAGCTTGAGGGGCTTATTAAGATGTAGCTCCTATGTAAAACAATTAGTATTTCTAATTGAAAGATGGGCAAACTAGGCAAAAACATGTAAGTAGAACCTAGCAGAGTAAAGTTAAAAAGGCACAGGATTGGTAAACCAGGGCCCCTGACTTTAGTCTTTTTCTTCCAGTTAGTAACAAGGTGCAGTACTGAAGATACCCCTGAGTGATGCCTCTGGCTTCGATTCCACATCTGTGTAGGGGAAGTGCTGCTGGGTTCAGCTCACATTTAGGAGCCTTTTAGGCGTTAGTGGTCCATGACTCCTTGGACTGATAGAGCCAGTATCAGGCACTGGTTCCCAGCACTGCCAATGGATTGGCAAATATCAGAGACACTGAGGCTATGGCCAGGTCGAGCTCAGGAGCCTTTGCACCCTGGGCCTCATGTGGTTCTGTTCTTTCGAAGTCCCCTACATATCTTTCCACTGTGCTATATTTCCAGCCTTGGCCATAGATACTAATGTAAAGTACTGATGGACATAAAGAATGTCTACCCCAGCCCTTTTAGGATGGCAGGTATGAGCCTGAGGTCACCCTGGAGCAGTGGTCTTCCTCTGGGCACTCCTACCCACTTTAGGGCCACAGTGGTTGAAAGCAGATAGATGGCTGCTATCCTTTGTGAACATAGGCAGTGCAGTGCAGTGTCGATCTCCAACCCTGCTGCTTGCCTCTAGAAGGGAGCAGAATTATTATCAGGTATCCCCAAACAAAGGTGTTCACAGAATGCTCATACCTTTTATGGCTGTTCCTTTATTAAATACTTGAGTGAACTTGGTGTTTGGTTCAGGGGTCTGTTCTGGTTTTGTTTCTATTCCTGTTAATGGCTATGCTTGCTGCTGTGTATGCTTCCAGTTCATTGCTGTGTCACTCACTGCCTTAGTGCTTGGCCTGGTTTCATTTAACACAGAATCTGTACTATCAGTTATTTCCTGTTCCTCCTAATCCACGCTAAGTAATTTGTTAAGCTGTTGTATCTGGGGCTCTGGCCATGAAGCTGGGTGTTCAATGAGCATGATCAACTCCCATAAATCACCCAGTAACTTCAATGGTGGACTTGCATTTTTGTTTTCTGTCTAGTGGCTGAGCAGGCAGAATCCATTGACAATCCATTGCATGAGGCTGCAAAAAGAGGTAGGTTTGATTCTCCTTTTCTCTTTTGATAGACGATGTGGTATATTAAAATGTGTAGGTTTTTTTTTTAAATGTTTATTCTTTGACAATCTCATGCATGTATGCAAGTATTTTGATCATTGTCCTACCTCTACCTTCAGCTCTCCCTTCCCTATAACATGCCCTCTCCCAACTGCATGTCCTCTTTTTAAAATAAACAACCGTGAGTCCAATTATTGTCCATGTACACATGACTGTGGGCCATCTGCTGGAGTGTGGGCAACCTACCAGTGGTTACACCCCCAAGAGAAAGAATGACTTTTCTCCCTCCATCAGCTGTCAACTTGGAATAGCTCCTTGGCTGAGAAAGACACCTCATGAGCCCCCTTCCCCCCTTTCAAATAGGCATTTTGACTGGTTGGATCTTGTGCATATAGTGAGTCCATGGGTGCCTCGTCCAGAAGACAGTATTTCACAGTGCTCTTTCTTCTCCATCCTCTGGCTCTTCCATTCTTTCTGTTTCCGGATTCTGACATATTTCCTGAGCCATGGATGGAGAGGAGGCGGTGCAGATATCCTGTTTAGGGTTGAGCACCCAGCACTCACTTTTTCTCAGCACTTTGACTGGTTGTGAAATCTCTGTGGTAACTGCTGTCATTGCAGAAGCAAAGCTTCTCTGACCAAGGTTGAGAGCAGCACTGACCTATGAGTGTAAACATGCGTATTTAGTAGGCGGTTGGACAACATGACCATTAAAGCAAAGCAATAGTTGTAGGTTACCTGCCATGGCCTGTGGCATCCCCAGCCATGGGCATCGAAAAGGGTTCCAGCACCAGGCACAAATTCCCTCCTGCTTAGCAGGTTTCAGATAGAATAAAAGAAATTGATTATCCCCATAGAAGTCATGCCACTATTGCAAATTTAGGCACATCTTGCCTGACAGGTTGATGTTATAGCAAAATGCCTAGGTTTTAATTATACGGTTTGATAAGTTTTTGCCAATTACATATATACCCAGAGCACCAACACCCAGATTAAGATCTGGAATGTTTCTGTCATCTCATAATGTTCTCTCAACGTACCTTCCCACTCAAAACCCTGCCTTCCCTAGAAGCAACCTCTGTGCTGACTAGAAGGGTAAGAGTGATTTTAATTTTACAATGCCAGGTAACACACTTTTTTAGCACTTCCTGCACTGTGCTCAAAGTAGGACTAGGCAGGTGGAAGGAAGGTCATGATCTGATTCTCAAAGCTCAGAGGCAGATAGGGCCAGATGGGTGTAACAGATCATTAAAATGCTCTGTGGGGCAGGAGGGCAGTGGTGTCCTGGGACAAAGCATTTAGCAGCGTGTTGATATGGTGGGGGATTGTCTTGATCCCCACAAGCTTGGCACACTGGCAATATGAGGGGACATTTTGACTGTCACAAGACACTGTGACAAGGCATTCTGTCACAAAGCATTCTTTAGGTAGAGCCCCAGGCTGTTGCTAAACATCCTATAGTGCCTAAGGCAAACCCTACAACATAGAATCTCTAAACCTGGAACACTCATGGCTGTTCTATTAGGAAGCCCTCCTTTGAATAATGGCAAGCGCTGATGCAGCCTCAGCAAGCAATTTCATTCCATCCCTTATCTGCGTGTGCAAAGGGAAGGGCTTAGACTAGCTAAAACGACATAAAAAGCTTCTGTGTAAATGAGATACTTAGGATATTAGCCTGAAGTTTTAAATTGGTAGCTGTACCTTAGCATAGAGTAGTAGCATTGAGCAGCATACTTAGCTCAAGGTCCTGCATTTTTTTCCCTCCCCAAACTGAAAATGTCTTTAAATATGAATAGGGAGAGTTGCTGTTTGTAGTTAGGTTTTGTGTTACACCCCGCCTTTCAGAATTAAACAGAGATGAAAACAATATGTCTTTTTTTCTCTCCGAAGCAGAAATACTTTTAGACCTATTTTCCCAACTTCTCCTACTAAAAAATGGATGTTACTGCTGTCCGTCAATAACCCAGAGAGCAAATGCACCATGATAAGTGCATTAACAGGCAGGTCTTGTTTTAGGATTTGCTGATTAATGCATCACAAATGGAGCTTACAGTGATGAAATTGATTTAAAAGCAAAACAAGGAGTAAAAGCCATTTTCTTGTGTTTTTTATAAGTGTAAAATTCTTTCAGGCAACTTGAGCTGGTTGAGAGAGTGCTTGGACAACCGAGTGGGTGTAAACGGCCTGGACAAAGCTGGAAGCACAGCCCTGTACTGGGCCTGCCACGGGGGCCACAAAGGTACTGCATCTTGCTAGATACATGTGTCTGTGCTGTTCAGAATCACCTTCACCCAAGGGAGCCTCCTTTCTTATCATGGTAAAAGCAATGCTGCAGATCCTCCAAAGTCCGCCAAAAGCTGTGTTTCTGGAAACTGCAGAGCAGTGAGGATGGAATGTGACTGAGGAGACCCACTGTGCAGACCTCTGGAAAGGCTGGGAATTTCCTTTCCTCTCTCAGGCTTCAGAATGTATCAGAAAAATGCCAGTAACAGGATAACAAACCCACTGCCACATGCCACAGAGGAAGGCCCAGTTGGCTCCTGTAGCTTTTCCCTAGCTATGCTTTTGGTCCTACATTTTAAGTTTAAGTTTAATGAAAAAAATTAAGAAGTACCACACTGGCTTAAGTTTGCAGTTCTCTTGCAAACAGTAATAATTGCAAGGTGAATTCTGTTTACTTCATTGTAGTCCAAACCCCACCATCCACTCCTTTTCACCAACTGAGCTATACCTTCAGGTCTGAAAATTTTCTTTTGTGATCTATCATTTAGGGTTTTTGTTTAGTTTTTAATATAAAATTTGAGAAACTTGTAAGCATTTTCTAGAACATTCTCCTAACAAGTATTATCTTTTGCAATTATGCTATCTGCTTTTACAAAGTTCACTGTTTCTGTCTTAAGAAACTCCTTTTTCTGTTTGAATTGCAGACATAGTGGAGGTTCTGTTTACTCAGCCAAACGTGGAGCTGAACCAGCAGGTGAGCCTGCTTATCATGGGGAACACATTTAGCACACCCAGCTCTTTCTCTAATGCTACAAGCACACAGAGTTTTGTTGCTGTGACTGTTGTTTTGTGTTGTGGTACTGGGGTCTGAAGCCAAGTCCTCACACTGTTCAGCTGTGTGTCAAGAGCTACATCCTCCATCCTTAAGTGCTATTCTCTGGTCCTAGAACACATGCTAGAGATAATCAGCTTACAGAGAGAAAAGGTTTCTGTCTGTACCAGTTTGGGAAGTGCTGTTCCACCATCAGGTTACCCCATTGCTCTTGGGCTGGTACCAAGGTGAGCGAGCATGTGGTGGTGCCAATCGGCTGGCTGGCTGCATCTCCAGTGAACAATCTCACCACCCCATTAAGCACACACCCCAGGGTATGAAGGTTTTCCACTCACCCCTCTCCCCAAGACTTTACCACCCCCCTCTGAATAGCAGCATGCCACGAATCTCTGGGGACTCTTAAGATCCAAACTGCACCAAGGACCCTTCTTCTAAGGGCTCCTCTCTTACCCAGACTCCCAAATGTGAGCCTTAGGAGACAAACTCCCATTACTTCTAGTTCTGGCAGTTTGCAAGCTTCTGCTTGTAACCTGTCTTTTTCTTATTGGAGTCTTTGTCTTTGGTATTCTGAAAACTTACAAGGGTGTGCCTTAGTGCTATTTTTCCCTAGTGAGTACCACAAAGTCTTTTAGTCTGAGAAATTGTCTTGTTTCCTTTTCTACATCTAATCATTTTCTCTGTTCTTTTGATTCTACAGATTGAACCTCATATTTTCTTTTTTTAAATTAGGGATTTCTTGGCCTTTATCATTTTAAAATGATTTCCTTTTTAAAGGTTTTTAAAAATTATCTATGTATATACATACAATGTTTTGCTTGCTTTTATATTCACCACATGCATGTAGTACCAATGAAGGCCAGAAGAGGGCATCAGATTTCCCAGGGACTAGAGTTGAAGACAATTGTAAGCTTCCATGTGGTTGCTGGGAATTGAACTTGAGTCCTCTGGAAGAGCAGCCATTGAGTGCTCTTAATCACAGAGCCATCTCTGCAGCCCCAACTTTATTTTAATTGCCTCAAAGTTCTATATTCATTTTCTATTGCTATGTATCAAATTATCCCAGGTTTCACAATGTGTATTGGGTGGGTTGGAATTCTGAGCATGACATCACAAGATTTAGGATCTCACACTGTAAAGCCCAGGTTCCATTGGACCTGGGTTCTTGGAAAGCTTGAGATTCTCTTCTAAGCTCATTGCAGTTGCTGAGATTTGAGCTTTTTGCCCCCTAGTACTGATGCCCTCAGCTTTTGGATGCCCCATTCTTCTATTAATTAAGAGTTTACAAAATGAGTGTTTGCTGTCCTCCTCATGGCTAGTAGGTGGTGGTGTTTGCTCTACCATTTAACTTTTGTTTTTAAAAGCCTTCCTGACTAGATGTGGCCTACCCAGAATAACCTCCCTTTTAGTGAACCCAATACATATTGTCTGCAAAGTGATGGGCTTCTTATTTTTGAATATGAGGTCTTACTGTGTATCCCAGGCTGGCCTTAAACTTGCTGTGTAGACCAGGATAGACTTGAACTCACAGAGATCCACCTATCTCTGTCTTCTGAGTGCTAGGATTAAAGGAATGCACTGCAGTGTCCAGCCAAGAGGAGTGATGCCTTTGTATTCTCTGACTTCACCCACACTTGAGGACAAGAGAGTTGTATATAGGGTCTCTTGGGGGACAAGGGAGAGCAGGTATTATTGGGGTTATCTGAGAAGTTTGTTGACCACAAGCTCTTATTTTACTCTTTTAATGGTGTCTTTTTCTTGTTTGATTATAGTACCACCTTATATGACTGATATATTATTACTTTAAAAAATGTTCTCTTCTCTCCCAGAGCCTTTTCTTTCATTTAAGCTGACCTCTATTCAAACACTTAAGCTGTTTTCAAACACCCAGTGTTTTGGTTCATCTATTTATCTGTGTGATTGGAAGCTATGTGCACTTGGTGGCAGGGGAGGGTGCTTCTTGATGGACATGATGAGGTCCCTCCTGTATTGAGTATGCTGACATAAATGCCACACCTCCCCCTACGGAGGGGCCATACTGTTTGGCAGAGGTGATCTGCACTCTCCTGGCCTAAGTCACCACCTTTCACTCCACTCCCTGGGCAAAGAGGTGATTAAAAGTAGCGGAGTGAAAGATCTTACAGTTCATCTTATAGGTTTTCATCTGACTGGCTCTTGTCACCTTCTCTCATACCATTGTGCATGAGCTGGGGAACTCGGGTAATTTCTCAGCAAGGTAATTCTACTGCTGTTAGTGGGACATCTGCCAGTGACTGGTCCAGGGGTTCCAATGATGTTGTGTTAATCCATTTGGCCACTCCTATTTCCTCTCCATGCCTCATTCTTGCCCAGTACCTCTAGGAATGTTCAGTTCCTGACTGTTGCTGGGTCTCCTCATTTCCTGTTGAGGCCTTGCTCTGCCATGTTAGTTTTCTTCCCCCATCCCTGCCAGAGCAGCTCTTCTCATTGCTTGTTCCTCTTTCCTTTGGAATGCCACATGGTTCTGGAGCTTTTCTCTCAATTTGATTTACATGGGTTAAACATACTACTGTCTTCATCCAGTCCACTTTGTATTTTTATAATACTATTTTCCCTTTCTTTCACCATAGAACAAGCTGGGAGACACAGCTCTGCATGCAGCTGCCTGGAAGGGTTATGCAGACATTGTGCAGTTGCTACTGGCAAAAGGTAAAGTTTTTATTGAATTTATTTGGTTGTTTGCCTTGAAAAATAGCTCCTAGTGAAGGAGGCCATTTGAAATAGTAGGAAGGCTGAGTCTCCTCCTCCTCTACTCCGTCTATAGTACACTGTTATAACTGAGATGAAATTATTGGGGGTGCATTTATGGTACTTTTTACTGTGAATTAAGACCTTGATAAACTTTAGCTCCAAAGCTATACAGAGAGCCCCTGTCTCAAAAAAACCAAAAAAAAAAAAAAAAGACCTGATAAACTTTAAAAGTACATACAAATGTATTAATTTTAGAAGGAACTTGCTGTGCATATCTGTAGGACTGAAGGATTTTAGGAGGCCGGGGTTTTTTAGGACATCGTGTCCTGGGAAAATTGGGATGAAGTTGGTGAGGCTTGTGCTTGCTTGGGAGAGCCTTAATAGAGAGTAGAAATGAATGCTAAGCTGAGCCAGTGCTGAGGTGTTAATGAAGGATGCTTTGATCCCATTGCTTGACCTCGATAGCTTGTGGCTGACTCTGCATCCTGAACTCTCAAGCAAACCTTATTAAATCATAAATAATATATCACCACAGTGTGGTTCAGAGCAAACAGCTAAATCTGGGACTGCTCATCCATTTATCTGCTTGTCCCATAAATATTAACTGCTCTTACAGAGGGCTGGCCAGGCATGTCACTCAGGGACTTGGCCCAGAGGGCAATTCTGTGAAGCCTTTCTCCAAGCCACAAGTTATAGATTCTATCTTTAGGAATCTTTGGGAGCAGTGTTGTGGAATTTATGAGCATGGATGTTTTTGGATTAAGTGAGATGATGATGCAAACCCCTTACTGTGGGGAGTTGCTGGGTTTTCCTAAAGGTCATGCCGAAGGCTATGCTGTCCATTGTGGCAGACACGAGCTGTGTGCTGCTGAGCCACTTAATGTTTTCTTTTCATTCTAGTGAACACTTTAAGTGAACCTGTGAACAAGTTGTTGGGGGAATAGTGCTCATTATACTGTTAGAAATGATGGAAATCAGAAAGAACTGATTCCTGTCAGTAAAGCTGGGATGAAATAAGTTTTACAACATCCACAAAATGCAATACCTATAAATGTTCAGATACGTTGAGTTTTGTGCGTACCTTAACAAGAACGAACCATTATTTAAATACGGTTAAGTTAAAAGTGAAGTTATAAGGCTGGTGAGATGGCTGAGCAGGGAAAGGTGCCTGCCACAAGCCTGGGGACTTGAATTCAGTTCCTGGGACCCATATGGTAGAAGGAGAACATCAACTCTGGGCTTCTATGTGTAGCATGATACAGGTGCCCACAGACATACATACAAAGGGAATGGAATTTAAAAAAATTACATTACACAGCAGCACAAGTAGGTTGCTTTGTGTACATGTTCATATGAGTGCAGATCATTGGCAAACATAAGAGAGACAGCTGGGGCCCACTGGAAGAATGGTCACCTTCGAAGAGCTTAGTTCAGGGGAATCCCATCAGCACTGTTGAGCACGCCTCTGTATTTTTTGTTCCTCAACAATGCAAACAAACATCTCCATGGATTCTGATGTAAGTTTTGGCATAAAGACAAGGGGGAAGATGAATGGAAGAGGGCTTACAGGGACAATGAATTGGGGAACAATGAATTGCCTATGAGTTTTTATTGTTTTGCCATTCTTCTGATTGACATATGAATGCACCTGCATATAAGAAATATTAGTCCCCTGACATTCAACCCAATAGTGTTTTCTACAGGCCCTCATGAACTGAAGGAGAGGCAAAGGGTGCTAGATGGAAGCCCCAAAGCTTTCTGCTAAGAGCTGCATAACCTTTCAGGCCATGGTTGTTTATGGCTGTGTTTTAGGATTTACCCAGGACCTGTAATGGCCTCATTGAAAAGTCCACGTGCAATCCCTGGGAGCTGGGAAGGGAAGGGCAGCTTTAATGGCACTGTGGCAGGCTCTCTGATGAAGTGTGCCAGTCACATTAATTCTTAGCCAGAATTGTTCTCTAGCTTTGACAAAGCATTGGCTAGCGCATTCCAGTCTTCGAAGATACATGGTTTCCTTTTCTTGTGTTGGGAAGGTGCGAGGACAGACTTGAGAAACAATGAGAAGAAGCTGGCCTTGGACATGGCCACCAATGCAGCCTGTGCATCACTCCTGAAAAAGAAACAGGCAACAGGTATTTGTTTTAAGTCACTCTCCTTGCTTATGACCGAGACTTGCCATCTTTCTATTGCAAAGGTTTTTGTTTGTTTGTTTGTTTTGCTTATTTGTTTTTAAGATTTATTTATGGTCTGGAAGGATGACACAGAGGTTAAGAGCATTGGCAGCTCTTCCAGAGGTCCTGAGTTCAATTGTTAGCAACCACATGGTAGCTCACAGCCATCTGTAATAGGATCTGATGCTGTCTTTTGGCGTGCAGCAAACATGAAGATACAATACCATATATATAAAGTAAACAAATCTTTAAAAAAAATCTAAAAAAACGATTTATGTATTTTATATGTGTCTTAGTTAGATTTTCTATTGCTGTGAAGAGACACCATGATCAAGGCAACTTTTATAAGCCCAGATAAATAAATAAATAAATTAATTAATAAATAAATTAATAAATAAATGCAGGCAAAGCTTTGATGGAAGGGACAATGAGAGAGGAAGGGAGGGGTGAGTGTTGGTTGTGTGTGGTGCACTTGTGGCAACGAGAGAACAACTTTCAGGAGTTGGTTCTCTCCTTCTGCTGTGGGATTCGGGAGTTGAACTCAGATGTCAGGCTTGCACTTTCTACTCTCTGAGCCAACTCTCAGGCCCCACTATTGTCTTAGGTTTAATACCCCTCCCAAGAGGCTTACTTTTGCAATTGCTTTGCCTGGCTGCTCACCATTACAAGCCTTGGTGGTACTTTAGTGTCTACAGCTCAGCTGATCCATGTCTGTAGACTCAGAGTTTCCATTACAGAGGTGAAGGACATTTGGTTCCATGTATATCATTTGTTATCTCTTCCATAGATCTTTTTCTGTCTAATGAAAAACTGGTTATATTTCTCTTTATTACTTTTGTTTGTTTTTGTTTTTTGAGACAAGATTTCTCTGTGTAGCTCTGGCTGTCCTGGAACTCACTCTGTAGACCAGGCTGGCTTCAAACTCACAGAGATCCACCTGCTTCTGCTTCTCAAGTGCTGGGGTTAAAGGCGTGTGCCACCACTGCTTATTCCCATTAATGCTTGAGTCCTGTGGAAACTATTCCCTCCCCTGGGTGCCCATTATAATGAGAAGTGGCCACATGGCACATTGTTCTGGACCATACCCAGCTCCCAACAGAAGCACAACAGAGGCACTCCTTAGTCCCCTGCCGTAGCCCATCAGAAATCGTCAGCATCCTTCCTCTCTTCAGGGTTTAAGGGAATTCCCTCAAATTATCCTCCTTCCCATTACCAAACCCCATCATAAGCCTGCCCATGAACTGTTGCCCTTTGTGTTGTCTCCCCCTTTGGTTCACAGACAGTGAAAACAAGCCTGGAGTTTGGTGATTTAACCATGAGTTAACTGGTGTTTCTTTAAAGACATTCATTTATGGATGTGGGCTCTGGAGGGAATGACAAAGTGTTTGTTAGCTTAGCTGGTGGTGCCTGGCTACAGATTCGGGTGAACACATATTAGCAACTATGTGGGACAGAAACCGGAAACCATGTTTGTTGCTGGGTGGGCAGCTTTTGTTCAAGTTGACCTCCTGGTCCTTGGTGTCTAGTTGGGTCAGGAGGGAGGGCTGTGGCCTAACTTCTTTTCTCTGCCACTGACTTCCTGTTGCTAGACCAGTGCCTTCAGAGAGACTCCACTGAGGTGAAAGGTTTTTTAGACGCTGAAGGTTCTCATTCTCTGTCCCTTGAGCTTGGTCCTGATCAGCAAGTTGAGGCTCTATCTTGGTAGGGTTCAATGCCCATCCTTCCATACCCTCTTCAGATCTAGAGCAAGTCTTATTTCCCATGTAAGCTGCACTGTGCCAGGGAGAGAGTGCAATCTGGGTGCCATGCTGCCCTGCAGCAATTAAGCTCTTGCAACACGTTTGTTTCTGAGTTGCATTTTCCCTCTCAGGAAATCTCCTAGTGTAAGAATTTGACAAGACAGCAGTTACATTAGTTGTTTTCCATTTGACCCCATTCAAGGTTGCTTTAGCATTTGACAGGTTCCAATATATATATATATATATATATATATATATATATATATATATATATATATAATTTCAGTCTCTTCCTTCTTTGTATACTTAATTTGTCTGAAATGAAACATAGGCATCTGTGTTCTCGCTTTGCTTTTCTTCCTCATTAGTTGTCTTTCTATCGTCTGCCTTCAGGTAAGGCACAAGCTGTGGACTGACTGAGGCCACATGTGGCGTGGCTGCTGGTATGCTCCATGTTGGCCACAGCACATGAGGCTGGTTGCTCACAAATGCCAGAATCAGACAGCTGGTTCCCCTGCCAGGTGTCTCACTCTGCCAAACGGCTTGGCAGCCTCTCTAGTAGAGAAACTTCTTAGGGTCTCATGGACCCCATAATTCCTGGGTCATTGGGGAGATTGTATTTTGCATTGCCCAAAGCACCGAAAGTGAAGAAAATTCTGAACTGTCTGTAATCTCTGCTTGCCTCCTTCCTGTCTTCTCTTTAGATGGGGTGCGAACGTTAAGCAACGCCGAGGACTACATTGACGAAGAAGACTCAGACTGATTCTTCCAGGAGCTGCTTTGATGCCTAAACTTCTTTTGCTTTTGCCATTCCAAAACCTTGGTTGTATTGCCAGAAGAGTATTGATAACCATTCTTTTTAAAGTCCATATGAACGTGGCATTGTTGCACTGTGGTCTGTGATGAGTCCGGCGTGGCATCAGTGATTCTCACCCGTGACTTGCCAATAAGTGATGGGATACTTTGCTGTATAAATGCTGTGTTCACCAGTGTAGAACAAGAAAAGGTTATTTCTATTTATCAAGCTAAAGGAATTTTAATAACTTTTCTTAAAAAAAATCAGGTTGTTTTTTTTTTTTTTTGAATTCTTTACCTCAAGGAATGGGATGTTTGAGTGGGGTTTTCAAGGGGGAAATGCTTATTATAACAGTAGAGCAAAACTGTCAACAGAATATTGTCAGCTCTTCTGACAAAAATAAACATTTAAAGAGACTTTATTATCTGTTTCTGTGTGGTCACTCATTGCTGTTAAATAAATAAAGCTTTTTGTACTCAGGTAAGAACAGATTTTATCTTACTTTAGATGGTATTTTATATTGATCAGCACGGAAGAATCAAGTACTTGTGTTTCTCTCACAGCTTCCCATATCTGCTTTATTTAATCAATTCATGTCTTAGAAAAGAACAAATTTTAATAGTTTTCAAATACTCAGAATTGTCATCAAGGTAACACTTAGAGTGGAGAAACTCAGTAACCTCAGTGTGGAAGGTTAAAAAAAATCTTGATTTCCATCAAGTGGTGGTGGCACATGCCTTTAATCCCAGCACTTGCAGAGGCAAGCAGATGTCTCTGAGTTTGAATCTAGCCTCGTCTACACAGTGAGTTCCAGTATAGCCAGAGCTATACAAGGAAACCCTGTCCTGAAAGACCAAAAAAAGTTTTAATTTTGTGTCACTGCAGAAATGTTCAAGACGGCACGGTCTCACTATGTGCCTAGATTTCCAGCCCCAGGCCCAGAAATACATTTTCATTTTCAAGAATTCACACCTCATTTCAAAAGGCTTATTGGTCAAGAGAAGGAGATGTGTGAAGGAGGAAGTGGGCTAGCTCAGGAAATGAATAACCATTGTAGGTGCATCTTCTGGCTCTAGCTGGTTTTCTCTCTGTGGGTCAGTCAGGTCCCTTGATTGAGAAAAGCACCTGGAGGAACCAGGTCTCGGTCAACAAATTTAGTAGGAAAGAATCCAAGGAAGATTAATTAAACAGCAAAGCATGTACTCTGAGAATAATTAAGAAGGGTTATCACTGTCTCCAATTAAATGTGCTATTACATCTTGTTTCTTTCTGGTTGTTTGAGGTGGCTGTCCTGAGACTCACTATGTAGCCCAAACTGTCCTCAAACCCTGGCATTGCCTCCCAAGTGCTGGAACTGTAGGCATGATTCACTATGCCTGACTTGTTAATAAATTTAAACTAGCCATTGGTATTTCTTTATAAGCAGAAATGGAAAGATACCATTCCTTCCTGAAATTTTCTCTCTTCCCATAGAATCTGGAAGGACTTCTCACTGAAGCAGGGCATGCGCCTCAGCAAAGGGCTTTTAGAGATCCTCAACATTTCATTCACCTGTCCTTTGCAGGTAGGGCAGTTGAACAATTTTTCAGGGCAGGGACTGTATAAGTAAAGGTAATTTGGGGGGAAAAGGGTCACATTTAACCTGCTACTATTGCATAGGCACCCCAGCTGCCTCATCCCTCTCTGCCACCCTTGAGTCAGGCTTTCCCAGGAGCTTGTTCAGTCCCCTATCCCCCATTGTCCTCATCATCGTGTGCCCCCTTCTCCCGACACCCCCCCTCCCAACCTTTGCTGCCTGGGCTGGCAGGAACTCTTGCCCATACTGATGCTTGGGGTTCCAGCTCTTGAGTTGCTTAATTCTAGCTGATATATCCAAAATCTTCACCACTGAGTCCCCTTGCCTTTGTCTAGCTCCCGCGTGACAACACCAGACGCAGGTGTTTCAAGGCTATGATGCATCCATCTAACCAAGTCAATTCCTGCAATTCCCGATTCCTGCTGTATTCTGCTTCCCTGACATGAATTGACTGGAGTCCTTATATAGTTGATGCTATTTCTCCTCTACTTCTGGAAGCCTCTTTGGGAATGATTAAGCCATGGTAATGGTGAGAGCTAACAGGCAGAGGGAGGGCACTGGGTGCCAAGCTCTGGAAGGCAGACGAGCACCCCCATTTGAACCTGGCCTAGAGCGACAGCACCTGCCATCGCACTACAGCCTTTCCTAGCCCAGACAGGACCTCTAATCCTGCCCTAGGAGACAGAGAGTGAAACAAGACCCTAAACTCTGCAACCTCAAACTGAATGCGGGTAATTTTTATGAAATTATAATACATGCTTTTAAATAGTATTTGTGTTTAAGGTAAAGAATCATAGGGTTTTATTGCCTTTTTTCCTTTCCTAATACATTGTACCTGGAGGATCCCAAAAGTTGGCCAATTAGAGCTTTTAGGGCAGGAGGATAGGGACACAGGAGAACTTGGATGTGGCATCAAGTTTGATGCAGCTGGACAGTTTATTTAGGTGTGGTTGAAATGCTAGCCTAGCTGATTTGAGTTCTTTAATGCTGATCTCAACAACAAAAATTCAGTTCCAGGAAGCCCACCACACTCTGCAAGGAGGCCTCGGCTGTGTTCTGGAAGTGATCGGCAGTCTGCTGTAACCTGAGCTTCCTGGTAGTCACTGTAGCCTGTTTGGCCATTGCATCCTTAAGCAGCAGCCTTCCAGCCTCCCGCTGGCCAGTGCTGCTGGTCCAGTTCTAGCCCTGAAGCCTCATGCAAAGGATAGTTCTCATGAGGACTTCTGTTTGGGCTTCCTATCTGGGGCTGGCTTTTGTAGATTCATTGAGTGGCCATGCATTTTAACTGGTGACCTCTCTATTTCTTCAGTGAGTCTTCCCTGGCTCCTTTTTGCAAAAGATTAGCCATATTGTTATTACCCAGGGATGAAAGATGGACATAATGTTGAAAATGAAATTTTATATTTTAAATTGGAGAAAATGATAATGTATTTGTGTTGAGACTGGCTGGCCTTCCCACAGGCTGATATTAAAGCTGTGCACAGACACCATCAATATAAAGTGCCAAGGGTCTAACTAACCCAGTGGTTCCCAACCTGTAGGTCATGACCTCATTCTGCAGCATTAGGAAGGTTGAGAGTCACTGGCATAGAGTTTTGGCTTCTGACTTTGCTATTGGGAGCACTGTGCTTTTCATGCCAGGCTGTAGAACCAATTACATCTTACTGTATTTCCCTACTGACTGGTTTGTGGGAAATTTTTTTTCAAGACTTTTTATACTGCAAGTATGTATGTAATGTTAAGACACAGCAGAACTATGCTAACTTAGCCTAATTTGGAAGTATCTGGTTACTAAAATGTGAAGTTTTGGTGAAATAGTCAGATTTGGTGACCCCTATTTTCACAAAAAAAATAGTGTAGGCAAACAGTTTTCCTAAGTGCTGTGAAAACTCCAGGCCACAAATTTATGGGTTTTGTCTCCTTATTTCTAAATAATATGCTTTTTTTTATCTGCCCCTCCCTTTCAATGACATGAAATTAAATAAAACTGCTGTTTATTAAGGGCCTTCCACTGATTCCTGTGGTAGACACTTTCACAGACATTTCATCATTAATCTTTTTCTCCTGCTTTATTGCTTTTATTTTTAAACATGTATTAAGTATTCTACAAATGCCCACTGTATCTCCATCATTTCTACCCCTCCCCCTCCCCCTCCAACTCCTTCGGTGTTCTTCCCCCGACCGTGCTCCCTTTTAACTTCATTGAGCTTTCCAGTCACTGCAGAAAACCAACCTTAGTTTTGAGATGCTGTGCTGTAAAGTTAAGGGACTGGCTCAAGGTTACTCTGCCTTAGGTGGGCACACAGGTCTGGCAGACAGCTGAACCCAAGCACCTGGCTGAAGTTGGCATTCACATTTCCAGAAGAGTCTGCAGAAATCTCAGCTCCTTTCTCACCAAAGCCCTGGTGAAGGCACATGAAGAATTCAGCACACCTGCTCATCAGCCATGTTCCTTAAAACAACCCCAGGTCACTTCAAACAACCCCATGGATTTTCATAAAAGATGGTTTTTCCCTCCTAGAAACATGTTAGCATGACTTTTGGGTTCCCAACTCCCCAATGAAAGATAATTCAGTAACAGGTTTCCAAAATCAACTGGGTACACATGTATTAACGTCCCACAGTTCTTTGAACTATCCTAGCCCATTTATTTCCGTGTAACGTGGAAATAGTGGGTCCCAGAAGGGAAATGAATGTCTTAGCAGGTTCAGTTGCTGCTTGTGGGCATGCAGGAAGCTTCATGTTTCCCAAGCCCTTCTATTGTTTTGTGTGTGTGTGTGTGTGTGTGTGTGTGTGTGTGTGTGTGTGTGTGTGTGTGTGTGTGGTCCTCAGTCTGCAGAGGTTTCTTGGTGCCCTCATCCTCAGGCCTCTGCACTGTCTGTAGACTAGGAACTAGGAGGAGACCTGTGACTAGGAAGAAAAGCAATCTAAAGGAATGCCCTGGGGAGCCTGAGAGCCCGAAGGAAATTGGGGAGACACAAGGGGCTGAGCAGCAAGGAGTGGCCACCTTTTGTAAACTGCTTTTCTGGTAGAAATCAAAAGAGTGCTTCAAGATGTGATTAAGAGTTTAGGCTTTGGAGTCGCATTCTGGATATATGTTTCCTCTGCTGCTCAGGCTCCAAGACATTGGCTGAGTTTCTTAAACACTGATTCCCAAGCCAAAAATAGACAAAATAATGGTACTGACTGTCTAGAGCAGTGCTTTTCAACTTTCCTAATGCTGCAACCCTTAAATTCAGTTATTGTGGTGACCCCCAATCATGAAATGATTTTTTGTTGCTACTTCATAACTGTAATTTTGCTACTGTTATGAATCATAATGCAAATTTCTGATAGGCAAGCCCTGTGAAAGGGTTGTGTGACCCTAAGGGTGGAAACCCACAGATTGAGAAACCCTGGCCTAGAGTATTACGGCTTAAATGGAACAATACAAATGATATTGAATGATGCTTGGCATGTGGTTACTTAATAAGTAAGTGTTACTTATAAGCAGGAAGATAAAGATGTTTTCATTAGAAACAAGCATGTTTAAAAGGGGCATCAGTGTTTTCTAGTCATTACTGAATTTCCTCAGATACTTTTAGAATGATGGACCCTGGTGTTTCCTTCCAGTCATTTAGATGTGCTCACACGTGGCAGTGTTAGTGAATATAAAGTAACTTTTGTGAACTACAGGGGAAAGTTGCATAACTTGAAAAGGCCTGATTAAAATAAGTCAAATACCAGGAATGGTTGTGTACATCTGTAATCTCAGCACTTGGGAGGAAGGACTAGGAAGGCCACAAATTCGAGGTGATCTTTAATGACATAGTTCAAGACCAACATGGGCTACATGAGACCTTATGTGTCAATAAAGTAATAACTCAGAGGGCAACTAGGGAGAATATCTAGGCCAATTTGAGGTTTATATTGCCACTGAGGAGCAGTTTGATGGACTTTGAAGAGCCTGGGTCCAAGGCTCAGCATGTACTGATTTCAAGTCAGAAAGTTGTTTGGTTTTACCATCTTGTATATCGTTTCAGAATTAAAGCAATTCAAATGAATCAACTTTATAACTCCATGTTTTCCCTCTCATCTCGATGAACTGAATCCCATAATGTCAGTGAGATAAAGATGCAATTTCAGACACGTAGAAATTAAGTTTCATGCAATCACTGATTTGGAACAAGAATGTGAAAAGGATAACTTTATCATTCCCCATCCCAGGGACTCCTGTGATACCAGGAACAGGTCTTACATCATGTGTCCTTCGGAGTATGGAAATGGAAAGTGTATGGACACAGATGGGCTTGAAGGACCCACCAGTGCCTTCCATTCACTGAAACCGGATGGAATTTTGGAGAAGTCAGCCATCACAGTCTCACATGTCACCATAATACCAGGGCTCAGGGTCTGCAGCCCCCACCCCATCGTTTCTTAGTCTGACCAAGGCTCTCTGGTCTCCTCAGTAATAACTCAAGGTTCAGGTGATGTCACCTAGTGTGAATTCAAGGTGCTATGGGTGGGTCCATTTATTATTTTTTTTTCTAAAGCTTCCCTTCAAGCCCTGCTTTTTGCAGGCCCCAGATGACAGCATCATACTGTGGGTGCTACATCAAATCTTCTGCACGTCTTCAGCTACCGCTGTACCTAGTCTTGGAACCGGAGTCCAAGTGGTAGGTCTAGGGTGAGCAGGTGATTAGAGGTCAATAGACCCATGCTGAGTGAGAGTGAGTGGCTCTTACTTGCTGGATCTGTAGATGTGTAGATGGTAGGGAGTGTTGCTGTTCCGTGAGCTGTGTGCTTTCCACCTTTGATTTAAATCCTGGCCACCACTTAAAGTATTTCTCCACTTGTCATTCTTGGTTAGCAATAGTTGTGGTTTTGTTGTTGTTGTTGCTTGTTTGTTTGGATTTTTTTTTCTGTAATGTAAACTTATTGGTTACTACTATTCCTATTACAGTCTCTTACTATTAAGAATTTTAGAAAATTTCAGGCTGGAGAGATGGCTCAGAGGTTAAGAGCACTGGCTGCTCTTCCAGAGGTCCTGTGTTCAATTCCCAGCAACCACATGGTGGCTCACAACCATCCATAGTGAGATCTGGTACCCTCCTCTGGCCTGTAGGGATACATGCAGACAGAACACTGTATAATAAATATATAATAAATAAATACATAATACATAATAAATAATACATAATACATAATAAATAAATTTTAAAAAATTGCCAGTTTCCTGCCAATACAAGAATTGTTTTACAATTTTGTCCTTGACAGGCCTTAGATGTCAGTGTGTGCTCCCCTTCCAATTTTGAATATCTGAGCCTGAGCCCCAAAGTGATTTTCTAGAAGGGGCATGACAGCTGGTACATTAGCCAGGTGCAAGTGCTGAGAAAGTTGCTGAGTGAGATGTTGGGTGAGATGTTTCCCTGCTACAGGCATTTTTTTCCTGTAGGGCGTTTTCCAGGTGTTTTCCATCCAGTCCCCCCTTTTCCTCCTCTTTACCTTTTGTTTGGGAACACTGTAGCCACAAGGGCGTATAAAGGGCCTGATCAACTCAACATCTTTTGTCTTTTATCCCATAATAAATGCTAGCCTGATTTATATGGGAAGAAATTTAGATACCAACCATAGAGATATTTGAGATGATGGTGGGTATTCTCTGAATTTCTTAGCTGGCTATTGCTGTGGTGACCTCTCTCAGGTGACAGGAGTTGAATGTCTTGTGTTAGGTACTACAATAACAGGGTCACTCGATCCCCTGCAGTGTGTCTGCTAACAGTATCAGCCACTCTTCTATTTGCCACTGGCTTATTTATGTCTAAGGTATTTCTTTTTCTAAGTTGAAGAGTAAGAACTAACTGGATAAATTCAGTATTTTGTAGTATCATTGCCATTTAGGTCACAGGAGTATCCTCAGAATGGAACCACTGCTTATCAGAAGTGTTCTTAGTGAATACTGTAGCTGTTATGTTTTCTTTTTAACTGAGAGCCCAGTAAACTTTGTAGTGTTCTTAAATAAATATGAATGGAAGGCCAGTTTCCTTTCCTCAGTCATTCCTAAGGTCTTCTTTATCTTAATGACTTTCACATATTTTTATTACAGTGTTAATGATTTTGAACCTACATGTAAAATCTCTTATTCAAATTAATTTATGGATCTTTTCTGTTACATAGGATTGTGGTTTAAATTGCAACTATATAGATGTCCAATACTGTTTAACTTTCATTTATTATTTTTTATAGTTCTTTTTATTTTTTTATATATTTGAATTACAAACAAGATTGAATTACATGACAATCCCAGTTCCCTTCTCCCTCTCTTCCTCCCCTAACTTTCATTTATTATTAAGTTTTATAATAAATCTTATTCTCTTTGGAAGTCATGGTTATTTCTATTTGAATATAAGTTACCTGTGAGTATTTTTCTTTATCTGTGACAGTTGTACTTGTATATCAGTTGATCATCTTGATCCTATCTACCCCTATCCCTATCCTCTCATCCCATTAAGGTCCCCAATATTGCCCTCCTACTTTTCTGTCCTCTCTTTTTTTTTTAAAATCTACCAAGTATTGACTGCTGGAGTGTTGCTTGACCTTGGGAAGGTTTTGTGCAGGTAATCATAGTTGCAGATGGTGCCGACATGCCCTGCTGTGTACAGAATACAGCGCTTCAGAGCTTTGTCCCTGTCCTCCAGCTCTGACAGTATCTCTTCCCCTTGCTGGAGATGTTCCTTGAACTGTGAAGTGGGAGGTTCATATAGATTCAGCCACAGCTGGGGTGTACCCCCACAGTTACTTCCTCTCAGCACTTTGAGCAGTTAGAGGCATCTGCATTCAACACTGCCCACTGCACAAAGAAACTGACTAAAGATGAGAGCCACACAAATGTATGGGTTTAAACATAAATGTTTATAAGGCAGTTTGACAACACGTTCATTCCCTGACATGTTGCCTGGCTTCATCTACTTCTTCGTGGAACCTTTATACAAACTTCAATGACCCCATAACTCGTAATTCTTATATTTATTAAACCTGCAAAATGAGCACCATGGACTACTTGTGTCCCAGAACAAACTCTTCTTCTCATTAGCAGTAATCCCTTCAACAATTACAGCCGCTTAGTCTATACCTGTCTTGTCCTCAACTTCTAAGCGCCCAAATTCCTTTCCTCACCAAACTGTATGTTCTAATAATCTGTCCATGCTGTGATGAAACACCCTGACTAAAGCAACTTGGGGAGGGAAGGATTTACTTAGCTTACACTTCCACATCACTGTTCATCATCCAAGGAAGTCAGGGCAGGAACTCAAACAAGGAAGCAACCTAGAGGAAGCAGCTGATGGAAGAGTGATGCTTACTGGCTTACTCCTCGTGGCTTGCTCAGCCTGCTTTCTTATAGAACCAGGACCACCAGCCCAGGGATGGCACCACCCATAGTAAGCTGGCCCTTCCCCATCAATCCCTAATCTTGCCTGCAGCCAGATCTTATGGAGGCATTTTCTCAGTTGAGATTCCCTCCTCCCAGATGACTCTAGCTTGTGTCAAGTTGACATAAAACTGGCCAGCATACCATCTTCTGTTCTGTTACCTGCTCTTACTGTAACCTGGGCAAGAAGAGTGAGCAGTAACCATGACATGGATAAGCTAAGCTAAATTTCTCCTGCCAGATAAATTAGTCCATTGGTTTGGGATTCAGCCTCATTCAAGTTTTCTGGACGTAATTTGGGATGTAGTTAGATGTCTGTCTGTCTGTCTGTCTGTCTGTCTGTCTATCTGTATATATGTAAGTGTGTCTGTCTGTATGTATGTCAGAACATGGATGGCCCCAGTTCAGTTGGGCGTAATGGCTTATGAACTCTTGCCCTGTTTGTGCTAGAATGTTAGTCAAGCTAGGCTTGATCTTGTGCAGGCAACTACTGCTGTCCTGAGTTGGTGAGTGCAGTGGTCTTGTTGTGTCCAGAGAACACTTTCACCATGGTCCTTTCCAACCACTGACTCTTACTTGATTTTCTGATGCCAATTTAAGACACAAGACTGCCTTTTGTTCTGTTTCCAGTAAAAGCCAGTGGTGGCATTAGATCACGGAATGCGGTGGTCACCGTGGTAACCACTTCAGAAGTAGGGTTTGAGTTTAGACACACCATTCTTCTTAGGGAAAAGTAGAGTTTAATTCTTATCTCCTTGAATCTCTGGTGGCTTTTGTGACATGCTTCACTGGTAGACTGCAGTGAGGAGGGACTCTGTGAGCTGGATCTCTGTTACAAGAAGACTGCCATCTTCTGCTCAGGTTCTCTTGGGAGCTAGTAGGCAGGGAATTTGAGTAGACCTGTGGAAAGGAAGCCAGATTTCCAGCTGAAAGTCAGTGATCTCCCTGCTGACAGCTAGCACCTGTATGTCATGTATAGAAGTGAGCCATCTTGGATGTGGAGCCTTCAACCCATGAGGTATCAGGTTGTGAGCACTCAGGCAATTCCTTACTGGAATCCTGACCTGAAAGACCACAAGCCAAATAAGAAACTGCTATTTTAAGTCACCAACTTTTAGGGTCAATTGTTGTCTGTTGTGCAGAGTCACTTAACTACACCTCATGTGCTATTTAATTCTTACAATAACTCTATGATCGATGTCCTGTTATGTCATTTTGATAGTAATGAACCTGACCCAAAGGTATAAATTTGCCCAAATGACGGACTAGCCAGGGTGATGGGGACTGAGCCAAGCTCTGCCCACTGTAGCTCACATCAAGCGTTTGAGCTAAACTGCTAATGAACTTTACTGTTTTGGTTTCAGCTTACATGAAAACATGGATGTGTCAGCTGAATGTATTAGGTCGTTAGTTTTTCAGAAGTCAGATTGCCTCTTTTTAATCTTAGGCTCATGGTGTTTTATAAACAGCTGAGAAATTTTGGAGACACTCTGAAGGTAAGCTGTCTCCCTTGTACTAATGGAGCGTGCACTGCTCTCTATCAACCAGTCAGGTCACTGAGGAACACACAGAGAAGTTTTAAAGGAGTAAGAAATCAAACAGAAGCCACAAGTTGCAAAACTGTTCCCAGAATGTTAAAAACAAGCCATACCAAGCCTTGGCCTAACAAGACTGCCTAAGCTCAAAAGATCTGCATTTGCAAGACAAGCTTTTAGTACCAGCTCCTTTTTCTCTTATTCAAGAAAAACTGTCTGGTGATTGCAAAGGACACCTATCATTTACAGCTGTGACTTTTGACTGTTCCAAGCTCCCTCCTTATCACAAATTATGTCTCTGCCCATACCTTGCCCATTTCCTTTTGCCTTAAATCCACACCATGACAAACCTTCAAATCCACCACAGTTCTCATGAACGTGTTCCCCATGTCCCAGAGAGCTAATACACTTGACTCTTTGATCACAGCTGCCTGCTAGTGCTATCTGGTGGGTGGAAATTAATGGCAGGGGAAAGAAAGGTATACCTCAGGGCACACAGAGTTAAATGAGACATTGCACTGAAGGCATGCCTAGCTTTCCAGGGCATAATTTTTCATAGTTCTGAGGCTATGGGCCACAATTGCTTTCTCCCTAGGCGTCTGTCCTAGGCTGATAATGGCTGCCTTCCCATTATGTTCTCACGTGTCTCTTCTCTGAGAATGCACACCCCTGACTTGGTGTGTCCACATTTTCCTTTCATTTGAGGAGAGCAATAAACTCATCACAATGGCTCTATTTAAAGTCATCATCTTTTCAAGGTTCTGTTTCCAAACACTGGGAGTTAGTGTTTCAAAGTGCCACTGGGACACAAGGAGGACACAGTTCTGCCCTTAGCCTGGTCTGTAGACAATTGAGGCTGTTTCACGTGAATGTGCTGACTTGGGTTTACAAGAATCAAATGATTCTATTTTATTCCTTGATGTTGTCTCTAATTCTGGCTACTCAGTTGAGTTATTCAGCCTTTTCTGGATGGAGAGAGTGAGCAGCACAGGAGGTGAATTTTTAGAAAAGGCGAATGAATGAAGAAAGGAGGACATGGCAGCTCCTAGGGATGGTGGGGGAGATGGTTCATTGTAGATATGAGGAAGAATCTAGCCAGCGGCATCTGGAAAGCTCCAGGCTGAACTGGGCCATGAGAGGAGAGCATTGTGGGAGGGAGTGACAGGAAAAGAGAATTGAGAGGGAGCACAGAGATCACCTGGGAGCCAAGAGAGCACATAGCTAAAATGGTTGAGTTATGTAGGGGTCAGAGAACCTGGGGCAAGGGAAGGGGAGCTCAGAGACTGGAGACCTTTAGGGGAGGATGTGGGGTGTGTCAGCCGGGATGACTCTGTAACAGGTGCTTGTGATTCTGAGAGCCTGGTGGCAGAGTCTGCTTTCCTAGGTTAAATAGGCCATCAGTTAGCCATTAGTCCTGAGATTGAGACCTAACAGTAAATTTCCTGGGAGAGAATCCATGGGAATAGTAGCAGATCTTCTCACTGTGACAGGTATGGATAGAGATTCTTCAGTAAAGCACGGCCACAGTCAATTCTTGTCACCTCCCAGCGTATCTGTAAGTGATTTTCCTCTACACATGAAGCCAATTAAATGGCTCTGGAGACCAAGCTAATTCATATAAAAAATTAAATTCTTCAGATATTTAAAATTTAGCAGTTTGTTGCCTAGATATTCTCACATCCTTCAGTTTGGGGTTATTTCTCTAGATCCTCCAGAATTGTTCTGACATGAATCCCACGAGCTTTGGGAGTCCACTCTTTTCCCCAGTATGCCTGGAGCGCTCAAGAAATTCACATTTCTTCAGATCACAACCTGCTTTAATCTCTGCTCCTTTGGAATCCCTGGACCAGGAGGCTCCTGACCTTCCCCTCACATCTTGACCCCATATTTGGCCTCGTTGACTCAAAATGCTGCCAACAGCAGTTGCTTATGGCAGACTTCACCAAAGGTGTGTTTCCTTCATGGCTTTTGGCAGTTTCAGGAGCACTTCCTGCCCACACTCTCCTTATGAGTCATCTCCTGCTGCTTAGCCTGAGGTATCTCTTCTGGGAAATTTTCCCATCCTCTAATTGCTAGAAACACCCTGCGTGTTTCTAAATGCTCACACTGTGTGTTCAGATCCTTACCAAGGCTTCTCTTGACCACAAGTACCTCTTCAGCTACCATCTCAAGTTCCTGTTGTCAAGTCTGTCACCAGTTCTTCCCTGGAGTCTCTCTCTGGAAGCTGTCTACTTCTTACCACCACCCTGTCCATGTCACATCACAACTCAGCAGCCCTTTGATGGGTAACACTGTGTCCCCGAATACACTCTACTGGATTAGCCCTGGGCCCTTTGGACCCTCACCATCAACACCAACAGATTCTCATTTCTTTTTCAGTGTAACAAGAAAATTCCTTTAATGGGCTTTATTCCACTGGTCTCCACACTGCCTTTCCTCTGCCCTAGTTACCAATGAAATTATTTTGCTGGTTGTATTCACGCTTCCTATTGCCAACGGTAATATCCACCAGCCATTCATCATGCTTAGAACCTTCTTGTCTTTGCTAGATGTATGCCTATTAGTCCTCATATCCACTGATCCCTGGTGTGCAGGCTCTCAGTGCTCAACTCTAGCATTACATCTTTATCTGTCTCCACTTGTGGAGATCACCATGGTTAAAGCCATTATTAGATCCATCTGAATTCAAGGCCCAGTCCCACCACTTACTGTTTCTACTGACTTTGGGTAAGTTTTTAACATGCTCTGTGCTTCAAAGTTCTCAGTGCTAAAATGGGAAAAATGATAAAGATAACATTGACAACTTTCTAAGATGATTAATATTTAATGTAGTATAGTTTTATGTAATTCTTTGATTAATGCCATCTTCTTCCAGGTTTCTAATTTTCTCATTAATGAGACCATATCTTGGTGTCTGTCTGCTTATCTATCTGTCTGCTGTCCGTGCATCGGACTATGTATACCTGGCATAGTATTTGCCACATAAGGGAACCTTGATAAAAATTTTTCTAAGAAAAGAGAGTTAACTAAAGCCACAAATTAGTAAATTGTTTTAAATGATCTAATCTCAGAAATTCTTTTATAGAAACATAAAACATACTAACGCACTTGGATTAACTTTTCCCATACTTTCCTATAAATTTCTGGTGCTGTTGCAATTTTATATGATTCATTTTAATATGAGGCACCATCTCACTCACACTTGTGCATGCACACACACATACAAACACACACATCCCTGTATTAGGTAGGAAAGGTGCTCTAGATGAATAGATACAATAAGGTGTGTGTATATGTTAAAAGGGGATTTACTAGGCTTACATACTATGGACTGGGTAGTCTAACAATGGACATCAACATGCTGGAGAGACTGAGAACCTAGTAGCTTCTCAGCCCATGAGTCTGGATGCCCCAGCAGTTCTAATCTAAGAACTGAAGACCTGAAGACTATCTTGTAGAGTAGCAGACCTTAGTCCACAGTGAAGGCTGCAGAAGCTGCTGTAGTCTGATGTCATTAAAGGGCAGAAACAGAAGCAGCAGCAACCACAACTGCAACAAAACAATGTTGCTTTGACATCAGATCATCTATTTGGGCCACCTGTGGCACGGTGCCCTCTACTCAGAGGGAGGATCTTTTTCCTCAGTTCATCCTATCTGGAAACAGACCCTCAAGAGATGTGTCTTTAGTTGGTTCCAGGTCCCGTCAAGTCTGATAGTAAGATTAACCATCATATACCCTTTCATGAAAAGAGTAATTCTTTCTTAGACTCTTTGTCTTTTAACAGGTCAGTTCATTCTCTTTCAATTTTTATTACTGATAGGCCCGCACTTACTTCTACCATTTCATTTTATGCATTTTATGTACTGCATGCTTTTTGTATTTTATTGCATTCATCTAATTATCTTTATTACTTTTCACTTTTAATAGTTTGCCAGTTAAAAATTTTAGTTTCACTGTCTTTATGTTCATTCTTAATTTTGTATATGCTCGGATGGTTTAATGAACCGTAATGTTTATATTCTTAATTTCCCTTTCAATAATCTTTAGATTCTTTAACTCCAATTGACATTTTCTCTAACATTATTACCATCTTACTTTAGTTCCTTTGTGTCTGTATCCTGGTATCACTCATCTTTACTAAGAAATGTTGGAGGGGGCTGGAGAGATGGCTCAGAGGTTAAGAACGCTGACTGCTCGTCTATTTGTCCTGAGTTCAATTAGCAACCGCATGGTGGCTCGAAGCCATCTAACCATCTATAATGAGGTCTGATATCCTCTTCTGGTGTGCAAGCATGTATGCAGATAGAACACTGTATACATAATAAATAAATCTAAAAAAAAAAAAAAAACAAGACATGTTGGAGGTACTGAGGCTATGGCCTGAGGTTTTCTCCTAGATTGCTGGACAACAGACAAGCTGAAGCCTCTTACCTTACTGGAGCTGGTGGGAAAAGGGAGGACTACATTTGAAACCATCATCCTAATATGGAGCCAGAGCTCATTAAGGACCTGGTGTTGGCAGTGGTACAGCACCTAAAGAACTGTTTCTCATGTTTATACTGTCTGTGGATGAGCCCAAAATGCTTCTGCTACTTAAGCATCCTAAAAAGAGAAAGCATGTAATTTGGAGTACCTTCTTCCTCCTGGAGCCCAGATGCTTAGTGTAGGTAATTGCTTCCTAGCCCAACCACATCTTTCCACCAATGGAAAGAGAGTGGACTCTGTTCTCTACTTACTCAGCACTCACCCAGTATCCGTTTCAATTTAGCACACTATCAGTGAGCTTCTCAATGTCATTTTGTCTGTTAGGAGTGTTGTGGGGTATTTGTACTCTGCGAAATGTAATGTTATGATTTGTGTAATAAAAAGCTGAACTGCCAATAGCTAGGAAGAGGTTGAGTGGGACTTCTGGAGACAGAGAGAACTCTGGGAAGAAAAAGGACAGAGTTGCCAGCCAGATGGAGAGGTAGCAGGAGGTGCAAGATGAAAGAGAGGTAATTCCATGTGACAGAACATGGATTAATATAAATGGGTTTATTTAAGTTATAGTTGAGAACAAGGCTAAGCTGAAGGCCAAGCTTTCATAATTAATTGGAAGTCTCCATGTCATTATTTAGGAGCTGGTAGGACAAAGAAAGACTCTTTATGTGGGGCTTGAATCTATGACCTAAGATTGAGAGTCACATGCTCTACCCAACTGGTTGTGGGTTTGAGCTCTCATAGGGTGCCATATGTTAAAAGTCCCTTTTTCCAGGGTTCTCTCTGTCCCGGGAAGTCCCATCTAACCTCTTCCTAGCTTTCCACTGTTTGGCTTTTCATTACATAATCACAGCAATACATTTTCACACAGTGTACAAATATCCCACAACATAGGAGTGCATCATTTAGGGATTATTTCTAAAAGTTATGTGTGACATATGCAAATACTTTCTTTTCCTGTGGAAGAGATGATTTTTCTCTGTATAGGATTTTAAGTTGTAAATCAGTTCCCTTAGAACTCTAAGTACTCATTTGTTTTCTGCATGGTAGACCGTAAATGTCTGATTATTCTTTATTTCTCTGCATAAACTTCTTTTCCTCTCCTTGTGAAAACTTTGACATCCTCCTTTTGGGGTTCCATCATTTTATAATAATAATATTTCCAAAGTTATGCATTTGATGTCAAAGACACCTTTTACATTGAGATTACTATGTAATGATTAAAGTTAATGAGCATAAAGTTGTCACTGTGATGTAGTAAGAATAGTTCAATCCTATTTCTCTCCAGTTGTTTACTCAGGGATACCTCTGTACCTCTTTGTTTTCCTGTAGACCTGTGGGGCTATGGTCCATAATCTTAAAATAATAAGTATCCAACTACAGCAGTTCTAGTTAGTGGGAGAGTATTGGAGTTTCCTTTTATGAGATACACTGTTCAGTTTGATTGAGCTACCAGGATCTGTAGGAGAACATGTATCTGTCCCTCTGTCTGACTTTTGTCTAAGTCCTACTCTCCTTTTTTGTTGCTGTTTAATAAAAACAGCAGTCATATTGTATTAGGGTTCACTGATGTAATCTCATTTCACTTGAATTACTTCTTTTGAGACCCTGTCTCCAAAGACCATTTTGTATTCTGAGGTCCAGAGGGTTTCAGTTTCAACACATGCATTTTAATGTGGGGAAGAGAACACAGTTCAGTCTATAACAATAAGAATTTATCTACTGCAGGATTGAAATTATTCAAAAGAGGTACTTGTTATTTTATTGATTATACATACTATAATATAAATTACACAAATTAATAAATTTCTCTGGCATATACACACTCATTCATTTTGGCAATTTTTACTCTATTGCCCATCTTCCCCTCTCTCCACCCTGTCTTCTGTTCTTCTTCCTTATTGGTTTTTCTTTTTTTTGGGGGGGGAGGGGGGAGCATTTTCAAGACAGGGTTTCTCTGTGGCTTTGGAGGCTGTCCTGGAACTTGCTCTTGTAGACCAGGCTGGTCTCAAACTCACAGAGATCTGCCTGCCTCTGCCTCCCAAGTGCTGGGATTAAAGGTGTGCGCCACCACTGCCCTGCCTGGTTTTTCTTTTACTCAGGTAATCTTTACATTTCTACACATGAGAGGAAATTACAGTGCAGAAGACAGGAAGACTAACAACTTTAATTTAGTTTTTTCATACAATCTATTTCAGTCATGTTTTTCCCTCCCTCAGTTCCTCCCAGATTATCCTCATCTCCTTTCCCATCCAACTTTGTTCTTTGTTTTTTTTTTAAGAACAAAAAACATAAAAATGAAAATCAAAATAAGAAAACAAGCAAAACATAGTAAGACACAAAATGCCAAAACGGAATAAAATAAAATAGAAATTCCCCTGCCACACACGAAAAAAACCCAAACCATGGAGCTTGTTTTGTGTTGGTCAGCTACTCCTGGGCACTGGGCCTGCCGTAGGGTGTGGTTGATATACCCAGTGACACTCCGTTGTAGAAAATTGGTTTTTCCCTTTGAGTTGGTAGCTAGTGGTTATCAATTACAAATTCTTCTTTGACTAAGTGCTGGGACCCAGTCAGGCTTGAACCTGTACCTCCTTTTCTTCATAGATCCCTGAGCCTTCAGGGGAAGGTTTGAGGAAAACATCCCGTTTAGGACTGCATGCTACACAGTTTATCACTCTCTACAAATTGTCCAGTTGTGGGTCTTTGTGTTAATTCCTATCTACTACATGAAGAAGCTTCTAGAAGGTTGACTGAGGCACTAATCTATGGGTATAGCAGTATGTCATTAGCAACCATTTTATTGCTATGTTCCTTTAGTAGAGTAATAGTATTAGGTTTTCCTAATACTAAAGCCCATGAAATATTTAGCCTCAGGTTCTTGGTCACATTAGCAGTGTCCTGTATGGGTTCCATCTCACAGAATGGGCCTTAAGTCCAATTTTAAAAAGTGATGGGTTACAAAAGAAGCACATTCATGCAACAAGGACATCTGTTCAACTATGTTCATAGCAGCATTATTTGTAATAGCCAGAAACTGGAAGTAACCTAGATGCCCCTCGACTGAAGAATGGATACAGAAAATGTACATTTACACAATGGAGTACTACTCACAGAGAAAAGAAACAATGGAATCTTGAAATTCACAGGCAAATGGATGGAACTAGAAGAAACCATTTTGAGTGAGGTAAACCAGTCACAAAAAGATAAACATGGTATGCACTCACTCAGATATGGGTTATATACATAGAGCAAAGGATTACCAGCCTATAGTCCACACTACCAGAGAAGCTAGGCAACAAGGAGGACTCTAAAAGAGACATGCATGGTCCCCTGAAGAAGGGAAAAGGACAAGATCTCCTGAGCAAATTGGGAGCATGGGGGGAGGAGAGAGGGAACTAGAATGAGAAGGGGAGAAGAGGAGGGATGAGGGGGACATAAGGGAGCAGGAAGTTTGTTTAGGGGAAGAATAGAGGAGAGCAAAATAAGAGATACCATCAAAGAGGGAGCCAGTATAGGTTTAAAGTGAAATCAGGCACTAGGGAAATGTCCAGAGATCTACAAGGATGACACCAGCTAACTAAGCAACAGTGGAGAGGCTACCTTAAATGCCCTCCCCTGATAATGAGACTGACGACTAACTTATACACCATCCCAGAGCCTTCATCCAGCAGCTGATGGAAGTAGAAGCAGATACCCACAGCTGAAAACTGAACTGAATTGGAATCCAGTTGCAGAGGAGTGATGAGCAAAGGGGTCAGGACCATGCTAGTGAAACCCACAGAAACAGCTGACTTGAACAAGAAGGAGCTCTTGGCCCTCAGACTGACCACTGGGAAACCAACATGGAACTGATCCAGACCCCATAAATGTGGGTGACAGTGAGGAGACCTCAGAAATATATGGGCCTCTTGTAGTAGATCAGTACTTATCTGAGTTTGGGATGGAGTAGGAATGGAGTTTGGGATCCCATTTCACACAGCGGGATACTCCCTCAGCCTAGACACACGGGGGGGAGAGCCTAGACCCTATCCCAAAGGATATGACAGACTCTGAAGACCCACCCCCATGGAAGGCCTCACTCTCCCTGGGGAGCAGAAATGGTACGGGATAGGTAGGGTGTTAGTAGGGGGCAGGGGAGGAGGAGAGGGAGAGGGAACAGGGAGGGATTGACATGTGAAACAATCTTGTTTCTAATTTAAATAAAAAAAAAAGCAATGGGTTACTTCCATAACCTTTTGGGTCACTATTTCACTTGCAGGCAGTTTGCTGTTGTGGGTCACAAGGTTTGTAACTTGGTGATACTGATGATTATCTTTGTCATCTGGTAGCTAGTATGCAGAGTACCTTCCAGTACCATGAACACTAATCAGAAGCTTGTGATTCACTACCAGCTCAACCTTTATGTGTTCAGTGACATATGTTAATGTTGTCTTTAGCAATAGAGCCTTACCATCAGGTTGTGAGGAGTAACCAATAGCCTTAGCAATAGACTCTAATGTTTGATGGGTTTCATGGGACCCCTTTGACCAGTGACTCAAAAAGATGTCACCAATTCCTGGCAATGGAAGTTTTAGTTGGTGGTGTAAGATGTCAAATTGGGTCATTACCTACCCCATTATATGATGTCTCCATTTAGATTCCTTTCATACATGTATATATTTTAGGAAGTTTGTTTTTTTTTTATAGCAGTCAGTTTGTGTGTGTGTGTGTTTGTGTGTGTGTGTGATTTCCAAAAGACTGTTACTATTAGTTATTCCTCCCCATATTCCCTTATTTAGACTTCTGTCCTAGTTAGGATTTCTATTGGAGCTGGCTTGCAGGTCACAAGTTTAGTTCATTGTTATCGTGGTATCATGGTGGAAGTATGGCAGCATGCAGGTAGGCATGATGCTGGAGAGGTATCTGAGAGTTCTACATCTGGAAATGCAGTCAACAAGAAGAGAAAATGACAGTGGGCCTGGCTTGGGCTTCTGAAACCCCAAAGCCAACCCCCAGTGACACACTTCTTCCAACAAAGCCACACCTACACCAACAAAACCACACCTTCCAACAGTGCCACTCCCTGAGCCTATGGGGGCCATTTTCAATCAAATCACCACCCCTTCCCATTTAATCCTTCCACTCTAGTTTTGGCTTTATTTCTCCATAACACTACATTCTATTTCCACTTCCTTGGGAGATCCTTTCCTCCCACCTGGTGCCTCACTAGGTACCTAACCTTTGTGGTTGTTTGGATTGTAGCAATATATCCAAAGCTTAAAAGATAACATTCACATATAAAAGAAAACACACAATATTTGTGTTACATCACTGAGGATGATTATTTACTAGCTCTATCTGTTTACCTTTAAATTTCATTTTTATTAACAGCTGAGTAATATTCTATTGTGTAGATATATCACACTGTTGGAATACATGGCTGGCTGGTTAGACATCGCAGTCTGCCAAGGCTTGGCAACACAGGAAGCTCAGCAAACATGGGACTCCCTCCCTCTCCAGCAAAGCTTCCTGCTCTTTACCTAGCCTTACCTGGGCCTGAAGGTCTCACCTTATCTGAAAGCTGTCTCTAAACCAGATGTCTTTACCTTGGACCCTGACACGAATCTAAGCTGGAAGGCTCCCTTACTGCACACACTAGGAGCCTTATGATAGAAGTGAAAGACCCCCAGACCCCTAAGGGCCTCAGGATCCCGAGGAGCCCCCAAGACTCAGAAACCAGACCAAGAGCTGCAAAAGCAAGAGGGTTTATTGAACAAATGCGCATTCGGGTGTCAGCAATATCGGGAAAGCTGCACATCCCAGCAAGGGTTACAGGCTCCTTATATAGGAAAAACCGCAGATCAGCATACAGGCAAGGGGCACAAAGTGATTGCTTACAAAGTATGATCTCATGTTAGAGTGGTCACCCAAAAAGGAAAAACCACAGAACGTGCCCTGGAAAGTCCTTGATTGTCTGTTGGCCAGCCAGGTGTGACCCAAAGAGGGTTGTCTTGGCGATTGCCCCTGTCTAAACCATAGGATGTGCCCAGGGTTGGGGTCAACTTCCTTGTAGTGGGCCAAGGCCTGTGGGAAACTTTTTCTCTCAGCAAACTAAAATCTTTCATTCCCCCATTTTTTTTTTTTTTTTTGGTGAGGTTTTAATCCTAAAAACCTATGGTCCTGCTTATTGTCTGAGAGCCTGATATTACTGATGAAGAACTAGGGGGAGATTAGGGTAGTGAGCCAAGGGGAGCTGTTACATCATCCTTTTAACCAGCCTTGTTGGGACTCCCGTTCCTTTCGCTGCTGGTTGAGTCTTTCTCTGAGCTTGGCCATGGAATCCCTAATAACTCCAGAATGATTAACATAGAAATAGCACTCCTCTTTGAGGGCAGCATAGAGCCCGCCTTCCTTAAGGAAAAGGAGAGCAAGTCCCCTATGATTCTGGAGGGCAACTTCTGCTAGAGAAGCCAAAGACTTTAATATCCTTATCTATGGCTGTTTTTAGCTCATTATCGTGGTGGGGTCCCTGGACCAGTGCTGTGGTTCCGGTGCCGACCCCAGCCATCATCTCCGAGTCCCCATCAGGGAGTGAGAGATATTGGCATTTTTCCATGTAAGGGAGTTCCTTTTGACTTAGCATTTTAACCAGGGAAAATGGGCGACATATTCTTTCTTATTCTACTTCCTGCTGACTTTGGGATGAAGTTAGGGATCCAAGAAGGCTGAAGTGCTAGTCAAAAGCAAAAAAGGGAATTTAGGCAATGGGGAATCCATCAGGAGCTTCTGGTTGGCAGACTCTGTTGCAGAGATAGGGGGTGCCCATATCAGCTGGACTGGTTCATATCCATAGCAAGTCTAGGGCTTGCAATCTTTAGGAGCAGGCTGTAGTCAGCAACTGATATTCATCTGCCAGAAGTGGAAATCTGTTGAGACATGTTTAAACTGGGAACAGAAGTTAAAACTTATATATCTTATTTGAACTCTTAGGCCCATATTTTTAGCGATAAAAAGGACAGGAGTTCCAAGACAAGGGAGAAAAATCCCATCCTCAGGAACAAATAGATGGGATAACAAAAGTTGTACTTATCTGGAGTCCTTTTTTTACCTGAGAGAAGTGGATCCAAGCTTTATGACTTATTGATCCTCTGAAGCCTATATGAACTTTATTATATCATAGGACATAGAAGTTTTAGACATTTTATCATTACCAATCTGTATTGAAATCTTTATTGTAGAAAAAGCAGATATTGGGTATGAATGACAGAAATATATTTATATCTTTGAGTTCTAGTAAAAACTACAGATTTGGGTTAGAAGCTTGTATATTTTTCTTCTGTTCAGAGAGTCAGGTATAGATTGGACAGAGGTGCCTTTGGCCTGATGAAAAGCCCTTTAAGTTTATATTTAGATGACAACTAAAGTAAATCTAAAAACCTTGAGCTTGTGACTGAACAGCAGGTAGTTGGTTTTATCAGCTTATCAGAACTTTATTAAATGAGCTATTAAGCTGGCTATAGTTTAACCATTAATACTATCAGAGATCTGAGAAGGACAAATTTTATACAGTTTTTGAATCCATTAAAAATGACAGGGTCCAGTCCATATAAAGTTAGCCATACCCATGTCTCAACAGTGTTGGGGGCAGAAGTAAATCTTTGCCAGGTCCATAAAGTGAGTTTTTTCTCTCTGTGGAAGAGAGACATGGAAAAGACTGACCTTATTTTGTCTAGGCAATGGTGGTGCAATCACTTTTCCAGTGTCCTGTAGCCTGTCCACAGTCTGAGCCCGGTCCTGCCTGGCAGCAGGTGTAGCATCTGAGTATCATGCTCATTGGTCAGCATTGTCGTAATCTATGGAGCCCCATAATCTTTTTTAGAGACCTTGGTCACTGTCAGGATCTGGAATTTTCTGTCTGATATTATAAATTTTTAGTTAACATTTTAAATGTCATATTCTGCAGATCTCTGCAGTATTAGAAGTCTGCGTAGGTAAATCTGGCAACTTGTTTATTTATAAGAATGGCTAATAACTTGTATTTTTTAATATCTTATAACAGGTTAGCAGCTTTTATAAAACTAAGACTTTATATTTAATCAGGTTTATCTTTAATCAATGTAAACATCTGACAATGTAAACATCTGACATACAGGTGGTCTTAGGTTGCCCTTATAAAAGAGTTTTGTTTTTAAAATTCTAAAGAATTGAGACCCATGGGCTTAGAAGTTATTTTAAGCCCTTTGTTAAACTTAGGTCATTGTCCTCCTGTACCATAAGAAATAAATAGCTCAATTTTTTATTAACATATGGAACTTATGGCTGTGATCTTAAATTTTAGCTTTTTTGATTTAAGTATAAATATTAACAATATAGCAGAATCATAAATATCTTATAACCTTATAAATTTGAACATTTAAAAATCCTTTAATGTCTTTTTGTAAGAATATAAAAAATGAAGTATCCTTGATGTGTTTAAAATTATTATCATCTGGGTGACTATTAAATTTATGATGTCAATTTCCAGTGTTATTAGTTATAACTTTTTGACAGATTTAACCATGAAACAGTTTTAATATTATCTTTATTAAAAAGACATCTGAATTCTTGATAACCCAAATTTAATGACTAGAGCTCAGAGATAAATTCTGAGCTATGTCCATAAATGACTGGCTGCTGTTAGAATTAGACAGTAAAAATATTTGAACCATTTTTGTTTTTTTGTTTTGGCTTTTGGCTTATAATAAAATATATGTTTATACCAGAAAACATAGATAGAACCTTTTAACAAGTATACAGAATTAATTTTGGGGGTGGGATATAAATAAAACTTTTAAACAGAATTAACCTGGTGTGGTTAAAATTTTTAACCTGTATTACTATTATAAATAGATATGAGAGCCCATAGTAAACAGTTTACATTCTTCTCTGACACTTTTACGACTTTCTATTGACAAATCTGCGCCTTTTTAGCTGAGGCACGGTACCCCAGGGTCCCTAGTTTCTCCAAAAGGGCCCAGTACCTTGTTTACAGTTCTGTTCAGTCCGGGCTGCCAGCAGGAGGTCATCTACACATTGCAGAAGGATCAGGGTAGGGTGCTGCATCCGGAATTTAAGTTACAATGAAAGGGCCCACCCAAGGTGGAGGGTTGTGGGCCAGGTCTTCCCAGGTTATGATGTAGGGAACCTGGTCGGGGTGTCTGTGGGGTCCAGAATTGAACACCTTTTATTTTACCTGTAAAATAATCTTAAGATTAAAAGAACCATCCCGAGGCCAGTCAACATTAAATGTTGGCCATTTGGAACTGCAGAAAGTTTGTCATTTTTTTCTTCTTGACGTCCAGGGACTGGTTGTTGGCTCGTTCCCAAACGTCTCCCCAATGGTCTAGAGTCAAACTTAAGGGGTTGTTAGTTGTTGTCCCATGGTGGTCAGATGGTGAAAAACAAAAAAGACAAAAAGACAAACATTGAGACAGACAGTCAGGCCAAATAACAGAGACTGCGCAGCTACAGATCAGCTCCAAGCCGAAACCAAAGATTCAGATGGGGGCAGAAGACTTTTGTCGACTGCTCCCAGGGACGAGGGTTGCCTGCTTGCCCTCTCCCATTCAGATCACCCATGGAGCGTCCTTCAGGGTCGGACTCAGAGGGGAACGACTCGTCAGTCTACCTTGTGAGTCTCTACAGAGCCTGCATAGCCTATACAGGGCTTCCGGGTGGACAGACAAACATAGAACATGAACATAAATGTGCCGGCCAGACTTAACCTCCTCTTGGTTGTGGTAATGAGTCTGGGGTCTCCTCAAATTCCCAGCTCCTGGCTGGCTCGCCAAATGAAAGACCCCCAGACCCCCAAGGGCCTCAGGATCCCGAGGAGCCCCCAAGACTCAGAAACCAGACCAAGAGCTGCAAAAGCAAGAGGGTTTATTGAAAGAATGCGCATTCGGGTGTCAGCAATATCGGGAAAGCTGCACACCCCAGCAAGGGTTACAGGCTCCTTATATAGGAAAAAACTGCAGATCAGCATACAGGCAAGGGGCACAAAGTGATTGCTTACAAAGTATGATCTCATGTTAGAGTGGTCACCCAGGTGTGGCCTGCTTTTCTACAAAGGAAAAACCACAGAACAGTACCCTGGAAAGTCCTTGATTGTCTGTTGGCCAGCCAGGTGTGACCCAAAGAGGGTTGTCTTGGCGATTGCCCCCGTCTAAACCATAGGATGTGCCCAGGGTTGGGGTCAACTTCCTTGTAATGGGCCAAGGCCTGTGGGAAACTTTTTTCTCTCTGTGAACTAAAATCTTTCAAAACTTTTTCTCTCAGCAAACTAAAATCTTTCAAAACTTTTTTTCTCGGCAAACTAAAATCTTTCAAAACTTTTTCTCTCAGCAAACTAAAATCTTTCAGAAGCATGTTTTTTAATGCAAATTAGGTGATGCCCCAGCCACTGTCCCCAGCCTTTATATTCCCCTTTCCTCCTGGAATAAAGGGGAGTTGGAGTTGTAACAACCGTCTCCCCAGAGAGCAGTCTCTATTCACTCACAAGCGGTGGACTCTATTTTGTTTCGGCTCCCTCCTACTTGGCTGAAGTGATGATCCCATCTGGAGGAAGAAGCGCAGCTGATGCAGAGAATGGGGGCTTAGAGATCTCATGGAGGGAGGGACTTATGGATCTTGTGGAGTGAGTACCCTTTAACAGGTAGCAGCGTTTTTTTCTGGCCTGGCTTTCTTCGATAGAGGACCCCAGTTAACTATCCCTCTCCCTTCCTCTCTGCTATAATGTCTGGTTTGTTTCTTCGCATAGGTTCCGATTATGGTCATTAGTCTTTTGGTCATGTTTACTCTCTGACATTGACTAATGTCAGATGTCTAATGTCATTGACTAATGCCTTCTACCTGATTTCCGGACTTCGACGGCCCAATTTGGTTTGGACAAAGCCTTTTATTTTTTCTCTCTTGTACAAAACCTGGTAATGCAGCTGGCAGGCTTGAATTTGCTGGGGTGATTTTGTACCTCCCTACCCTCTGAAAGTTGGAATGTCACTGACACATTTCCTTTCTCTATAGTGGGAAATTCAACATCATCCCAGAGTGATATCCAAATCTGTTCCCTTAGAGCCTTACTTAAATCAAGAGGATTTAAAATCTCCCCAAAGGAAGGTCTAGAGTTCTCAAATGAGGTTCTTAAATTTGCACCCTGGGTCCTGTCAGCAGATATCTCTGATGTTTGGACCCAAGTCACATATTTGGCTTGTAAAAAAGAAATCCAAGAAGACTATCCCTTGCCGTCTTCATCCTCCCTATAATAGCTGCCATTAGGATGACCAATTAGAGAAAAACAACAGGGAGACAAAGGTACAGACTCAAATGAGGAAAGACCTCAGGATAAGCCACTAGAGAAAAGGCACAGAGAGACAAAGGAACAGACTCAAACGAGGAGGAAGACCCTGGGAATTGCCTTATGTCTGATTTAGCTGCCCTGAAGTGATTGATCAAATTAGGTGAAAATTACTTCTCAATCCAGGACACCCTGCCCCTCTCTAGATCCCTTCCCCTTATGAGCCCTCATTGGCTCCAGAGGACAAAAAACCAGGGTCCTTGTTGATTACAGAGAAAAAAGATCTGAATACCAAGGAAAAGGCCCTTTATAAGACTCAGATGAACCCCCACCCACCCTCGGTGCCACAGTCTATGGCAGTTCTCCCCATGGCAGCTCTACAATATCAGAGATACTGGGAACAATAGTCCCCAGTTCCTTCAGCCTCTATGGTCCAGGAATCCAAAGTCTCCATCCTACTAATCTATGGGTAACAAGGCAGTTTCCGTCAGCCTGGTACTCCCTCTTGGAAACAGATTTAAAAGAGTTAGGTCAAGCTGTCCAGGAGAATGTAATTCATGCCCCTTGGACCTAGGCTATTACACAGAATTTCAATAGCACCCTTTTAACTCCTCAAGACTGGAAAGGCATATGTCGATTCACTCTTCCCAGCCCTCTATTTGTACAACTGGATGCCATGTTTAGAGATGAATGTCAAATGCAGACTAGAAAAAATAAATTCTGAATTCTATAATCAACAAATACGACTACAAGGGCATCACCTGCCCCCTGGACCCCCCATTCAATTGTCTAACTGGAATTACGACCAATTGTTTGGCCAGGGTAACTTTTCCACAGGAATACAACAGGCCCCACTCACAATAGCTTCTTTGAACAGGCCCACCTATATGTGCTCCAAGCCTGGGACCATTTGACTTGCCTATCCACAGGACCTGGGTAGGCCCCTTTACTGACCTAAAAAAAAAAAAAAAAAAAAAAACCCAAGAGAAACTCCCAGATTTTATACTGAGAATACAAGCCAGTCTAGACAGAAAAATGATAGACCCCACAAAGCAATGTTCCTAAGCAGTCTTGTCTGGGAAGGAATGACCCTGGAGCACAGATAGGCTTGTCACAACCTAAAAAATGACCACTATCATAAATGGATTGTGGTTACTCATGACTTTGGACTGCCTCACATAAAGCCTCTTCTCTTTCCCAAGCCTTTGAAGTAGCAACACAAGCTACTTCAAGATGTTTTAAATGTGGACATATAGGAAATTGGAAAGTGGGGGTGCCCAATAAACAATTCAACTGCCTCTGAACCCCATAAACTGTCTGTGCCCCCCATGTTGTAGGTAAGGCTGCCACTGTAGAAGGAATTTCAAAGCTATAACTGGTAAAGAAGGCAACCCCTATGCCTTTAAATTCTACAGGGGGCAGTCCTCAGCCCTGCCATTAAGAGGGGAAGACCCTGGTGTCCACTGGGTCACTAACATACTTGAGAATTTTCATCCAAAACTTTCCATTAAAATTGACAATAAAAATTTCAAATGTTTGATAGACACAGGCAGACAAAACTATCCTAAGCTGAGTTTTCACCACATTGGACCTTCCTACCTGGACCTCAACTAATGGGGGGTAGGAGGTCTCTTTTAAGTATTTATTACCCAAGAGTGTAAAAAGGAGTTGTTAACTGGTCTAAATAATAAAAAACCAGGAGTCATATATGGAGGGAAATGCTGAGAAATCAGAGAGAAGAAGGAGCAAGCCAAAATCACCTTTACCTCCTTTCCATCTCAGTCAGCAAGAGAGTGAGTCCCTGTTTCTTCCTGCTTGTGTTATCCTCTTTCCGCCCAGTCATCTCACTTCCTGTATGTCTGTACAGACCTCCAGACTGCTATGATTAGCAATCAAGCTCCATCCTCTGATCTTCAGACTGGCTTTATTTGTACAAGCAAGATATCACCACACGAGACTTTTACAGATGTGAGGATCCAGATGGAATGAATGGGACCATTAGGCCCTTAGTTGCCAACATGGGCACTAACTTACTAGGAAGAGATCTTCTAGAAGACTTAAATGTGGTCCTTGCTATTAGGAAAGAAGGAAAATGCCTCCAAATAAAAGATTACCAGAGCCGGTCGTTGGTGGTGCACGCCTTTAATCCCAGCACTCGGGAGGCAGAGGTAGGCGGATCTCTGTGAATTCGAGGCCAGCCTGGTCTCCAGAGTGATTGCCAGGATAGACTCCAAAGCTACACAGAGAAACCCTGTATCGAAAAACAAAGAAACAAAGAAACAAACAAAAAACAAAAAACAAAAAAAAGATTACCAGAAATGTTGAGATCAGAAGAACCCCCAATCCTAAGGGCCACTAGAGAATACCTCATTCTCTGCCTAGAACGGATCACAGAAGATTCCGTCTGGGCAGAACAGTGTCCTTTAAATGTGTAGAAATTAACTATTTTATAACAACTAGTTAAACGTCAATTGGGCATGGGACACATTCATCCTTCTGTAAGCCCCTGGAACATCCCAGTTTTTGTAAGTTAAAAGATGACCTGGACCTGGAGGTTCCTCCAGGATCCGAGAGCAAATAATAAGACCATGAATTAGTTGGGGTTCACCTCAGCTTGACCTCTCCTTTGCCTCTGCCATACCAGTAAATACCCCAATATTAGTTTTAGACATTAAAGATTGCTTCTTTTCAAAACCACTCCATGAATATGATTGCAAACTTTTCACCTTTTCAATACCTAAAATCAACAATTCAGGACCAGCTGATAGATATGAGTGGACTGTACTTCCTCAAGGAATGGCCATTTCCCCAACAATTTGTCAGGAAGCTGTAGTCCCCATTAAAACCCTTTATCAAATTAAGTGGCCACGTGTATCCTTACTTAATGTGGCAGGACAAAAGATAGGATCAAAATTAACCTTAGAAAATCTCAACCAACAAGCCACAAAAGCCCTGAAAGAGGTTTTACGAGAACAGAAGATAAGGTCCAACTTGTTTCTCCCATTACATTCCTGGGGACAGAAATTACCCTAACCTCAGTCCAGCCAGCTAACCCTGTTATTGACTTCGGAACCCAGTAACTTCAAATAGCCTTCAAAACTTCCTAGGCAGTATTAACTGCTGAGGTCTTGGTTCCTCATATATACTGGCCAGCCAGTTGCAGACTCTATTTGATCTACTTAAGGGTGACAAAACCCCTCTTTACCTCTCTCCCTGACACCAGCAGCTAAAGAGGTGCTTTGTTCTGTTAACAATTATATTAAACAATGCTTCCCTGGCCAGTTATGTTTCACAACAGCCAACCCAAGTTCTTATATTTAATTCCTCACTCTTGGTAGTTAGAACCCTATTCCAGCCTCAGGGGGGTCTCAAAATGGCTCCATACACCAATAGGGGGAACTTCTCGATTATTAACAGAGGTAGGGGACTAGATCACCACATGCCCTTATTGATATAGTCCAGTGCAGCTTTCCATTATTCCATTCCCTTTCCATTATTCTTATGGCTGTTTCTGCTCTTTTAGATGGTAAAGATCATGCTCTACCCAGCCCTCCTAATCTTCATTGGTGTTTCTTCGTTAGGGAGACCTCACTAAGCTCACAACATCATTACAGGTTCTGGGGACTGTCCAATTAAAGGATGCTGGAATGTGGTCTCCTTTGTCCTCTACCCCAATTCCACCAAATGTTCAAACGCCCCATTCATTTGCCTCCCATGCAGACAATTCAGATTCAAACAAGAATGTTGGGAGCCAAAGATCTCAGGGCTTGGCTTGAGATCCTGGGCCATTCTTGGATGGCTACATAGTTGTATATTAACCTTTACATAGCAGCTCCTTAGAACCTCAGCTCAAGAAAAGAAACAACTTGACCCAATCCTCCACCCAACAGGCTCAGTCACCTAGGCAACCCTTCCAGGACCTCTTACTCATAAACTCTTTACCCTGCCAAACATCCTCTTTGTGACTTCCTAACATCCTGCCTACACTAACACCTGGTGCACAAACAACCCATTCTACCCCTCCCCATATCCTGCTCTACTGACTATATAAGCTAGCCTGAGAAAAATAAAGTTTGCCACTTGATCAGAATCCTGTCTTGTGGTCGTTCTTTCTGTGTCTCTTGTCCCCATACACTGTCCCTGACTCTCTTGCCCCAGGTTGATGTCCTGCAGGTCTGGACACAAGAGTGCTTGGCCGAAGTAGACACATACCGGAGATGCAGAACGGTATTGTAAATGGAAGAGTCTCGTCATATTAACACTATGTTTTCCTCAAGGAAAGCTGACTTCACAATACCTGATCCCTGGACTGAGTGCTGGTACACAGGAGTTCAGGGGAAACTTTATGCTTCACCCATAACTCAAACAACTGTGGTTGATCTTTATGTGTCCCAACAATGGGTTGTCCTGGCATCCCAACCCATTCTAATGCATCACAATATTCTCTCATGAAAAACAGGTTCATCAACAGATCAAAGCCACTGTCACATGGAATCAATACATCTAATATGTTGCTGACTTTCTCCCTTCACCATCCACACTAATGCCGCTAACAGTTTTTTTTTCTTTCTTTTTTTTTTTTTTGCATCCAGCAATAGACCTCTACTGATGGCTGTACTGGTCAATACCACTCTCCTTTACCCCAGGGCCCACAGAAATTTCACTAGTTCTTGCCTGTCAGATATTCCCCTATTTGGCTATCCAACTATTGAGTTTTTATTTCCAATTGGGACAAACCCACTTGTTACCAATGTCTTACTAACATTACTCTTTCTAGGCCAACACGTGTTGTCCCTCCCCTTCTTCTTTGGTGCAAGGGAAATGCCCAATCATGTGTTAACTCTTCCTTGTCCACCTTGTGCATACCTGTAACGATTATCCCCCAGGTATATCTGTTTGAGGAAGAGGAAGGCATTCTCCTCCTCTGCAACCAGTCACAGAGAAAGACTTTTATCCCTTTGCTAGTGGAACCAGCTCACCCTTTCTCTGGGTACAGGAGGAGCTGCAACGGCTGTCATTGCACAGACCCATCCTCTGGCCTGGGACTTTCAAGACAAACTTGACCAAGCCACAACATCTACAGCCTAGAGTCACCTCAAAGACAGATGAACTAGAGTTGTGCTCTAAAATAGAAGAACATAGAACTAATAACTGCAGAGCATGGAGGAATGTGTATGGTCTTGGAAGAACAATGTTGTTTCTTTGTCTGTGAGTCCAATTTAGTGGCACAAAATGTAAAGACCCTTAAAGCCCTACACAAATATCTCCTGGCCCGGTATCAGTCCAAGGAATCTTTATCCTGGTTCCTTAATCCTTTATTTTCTTGGCTCCTACCATTTATTAGTCCTCTGATTATGCTATGTTTTGTTTTGATACTTGCCCCCTGTCTTATTTAGTTCCTCTGGCTAGAGATCATGACCATTGCTAAAATTACTACCAATCAGATCATGGTTCACTTCCAGGTCCTGGACCTTTCTGACACAGGAAACAGGTTCCTCAAAGTTTATGATGATACCTGTGCATTTTAAAAATAAAATGGGGAGATGTTGGAATACATCGTTGGCTGGTTAGAGGTCACAGTCTGCCATGGCCTGGCAGCTTATCGAAATAAGCTCGGCAACATGGAACTCCCTCCCTCCCCAGTGAAGTTTCCTGCTCTCTGCCTAGCCTTATCTGGAGGATGTCCATGGGCCTGAAGGACTCACCTTATCTGAACTATATCTCTAAACCAGATGCCTGACTTATCTTTACCTTGAACCCTTACACAAATCCTAGCTGGAAGGTTCCCTTACTGCATACACTAGGAGTCTTATGATGGAGCATGCTTCTTAATGGAAATTAGGTGATGCCCCCAGCCACTGTCCCCAGCCTTTATATTCCCCTTTCTTCCTGGAATAAAGTGGAGATGTAACAACCATCTCCCCAGAGAGCTGTCTCTATAGACTAAATCACAAGCTGTGGGATCCCACTTACTTGTTTTGGCTACACCCCACTTGGGAGAAATGGCTATCCTGAGGAAGAATCTTGAAGAGAACTGCATTATGCTTCCCCAATCCATTTATCTGTTGATGGACTTCTAGGATATTTCCAATTACTGTCTATCATGAATAGAGCAGCAATGATCATAGATGAAGAAGTGTCTCTGTTGTAGGATATTGAGAAGTATAGTTGGATCTTGAGGTAGATCTATTCCCAGCTTCTCCAGGAACAACCATCCTGATTTCCATATTTGTTGTACCAGTTTGCCCTCCCACCAGCAATGGATGAGTGTTCCTCTTTCCCTGAATCCTCACAGTATGTACTGTTATTTGTTTTATTGATCTTGGTCAGTCTGTCTAAGGTGATACTAAATCAAGTAGTTTTAATTTGCATTTACCCTGATGGCTAATGAAGTTGAACATTTCTGTAAATGTTTCTCAGCCATTTGTGTTTCATGGTTGAGACCTCTCTTCTTAGTTCTCTATCCCATTTTTATATTGGGTTGTTTTCTTCAGACTTGGTTTTTTAAAAGAATTTTCAAAAGTATTCTAGACACTAATCCTCTATCAGATGTATAATCGATAAAAATCTTTTCTAATTCTGTAAGCTGTTGCTTTGCCTGAATGATGATGTCATTTGCCAAACAGAAGCTTTTCAGCTTCATAAGGTCCTATTTATGAATTGTTGGTCTTATACCTGTGCTATCCATGTTTTGTTCAGAAAGTCCTTCCCTGTGCTAATGAGTTCAAGCTTACTCCTCACTTTCTCTTCTCTCAGATTCATGGTATCTGGTCTTATGTGGAGCTCTCTGATCCATTTGGAGTTGAGCTTTGTGCAGGATGATAAGTATGGATCTATTTTAATTCCTCTACAAGCCGCTATCCAGTTTAAACATCAACATTTGTTGAAATGCTCTCTTTTCTCCACTATGTTTTTTGATTCCCTTGTAAACAAACAAACAAACAAACAAAACCTCAGTTGTCCCTAGGTGTGTGGAAATAGTCTGGGTCTTCATTTCCATTGATCAATGTGTATGATTTTATGATGATATCATGCTATTTTTAATCACTATAACTCTGTAATACAAGTTGAAATCTGGAATGATGACACCCCCAGTAGTTCATTTATTATTCAGTATTGTTTTAGCCATTGTATTCTTCTTTGTGTTTGTTTGTTTCCATATGAATTTGAAGATTTATTTTCACAGTTTTAATCCTACTGATTGATGGGCATGGGAAATTTCTTTTTTCTTTTCTCTTTCTTTCTTTCTTTCTTTCTTTCTTTCTTTCTTTCTTTCTCTTTCTTTTTTTTTTGAGATAGAGTTTCTCTGTGTAGCCTTGGCTGTCCTGAAACTAACTCTTTAGACCAGGCTAGCCTTGAACTCACAAAGATGCTTCTGCTTTAATCCCAAGTACTGGGATTAAAGGTGTGCACCACCATCACCCAGCTCTGGAAAGACTAATATTTTAACAGAAAGGACTCTTGTCAAGGTTCAAGAGGACAGTGTCCTGGGTGCTGGATGCTTGATACGAATACTCCCTCAGTTTCCCTTTCTGCTTTGAGTTCTCCTGCCCTAACCATTTCTGCTTCTAGTTAATTTGAACACAGTCATGGAAATCTCCAGCAACCACTAGGTCTCACATATGACAAGAATCTGCTATATACTCGGGCATTTTGGCAGTGTCACTTTTTGTGCACATGCTTTCACTTGCTGTGTAATTGATCTCCTCTATAGAAACATCATAATGCTTATATTTGTTTTGTTGCTTCCATGTGATCTCAGAAGGGAGGGTAGGCAAATGAGTATGCTCAGAAAGCTAAAATTTCAAAGGAAAGAATAATTAATGATCAGTATTATAGTTAAAGAAATTTCAAACAGTTAACTTGTTCTTATCAGCATGCAATATTCATCATGCTTAGAGTGTCTGCTTTTAGCAATAGTTTTATGTTTTGGTATTTGAATACATTATGAAGTTTTTGAAATTATTCTTTTGGGTAAAAAATATTCTGTGCTCTGGGAAGTCTGTATAGTTATGCTCATGAACTTGCAAAAGTTTTCATAGATTCAATCAAATAGCTTTTATTCAGATCAAATAATATTCTGGTCAAATATTGTAGCATCTCTCAAATAGCCTGGGAAAGTTTGAACTACTGAAGAGCTAGGAATGCAGTTTGTGTCTAGGTGTCTCTTATAGACAGCTCCACTGTCTGTCACAAATTCCCACACTGACCACCAGAGGACACTGGTTTCAATGACTTAAGAAAGAATTACTAACAGTTGTTTAGACAACTGAAATCTTATCTGCTCACATCATGAGTACAATGGGACTTTGTTATATTGAGCCTGGGAAAGTGGGCCTTGTTTACCATGAATTTTCTTGCTAAAATGGAAGTGGAAAGTTACTTGCCTACAGGAGAGTGAATACAAAGTATTAAGGAGTGTTGGAGACAAATCGTATTCAAGGGAAAGAGAGGAGATCAAATACTGAAAAAGAAATAGAAAAATGTGAAAAACCAAGTTGATAAAAGGAAGAGATGGAAATAAACAAGATATAGAAGGAAAAAATGAGAAGTGAAACCTTCATGTGATATTAAAGCAAAGGGCTATGATATGGAATTCCCTTACTCATCCCCTGGTCCCCTGCCGAGCTTTCTTAGGTATGTATCAGGTTGAATGGTGGTGCCCATGTAGTCAGCTTTCTGTCTATAAAGATGTACCTGAGACAATTGGCTTAGAAAAGATTATCCAAACTCAGGTCAGGAGGTTTTAATGGTGGGTTTGGCAGAACTTTTGCTTTGGGCCACTGCTGGGGTTACCAGATAGCAGTGATGGAGCATATATGAAAAAGTACTTACCTCATTGCCAGAAAATGTGTGTGCACGCGTGTGTGTGTGTGTGTGTGTGTGTGTGTGTGTGTGTGTGTGTGTGTGTGTGTGTGAGATGTGGGAAATTACCAATACAAGGGAATTTAATAGGGAAAAGCCTTACTTAGAGAGTGACCTAGCCAGCTAGCAAGGCAGCAGTAAGTACAGCAAGCCAAAGATGAAAGTGAAAGCAGAGCCCACCACGTGAGTGTCCCACACTCTTTTTTTTTTTTTTAATTTATTTATTAGTTCTAGTTAAGGAGCAAGCTTGTTTCACATGTAAGTCCCTTCTCTCTCTCCCTCCTCCCTTCACCCCCATCCCTCCTCCCCACCTACCCCCCACCCCATCCACCCACCACTCCCCAGGCAGGATAGGGCCTTCAACGGGGGCTCTGCAAAGTCCATCAAATCTTCCTGTGCTGGTCCTGGGCCCTTCCCCATGTGTCCAGGGCCAGAGTGTAACCCTTCACGTGGGATAGGCTCTCAAAGTCCCTTCTTGCACCAGGGAAAAATACTAATCCACTACCAGAGGCTCCCTGGAGTGCAGAGGCCTCATTATTGACATCCATATTCAGGGATCTGGATCAGTCTTGTACTGGCCTCCCAGACAGCATCTGGGGTCGATGTGCTTTCTCTTGTTCAGGCCAATTGTTCCTGTGGGTTTCTCCAATCCCTTCGCTCTTCATTTCTCCCTCTCTTCAATTAAATTCCCGATTTCAGCTCAGTGTATATCTGTGGATGTCTGTCTCTGCTTCCATCAGCCACTGGATGAGGGCTCTAGAATGGCATAAAGAGAAGTCATCAATCCCATTTTAGGGGAAGGGCTTTTAGGTTATCCTGTCCACCATTGCCTGGATTGTCAGATCGTGTCATCCTTGTAGGTCTCTGGAGATCTCCCTGGTTCCAGATCTCTTCTCGGACCTATAGTGGCTCCCTCTGATATGGTATCTCTCATCCTGCTCTCTCTCCTCTATTCTTCCCCCAACTCAATATTTCTGCTCCTCCATTTCCTCTCCTCTACTCCTCTTCTCTTGCTCTTATTGTAGCAGCTCCCTCTCCCCTACCCTCATGCTCCCAATTAGTTCAGGAGTTCATGCCACTTCCATTCCTGGGGACCATTTATCCCTTAGAGTCCTTCATGTTTCCTAGTTTCTTTGGTGAAGAGCATTATAGGCTGGTAATCCTTTGCTCTATGTCTAAAATTCATATGTGAGTGAGTACATACCATGCTTGTCTTTTTGTGACTGGGTTATCTCACTCAGGATGGTTCCCTCTAGTTCCATCCATTTGCCTGTGAATTTCAAGATTCCATTGCTTTTTTCTGCTGAGTAGTACTCCATTGTATAAATGTACCACATTTTCTCAATCCATTCTTCAGTTGAGGGGCATCTAGGTTGTTTCCAGGTTCTGGCTATTACAAACAATGCTGCTATGAACATGGTTGAACATATGTCCTTGTTGTATGAACATGCACTATTTGGGTATATACCCAAGAGAGGAATGGCTGGATCTTGAGGTAGACTGATTCCCATTTTTCTGAGCAACCGCCATAATGATTTCCAGAGTGGTCTTACAAGTTCACACTCTCACCAGCAATGGAAGAGTTTTCCTTTTTCTCCACATCCTCTCCAGCATAGATTGTCATTGGTATTTTTGATTTTAGCCATTCTGACTGGTGTGAGGTGGAATCTCAGAGTTGTTTTGAGTTGCATTTCTCTGATAGCCAATGATTTTGAGCACTTTCTTAAGTGTCTTTCAGCCATTTCAGATTCCTCTGTTGAGAATTCTCTATTTAGTTCTGCACCCCACTTTTTAATTTCATTGTTTGGTGTTTTGGTGGCTAGCTTCTTGAGCTCCTTATATATTTTGGAAATCAGTCCTCTGTCAGATGTGGGATCGGTGAAGATCTTTTCCCATTCTGTGGGTGGTCGTTTTGTCCTACTGACTGTTTCCTTTGCCTTGCAGAAGCTTCTCAGTTTCAGGAGGTCCCATTTATTAATTGCAGACCTCAATGTCTGTGCTACTGGCGTAATGTTCAGGAAGCGGTCTCCTGTGCCAATTTGTTCAAGGGTATTCCCACTTTCTCTTCTAGAAGATTCAGTGTGGCTGGATTTATGGTGAGATCTTTGATCCATTTGCACTTAAGTTTTGTGCATGGTGACAGGTATGGATCTATCTGCAATTTCTGCATGTCTGAATCCAATTGTACCAGCACCATTTGTTGAAGATGCTATCTTTTTTCCATTGTATAGATTTAGCACCTTTGTCAAAAATAAGGTATTCGTAGGTGCGTGGGTCAATATCAGGGTTTTCAATTCGATTCCATTGGTCTATCTGTCTATTTTTGTGCCAATACCAAGCTGTTTTCAGAACTATGGCTCTATAGTAGAGCTTGAAGTCGGGGATGGTGATGCCTCCAGAAGATCCTTTATTGTAAAGAGTTGTTTTGGCTATCCTGGGTTTTTTATTTTTCCATATAAAGTTGAGTATTGTTCTTTCAATGTCTGTGAAAAACTGTGTTGGGATTTTGATGAGGGATTGCATTGAATCTGTAGATTGCTTTTGGCAGGATTGCCATTTTTACTATGTTAATTCTACCTATCCAAGAGCATGGGAGATCTTTCCATTTTCTGGTATCTTCTTTAATTTCTTTCTTTAAAGTCTCAAAGTTCTTATTGTACAGGTCTTTCACTTTTTTGGTTAGTGTTACCCCAAGATATTTTATGTTGCTTGTGGATATTGTGAAAGGTGATGTTTCCCTGATTTCTTTCTCATTGGATTTATCATCTGTATATAGTAGGGCTACTGATTTTTTTGAGTTAATTTTGTATCCTGCTACCTTGCTGAAGGTGTTTATCAGCCGTAGGAGTTCCCTGGTAGAGTTTTTCAGGTCACTAATGTAGACTATCATGTCGTCTGCAAATAGTGAAAGTTTGACTTCATCCTTTCCAATTTGTATCCCTTTGATCCCCTTTTCTTGTCTTATTGCTATAGCCAGAACTTCAAGTACAATATTGAAGAGATATGGAGAGAGTGGACAGCCTTGTCTTGTTCCTGATTTTAGAGGAAACGCTTTGAGTTTCTCTCCATTTAGTTTGATGTTGGCTATTGGTTTGGTGTATATTGCGTTTATCATGTTTAGATATGTTCCTGTTATTCCTGTTCTCTCCAAGATCTTTATCATGAAGGGATGTTGGATTTTGTCAAAGGCTTTTTCAGCGTCTAGTGAGATGATCATGTGGTTTTTCTTTTTCAGTTTGTTTATATGGTGGATTACATTGATGGATTTTCGTATGTTGAACCCCCCTGCATCCCGGGGATGAAGCCTACTTGATCATGGTGGATGATTTTTCTGATATGCTCTTGGATTTGGTTTGCCAATATTTTATTGAGTATTTTAGCATCGATGTTTATGAGGGATATTGGTCTGTATTTCTCTTTCTTAGTCATATCTTTGTGTGGCTTGGGTATCAAAGTGATTGTAGCCTTGTAGAAAGAGTTTGGCAATATCCTATCTGCTTCTATTGTGCGGAACAGTTTGAGGAGTAGTGGAATTAGCTGTTGTTTGAATTTCTGGTAGAATTCTGCAGTGAAGCCATCTGGCCCTGGGCTTTTTTTGGTTGGGAGGCTTCTATTTCATTAGGGGTTATAGGACGATTTAAACTGTTTATCTGATCTTGATTTAATTTTGGTAAGTGATATTTATCCAGAAAGCTGTCCATTTCCTTTAGATTTTCGAATTTTGTGGAGTACAGGTTTTCAAAGTATGACCTGAAGATTCTCTGGATTTCCTCAGTGTCCGTTGTTATATCCCCCTTTTCATTTCTGATTTTGTTAATTAGCATGCTCTCTCTCTGCCTTTTGGTTAGTTTGGCTAGAGGTTTGTCTATCTTATTGATCTTCTCAAAGAACCAACTCTTTGTTTCATTGATTCTTTGTACTGTTTTCCTAGTTTCTACTTTGTTGATTTCAGCTCTCAGGTTGATTATTTCCTGGCGTCTACTCCTCCTTAGTGTGTTTGCTTCTTTTTGCTCTAAAGCTTTCAGTTCTGTCAATTCTCTAATGTGACTTTCCTCCAGTTTCTTCATGTGGGCACTTAGTGCTATGAACTTCCCTCTTAGCACTGCTTTCAGAGTGTCCCATAAGTTTGGGTATGTTGTGTCTACATTCTCATTAAATTCTAGGGAGTCTTTAATTTCTTTTTTTTATTTATTCCTCAACCCAGGAATGATGCAATTGGTTGTTATTCATTTTCCACGAGTATGGAGGTTTTCTGCAATTCGTATTGCTGTTGAATTCTAGCTTTAATGCATGGTGATCTGATAAGATACAGGGGGTTATTTCAATTCTTTTGTAACTGTGGAGGTTGGCTTTGCTGCCAACTATGTGGTCAATTTTAGAGAAGGTTCCATGTGTTGCTGAGAAGAAGGTATATTCTTTTGTGTTTGGATGGAATGTTCTCTAGATATCTGTTAAACCCAGTTGGGTCATAACTTCTGTCAGATACTTTGTTTCTTTGTTAAATTTCTGTCTGGTAGTCCTGTCTAGTGGTGTAAGGGGGGTGTTGAAGTCTCCTACTGTAAGTGTGTGTGGTTTTATGTGTGGTTTGAGCTTTAGTAATGTTTCTTTTACAAATGTGGGTGCCTTCGTATTTGGAGCATAGATGTTCAGGTTGAGACTTCATCTTGATAGACTTTTCCTGTGATGAGTATGAAATGCCCTTCTTCATCTCTATTGATTGCTTTTAAAGTCTAATTTGTTAGATATTAGGATTGCTACCCCAGCTTATTTCTTGAGCCCATTTGATTGGAAAATGTTTTCCCATCCTTTTACTCTGAGGTATCACCTGTCTTTGAAGTTGAGGTGTGTTTCTTGTAGACAGCAGAAGGATGGCTTCTGTCTTCATATCCATTCTGTTAGCCTATATCTTTTTATGGGTAAGTTAAGACCATTGACATTTAGGGATATTAATGTCCATTGTTCATTGGTTCTTGTTTGTTTTGGATTTATTGTTGGTGGTGTCATTGTGTGTGGATTTCACCCTCCTGTTTCTTTTTGTGTTTGGTAAAATTAGATTATCTATTGCCTGTGTTTTTGTGAATGTAGTTATGTTCATTGAGTTGGAGTTTTCCTTCCAGAACCTCCTGTAGTGCTGGATTTGTGGATATGTATTGTTTAAATCTGTTTTTGTCATGGAATATCTTGTTTTCTCTATCTATAGTGATTGAAAGTTTTGCTGGGTACAGTAGTCTGGGTTGACATCCATGCTCCCTTAGTGCTTGTAGGGTATCTATCCAAGACCTTCTGGCTTTCAGAGTTTCCATTGAGAAGTCGCGTGTGATTTTGATTGGTTTGCCTCTATATGTTACTTGGCCTTTTTCCTTTGCTGCTCTTAATATTTTCTCTTTATTCTGTAGATTTGGTGTTTTGATTATCATGTGTCAGGGGAACTTCTTTTTGTGGTCCAGTCGGTTTGGTGTCCTGTAAGCTTCTTGTACTTTCATAGGCATATCCTTCTGTAGGTTGGGGAAGTTTTCTTCTATGATTTTGTTGAATATGTTTTCTGTACCTTTGAGCAGTGTTTCTTCACCTTCTTCTACACCTATTATTCTTAGGTTTGGTCTTTTTATGGTGTCCCATATTTCCTGGATATTTTGTGTTAGGGATTTGTTGGACTTGAGGTTTTCTTTGGTTGATGAATGTATATCCTCTAGTGAGTCTTCAATAGCTGAGATTCTCTCTTCCATTTCTTGAATTCTATTGGTTATACTCACATCTTTAGTTCCTGATCGTTTATCCATTTCCAGCATCGCCTCATTCTGTGTTTTCTTTATTGTGTCTATTTCAGCTTTCATGCTTTGAACTGTTTCAAGAATTTCCTTCACTTGTTTGGATGTTTTTTTCTTGGGATTCTTTAGAATCTTTAAGAGATTTCTTTATTTTTTGAATTTTTTGGTTTGTCTTTGCCTCCATTTTGTGTAATTTTTTGTTTTCTTTTTCTTCTATTTCTATCAGGGATTTTCTTGTTTCCTCTTTAAATGTCTCTATCATCTTGCCGAGATAATTTTTGAGGTCCATCTCATCTTCATGCTCTGTGTTGGGCTTTTCAGATCATGGTGGAGTGGAGTCCCTAGATTCTGGTGGTGTCATATTGGTCTTTCTGTTGTTGAGTGAAATCTTACTCTGTTTTCTTCCCATATCTTCTTCTAGTGGGTGTAGGTGGGGTCTCTCTATCTCCTCTTGTGACCCAGTGGTGTGTGGGGGCCAGGAATGCAATGTCTATAACTCTGGATGGTCTTGCCTCTCCTGGTAGTCTCCTCACTCATTGTGGATTGGTTGGCAGAAAGAGATGGAAGAGTGGGGCATTTCCAGATTCAGGGAGCTCCTCCTTGCCTGTGCCTGTATATCCCAAGCAGGCAGGTGCAGGCCTGGGGAGGTCGGGGTGAATGATGGTTTGGACGGGGGTTGGGCAAGGGCAGAGGCTCACTCACCTAGTTCCTGGTTCGGTAGACGGAAAGGGATGGAAGAGTGGGGTTCTACCAGATTCAGGGAGCAGGGAGCTCCTCCCTGCCTGGGTGTGTCTACCCCAAGCAGGCAGGCGCAGGCTGGGTGTGTGTGTGTGTGTGTGTGGGGGGGTTGGGGTGAGTGATGGTTTGGGCTGAGGTTGGGTAAGGGCAGAGGCTCACTCACCTTGTTCCTGGGTCGGTCGGCAGAAAGGCAAGTGCAGAACTTTCTGCTTGGCATGGGAGACCTTGTGCCTGTGTTTGGGTCTGCCTTACTAGGTCCCTCTGTTCTTGCAAGTGCCTGTGTTGTAGACAATCTAGGATGTTACTGCCAACCACACCTGTACACCTTTTCTTACAGTGTTTCACCTTCTCTTCCCTCTCCCTTCCTAATTCTTCATGTTTAACCCTTTCAAGATTTAGGTGATGTCCTGTACCTCTTGTGAACAGATTCCCACATCTTCCACCCAGATTACAAACTTGCTTATTTGATTCTTCTCTGTAGCATGATAAATAAAAGACCCAGAGACAGATATTGGGGTTCAAGCTTCAAGCTGAAGATCAGAGAAGCAAATCAGTCAAGTTGGGAGATTTTACTTCTACCCAGCTGAAATGGCAATCCTGTCTCCACAGATCCTCAGAGACAAAAGGCTCTTACTTCCTGTCTCCTCCTCCTTATATTCCTTTCTCTGCCCAGCCATATCCTCCTGTCTCCACCTCCCTAGTGCTGGGATTAAAGGCATGTGATCCCAGGTGCTGAGACCACCTTTGTGTGAGCTATTTCTTTTAGGAATGGATCAATTCCATGTAGTCAATGTGGCCTTGAATTAACAGAGATCCATCTACCTCTTAATCCTGAGTCCTGGGATTAAAAGTGTGTGCCTGGTTTCTATGGCTAACCAGTATGGCTGCTTTGCTATTTTGATCCCCAATGTCTTTAATAGAGCAAAAACAACATATCACCACACTTTTCTTAATATACTTGATCTTAGTAGGCTAATTTTTGACTATTATTTAAACACTTCTTAAATAATCTGCATTTTCATAAACTGGTGATCCCGGAGGGCAATGCATTCTGCTTAGTCTCCAGTGCCTTTCATATACTTTATAGCTAACTCATTGGTGGGATTTGTAATTATGTGATGTGTAAGAGTGTTATAAATGTGGTGATGGCAATTAGTGGTGGTTAGGGGAGGCATGCTAGCCAGGGATTAATCAATTGTACAAGGTACAATTACATCAGAAGAGCAAGTTGTGATGTTCTATTGCACATAGGATGATGAGGGAAATAACATTGCCCTGAATATTTCAAAGTGGCTAGAAGAAAGGACCTTTGAATGTTCTTACCCCAAAGAATTTATAAATATATTAAAGGACATGCTACTAACCACTCTGATTTGATTGCTACATTATATATTCAAGCACAGAAACACCACATTGTGCCTCATAAATATGTGGAATTATTACTTGTCGATTTAAAACAACATGCAAAGAAATCCACAGTAATCAAAATACTGTAGTGCTGTGTTGTCCTGCTGGAGCCCTAGGTCAAAACAACATATCAACAACAAGAACAACAGCAGCAACAACAAAACAACAAAAATTCCAAAGCAATAACCCTAGTTTCAGGTCTTAAAAGTCCCTACCCAGAGACTAAAAAATCATGTCCATTCTCAGGAAAGCTTCTAATTCTGTCCAGCAGAGGGCAGTGGTACCTAAGTAAACAGCAGTACCTTTTCCTGTCATCTTCATCAATAGTCTTATTTCCATGAGGAATGAACTGAAGATGAAAGGCTTTTGCTGTGGCATTAGGCTGTGATGTCGAATCTTCTGCTGGAGCAGAATTAAACCATCTTACATCCAACTTTTCTTTTAATAAATCTTTTCTAGATTTGATTTGAAATGTAGGCCAAATCTAGGCCTTACTATCCATGAAGTCACATAGGAAGTAGCACTGTGTACTTCTTTAGAACAGCTGTCAACATCTGGTTGGCTCTTCATTCATTGCACCCCAACCCTAATCTTAACCATAATCATAATTCTCTAACTCCAATCTTTCTTTTATTATAGATTTGGAGACCTTGTAGGGGAGCTGCTGTCTCAGAGAGAAAGATCCATCACTTGCTTGATAAAGAAGCAAGAAAACAGATGCAAGAGATACCAGTCAACATATTTGATAGTTTGCTCATTTTTTCATTTATTTTCTCATTTATTCAATGATCTTGCAAGCGTTTATCATCTATCAGAGTAAGTATTTTGGTGGCAGAAGTAGACAGGATGCCTAACATAAATCACAATGTTCACCTTTCAAGAGTAACTAAAGAACAGCAATTAATGACACAAATATTCAAGTTAATATATAGAGGTATAGATAAACATTCTGGGAACTCATCTGAATAATAAGCAACAGGTCCTCATATATTTATTGTTAAGAATATTTTTATAAGAGGAAATGGGAAAATGGGGGGGCTTTAATTGGGACAGAGGAGGAAAGTCAATTTTAAAGAAAAGGGGGAGAGCAGGGGAAAATGGCACTGATGATATCTGAAAAAGTCCTAAGGAATTATGCCATTATTCATTGACCTAGAATTACATGCAATACATATAAGTCTATGTGTATACATACACACATATTTATATATACTTATATAGTTTAAATGAAATTGTTTCATTTGGGTTTAAAATGCTCTCACCAAGAACCATAGAATATCTAATAAAACCCCAACATGTGACACTCCCTTTCAGTTGTCAGTTAGGAGAGTCCAAGAGGCACTCCAAATGATATAAGCTATTGCTGTTGCCTTTGGTTGTCTCCCAGAGGTGGAAGGTAGGTTTCTATAAGTGAGGACACCATGCATGTCAGGTGTCCTGAGCTGGATCTGACATGGCAACCTCCTCCCTGAGGACTAGCTTTAATAGTAGCAGAAAGTGCTATGCAAGCTGCTAAGGGAGAGAAGCAACTAAGAGTCCTACCGTGCTGTGATGCCTATGAACCACAGCAAGAGCCAGCATGTCAAGATATTCCCAAGGATGCAACAATGGCACTCACTTAGACCTTAGTGGTAACCAACAGCTCTCTCTAATTGGATTTGAGGTCCTCTCCAGAGCTGGGAAATCATATCTGCTATTGGAAACCAAGCCAAATACCTGGGGCTAATGAGGTCACATATCTTAGTGGAGAACCTACTACCCACACATCCTGAACCAGCATAGTTCCTAAATTCATTCTAAATATTAAAGCTCATACACACAGGTAAGTGTAGCTTTTACCTCTTGAAGGGGAAATCCTGTTTAGAGGTAATGCTGGCCACGCCTGCTTGGGGCTGGTCACAGGTGTCTATGACTACACCTGATTGGGTATGGTCAGAGTGATGTGGGAAAGGTTTAAGTAGTTTAGGGGTACACATGGGGGCCACTTCTCTCACTCCCTGCCACATGGCTAAGTGGACTTGTGTGAGTACTATTATTAATAAACTCCCTGCAATCAATCTAGATCTGACTCCACATTGTGTTCGGCTTTATTTGGTATCAGCAGTTGGATCACACCACAGCCCCTACCCTTTTCCCTGATCGGAGCACCTACACAGGTCACCTGCCGGATCTGCCCAAGGCCCCCATCCTTGTCCTCTGAGCTGGATAAGCCACCGCTGTCCCCGCTGCTCCCAAGCACAGTTTCCACCCAGTACTTTCCATGGGATTTTTCCCAACCCCTGCCTACCAGTAGCCACTGCCCTAGCAAAGCCCATGCCTTTTCCATCTGTTCTTAACTAGGTCCGAAAGGCTTTCAGATATTTTTCAGTTACTACTCAGACCAACTTAAACCATCTGCAGCTGAACACTACACCACCACTACTGGCCACCTGCGCCACCTTCTGGTCAAATGCAGTTACTGCATCTGGAGTATCAGCCAAGAGGTAAAATCAATTATGGCAGATCACCTGACATTGCAAACAATTGGGAATATTCTTGCTTCTTACATGAATTCAATGTTAGAGGAGGCTTATGACTTACCAGTTACATACCTGTATACCATGTTAGCAGTCAGTCTCATAATTCATGTGGTATCTCTAACCAGAGGCCTGAGAAACAGTGAAAAGGACAGCTTAGCAATTTGGATGCAGGACATAAAAGCCAGTCAGGAAAACTTGGTATCTGAAATGTAAGACATGCAATACTTACATAAAGATCTTGAAAATACTAAGTCTAGCCATACTACATTACTAAAACAAGTAGAACAAACTCATGGCCAAATAGAAACCAAAATTTGTTCTATGTCTGATGCTTTGAATGGAAAGATAGCTAAGAAGCAGGACAGAATTAGTGACCTGGCACAGACAATTTGCTGTATGTCTGATGAATCTACTGCCACAGGCCAAAAGCTAGAGTCTAGGATTGGATATTTAGAAGACAATTTATATGCCATTCAGAACTATCTAAGGATGAGAATATTAAAGGTTTAGAAGCACATGTAAATGAAGAAATAAGCAAACTTAATGATTCTATGAAATTCTTAGAATCTCACATGATTCATGAGATTCAATCTTTACATGAGACAATGGTTGCCAAGCTCCAAGCCTTGGATGACACAGAATCAGATTCCTTCCAATCCAATGCCCCTCCTCTAATCAAACATCAGGAAAACCTTCCTAAGGTTGTTATGCATACACCACTGGTGTTCCCAGCAACTATGACAGAAAAACCGCTATCCAAAAAGCACACAAATGGTCATATGGCATATCAGTGGGAACCCATACAACTGAAAGACCTCAAGGGAATCAAGGAGTTGGTTGTCTCATATGGTATTCATAGCCCTTATGTCAAAGAATTATTAAATTTGTGGGCTACCTTTAATAGGGTAACACCCATAGATTGGGAATGCCTAAATATCAGCTGCGTGCTTGAAAATTCGTCTCAGATACAGTGGAGAGCTCTATGCAGGGAGGAAGAATAGCTATCGGGCTGCAAGAGAGGTTATGAAGCTCTCCAAGATAAGATTCTTGGTGAGGGTATTTATGCTGACCCACAGGTTCAGGCTGGATATGATGACCATATATTGTCCTTATGCAGGACAGCTGTCTTAAATGCCTTAAATGCCTGGGACAAGATTTGTGAACCAGGAGAAAGAGTGGAAACAGGGACTAAGATAGAACAGGGACTGACCAAACAGTTCACTGACTTTTTACAAAGACTATCCAGGACAGTAGAGTTACAGGTAGCAGATCCAGAACCTAGAAAAATTATCATATACTGTCTAGCTTATGAAAATGCAAATCCAATATGCAAAAGAATACTTTTGCCTTTAAAGATCAGATCAGCACCACTAGAAGAATGGGTTTTGCATACAGCTAATCTCGACTACAATGTCCAAGTTACAGGAGCTTGGGTAGGAGAGGCAATCTCAAAAGGTTTAAAAAGACACCAAGAGATTAAATGTTCTAAAGGTGATGATGCAGAAGCTTGGGAAAGAGAAGCAACTTCCAGAGGTCTATAAAGGCACCAAGAGGCCAGTTGCTATCACTGTAATGGAACAGGAACTTGGAAGAGCAATCCCCAGAGGGTCGAGAAGGCACCAGAATCCTAGATGTTTCAACTGTGGCAAAATAGGACATACTAGAAGAAATTGTAGGCAAGGAAATTCCAACAATGCCTCATATAGAAAACTTCCACATTCTGGATTATGTAGGAGATGTGGGAAGGGTAGACACTGGACCAATGAATGTAGATCAACCAGTGACATACAAGGAAACCCATTACAATTGGAAAACTCCTTGAGGGGCCTCTGGAAGTCCCCCACATTGAGAAAAGTCACTGTGGAGGAAAATATCTCACAGGACAAATAGATAGTACATTGTCTATTGTAAAGAATGGTACCTCTCTAGATGGTAGCGTGGCTAGTGAGGAGGAATCAAAAGTGACTGGAGGAGACAAAAAACACATATTTTGGCAAACTTCTATAAATGATCAAAGGACTCAGTTGAAAGTAAGAATAAATAATAAAGTTATTACCAGTTTGGTGGACACTGGGGTGGGCATGACTATTATAACCCAAAAGTCCTGGCCTCAGAGATGGCTACTAAGAGAGGTGAATGTTTAATTTTTAGATATTGGAACTCTATCTAGAGTATGACAGAGTGTTAGGTTGGTTGTCTGCATTGGACTGGAAGGACAGAGAGGTAGGTTAAAACAATATGTAGCAGACATAGTAATAAATCCCTGAGGCCATGATCTTTTACAGAAATGGAATACCCAGATTAACAATCCTCCAGTATCAGATACAAATCATATACAACCTCTAGATCATAGACAAAATATAGTAAGGCACTATAGAAAACAGATACCAACCATCCAGGCTGTACAGAAACAAAGTACAAATGATAAACCTTCAGAGGAACCAAGATTTCTACCCTTAAAGTGGCTTACAGATGAACCTGTCTGGGTAGGACAATGGCCTATGACCTCTGAGAAGCTAGAGGCTTTGGAAAAGTTAGTGCAGGAACAGATAGATGCTGGGCATATAGAAGAATCTACCAGCCCTTGGAATTCTCCTGTATTTGTTATCAAAGTCAGGTAAGTGGAGGATGCTGACAGACCTGAGAGCCATCAATTTGTGTTCACTGTACCAACTCTTAGTAATTCGAAGCCAGTTAAGAGATTTCAGTGGAAGGTTTTGCTACAAGGAATGTTAAATAGTCCTACCTTGTGCCAGCACTTTGTACAAAAACCTTTGGAGATAATTCGTAAGAAATTTCCACAATCCATATTTTATCATTATATGGATGACATTTTACTGCCATCTTCTAAGAAGGAAACATTAGAATGAATGTTTGAGACAGTGAAGGAAGTTCTACCTCGTTGGGGATTACAGATTGCTCCAGAAAAGATACAAAGAGGAGATTCTATTAAGTATTTAGGTTACAAGATAGACTTACAAAAAATCAGGCCACAAAAAAGTACAAATTAGAAGAGATCGTTATCAAACTCTTAATAGTCCCCAGAAACTGCTAGGGGAAATTTCTCAACTACAGACAATAATTGGAGTAGAAGGACATGACTTAATACATTTAAAAATGGCCCTTAAAGGGAACAAGGACTTAAACAGTCCATGAATATTATCTGCTGAAGCGGAAAAAGAATTACGATGGTTGGAAAGCACAATACAGGATGCACATGTAGATCGTGTGGACCCTAATTTAGATTGTATTCTTGTTATTTTACCATCCAGAGAAGAGCCTTCAGGGATTCTGATGCAGACGGAAGATACTATATTAGAATGGATATTTCTGCCACATAAACAGAATAAAAAGCTAAAGACGTACATAGAAAATATTTCTGACATGATTCTAAAGGGCAAATTAAGATTCATCAACTGACTGGAAAAGGTCCAGCAGAAATTATAGCACCTTTAACCAATGAGAAAATTTCCTCCTTGAAAGGACAATGAACACTGCCAGATAGCTTTTACTGACTTTTTGGCAACAATTAGCAACAATTATCCCAAAACTGACAGAATTAAATTCATAAAAAAGACAGTCTAGATCCTTCCACATAAGAAAAACTCCTATTTCTGGAGTCCTTATCTTCTACGCTGATATGTGAACAAATCAGGTAAGGCAGTATATAAATCAGGAGAGATAAGTAAAATAGTTAAAAGTCCATATAACTCTGTACATAAGGCAGAATTATATGAAATTCTTATGGTACTTATGGATTTTACAGAGCCTCTCAATATAGTTACTAATTCTCAATATGCAGAGAGTCATTTTACACTTGATGTGACTGCAGAATTCGTTCCTGATGATACAGAATTAACTTCACTGTTTATACAATTACAAGAAACAATCAGGAACAGAACCTATCCCATATATATAACACACATCAGATCCCATACAGGTCTGCCAGGCCCACTAGCAGAAGTCAATGATGAGATTGATCATTTATTAATAGGAAGTGTGCTAGAAGCCTCAGAATTTCATAAGAAGCATCATGTAAATAGCAAAGGTTAAAAAAGAATTTCTACATCTCTTGACAACATGCCAAGGAGACAGTAATAAACTGTCCTACCTGTTCCTTCTATAATCAAGTTCCATTGCCAGCAGGCTGTAACCCTAAGGGCATTCGGAGAAATGAGGTTTTGCAGATGGATGTTTTTCACTTTGCAGAGTTTGGAAATTTGAAATATGTGCATCATACTATAGACACATTTTCAGGGTTCAATGGGCTACTGCTCTTAGCTATGAAAAGACTGATTCTGTTATAACACACCTGTTAGAGGTGATGACTGTTATGGGTATACTTGCACAAATAAAAACTGACAATGCTCCAGCATATGTCTCCACTAAATTGGAACAGTTTTTCAAATATTATAAAGCATGTAACTGGTATACCACACAATCCCACAAGACAAGCAGTGGTAGAGAGATCTAATCGAACACTTAAAGAAATGCTCCATAAACAGGCTGGGGGAACGAAAACCCCCAAACACAGGCTACATAATGCTTTATTAACACTAAATTTTCTTAATGCTAATGAGAAAGGACAAATAGCTGCAGAAAGACACTGGACTATGGAAAAAACTGCTGAACTGAATCAGCCATATACTTCAAAGATGTATTGACCTCTGTATGGAAACCAGGACATGTGTTACCTATGGGAAGGGGTTTCACCTTTGTTTCCACAGGACAAGAAACACTTTGGATACCATCAAAGTTGATCAAGATTAGAGTCAAAAAAGAAAAACCTCTCGATGAGGAGAAATGACAGGTAATCTACCAAGGCATATCTCATAAACTGTATAGAAGCCTCACAAATGAAAGGGAAGTGTTTTGTTTTTATCTTCACAGGAAAACTCATCTCCAGAAAGCAAAAACAACTTCATGGATACTTAAAGAGGGGATGGTAGCTATCCAAAAAGAACCATTGAACAAATGGAATTTGTCATATGGTAAACTCTATATATGCCTCTAAATCTATTTCTATTTACTTCCTAGTCCCTGTTCAATTAAACCAATGAGTTGGATTTGGCTTTCCTCCTCTAAAATCCAAGCATGTTGTTAAAATAAAATTCAGAGTTTCTTTACTATATCAAGAAGCCAATTGATGTAACACAGAATAAGAAAAAAAATGGGGACTGTCATTTGTCTTTTCTTGGCTCTTTCTCTCAAAGTATACATTCCCTCATAATTGTTATTTTCCCATTGTTGCCTTTCCCGGTATGCATACATATAAAAGTAAAAGTTTCTCTGCTAACATTCATGTTTAAGTTTCCCACAGCCAACGAAGAACTGCCTAACAGCAATCCTTGAACTCTCCAGAAAGAAACTGGGCCACACCTCCTCGAGTCAGTGGGATCCAACTTGATTCGTTTGAACTGACACTCCGGCCAGAGCTACAGGTACTGACTTCAATTAACACAAGAACTTCAATCAAGATAAGGACTTCAACTCAGACCTTTAATCAAGCATTTCCCAACAAACAGGTACTGGATTCAATCCACTCAAGACTTTCACTACTCTAACATTTTCTTCCTACAGGACCCCATCAGGCTATCGTTGTCCCATTTCAGCAGGAAGTAACTTGGAGAATACTATGCTCCCTTTCCCCACTGTTGTCACTAAGGATAATGTAAACCTAGTTAAGGCTATTTTCTTATTGTTTAGGGGTGGGTGTTCAGGCCATCTTTTTCAGATGGCTTTAGGGTTTAGTTGGAATAGACATAGTTAGGATGTGATAATAGCAGATTATTATATCTTCTTGTAATTCCCCTTTATTATTGTTAATTATAGATAATTTACACTGTTAAGTTTTAATCCTCTTTAGAGTAAAAGGGGGAATTTTATGGGAAATCCTGTTTAGAGGTAATGCTGACCATGCCCGCTTGGAAACAAGCGGGCATGGTCAGTGTGACCTGGGAAAGGTTTAAATAGTTTAGGGGCACGCATTTGGGGCTCCTTCTCTCACTTCCTGCCACCTGGCTGAGTGGACTTGCATGAGTACTATTACTTAATAAACTACTTTTTATCAATCCAGATCTGACTCTACATTTCATTAGGCTTTAACCTCTCATCAAAGAAAGTTATCTTTACAGAAGATGGAGAACACTACAGAAAATCACAGCTAGCCTAAATGCAGAGAAAAACTGAACATTGGGTTCCTAGTCCCTGTTGAACATCGACAACAGAACTCTAAGTCTAAGGGACCGAGAGTGTGGACAGCTTCTAAGAGTCAGAGGGTCAGAAAATTGCTGTGAGATTGTGTCTTCTATAAATGATGAGGAAGTTTTCACCCATAAAGTCTCACCAACATGGCCTCCTAAACAAAACCTGAAAATGTACAAAACTAACATATATTCGAAGATGGAATAGGGACATATCATGGGGCTCCACCCCTAGACAAAAAAATCTGGGCAAGTAAGACATCTGAAATGGGAGAAATAATCTTCCCCAGGGATGAGCATCCTAATTGGATACACAATACCAATTGGTCAGCCCCGAAATCATATACATACAGGTAACACCAAAGGATAAATACTTAGCCTTGTACACATATATGTAACAATAACAAATAAAAAAGCCATGAATTTGAGAGGCAGCAAGAACAGGTTTATGGTAGAGGTTGGAGGGAAGAAAGGGAATTCTAGGGCAAATGACGAAATTGCCTTCTAATTAAAAAAGTGTTAGATTCCTCTGGGAATCTAGCACTTTGATTTTTGACTATAGCTAGTGCTCAACGAATGCTTCTCTCTTAACCATGCATTTCAGATTCTAATTCATGAGGTACTTACAACAAGAATGGTAATTGTTCACCACATGAGAATCAGGACAGAAAAATCTAGCCCCTAGAGAAACTTTCCAGGCATGTAGTCTGTAAACCATATCCTGGGAAACTTCTGGAACAGTTTTTCTTCAGTGAGTCAGAATCACCTTTAATTATGTTGGATGACTTTTTAACTATTCCAGTTTCCTTTCTAGAAACATGAAGAGTCAGACTCTAGATGGATGGGGCATAGGGGACCAACACTTATATACATGGTGCCAAGCGATTATTAACTAATGCTGGAGCCTACAAACTCTTCTCCTTGCCTCTGTTAGCCTATATATACCTTCAGTCCAGACATGGACACAGTTGTTTTCCTATTGTGTTCACTTCTGTGTCCTCTGTACCAGAATAACATCTGGTACAGAATAAACATTTATTGACTAAATTAATTAAGTTATATCCATATAGATTATCATATAAATCTAATTTCCACCTGGAAAGTTCAGCTTGATGAAGGTTTCTAATGCTAAGAAACAAAACCACCCATTGTTATAATCATCTTCTAAAGTAAGGAATACAAGTTAGGTAATTGAAAGTCCTCAGAGACATCAGTTTCTTTTATACACTTATATTGGGTATAGAATGTATTATAACTATGTCCTCAAAGCCAAGATTTCATTGCATTCTAGTTACTGATTAGGTATAAGCATCACCCTGGGTTGAGTCCAGTCTAGAGATTTGAATTTACCAAATACCAAGTGCCATTCAAACTTGGTTTCTCCTTGAACTACTGTGATTTTGGATCATCCCTTCAGGACTGGAATCTGATATGATGGACTCAAACAAAAGTTTGACAATGATATGACTTGCTATGTGTGGGTATTTGAATTCACAGCTTGGATCTGGGCTAAACCCTTCCACTTGGACTCTAATATTCAGTTCATAGATTTTGAATCTCTTTTCAGGGAAGAGACCTGGGTTTTATGACTCATGTGCCCACTTCTACAGCAACTATAACTAGATTGAGCATCTGTACCTGTAAATTTCTTTACTCAGTCCTATCGATACAGTTAGGTAGTCTATATAGTTATGGGGAAAAATGCTTTTGCTGAACAAATGTTGGCTCCTCATGTGGGCTACGAGGTAACTAAAAGCCGGATAAAATCTTGGAATCTCTGCTTTTTCCACGCCTCCTTTACTTTGGATTAGACTCCTGTTTATCTCTGCATAAGAATGCTATTCTTGTGTGTGTGTGTGTGTGTGTGTGTGTGTGTGTGTGTGGGTGCGTGTTAGGGGGTTGGCACATAACATGGCATGCATGTGTGGAGGTCAGATGACAGACTTGGGTGCTGGTGCTCACCTTATATCTTTTTTATCCTTTTATTTTTGAGTTTATAATATAATCTATCCCCCCTTTCCTCCCTCCAAATTCTTCCAAATATCCCTCCTTGCTCTTTTTCAACTTGGTTGCCTCGTTTTTCATCAAGTGTTGTGATTGCATATAACTGCACACACACACACACACACACACACACACACACACACACACACACAGATAGATATATAGATATTCCTAAATACAACTGGCTCAATCTGTGTAATGTTACTTGTATGCAACTTTTCAGGACTGGTCATTTGGTATCGGATAACCAATTGGTGTGATCTTCCCAGGGGCAGACTATTTCTTCTACTCTTGCTTGCCCATAGTTCTTTGTGCAGTATTAAAGCCTTCTGGGCTTTCTCTCATTCACTTTGGCAAATCTTTAAGTGTCATCCTTGTTCAGCTCATTAGACAATCACGTTGGTGAGACTTTATGTGTCTAGCTTCTGACATAGGAGACGCAATCTCATAGCAGATTTCCTAGTTCTCTGGCTCTTACACTCTTTCCGTTTCCTCTTTTGCAAGCCTCTTTCCTCATGCACCCTGAACGTTAGGTATGAGAGTGTTTTGTAACTGTATCCACTAGAACTCTGCATTTTGACTGGTTGTGGTTTTCTGTAATCTCACCTTCCATCTTGAGATAGGGTCTCTGTTGTTCCAGGTTAGCTGGTGCATTCTCCTGGCTCAGCCTTCCATTTTGCCATAGAAACATTGTGATTACTGAAGCACACTGCCATGCCTCGAATTATATGGGGATCTGGACTCATGTCCTCATGCTTTTTGGCATGTGTGTTTATTGACTAAGATATCTCTCTGGCCCTGCAATCATCTATAGTCTGGTGATATTTATCTTGTATTTCTTTTAAAAGCTGAAGGGACAAAGGTAAAAATCATTGTCCTAAACATGTCACCAAGGTTTCTAGGTCAGATTGCTCCACAAATGTGGAGAATTATTTTTTCCATGAATTTATTTTTTATTAGTTCAAATTAGAAACAAGCCTGCTTCACATGTCAATCCCTGCTCCCTTTCCCTCCCATGGAGAATTATTTTTGATGGTGAGGCTGCACTGTGAAGCAGAAGTGATCATTTTATGGGCACGAGATTGTCCCTGAAAGTAATAGGGACTTTTGTGAAGTCCCTTTAAGAACCACAACTGAGACAATGATCAGCTCGACACTGACTGCTTACTCATGTATGGGTCTCTTCCCCCTCTAAACTTTTAAAGCTCATGACAATACCCTAACGAGGAAGTTGGGTAACTGAACTTTTTTTATCTTGTCCTCTTCTTAATGTGTCACATTCATTAAATCTTCTTTATTTGCTTTTCACCATTACTTGTGTCTTTAGTTGGCAAATTGGGATGGGGGCCTGCCATATCCTTGTTGGGACTGAGTGCAAGATTTTATCTTAAAAGTCTATCAACAGCACCAATATCGGATATGGTAGCTCACACCTATAATTTCAGTACTTGGTGAAGCCCCTGGGTAGAAAAGGAGATGCTCCCTTACCCTAGTTCTTTCCTCTCAATGTAAATGAGAGTCTCTTAAAAATATAAATGAATTAAAGAGATAAACTCTGCTTCCATGACATCAGGATGGGATAGAAGGAAGGGTTGGAGTGATGTAGGCTCACTACGGCCTTCTTGGAGACTGTCTTCAAGTGGGCTATACACAGAGCATATATGACCCAGGGGTGCAAACCTTGTCTTAGAGGAGATCTGTGAGAAAGCAGGAGGGATTTTCCTATTGAAGATGGAAGGGATAGGCTTCTATATGCCACCCTAAATTTTGCCTCTGGGCTTTTTTCTTTAAACTTTTCTTTATTCCCTATATCATTCTTTCCTTCTTACTATGTGGCTGGCTGGGTGGATGAGTGCCTGGCCCTTGGTGTCTTACCCTCCTTTTCCTTTTCTCTATCCTCCTCCTTCTAGTTCTTTTCTGCAGCCCAGATTTCTCCTCCTATTTATTCTTTCTTTATCCCAGCCCTGCCTATCCTTTCTCCTGCCTAGCTATTGGCTGTTCAGCTCTTTAGTAGACCAATCAGCTGTTTTAACAAGGCAGGCAAAGTAACACAGCTTTACGGAGTTACACAAATGCAACATAAAAAATGCAACACATCTTTCTACCACTAAACAAATATTCCTACATCATAAATGAATTTAACATATCTTAAAACTAATATTCTACCACATATATGTGTGTGAGTGTGGTATACATGCCTCTAGTGTATGAGACCAGGGAAGGACATTAGGGGATCCTACTCTATTACTTTCTGCTTTGTTTCCCTGACTCAGGGTCTCTTGTTCAACCTGGGGCTAGACTGAGAGCCAACAAGGCTCAGAAATCCTTCTGTCTCTTCCCAAACCCATAGCATGGCCACACCCAGGTTTTTATTTTTTATTCCTTAACCTGGGTTTAGGAATTGGAACTCAGTCCTTATACTTCTGCAGCAAACACTCTTATCTACTGAGCTATCTCCCCAGCGCATAAGCTACCATTTTTACAGTGGATTTAACTCACAGTACCTTCAGCTTATGGAATACAATATCGTGGAAGGTGTTTGGACATTTCCTGTTTAGCACTACCCAGAGTAGCTGCAATTAGAATTACTTTATATTTCCTCCTAAGCCCTTGGTGTATTACTCTTACTTGTGATTCTTTTGGCTTCTAGGTTTCTGAAAAGACTAAGCCAAGGATGACCTTGAACCGCCTCTGCCTGCCAAGTGCTGGGATGACAGGTATGTGCCACCCTCCCTGGCTGATGTTATTTATGAAGACTTATCTTTACTAACCAGTGATGTCATCAGGCTGAACTTTCAAGTGAATCTCAGATACCCACTCATTTCCTTCAGTAGCACATTGTGTCTGAACTTTATCCGAGCTCTGGAAATAATAATGCTTTGTATTCTGGGAAATAACTTGTTGTGCTGTGATGGCTATTCTTGATTTTCAACTTGACTACATCTAGAATTAACTATAAACCCATGCAGCTGCGCACACCTATAAGGGATTTTTAGTTAATTAGATCATTTGAGGTTGGAAAACCAAACCTTCTGCTTCCAGGAAGATCAGCCTCCAGCAGCTCAGGATTTGAGCAAGAGCCAGTGGAGTCAGCGGACAATCGCTCAACTTGGCTTTTCTATCTGAGGGAGTCAAACTTAATTCTCTGGGGCTATCGGAAAAAGGGAAAAGGCACACACATAATCTTAGGGTCTTTCTCTGTTCTCTCTCTGCTCTTTATTTTCTTACCTCTATCTAGGTGTTTCCCTTCTGCCTCTCTCAATGTTTTCCTTCTAACTTTCCTTCTACATCTTTCCTAGTGTTTTTCTTCTCTCGTTCCTTCTACATCTTTCCTGGTATTTTAATTTTCTTAATTTTACTTTCTCTCTTACAGCTTATATATCCTAGCAAAATCTTTCAATCTAAAAATTGCATGTTACATTTATTTTTCAAGAGCATGATTACAACAAATGGAAGTCAAAATCAGTATGCTTCCCATATCTCTTACATGATTAAACATTTTACATATTACAGGTGAAAAACAAGTTGTTTCAAGAACCCACATGTATTCATATACAAGCAACTTGTTACAGATTAACAGAGTGTAAGCAAGCAAGGCATTTTTCTCAGCCAGTTCTTTTACTGACAGCCTGCATTTTGTGGTTACAAAGAAAGGACCAATCATTTTATTATCTTAAAAGGTGATCTTATAAAAAAATCTTAAAAGAATGACAAATCTAAACTTTTATATATGAAAACTGTCAGTCAGTTCTACTTTTAAGTCCTTGGAGAACATACCACTCATCAACAAATATTTTATATCAGAAAACTGAGGGCAGAAATGGGTACAAGAAGCTAGTCATCATTTTTTTTAAATCACCAATCCATCCTAGCAAGAAAGGTTCTTCAGCCAACAATAGCCAGGCTGCCATTCATGGTTCCTGGTTCCTGACTTCAGCTTGTTCAACTATGTGCCTTTAAATTGTTTTCCAAGATTTTTACCTCAAAGCCATTAACAAAAGCATCTTCAGTTATTTCTAAAGCTTTATTTCAGCTTTACAAATATACACCAAAACTTGCAAACATATCTCCCAACATTAAGATTAAAAGAACTAGAGCTAACTTTGCTTCTGGAACTCAACTGTTTTTCTTAAGCATTAACCAAAACCACAGTCTATACCACTTCTGAAGAGCTAGTTTAGCTGTGTGACATTTCCTTGTTCTACTTTTTATCCTTTGTAGCCCCCATTTTATTAGGGGTGAGTGACAGCACTTTAAACAGTGCAGCTTAAGAAGAAATTGTTGTAGAATATTAGTTTGAGATGTGTTACATTCATTTATGCTGTGAAACGTTTGTTTAATAATTGCAAAGATGTGTTGCATTCTTTTACATTGCATTTGTTTAACTTTGTGAAACTGTGTAACTTTGCCTATCTAAAACACCTGATTGGTCTAATAAAGAGCTGAACAGCCAATAGCAAGGCAGGAAAGAGTTTAGTTGGGGCTGGCATGTAAAGAGAATAAATAGGAGGAGACATCTGGGAAGAGAAGGTTGAGGAACAAGAAAAGGAGGAAAACAGGGGGCACCCAACTACACAGCAAGCCACAAAGTAAGAAATAAAAAAGGTATACAGAAATAGAGAGTGATAAAAGCCCAGAGGCAAAAGATAGATGGGATCATTTAAATTAAGAAAAAAACTGGCTAGAAACAAGCCAAGCTAAGTCCGGACATTCATAAGAATAAGACTCCATGTGATTTTATTTGGGAGCTGGGTGACGGGTCCTCCAAAAACCAAAAAAGCCAACGAGTAAAAAACAACAGGAAATCATCTTCATAATAATCCACAGGGGGAAAAAGATGCCTATTAGAATGAGATATTTCTAAGAGATAATCTCATTACATTAAGGGCAGTGGGGATCTCTGGACTCCCATTCACACCATGCCAGATACCAGAGAAAAATGACAGCAACAAACATGTAAAGGCACAGCAATAACAAGAGACATTCTGAGGCCAAAGCCATCAGGGCCTTGTCTATCTGAGATTCACCCCTCAGCACCTTGCATTCTAGTGGACTGGTTACCTGAATTCAAGTGCCACCTGCTGCTCCTCTGACATGGCTACTGCCACAAACCAAATGTGAGCCACACTTTCTCATAGCAGCCCATATAAAGGACACGGAAGAAGAAATTTGTGTAACAATATAAACCCAGAGACAGATACTGAAGATCAGAAAAGCAAAGCAGCTGACCACTAGCTCTTACCTCTACCAAACTGAAATGGCGATCCTGTCTCCACAAATCCTCATAGACAATGCTCTCCATGAATCCTCCGAGGCAAATGCTCTGAGTTTCTGTCTTCTCCCACCTAATATTCCTTCCTCCACCTAGCCTTATCACTCCTGTCTCCACCTCCCTAGTGCTAGGATTAAAAGTATATGCTACTACTGCCTGGCTTCTATGGCTACCTAGCATGGCTGCTGGAATTAAAGGTATGTGTCACCACTGTCTTGCTCTCTGGCTGTGGCGAGCTTTGCATTTTGATCTCCAGTGGCTTTATTAAATCATAAACCATGTATCACCACCCTTTTGGGTTTTGCCTGCTTGCCTTCATTCTCACTATAAGGTTCATAGGTCGTGCTACTGAGGCATTTCTTTGCTAGTGTAGAGTCTACTTCCCACATATATTGAAGAGCAGCACCATGGACTGATCAAGAATTGGACTTTTGAACTTTGTCAGGAGACAGTTGTCTTGGACTAGCAGGACCACAGTCTGTAAGCCACTTTAACAATCCGCCACACATGTGCGCGCGCGCGCGCGTGCGCGCGCGCGCGCACACACACCACACACACACACACACACACACACACACACACACACACACACACACACACACACACACACACACACACAGAGTTTTTTTCATCCTCTCAGCTATGTTTCTCAAGAACTCTGACAAACACATGTGGAGACTTACTACTTCAAATATAATATAGAAGGGGTTTGTTATCCTCACTGGACTCTTCTTGTGACTGAAAGTCCATGGCCAGGCCAAGGGTGGGCGCTGAAGCTTCCATGCTTAGTCTTTCTATTAGCTAGCTGAATGTTTGTCCTCATGCAACTAGCGAGACACAGAGATAAACATTTCCTTTTAAGCCGATTGAGACTTCTGATTGTAAAATCAATTTAACTGTAAACTATTTCATTTGTAACTAGTTTCTACCTATCTCCCCATAAAAGTATAAGACACATCTGCCTTGCTGAGATATGCCCATCTTCAGACATCTGGCTGTTCTCCTGCCCAGAGAGACAGAATGGTTTCCCCAAATTACAACAGGAACCCTGTGCTCAGTCTGTGTTGATGCTGCCACCATTCACTCAGATGCCCAGCGATGTTTCCTCAGGAGGAAATCTCTCTAGTTCTCACCATTAAGGATGTGTGGTAGACAATGGGTTTGTGTATGCACATATTCAGATTTTTTTTCCCTTTTCACTTGCAAGGTTTTTAATGTCATTAATGTGCTCCATGTGCTGTTCCCCTCACTTGTCATGACTGGAACCTTATACACCATGATGCCAGATATCTATTAAGCGTAAATCCACAGAAGCAGTATCCTGGGAAAAAAAAGTATAATTCATTTTGAGCAAATCCTGAGTGGAAACTTTGAAAGAACATCAAAGGGCAGCATCTTAAAACATGCTCCCTTTCTTCTTCCATCTCTTTTATCGCTCCTGAATTTTCCAGTTGACATCTCTTCCCTCCCATGTTCTCAAGGATGCCACGTGTAAAGCCATGCATCTCCGCTCTCCATCTTTATGGCTTTGGGGAATATAGAATTAACGTGAACAGGGACTATAAAACAAACCACAGTGGTATTGAGGTTTATATATGTGAGAGGATAAAGAGAATAGTGATTAAAGAAAAGGAGACGCAGGCTTGTATTAAAAGTAGGAAGTGTAGCTGTGTGTAACCCAGTATGTTTATATGGCACTCTATATATAGAAAACACCAGAAATAAATGAAAGGAGAATAATACCCTCAATGTATTCCTTGAAAAGCAGCAGGACCATTTTCTAAAGGAAATTTTAATAAAAAATACAACTTTGGGACAAGGAGTTTTAAATACCTGTGGACTTGACAGCCAAAGAAGTAGAAATTCCTGATGAGTAAGAGGCTATGCAATTCATTTTTAAAATTAAACAATAAAACAAAAACAAATTATCATTGATTTTTCTTATCATTAAAACAACATGTATTTATTTGGGGAAAATTAAAACTATAAATACATCTATGTATATAAATATACATACATATTGCATTAGGTACTTTTCTATTACTATGACAAAACATCATGTCCAAGGCAACTTATAAAAAATACACTGAACTGGTCTTACAGTTCCAGAGGGTAAGACACCATAATGGCAGCAGGAGCAACTGAGAACTCATACCTCACACTGTAAGCGAGAGGAAGACAGCATGATGAGAATGACACTGAGTCTTTTGAAACCTTAACACCCCACCCCCTCAGTGATATGCTTACTTCAACAAGGCCACACCTTTTAATCCTTTCTAAACAGTTGTACCAGCTGGGGACCAATCATTCAAACCGGTGAGCCTTTCTCATTCAAATGACCACACATATATAAATGTATACACCTATAAAAGGATGTTAAGTGGAATTGCCATATATTATGACAGACAATACCCAATTGGATAGCATATGCTCCCAAATAGAAACCCCCAGTACAAGAAAGGGGCTATTTTTTGAGTTGTTGGTTGAAGGAATCCCATAGATCCTCATCCCCCACAAACACTACAGGCTATTGTTGAAGCTATTGGTTACCCTCTACAGCCTGCTGGTAGGACACTGTTGCTAAAGAGACCACATAGCTATGTCACTGAACATGCTGAGCTGGTACTCAACTAGAAGCTTCACTCTTATTAGCTGGCATTCATTGTGTTTCTAGGTGCTATATGCACTATTAGAGAAGAAAAAGTAATTATCAATCCTACCCAACTATGACCTCTTTCTTCATGCTACAATAGCTATTTTGCCTCTAAGCTATGCCTACTGGTGCAATAGCATCATAAATGTTATGGGAGTAACCAACCACTTTTTAACACATGCTTTAAGCCCCACTCCATGAGCTGGAATCCATATCTGAGATTGTTAATAAGGTCAAGATCTTGAGACTAGATAGGTTGTGAACCCTGGAAGAAAACATACGACTATGATTCTGCTCAATTAAGATAGCAATTCAATGACTACTAATGACATTTTTTGCCACACCCTCGAATGAGTACATCACTCAGTCCTCATTAGAGAAGTTTCCTCTTGAAATAACTAGGAATTAACACACAGACCCACAAATGGACAATCCACAGAGAGCAAGCGACTTTGAGACCCTCAGCCTGAAATTAGATGTCTTTAACACATTTCTCAAAGTTCAGGGATCTAGTTGAATGAGGAGACAGAAAGATGGTGAGACAGAGATGGTGGATGACTTCACAGAAACCATACTTTCTAGACACAGCAGGACTGTTGCACATGTGAATCCACAGAGAGTTGTGATAACTGCCAGAAGATCTGTGCAACCTCACGCCAGACAAAATCGCAGCACAGAGAAGGGGAAGTGGACACATCAACCTGCCCTTATCCAGGAAGCTATTTGCAACTGATAGCTGCTGGGAGGGGGGAATCATTTTTTTTAAGGTGCAGTGACATCAGGTATAGTAACCACACTCCAAATTTGGCTCCACACTCAGGAGTTCATCAATACAAATCTGATTCCATCTTTTTGGTATATGCTCTTTTTGTCCTTTTTGTTGTTGTTGTTTTTTGAGACAGGGTTTCTCTGTGGCTTTGGAGCCTGTCCTGAAACTAGATCTTGTAGACCAGGCTGGTCTTGAACTCACAGAGATACTCCTGCCTCTGCCTCCTGCGTTTGCTGGGATTAAAGGTGTGTGCCACCACCGTCCTTTTTTTGTTTTTTGTTTTTTTCTTAAAGAGAGACAAAGAACTTGAAATTAGATAGGTAGGAAGATGGAGAAGACTCTGGGATGTGTTGGGGAAGGTCAAAGAATATGATCAAAATATACTGTGTAAAATTCTCAAAAACTAAGTAAAAACATAAAAAAATCCACACCAAATTGTTATTATTTTTTTTACTATTAAGGCAACATATATTTATTTGGAGAAAACTAAAAATATCAAGTAATCTCAGCTCATTATAATCAACTTGATTAGCAATGCTATTGCCATTTTCCTGTATACTCACTGGTTTTTAAGTTTTCCAATCTCTTGACTTTTATTGTCATGGAATTTTGTTTTTTAGTTCATAGAAAGAGCAAGTTTAATGACTCTATGATGGCCTATGTACCATCATGTTAACCTAGCATCTCTAGGTTATCTAGATGTTTTCCCTCAGATTTTTCTGTTACCCATCACATCTTTGTCCTCATTTATTGCACCTGAGTAAGTTCTTTCTGGCTACCATGGTCTGGACAGTCCAAATAGTCTACTTGAATTGCACTGCACACTGCTTCACACATCGGAAAGTGAAGTGCTGGGCTACACATCTGGGGTGCAAAGCTGCAGGGACAAAAGACAGGATTGGAACAGCCAAGGGGCTTGGTGAGCTCTCCATGATTTCAGAAGGTGCTGGAACTCTGAATGGAGAGATTATTTAGTTATCTGCATTTACCTATGAATTCTATTTAGTTAATATATGAAGTAAGCCTGAGCCACTAATGAAACGGGGGGGGGGTGAAACTGAGGCTTGGGATGAACCATGGAACGAATTTACCCTGTTACACTCAGCTTTCATTTGCCCACATAGCTGAGAATAATACTGGTTTCCTAAGGAAAGAACAGTTCTGTCTGTAGGGAGATAAAAGCATTAATGAAAGAAGAAACAAGGATTTTTCTAATCCCCACCCCTCACTGTTGCCTCAAGCAGCTGGGATTGAAGAGTATGCCCTAGCCATGTCAAGACGCAAGGAACTCTCTTGACTTTACAAGTGCTCTGTGAGATCTACTTTATGTTTTAAACTCTTGACCTGTGATTGCTATCACATTAGAACTATACCAATTACCATAACTGTAATTGCATTTCTTTTACTATTATCTAGAATATTGTGCACATTAATAGTGGAGCCCCCTTTTTTATTTCTGTTGAAGAGTAATTACCCCTAAACAATTATTACATTGTGGGAGTAGATTTTTGTTTAATTTCTGTGCATAAGAAATGTCAGTATCAGAGTAGCATTCAGAAATTATCTGGGGCAGAAATACACTGAGTTTCCTCTGAACAAGATTTTTTAAGTGCAAGAGTGTCTCTGCATTACAGAAATGTGAGAGCCTTTCCCTTTAGGGTGCATTTCCTGACTGATGATCAGTCTACTGACCTGGAAGGGCAAGTGATAAGCCAGTTTACTCTTCTATGTTTTGTTTCATAAAGCTTTATATAGCTCCTATGCTATTGCATTCTGCCTGTGGGCAATAGCAACTTCAAATAATTATTTTAATATCTGAAATTGATAAGAGGACTCTGAAAAGAATTGCAGTATTGCTCTTCTCATATCGCCACTTAGGAAGTAATGACTGTAATGAGATTGAGCTCATGTGAATTTATCAAGTTTCCTGCTTCATCTTCCAAGTGAAATTCACTTTTTGAACAATGTGCAGCCAAACATGGCACACTTTGAACTTTTTTATGTCTTTGATGTTAATGGATTTGTTTTCATTGTAACTGTTTAATGTTGAAGGCCACTATAAAAAGTCATGTTTTTTGAAGGGTCTAGTTTATAAGAAGTTCTAGTTTAGAAGGGTCTGGTTTTCGAGTTTTCAGTAGTTTCCAAGCCCAATGCCTGACTTGTTCCTTTTCCCTCATATGCAGAGCATTCTTGATAAAAATGGAAGTTTCTGAGGTGAAGAGTCTTTTTATCAATTGCGTTTTGTTCTATGAAAAATAATAGCAAAAACATGACAAGATAGCATTATGATAGTCTTGATTTCTTGTTTGAGTTACCATGTTCAGAAACTTAAAAGTTAAGATAACACAGAATGTTAGCTGATTTAGCTGAGTAACTCAGTGGCATTTGGTGCATTCAAGATGGTATGTAGTCATCAGCTCAACATGATACCAAAATATTTAGATATCTCCAAGCAATTGTATATGCTAGGTAACTGTCTATGGATATACCTCTTCTGGACATTTCTTTCTAATCATTCAGGATTTGTGTTTTCTGTGTCCAACTGTTTTTCACATAAGAATATTTTCTTTTCTGCCTTCTCCTGTCCCATCCTCTCATGTTTTTCTTCTTCCCTTTCTCTTCCTGTTTTCCAGGGGGCAGTTCCTAATTGCCGGTAACATCAGTGGACCCTTGCTCAAGCAAGATCTGTCACATGTGGATATTATTTCATAATGAAAACTGGTGCAGAGGAGCCATTATTGAGTAGACAATCGTTCTGAGAATGCCAAAGCTAGACAAAATGATGTTACATATGAAGCCATTAGAACAGTTCTGTCAGGCATCTGAGACAGAGAATGGACACAATGAATGCTCTCCATAACATTACTTCTGATGTTACTCTCTATAATGTTACATTACTCTCTATAACGTTACTTAAAATAGAAAAACCCAAAATCATTCACTACCATGGTGCTGATTAATAGTTATGATACACCATTAAATGCAAAATTATTCAACGATAATAAATGATGTTGATGAATATTTGAATACTGTAAGGCCTAGAGATTTTTCAGCATATTTCCCAAGCCACTAACCCAGCCCAAGCTCTACTTTTTAAAATTTCTTTGGCTCACTCATTATTTGTATGTGTGGTAACTTTAGCTTTAAATAAACAATGTGATTAAGATGTAAACTTTTTTTGTTTTCCTGGGGATAATTATTCATTCTCTTTGTTTCTGTCTCCCTCAGCTGCCTTCCATTCTTCCATTTCTTGGTTTTCATTTGCTTCTATTTCTTTGGGTTTTTTTTTTTTTTGAAGCCATGAGTTGCTTACCTTCCTTATCCTCCAATGCCATTGTAAATGGCTCAATTCAGTTAGCACACAAGCTTATCAGATCAGATTTCAGGTGTTTTATAGTAGACACTAACCCAAAAGGTCCTTCTCTTTTAGCTCTTAGAGAGAACTGGCTGCTTGTTTTGAGTCATTCATTGTTATCTTTATACCTTGCTTCACCATCTTTATCCTGTCTTGGATCTTTCATTTCTCTTACCATTTGTTTTTCCTTCTCTTGGTAGATGAGAATTCTTTTTTTCTTCTTTATTTATTTTTCTCTCATATATTACATTCTGACGGCAGCTCCTTCCCTGCTCTAGATCCCTCTCCTCCATCTCTCCTCTCCTCCAGATCGACTCCTCCTCCTTTCCCTTCAGAAAAGGGCAGGCCTCCCAGGGATATTTACCAAACATAGGATATCAAATTATAATAATACTAGGTATACCCTCTCATAAGGCTGGATTAGGCAACCCAGACAGAGGAAAAGAATCCCAAAAGCAGGTAAAAGAGTTAGATAGCCCCCATTCCCACTGTTAGGAGTCCTGGAAGAACACCATGCTATGCAACCATAACCTATATGCAGAGGATCACAGACCCATACAGGCTCCGTGATTGTTGGTTCAGTCTCGGTGAGCCCCTCTGAACTCTGGTTAGTTGATTCCATGGGCCGTTTTCTTGTGTTCTCCTGACCCCTCTGGCTTCTACAAACTTTCCTCAACCCCTTCCAAGTATTCCCTGAGCTCTGACTAATGTTTGGTTGTGTGTCTGCTCCCATCAGTTGCAGGCTGAAGCTTCTCTGATGATTATGCTGGGCTCTGCTCTATAAGTATAGCAGAATATCATTAGGAATCATTTTTCTCTCTTTCTCTTCCTCTTTCTTTCTTTCTTTCTTTCTTTCTTTCTTTCTTTCTTTCTTTCTTTCTTTCTTTCTTTCTTTCTTTCTTTCTTTTCCAGTCATGTTTGGTTCTATCCTAGGTCTCTAAGCTATCTAGACTCTGGTTCCTGGCCCTCCAGGCAGTGTCATGTGTGAGTTCCCTCATGTGGCATGCATCTTAAGTTGGACCACTCCCAAAAGTTCTGTGCCACCTTTAACCCCACATTTTTCAGGCAGGAAAAATTGTAAGTTGCAGGTTTTGTGGCTGGGTTGATGTCCCAAACCCTCTGCTGGAAGCCTTGTCTGGTTACAGAAGATGGCTGGTTTAAGCTCCATATCCCCTATTGCTATGAGTTTTAGCTAGAGTACTCTTGTGGATTCCTGGGAGTTTCCATTGTACTAGGTTTCTAACCTATCCTGGAAATGCCCCTCCCCATTCTAGTCATCTTTCCCAGTAATCTCCTCCAAACCTCCCTACCTGATTCTTCCTGTACCAATCCCCACCTGCCCAAGTCTACTAAAGAAATCTATTCTATTTCCCCTTCCCAGGGAGATCCATTCTCTCCCCCTTCCCTACCCTCCCGTGGGTCTGTGGGTTATAGCATGATTACCCTTTACTCCATTTACTAGTGACTATACACCATGTTCATCTTTCTGGGTCTGGATTACCTCACTCACGAAGAGCTTTTCTAGTTCATCCATCTGCCTGCATTTATTTATTTATTTATTTAAATTCTTTAATTACCACTCATATTTACATATCCATCCCCCCATTCCCTCGCCCTCCCATGTTCCCCCCAATCCCCCAACCCATTCCCCAACTCCTCACCAGGGACAGTGAGGCCCTCCACCAGGGACCTTCAAAGTCTGTCATATCGTTTGGGGGAGGGCCTAGGCCCTCCTTGCTGTATCTGGGCTGCAACAGTATCCCTCCATAGGCAATGGGTTCCCAAAGTCCATTTGTGCTCTAGGGTTGAAGACTGGCTCCATTGTTAGATGTCCCATAGACTTCCCTGGCCTCCTACCTGGCACCTACATTCAGAGGGCTTGGTTCAGTCCAGTGCTGTTACCGAAGCTTTATGACTGGGGTCTCCATGCTCTCACTAGGTCAGGTCCATTGTTTCTCCAAGTCTCTCCAGCCCCCGTCTTTTGCCTGAATTATTATTATTTGTTTTTTTCTAGACAGGGTTTCTCAGTAGCTATGGAACCAGTCCTGGAACTTGCTCTGTAGACCAGGCTGACACTGAACTCACAGAGCTCCACCTGTTGTAACACAGATACTAAAAGACCCAGAGACAGATATTGGAGTTCAAGCTGAAGATCAGAAAAGCAAAGCAGCTCAACCAGTAGTTCTTACCTCCGATTCAGATTGACGTGGGTGATCCTGTCTCCATGAATTCTCAGAGTGCTGTGCAGATGGAACTGCTCTCCACTAAGCCTCAGACTGCAATCCCTTGAGTTCCTGTCTTGTCCCGCCTCATATTCTTCTCTCCACCCAGTCATATCACTCCTGTCTCCACCTCCCTAGTGCTGGGACTAAAGGGGTGTGATCCCAAGTGCTGAGATCACCTTTGAATGAGCTGTTTCTCTTTTAGACTGGATCAATTTCGGGTGGCCTTGAACTAACAGAGATCTGTCTGCCTCTGTCTCCCGAGTTTTGGGATTAAAGGTGTATACCACCACCACCTGGCCTCTATGGCTGTGGCTAGCTTTGTGTTTTGATCTCCAGTGGCTTTATCAAATCATAAATAATATATCACCAGTCTGCCTCTGCCTGGGATTAAAGGCATGTGCGACTACTGCCCAGTGATTTATTTATTTGTTTAACAGCGGAGTAATACTTGATTGTGTAAATGTACCACATTTTCTTTATCCATTTTTTGGTTGAGGGACATTTAGGTCATTTCCAGTGCCTGGCTATTCTGAACAAAGCTACTATGAACATAATTGAGCAAGTGTCCTTGTGGTAGGATGGAGTGTCTTTTGGGTATGTGCCCGGGAGTGGTATAGCTGGGTCTTGAGGTAGATTGATTCCCAATTTTCTGACAGACTGCCATATTGATTTCCAAAGTGGCTGTACAAGTTTGTACTCCCACTAGCAATGGAGGAGTGTTCACCTTTCTCCACATCTTCACTAGCATGAACTGCCACTTGTTTTTTATCTTTGCCTTTCTGGTAGGTGTAAGCTGGAATCTCAGAGTTGTTTTGATTGCATTTCCCTGATGGCTAAAGATGTTGAAAATTTCTCTAAGTGTATCTTGGTCATTTGAGATTCCTCTGATGAGAATTCTCTGTTTAGATCTGTATTCCACTTTTTAATTGGATTATTTTGTTTGGTGATGTCTAGTTTCTCAAGTTCTTTATATACTTTAGATATTAGCCCTTTGTCAAATGTAGAGTTGGTGAAAATCTTTTCCCATTCTGTAGGTTGACATTTGCCTTATTGACTGTTTGATTTTTCTTATAGAAGCTTTTCAGCTTCATGAGGTCCCATTTATTAATTGCTGATCTTAGTGCTGACACTATTGGTGTTATGTTCAGGAAGTTATCTCCTGTTCCAATGTGTTCAAGGCTATTTCCCACTTTCTCTTCTATCAGATGTAGGAGAAACTGCAGCCAGCCTACCCAAACTGCGGTTGCCCTGTCCCCGGTGCCCAGGCCAGCCTGCATGAGCATGTGTGTCAGGCACTTCCTCCCTGAGCCAACTCTGCCTCTATGCCCAGAGACTGCTGATGGAGAAATACTTGTCCCAGAGACACCAATGAGGAAAGAACGATGCAGCAGAGTCAGCTGCCTGAGCCAATAGGACCTTGGGAAGGGGTATAAAGGCAGGTCTAACTTCTTTAATAAATGAGTCTGCTGCACACTCTGCTACTCACTGACTCCCAGTGTCTGAGTTGTTGGTGTTACATCTTCTCACCTCCTCTCCTAAGGGGTGTTTGAGCAAGGTAACCAGCAACAATCAGGTATGGTGTATCTGGTTTTATGTTGATGTCTTTGATCTACTTGCACTAGAGTTTTGTGCAGGATGATAGATAGATATGGATCTATTTGCATTTTTCTACGTGTCAGCATCCAATTATGCCAGTACCATTTGTTTGTTCAAGATGCTTTCTCTTTTCCATTGTATATTTTGGCTTCTTTATTAAAATTCAGGTGTCCATAGGTGTGTGGATTTATGTCTGGGTCTTCAATTCAGTTCTGTTGACCTACCTGTCTGTTTTTATGTTAGTATCATGTGATTTTTGATACTATAGCTCTGTAGTAAAGCTTGAGATCAGGGATGGAGATAGCTCTGACAGTTCTTTTATTTTACAGGATTGTTTTAGATATACTGGGGTTTCTGTTTTTCCTTATGAAGTTGAGTACTATTCTTTCAAGGTCTGTAAAGAATTGTGTTGGGATTTTAATGGGGGTTGCATTGAATCTGTAGATTGCTTTTGGTAAAATGGCCATTTTTACTATGTTCGTCCCACTGATTCATGAGCATGGGAGATCTATCTTCTGATATTTTCTTTGAGGTTCTTGTCATACAAGTCTTTAACTAGCTTTGTTAGAGTTACCCCAAGATCTTTTATATTATTTGTGGCTATTGTATAGGATCCTGTTTCCCTGATTTCCTTATCAGTTTGTTTGTTATTTGTATATTGAATGACCTTTTTTAAAAGTTAATTTTGTATTGAGCCACTTCACTGAAGTTGTTTATCAGCTGTAGAAGTTTTCTGGTAGAATATTTGGGGTTGCTTATGTATACTATCATATCATCTGTGAATAGAGATACTTTGACTTCTTACTTTCCAATTTGTATCCTCTTGATCTTCTTTAGTTGTCTTGTTGATCTAGCCAGAACTTTACATACTATATCGAATACCTCTGGAGAGAGTGGACAACCTTTTCTTGTCCCTGATTTTAGTGGAATTGCTTTGAGTTTCTTTCCATGTATCTTATGCTGGCTATTGGCTTGCTGCAAATTGCCTCTATTATGTTTAGGTATATCCCTTGCATCCCTGATATCTCCAAGACTTTTATCATTTTCTCAAAGGCTTTTTCAGCATCAAATGAGATTGTCATATTTTTTCTTTCAGTTTGTTTATATGGTGTATTATATTAACAAATTTCATAAGTTGAACCATCATCTGTATCTCTGGGATGATGCCTACTTAATCATGGTGGATGATCTTTTTGATGTTTTCCTGGATTCAGTTTGTGAGTATTTTATTGAATATTTTTCATCAATGTTTATGAGGGAAATTTGTCTATAATTCTCTTTCTTTGTTGAACCTTTGTGTGGTTTGGGTATTAGGTAACTGTGGCCTCATAAAATGAATTTGACAATAGGAAGTTTTGCTGGGCCTGGTAATCTGGGCTAGCATCTGTGAGATCATAGAGTCTGCAGGGCATCTTTCCAGGACCTTCTGCTTTCAGAGTCTCACTGAGAAGTTGGGTGTAATTCTAACGCCTGCCTTTATATGTTACTTAGTCTTTTTCCTTTGCAGCTTTTAATATTCTTTCTTTATTCTGTATATTTAATGTTTGATTATTTTGTAGTGAGAGTGACTTTCTTTTCTGGTCCAATCTATTTGGTGTTCTGTAAGCTTCTTGTACCTTTATAGGCATGTCCTTCTTTAGGTTAGGAAAATTTTCTTCTATAATTTTGTTAAGAATATTTCCTGAGCCTTTGAGGAGGGATTCTTCTCCTTTTTCTATTCTTATTCCTAGGTTTGGTCTTTTCATGGTGACCTGATTTCCTGGATGTTTTGTGTCAGGGATTTTTTTAGGTTTAACATTTTCTTTGACCCATCTATCAAATCCTCAATTCCTGAGATTTTCTCTTCCATCTCTTGTATTTTCTCGGAGATACCTGCCTCTGTAGTTCCTATTCACTTACCTAGATTTTCTATTTCCAGAGTTCCCTCAGTTTGTGTTTTCATCATTGGTTCTATTTTAATTTTCATGTCTTGAACACTTTTATTCATTTCATTCAACTGTTTGTGTCTTCTTGGTTTTCTTTAAGGGATTTATTCATTTCCTCCATTTTTGTTTGTCTTTTCCTTTATTTATTTAAGGGATTACATTCATTTTCTCCCTAAGGACCTCTATCATCTTTACAAAGGTGTTTTTAATGTCATTTTCTGGTGCTTCAGTTGTGTTGGAATATTTAGAGTTTGCTATAGTAAGATGGCTCAGTGCTGGTGGTGACATATTGCCCTGACTGTTGTTGATTGTGTTCTTATACTGGCATCTAGGCATCTTGGTTTGGGCTGATTACAGGTCTAGGTGCCAGTTTTCGGGGCTGTCTTTGTGATAGGTGTTTTGGTCCTTGTTTTCTGTTTCCCCTCTGATCTTCTGGCTGTAGTGGCTTATGGTAGAGTACAGGGTCTCTGACCAAGTTGGTACTAGATTTCTGATTGTTGGGGTGGCCTCTCGTCAAGCACAGGCTTTCTGCCTGAGTTGGGAACTGGAGTTCTAGTGGCTGTTGTGGCCTTGAGTGTAGCTGGGGGTCCTCTCTGATTCCAGGTGCCAGTGTGGCCTCTGGTTGAGCAGGGGCCTTCTACCTGAGGTATGGGCCAGGATAGGGTGATGAGGAGAGAAGGGGTTGTTGGGGATAGGCTGGGTGGGCTCTGGTGAGTGTTGGTGGTCCACGAGCCTTATCTGGGGATCTGGGTGATGCCATAGCCTCTTCTGGATCAGGGGGCTTCTTCAGGAAGTCTTTTTTTAAAATTTATTTAACCTTTATTTTATGTGCAGTAGAGTGAAGTGTTAGATTCCCTACAACAAGAGCTACAGACAGTTGTAAGCTGCCATATGTGTGCTGGGAATTGAACCCGGGTCCTCTAGAAGAACAGTCAGTACTCTTAACTGCTGAGCCATCTCTCCAGCCCCCTTCAGGAAGTCTTGATGAGAATTCTCTTCATGGAGCATATCCTTCTGTAGTTTTCATAGAAAATGTTCAAGAAAAGAAACAGTTTTAAAATACACATGCCTCACATTTTAAAGTCTGTCTTCGCAACCAACAGCTTGATTGGGTCCTGGATCTTAGGTAGAAATGTTTCTTCTCTTTAGAATCAGTCTGGTCCTCAGTACCCAGCGTTCCTGTCATCTGTTAGTCTGGTAACTTAGTAGATTTGTTTAAAAATGAACTTTCACTTGAAAATCTTACATTTTTTTCTTTAATTTAAACTGTATGACTATTACGGAAACTTGTAGTGATGTTCTTATTTGCTCATTTTTATTCAGTTGTCCCCTCTTTTTGACTTTACTTTCTAAGAGAGTTACTTGACTTTATTTTCCTACTATTCTTTTCTCAAATTTCTGTGTTATGTATTGTATTTTTAAAATCCCCAATGCTTTTTGTTTTCCCTCTGATGTGTAGTTATTTTTACTTTAACCCCCTTTCTGTATTTTCTAAATTACTTGTTTTCTTCAAGTTCTCTATGTGTTTGTCCTTTGCCTGTTGCCTTGGAGACACTGAATTTGTGTCTGATGATTTGTAGCCATCGCTGTCTGTTCACACTTAACAAGGGTGCCTGAGAGCTTATGAAAAGCCACTGTCTGGTGATGCAGCTCACTGAAAGGCCTCAGAAGACAGTTCAGGTTGGCAACTCCCACATTCTCATCTCACAATCCTTTTGTTTTTGGAGTGGTTCAATTTTGGAAAGATACTTTATTCCACTGCTTGAGGAGTAAGACTTGAACTGATGGGATTCTAGAGGTGGTCTGAAAGAGAAGGCTCAGAAGTCCCATATTAAGTATGTAGACCTTCAGATGAGCTCTTGGTTTTGGTTGAATGTTTGTTTTCAGTCTTGTGTACAAACTTCTGAAGTCAGCTTAATCATACCTTTGTTCCTGTACTTCTTAGCAGTCATATGAAAATCACAGGATATGACTGTACCGTTAAATGTTTATTCCACATGCTCTATACCAGAGTCTGTTAGGCACACAGATAAGAAAGGTCTGGTCTCTGTTTTTGCATTTGTGAAACTGGAAATCACAAAAGTAACATCTTTTACTGTGCTAAGACCCCCCACAGGAAAGTGGTAGAAAAAAGTAGAAGGAAAGAAAGTGTCATTTAAATGGCTATATGAAGAGTGAGCAGCAGATAAGCAGGCATGGAAAGATGGGAAAAAACATTCCAGGCAAAGGCCAGGGTAAGACTCTAAAACATACAGTAAGGCTGAAGTGTAGGGAGCACAGAAGGTGAGGTTAAGGCTGTGGTCTGGTCAGATCACAGTTCTGCAAGGAATTTCCTTCTAAGCTTGTTTGTCTTTCTGGGTCCAGGAAAGTAAAATGCAACCTCACAGGGGGAGGAGCCATAGAGAGGGGAATAGCAAGGTACAAGTGATCTAAAGGGGAAAAGAACCCCAGGGTTTTAATTAGGGAGGGTGGAGAGAGATAAATATAGATGAAAAGGAGGGAGGAGGGTAAAGTAACAGTAAGGATGACTGAGAAAGTGATAAGCATCCTACTATTATGTATCTAGATGTAAGTCTGTGTATACATATATAGTTTAAGTGATATTTTCCATCTGGGTTGGCAATGATGATTTTCTAATGAAAGGCCCAACCTCAGTCCTGAGAGGCCCCATTTTGAGTTGTTGGTCAGGGTTTACCAAGAATCTCACAAAACATTATAGAATACTGCTGTTGCCTTTGGTTGCTTCACAGAGGTGGAAGACAAGCTCCTTTTGCTAAAGATACCATGCACTTCAGACACATGATCCAAGGGGACTGATCTGGATCTGACCAGAAAACCTCCACTCTGAGGACTACTATCAGAAGGCACATGCAAGCCTACAGAAGGAGGGAAACAACCAACCACCTGCCCAGCTATGATGTCCATGAACCATAACAATGAAAAGCATGGAATGATATCCCTAAGGATACAATAATGGCACACATACCTTGGTGGTAACCCACAGGCTCTCTAACTGGATTGAAGACATACTCAACAAGAGAAAAATCATGCCTGGTATTGGAAACCTAGCCAACTACCTGAGGCTAGTGAAGCCAGGGATCTTGGAGGGGAACCTATAACCTCTATTTCACTAAACCAGGATAGTTCCTAACTACATTCTAAATATTTATCCCTATACCCATGGAGAAGTTCTCATCACTCATCAAGGAACCTTCTCTTTACAACAGGCAAAGAGCATCATAGAAAGCCATATGCAATTAAATTGCAGAGGACAAGAGACTGCATAGTGCCCAGTCTCAGCTGATACATATATAGCCCAGATCCTGCCCCAAAGGCTCAGGGATCATTGCAGAGCAGTGGGTAGAATGATTGTAAGATCCAGAGGAACAGAAAGTTTTCTGTGAGATTGTGGGTCCTAGAAATGTCAGAGTGGCTACACTCATGAGCTCTCAGCTTAGTCATGCTTAGTCTTGTTTATCGTGGCTGCCTAAATAGCACCTGAACAATGACAACACCAATGGACATGCTGACACAGAAGGGGGAAAGCTCATTGAGCTTTAATCCTGAGGAAAACAAAAGCCATAAGCAACTAGGGAATGCTGAAAGAGGGAGAACTGGTCTTCCCAGGGAAGTGCTCTCTGTTTGGTTTTTCAATATCAAGGGGTCAACCCTGAGATCCTATGAATATCACAGGTAACACTGTACTGACTGAGCAGTTTATTTCTAGGAATATGTGTATGTATTAAAGTGAAACAGGCCAAGAGAGAAAACAGATACATGGATGGTGCTCAGGGAGGACAGCAAGGGGTGGAAATCGTGTGATTATACTTTAAAAAATATAAAATTATTATAAAAATGATTAAAATAGAAAAATTAATTAGATGTTAAGTAGGGGTTAACAAGGAGCAAAGTTAAGTTAAGACTGTAGCACAGATGTCTATCAGGGATTGATGTTAGTTATTGCCAATGCTCAGAGTCTTTGGCTCACTTAGCACATCAAAGAATAGATGTGCACATGGAACCCAGGCCTATGGAATGCCAGTGGCCTGTGTGTGAATTCTGGCTTTGATTGTTCTCTGTTATTTACTGCCAGTCTCAACTTAACATTTCTGTGTCACTGTTTTCTTATCTGTAAGATTTAAGATATGGAAACAATAGCCTTGTCTCCAAGTTTTAAATTTAATATGTCATTTAAACAAAAATTACTTCAAAGACAGTTGGGAACATAGGACATGCTCACAGCTCAGTATTACTTGCTACTGTTACTGCTGTTTTGGGGCTTTCCTGAGGTCCACAGGAACCTGGTTTTCACATAACCTGCCATTTATTTGAAAATGTGTCTTCCATAAGAGTAGCATACCTGTGTCTAGAGAGGACGAACTGAGTTTGAATGGGAAGTACTGTTGTGTAGCTGGGGGTGTCCTTTATTGATAGAGCACTTGTTTAGCATATGTCAGGCCCCAGGTTCAATTCCTACCACCAAAAATAATTAAGCAAAATTTAGAAGTCTTGGCTTTGTGGTTCAGGTCAGAATGGCAGCTTCCTGGTCTGTGGTTTGGGAGAGCTCTTCCTGTGTGTCACCATTTCCAGTGTTCCTTTCCTACACATTCTTTCCCAGTGTCCTGTACTAACATGCAGAAATGGGTCTCCTTCGTAACGTGGGGGAGTTTCAGCCCTGCAAGCTAGTGTTTTAGGTGAACTTATTTCAAGTTGAATATACTTGTGTTTTCTGGTCTGAATGGCACACCTGGTTTTGAAGGCCCAGCAAAACAGATGTGAAGAACCATGGTTCATCAATAAAGACTTGTTTTCTCTCACTACAAACAGAATCCTATCACCCTGCCCCCTTTGTTTTTCAAAAAAGGTTTTTACTTTATTTCACAGAACAGCTCCCTCTTATTTCCTATGTTCTCCTTAGATTCTGCCTAATTGGATGATTCCACTTCCCCTTCTGATAAAAATCTGACATGCAGAATTGGAAACAGGAACAGTGATTGTTTCCTTATTAATTTTTGCTATTTTTTAAGTCTTGTGTTAATTGGTAGCATCTTCACAAGGCCCGCTTCCTTCCTATGTGTTAGATTATAGCAACTTGGTGTCTGGGATCTCAAATGTGACCCATCTGTGGGAGAATTCAATCACAGCAGGACATAATTTAAACCTTTGAAAAGGAATAATTGTGTCTTATGAGAGAAAGGAGACCAAGGGAAAAAGGTAGAGAAATAGTGTCTTACTAAGTGTTCTTCCTTAAACTGCTGTGTCCCTTTTGTATCTAAGTGGGAGGACAAGAGGTGCCCAATGCTTCCTTATCTCTCCATCATATTCAAATATAGCACAGTCAAGTATAACACAATCTAACCCATGCTTTTCTGTGACCCAGCAGGGATGGTGTCTAAGTAGAGATGGGGAGATGAGGAGTCTCATTATCAAAGCTTAATTGACCCAGAGTCAGGCAGCATAGCGAGGGCTGGGCTTGAACCTGGTCTTTTGACAGTCAAAATAATCCAACTGTGGGTTATTAAGAAGGAGCTAAACTCTGGTTGCTAATTATCTTCTCCTTAGCTTACATTTTAATGATGTCCATATACTGGTATTAAAGATAAATAAGGAATGTTAACGGTTATCTCAAGTCCAGAGGACCTGGTTGGGTGTGTGCCATTCTAAAAGAGTCACAACTAGTGGGGTGAACATTGGTGCCAGGGAGTTTGTGCATTGTTCCCTGGGCTCTAGAAAGTTTGTGTTGGTATCAGTGGGCTCCAGGGAGTTTGTGCCTGATACATTGGGCTCTAGAGAGCTGGTGCTGGCATCAGTAGACTCCAGGGAGTTTGCATTTATCCGTGGTACACTGCACTCCAGGGAATGAGTTAAAATGATCACTCAGTCACTCCATGACTACATATACTGCTTTGCACTTTCTATGTGTGACAGACCAAACTTCCCAGACCACGTTCTGACTGAGTTTTAGTTGCACTGACTAGTGATGCTATTCTATTAGATTTGAATATGATAGAGAGTAGGGATGCACTGGGGTACATTTGTCTATTAATTATCCGGGTTAAAATGCCATTTTAATGTTAATAGATAATTGTACTTTAGAGAGGAAATAAGTCTTGGGAAAAATTGAGGTCCATATTGGTGAAGTGACATGACTGAGGTTGCTCACAAGTTAGAGGCAAGGCAGAGCCTGGAATCCAGGATTATTTCTCCTCCTTTTTTTTTTTTCAATGATGTGACTGTTAAGGACTAGCTCTCAATTCTAAGAAGTATAGTATGAGTAGAAGGGAATTTAAAGGTGCTGATGCCAGAGTTCCACCCTTGAGAATTTTGACTTAATTGGTGTGCAGTATGGACTAGGGGTCAGGAGTGTAAAACTTCACCCAGGCAATGCTAAGAGGAAGCAAAGCTTGATATCACAGGGCATTAATTTTCTACTTGGGCTCAAATTAAAACCACTATGAGAACCTTTAAAAGTGTGTATGCCGGTAGGGAGTAATCCTCTTTAGAGGTACTGCTGACCACGCCTGCTTGGGGCTGGCTAGGTACCACTGACCACACCAGCTTGGGCATTGTCAGAGCGACATAGCAAGAGTTTAAGTATCAGAGAGACATGCTCACGGCCCTCTTTTTTCTCTCTCCTACCTGGCTGAGTGGGAGAGCAGGCATCCAGTGTAAACCTGGTCACTGGCTCTGTTTCGGAAGTATTTTCTTAATAAACTATCTGTTATCAGTCTTGTTCTGACTCCACATTGTGTTTGGCTTTATATGCCTCTTAAGCTTCACCATAACACAAATCATATGTCTAGGGAGGAAATTAAGGAACAATGAAGGAGAAAGTCCCCTTTGTTGGAACTCATGTCCCTCATCTTTCATCCATGGTTTTTCATTCTCCCAAGCTGTACACAATCCTTGACACTGGAACTACAAGAGCTACTGTAGATTCTTAATTAAAGACCGGTACTTAGTTTCAGCTACAAATTATCTTCTTCCTGGATCCCTGTAGGAGATGTTATTACTCATCCTGGGCTTTAAAAACTAATGAGAATGGAAGATGATGACAGCCTCTCAAGTATAGAGGGTCCTGGACACTACTGTGTCTATTGTCATAAGATCACTGTCTTCTACAGTTTAACTATGCCATTGATATTGGTTGATTTTGGGGTTTAGTGGGCACCCTTTAGGACTTGCAGGTTTATGTGTCCTGTAACAAAGAACTGAGTGGGGACATGAGGTCACAGCAGAAGCAAAGCAAGTTAAGGAATAATGCACTTCTGCAGACAGAGGAATAGCCAGAGCAGAGACAAAGTTTACAAGCTAGATAAGGTTGGAGGTCCTCTCCAAAGTTAAAGTGCTTGCTACACAAGCATGAGGACTGTAGTCGAGAGCCTAAGAAACCCACATAAATGCCAGGTGGGTGTGACATCTCATCTGTAATTTTGCTTGGAAGACAGAGAAAGGGAATGAATCACCCAAACAAGCTGGCTAATATGACTAGTTTTGATTGATGGACATTGCTTCGATGACTAAGATGGAAAGCCAGTCTAGGACAATCTCCAAATCAACTTTGGGCCTCTACTTCTCACACCACAATGGAATGAACAACAGCTCAGTGGCTGATATACAAAGAATGGGAGCTCTTATGTTACACAGCATGGGTTGGGGGGGCATTTGCACTGCACCCATTGACTCCACATGCTCTCTGTGACGTGCAGTTCACGATGAGCTTTAGATCACCTTTGGATAGTCTCGAGTGCCTGTTTCAGTGGTCCCAGCCATAAATTCCTGTGTCCTTCTATCTTCCCTCAATAATGTAGTAAGAAAAATCTCCATACTCCCCAGTCCTGGATAGGGATTAAGATTCTGTTCTTGAAAAAGTTCCCTCTCTCAGACATTGTGTGATAGCAGCATGAATGGAAAATGATGTTGTCCATGTCAATTCAACTAGAATAACTTGGGGACCCTTCCAACAATTGGGCCTCATCCCTCAGCTGTTCTCAATTTATGTGTCAGATTTAAGGCTTTTGTTACCACAGAACACAAGGTCCGAGTTGTTCATAGTGTTAAAACATTTAGAAAAGGACTAAGAAGGAAACTGGGGGACAATTGAGCTTGAGAGGAAAAAAAAAAAAACCCAACAGAACAGGTGAGCTGGTGATCTCAGTAGCTCCCAAGCAGATGGCAAAGAGATAGTCATGTCTGTTGAGTTAGAAGTCAAGAAAACAGGTGGGCTTCACGATGACAGTCTGTGAGTACTTCCGGGAGTGGCTCTTTAGATTGAGTAGTGTTCAGTGTCAGGGTAAGCGGCTTTAGGAGTTTGACCAACGTGTGAGAAGGGGATCTAGAAGAAGGAAAATGAATGGTCATTATTTTCTGAGTTTAAACTTACAAAAGCAGGCAGGCCTGGCTGTGAGAATTTGTAAGAAACTACACTGAGGGAAGAGCCTCTGGGAGAACGGAAGCACATATCTCATTAAGGGGCTAGTTATTCTCGTCTTCTTAACATGTATTCAGTTGCACAATGTTTCTTGATGCTGTAAGACCCCCGAAGAGGCACTTTCGTAGAGGGAGACCCACACACCCAGGAATCAGCGAGGCCACGAACTGGATGCAAAAAACAAGAGGCTTTATTGGAGACTCGGGTACCCGGGGCGACTTAGCCTCTGTGTGGCTAAGCGCGCCGAGCCAAGGGAAAGGGGTCCTTATATAGGGAAAAAGGCGCAAGCTAGGAGCAGGGATTCTATTGGATAATTCTAATGAGGCATTGTACAGAGCTATTCCCATTGGTCAATGTATATGAGGCGCTATACAGGGTTATTCAAATGAGGCAAAGTACAGAGTTATTCAAATGAGGTGAAACACAGAGTCTTTCAAATGAGGCGAAATACAGAATCATTTCTATTGGATGGTTCAAATAAGACACAGAGCCATTCCAGATCAGCATATTCTCAAGGTCTGGTGTCTGGTGTCTGGTACAGCAGACTCAATTCCCCCCCCCCTTCCTGATGGCTGACCTTGGGGGCGGAGACCTTGGGACGGAGTGTTTCTCTTCGGGCGGGGGCTCAGGGGCAGGGCTTCAGGCCGGCTCACTTGGTGTTCGTTCTCGTGCCGGCCCACCTGGTGCTCGCCCTCGTGCCGGCCCACCCGGTGCTCGTTCTCGGGCCTGCCCACCTGGTGCTCGTTGCTCGGCCCCAGCCCCGAGGCGCGGTGCCAGGCGGGGCGGGCCGGGGGCGCGAGCCCTGCCGGGGTGAAGGCTTGGGAGGCTCTGGCAGCTTCGGGGCAGGGGGCTCAGGGGCATTTCGAGCGGGTCTTTCAATGCTTCTGAACTAATGTCTTCTGGAGAGGTATTTTCCTGTCCAGGTGACTGAAAAATCTTTTTGATGTGACTCTTACAATCTTTTGGACAGTTTAGAAAGCTCTGTTTCTACCCAGGACAAGAGGAGGACTCGGATTCCATTGTCTTGAGAAAAAAATCATGTAATAGAGTAGATTAAAAGAATTGAAGAAAAATACATCTGTCAGATAGGCATTCTTTAACAGGATTAAACTGCCTTTCCTGAATGGGCTTCAGCAAAACCCTGCTATCTCCACTTTCCCCACTACTGTGTTGTATCATCCATCTGAGGGAGGGGCATGTGGAATACTTTATCCCCCTTAAAATTATATTGTCAGAGATAGGATACTTGGGGTTCAAAGCTGATTACAAGGGAGGGGCCACTAGCAGGCCTCTGAGTGTGCTGAAATCTCCCCAGCTCCCCAGCACAGAGTTTTAAAAAGTTCTCCAGGTGCAGACAGGAGTTAGAAGGACATTAAGGTCTTCTAGGTACTAACCACCTCAGCTTCCCACTGAGGCGGTTGACTGAGTATGCCCTGGTTGGCTTGCTGAACATGGAGGTGCCTTTGCCTGGTAGGTGTGAGCCTCTGATTAGAGAGAAGTTATTCAGAGTTCCATCAGCAGGTGGCCATAGCGTCATTCTCATTGGGTTCAGGACTTAAGTTTGGTATATGTTCTCTTTGCTTTCTTTCCAATCTCCAAATGGAGGAAAACAAAGTTGGAGACAATGGCAAGTCTTGTTCTGAGGAGTCCATCAATATCTGGGGCAGGAGCTGTGATGAAAGTAGCAGTGTCCTCACTGGCTTCCTGGATTTTTGACCATGATGAACTTTAGTCTTCAATATAAATGATGGTGTTACATGTAGGTAAGAAACCAAATCTCTGTCATTAGAGGAAACCTGGAGGGGCTGGCAGCAGTAACAAGGAGGGCCTTTAGGGACAGCCTGCTCTGTGTTTGATCGTTCCTCTTTGTTCTCCCAGTCTACTGCTTTTCCATCTTTCGTAACAGTAAGACTGATACACAGATTAGTTTTGATCTTCCTAGAACTCTGCAAAATGGGAAACTGACTTCTAGATTGTCAGAATTTCACTGGGGAGCCAGGCTGGTGGTACTTGTGTGGAATTTCAGCACTGAGGTAGCTCAGACAGACTGATCTGAGTTTGGGGTCAGCTATACTTGCATATAGAATCCTTGTCTTGGAAAAAAAAAAAAGCAAGCAAGCAAACACCACAATAAAGTTATCACGGGAAGAATTGAGCAGAGCATGGAAAGACCCCCTCAGAAGTTTCCTTGTCTTGCTTTCTTCTGAGTTTTACAGTTTTGCAGAAAATACAGTTTGAGAGGCCAGCCTGATCTCAGTTATCTAATTCTTCAGCTCCCAGTGCAGATTATCCCTTTTCCATGTAGCCCAACTCTCCAGTTAAGCTAAGCACTGTTTTCTCCCACCTCTGCTCCACTGGGTGGTAGGTGGTTTGTTGACTTCTTTGAGGTGCCTGGGTAGTAGGTCTTTCTCTTTCTTGAGTTTTCTTAAACATGAGCCTATTTACTCGTTCATTTGATCTGAGACCAGCATTGTACTACTGTGTTATGGTCAGAAGCTGGGATCTGGAATGTTCTACAATAGATCTGAGATCCAGCATTGTACTACTGTGTTATGGTCAGAAGCTGGGATCTGGAATGTTCTACAAAGGCCCAGGTGTTAAGGGCTTAGTCCTCAGTTTGACTTTGTTGAGAAGTGGTGGAGCTGTCAGGAGGTGGACCTTAGTGGAAGCTAGGTCATTGGGAATACACATTCCCTTGAAGAGGATATTGGGGCATCTCCCCCAGTCCTTCAGTTCTTGGAGACTTTGAATAGGCCCGATCCTCCTCACATTTCTGTCACAGTATATTGTACTGTCCTCAGCTAAATCAATAAGGCCAAGCGATCATGGACAGAAAACGTGAGCTAAAATAATCCTTTTCGGTCACTGATTGTGGAGGCAATGTGTAAACGGAGTCCTTTTGTTCCACTTATTGCTCACTAGCTCCTACTTTTAAATTAACCCATTTCTATTAATCCATGTATTGCTGCATGGCTTGTGACTTTACCTGTGGTCTAGCACATTTTGTTGCTCTGGGGAGTGGCTGGCATCTGCCCCTGATTCTGCCTTTCTTCTCTCTGTATCTCTGCCTGGATTTCCTACCTGGCTCGATCGTGCTTGGTTATAGACCTAATCAGCTGTTTTATTAACTATTGGGAATAAAGCATATCCACAGCATACAGAGGGCCTATCTCACAGCAGCATTGTATCCCTGTAATGGAAAGTGACTGACACAATGTCCTTAGTCACAGCTCAGAGAATTATAAAAGGGAAACACTATTGGAAACAAAAGTTGTCTTATTTATTTATTTGCTCTCATCTTCTTTCATTTCAGTTCTAGGAATGGAACTCAAGATCTTAGCACTCTACTCTAAGCATATCTCAGCGCTTGGTTTTTTGAAAGCTATCAGGCTCCACCTCCACAATGTTGGGATTATGGGCCTTATGACTTCTGCCATGTTATTTCTCCTCTGCAAATTATTTTCTCCTCTGGCTTTTCCCACTGAAGTTAAAATGAAAAGAATATCGAGGAAGGCAGCAATGCAGAGGAGGGACTCATGGCAATCTATTCTTCTGTGTTTCACAACTCTAGTTGATCAGCAGAAGTGAAGAGATGAGGGGAAAATGGAAAATGATAGAGCCACACTCTATGGCTTCCCGGACCTCCATGACTCTGACCTGAAGTTGTTGAGACCAATGCCTTAGGTTATATCAGACTTGTGGAAGAACTAGACCCATGGGTCCTGTGGAGGTAGGTCCGAGGCATAAAACTCCCTATGTTATGGACATAGATGAAGAGATGGCCTCCCTTCTCTTGGTGCCTGGCACTTGGCAGAGGCGAAGTAAATATTTGCTAGACGGACTTGTCTGGTGTAAGCTCAGGTGTCAGTTCACAGAGACTTCCTGGAGTTTTTAATGTGTTTCTTGGCTTCATTTCTGCTGCTTCCCTACCATGACAAGAGATACCATTAAGTTGAGGCCATTTGTTAGTCATTGCAAGAACAGTTTTATTGGGATGACTATTACCATGTATTTAACTTCTCAGATCCCTGTAGCATTTTACTGCTGATTATTGTTCTACTAATCCATTCAGTGGTGATGGAGGTGCATTCGGTTTTAGCAAAGGCCAATCTATTCAGCTAGCGGCATGCCCAATGATCTCAGCTAAAAGTCCCCTCAGAGACCCTCCCAGATTGTATCAGGACCTTTAATTATGTGCGGCTAATAGAGATCGCACAATTTTCCTTTGACATTTTCACTCGAGAAGTATTATAGACATCTGTGATTACCATTGTGCAGAAAACTTACCCATGCAGCTTTAATTAAGACAGCTTTCAAGGGATCAGCATCTAGGTCCCTTGAAATTACTGAGTTCTTTAGGAGAGAAAGAAATGTTGACTGACAGGTTTCTAGGACTTTTGTGTTTACACAGATACCCATCAGAAACCATGCATTTAAACACTCTTCTTTTTGTTTTGATCTCCTTGAAAAAGCACTCTAAGTTCTTCTGATATAAAATACATCTACATAAAGAAGGAAGATAAATATCTATCAGAAACAAATAAAATACAGTTGTAAGCCAGAGTTCGAGTTGTTGTAAAGGGTTCCACCTGCCACTCCATGAAATTAGAATTTCCTCATCTATATGTTGACCTAGTGCCATGTTTTCAATCTTTAGCAACAACATGAGTGCTCCTTTTGGAGCTTGAAAGCTTATATTGAAGACAAATATATGAAGTACAGAGATGACAGCTCTTTTACTTGAGTCCAGAGTGGTTTTTTCATATTTCCTAGTAGTTCTCATGGCCCCTCGTCCTTTCAAAGCAGAAGGATATTTCTGGAACTTGTGGTCTCTGCATGCTTTGGAAACTGTTGCTTAATTCAGTAAAATATAGTGACAAGTCTCTAGTGTGAAAATGTATACTTTTTCTTTGACAAAAGGATAATTGGATAAGGCTTCAGTTACCCCCTTCTGTCTCCTGAATGCCTGACATTCGACAGCAACGGCAATGTTAAATATCTTAAGGCATCCCTTTGTTTAGTTTTAGTTTTGCTGCTAAGGGAGATCCTCAGAAAATGTGTTACCAGTGCTTGTAAAATACCTGGAGACAACAAGGAAGACCTATAAATGTGGGTATCAGTACTCACAACTAGCCCAATGTGCAAGAACAGTTCAATACATCCAAAACATAAGGCATTCTTCAGCAATAACCTTATCACAACACTTTTTAAATAATTTTTTACAAGGTATTTTAGAAGAAAGGATTGATTCTAACCTCTAACCTTAAGTATTTCATCCATGGGTCTCATTCAATAAGAAAAGTGAAGGCTTAAATTAAGAATAATATATAAAACTTCTGATGTTTAGATTTGAGGCATTTCATACAACTTTTTAAAATTTAGATAACATTTTTTCATTTATTTTACATGCAGACTACACTCTCCCCACCATCCACTCCTCCTCTATTTTCACTCAGAAAGGGGTAGGCCTCCCATGGGCTTGAGCAAAGCATAGCACATTAGAAACGTAATCTCGTATGTATCACAACTCGGTAGCTCAACCACACTTTGAGAACCTGTAGAGGGAAAATGCCTTAACATAAATGAGTTGATCTGACATCAAATCCCAGAGATACTAAATTATTTGCTCAGGTTCCTTACTTGTAACATGAGGATGGTGAACTTGATGATCTAAGATGCCTTTTGGTTGGAGGCTTCCACAAGCACTCATGGTCTATGCTACTGTGGATGCCCTGCTTTCTGACACACAGGGGTGAAGTCAACAATTCCGGGCACCCAGCCTGTGATCTGTGTGCACCCTCTCCACTTCCATCACTAGAATCTTTCTAGACATGCCAGACAAAATAGTGCTTTCAAGTTCTTTCCTCATGTGAAGTCTTGTTCAAAATCAATTTTCTGTGTCTGGTTGAGGCTCCTGGTAGATGACTTACTTGTATTTTAGTCATGGTAACCAGCAACTGTACTTTGAGAGATAGCCCATAGTTGGAATTTGTACTTCACAATTGCTTATTGACTTTTTCCACTTGTATATCCAAAAATAAACATTATGGTGAAAATGAATTGCCTTTGGCAGTTTTAAGGATGATAATTAACTTTTTAAAGCAGCTTACAATGTAGTGGTTTCATCTCACATCTAAATCATCTTTTTATGGTTTTATATATTTACATTATTTCACATAAAAATTAAATAAGAAACCCAATTGTGTGTGTTTTGATTTTTGTAAATTAACATAAAATACTCTGTGTATGTGTGCTATGAGGAGGTCACAGGATAGCTTGTAGGAGTCAGTTCTCCCCTTCAGTCTCTTGGGTATGGGGATTGGGGATCAAACAAACTCACGTTGTTGGGAAGCAACTTTACCAGCTGAGCCATCTCACTAGCCAGCCCTCTTAATTAGATCCTAACAAGTCATTATGAAGATACCCTGATATGCGTGCCCTTTTTCATATCGGTATAAATGTAAACTTCAAATAAAACCCAGAGCATAGCTGTATATCAGGTGCTTTATATTCTGAAAACCTGAGATACACTAGTTACTCATATAAAATATTAGTAACACTAGTGCTTAGATGTTAAAATCACTGATATTTCTTCTTTATTCACAGCCTTTGCTGTTGTTGTTAATGTGAAGTTCATTATATATAAAAGCAATTAAGACTTCTTGATTTTTATTGTAAATATTTTATAAATTTTTTCACTTGCATCTTGGCTTTGTGTATTTTGGCTTTCCTAATTACAAATGTTTGAAATATGTGTTTTTTTCTTTTTTAGCTTCTTAGTATCTTATAGTATCTGGACTTAATGGCATGTGGTTTTGAAATCTTTTATGATGTGTGAGTAGGTGAGATGCCTCAGAGGCTAAAGGTACATGTCTGAAACCCTGGCAACCTGCATCCAATCCCTCCAACCCATATGATCCAAGGAGAGGACTCACCCTGCATATTTTCCTCAAAAATGCCATGCTCTCCTTTAACGATAAATCTTTCTGCCAAGCCACCTGAGCCCTGCCGCCATGTGGGCGCTTTCCGCAAAGCTGCCTGAATTCTGCCTGCCGCCATGTTAAGATTCCAAGTAACACACAGAGACTTATATTAGTTTAAAATGCTGCTAGCCAATTGACTAAGATTTTTATATGCTAGCTCAGACTTAATTATCATAAATCTATATATTTTATAAGACTTATCTTATGGAGGATGCCTTCTGCTGGCATCCTCTTCCGGGGATCACATGGCAGCTCCATAGAGAAGAGAGCAGGAGGAAGAGGAGGAGCAAGAGCAAGAGGACGATTTCCTTCTTGTCCCTGCTTATATATGAGTCTGCCTGCTATGTCACTTCCTGCTTGGATCACAACACTTTTTTACTACATTTCCCAGAATCCTCCTTGACTCCTAGTCCCGCCTAACTTGCTTCTTCATTGGCCAATAGTACTTTATTCAGCAATCAATAAGATAAACATATACAGAAGGACATTCCCCATAACTCTCCAAAAACAATAGATGCAAAGCAATTTAATTTGTACCGTATTTTACCTCTATGACAGTTTAGTTTTGTTTACTAAATCAACAAAAACTATAATTTCATACTGTGGCTTAAAAAGCTTTTCCAAAGGTATTTTAAGTATATGTTATATTATTTCTTACTTTTGTTATGGCTTTATTGTTTCAATTTCAAGGTTTTATGAGCTAACTATGTTCCTTGGTGATTTCACACCTTTACAATATATTGGAATTTATCCTATACCCCATTTTCTCTTATTTCTCTACCATGCCCATCAATGCTCCTCCTCTCTATGAGTCACTTTCTCATGTTCACGACTTTCTTTGTTACCACTGACTCACTGTGTTTAACTAAGAACCTCTGTATGACCATGGGTTTGCAGATTTTCATTGGTATTCAGTAGGCTGAACAGCAGGAACATAACTGAAAACAATGGCTCCATCTCTCAGACTATATCCATAGCCGATTAGTTGAATGGGGCTAGGTAGGGCCCTAGGAGCCTCTCCGAATTAATGATTGATTGTTGACAAGATCAGGTCTCTACAAGCCCAGTGCAGGCAAACCATTCACTTGGCATAAAACTGTTCCTGGGCATAAAAGTTGCTGCTATGAAATAATATTGTCACAGCTGTGTCACACTCAGAAAATGGCATTTTTGTAAACTCGTTTTCAGCCCTCTAGTTTTTATAATCTCTTCCTCAGTGTTCCCTGATTCTTTAAATCAGCTTTTTTGTGCTTAAAATTTTCTGGCTCTGAATTTTCTATAGCATGTCTGTATTTCTCTTTATTGGCATGATCTTTATCCTGGTTAGTAATTTCTTTCTGTTTATATGTCACTTATCTGTGCCACATTCTTAAAGTTGCAATCCAATCATAGTTACTTGGTGGAGAGATTTTTGTGAATGGCATAAATCCATTTGTGAAGACCTTCCATGATGGTTGAACTTAAACTTCGGCATAAATAAAAAAATCACCAAAGGTTTGCTTTTTTTCTTTTAAAAATGTTCTATCTTACTAGTATTTGGTTAAACAAAATACACATTCTATAAACAACCCAGCATGAGGCTAACAGAAAATGGTAACTAAGAATAAGAATTTAAAAGCTCAGGGTTGTAACAGAGTTGCATATGACCACACTGGAAGTGTTCAAGTGTCTTTGGGTCACCAGTTGGCTCCCGACTCCAGGTATATGGAATCCTTTGGATGTCACATGCCCAGGTCCCAGCAAGTATGTGGAAAAGAGTTTCTTCTCCCAAGGTAATGGCTTATAGCCACCTACGCTGACAATGTACCTAAGGTCCTGTTTGTGATAATTGCTAGGGTTGGTTATCATTTTTGGTTGGTGATGGTTAAAGTGACATGGCAGAAGGAGAGCTCCTGTGGGGCCAATCAGGTCAGGTGTAGGAGGTGGTACAGAAGAGAGCAGGTTCTAAGGTGATGCACCAACCACCTAGAGCTTCTGGTACTTAGCACAGCAATGGGCATGTTGGATTGAGTTACATGTAGAAAAAAAGAGCTGGTGTAAACAAACAATTTGGTACAGTGGGGGAGAGACCCTTAGCTTCCTGTGAACGAAGTCTGTTCCTATGATTGATGTGTAAGTCCTGGGCTAGTTCTTCCGCATGGGGGAGGTCTGTTCAGTGCCACATTTCTCAAACCTGCTGAAACCATAGATTCAAAAGGGCTGGCCAGGTCATTTCTTTGACCCACCCCCTGCCTTGAGGTACACACACACAGAACCTTAGATGAGATGTATGGTCTAATCCTTATTTCCCCTCTTTCTTTTAGTTTTCTAAAGTTGCAGAAAAAATAGTGGCCTACAGCTGTTTGAAGAGGTAACGGTGAGACAGCCTTGTTTGTTAAAGGAAACTGCATGATGATGACAAATTGAGATCCTCTACCATACTTCATGATCCACACAACTCAGGGCTCTGGTTCCAGTCACTACACCATGGACCTTCAAGCAATTCAGTTTGTTTTTAATCTCTAAGAAGCCTGTCTTGTCTTCACAGCCCTCTTCTCACCTAACTCTGTCCCTAGCTAGTTGATATGAAGTAGATGTAGTTTTCTGATTTTGCTAAAATGGGCCAGCTGGAAAAATTGTGCACCTTCATTTTCTATTGTGCCAGGGATTCCTAAATCAATGTAGCCCAATGGTAAGCATGACACTGGAGTAAAGAAAGCTGAGCCATGTCTGTCCCATGATATTCTCTTAGGTATCTTTCTGGCTCTTCCAGTCGTGCTGGCATATTGAAGGATTCAACTACCCAGATTGAAATATCATAAAATATTCTGTTAGAAAATGCCAAGGCTGGCTACAAGCACTTAAAAACATACTGAAGGACAATGTTACATGTTTCTGGTGGCATTGGTTTGGAAGTGGTTTCCCAAGAGGTTGAAGCTTAAGCTCCCGGTCCTTTAAGTCACTCACCAGGCTCTCTGTATGTACTTTGTCTTCAGTTCCACTGGCACCACGGTAGAGAAAAGAGGAGGCAACCTCTCTGTAAGCCTGGCATAGCCATGAGACTCCAGCAGAACCTGAGTTAAGTAACAGATAAGACAGAATGTTTTTTTTTTTTCTTTTGTTATGGTTCACATCCTGTCCTAAGGTACAGGCAAATCTGCAGGGGAAACCTGAGGAGATGTTTGAGAAGTGGCCATGGCATACTACATTTGCTTCTCTGATCTACTAGAACATCTAGTGGTGTGGAAGTCGCACTAGACCCCTGTCACCTCTCAACCCAAGTCGGGTGCTGCCTTTTGGGAGGCAACTTGAGTGGACCCCAGCACAGATGGGAGAGCAGGTTCATGATGAAGTCCATATTAGCGAGAGAAATGACTTAGGGTGTTTGGAGATACTTTTTGGAAAGTCAGCACTTTCTGTGTGACAAATGGTGTTGTCCTTGAGGAAGTTGACAGCACGGAGGGCATGGAGTACCAGGTGTGGTTTCTCATGACTGATGTCATGACTGCCTGGGCCACACACAAAGATTCAGGTTTGCCTTTCTCCTTTCCATGGCATGCAGGCCCTGTGTTTCATTTCAGATTCCAGAGAGGGCTGGAAGCACCTACTCTCCTCTCCTAAGGAAGATGAGTATCTCTCTTGTCAGAGTGTCTGAGGGCTCCAGAAGTCTCTAGTGTTATTTGAAGAAAAGGTTGGAATCAAAGGAAAAAAAAAAAAACCTCTACATTTCTTCCTTTGCAATAGAAAATAACTTTATCATCAGTTCATTTAAACACTGCCATCAAAGCATGGGATGCAAAACGATGTATAAAATGTATGCCCTTTCCCCATTGTTTTCTCTCATCCCTTTGAAACACCACACCTTTCTTGCTGTATTTTTCTCTTTTTGAAGACTACCTAAGTCCCAATGGAGGAGGGCAGGGTAGAATCAGACATACTGCTTCCTTTCTTCCAATTACAAAGTTACTGTCCCAGATGACAGGGCCTATGTCTTCTGGATAATTCAAAACATTAGAAAGGGATGATTGGATTCCATGGTTGCATGTTGGAATTGCCCATGACTGCATGTTGGAATCGCTTGGGGAGCTATTTTAAGTTTCTGACATACAAAGTAACATATTTGTCCATAACTCAACATTATGATGTCCTACATATTTCTGTTTTCTCAAGTTCTTGATGGAAATCAATGAGATCTAAAATTTTCCTTTATTACCCAGTTCTTCAGGGATGCACAACATCTAAAATGTCATATTATTTTTTCGACACTGTGTAATAAGGCAATGTGGGTTCACCATAGAGGTTATAAACAAGAAACCATTACCATGAAGTTTCTGGGGCTCAGGTGGTCTATGTGCTTCCCTGTATCTGCTACAACAACCTTTCAGACCAGTGCAGTAATGTCCTTCATCTCTTAGACCTCACGCATGGGATTTATATACATGGCTCTTCTCTAACACTGAAATCAGTCTCTTTAAAATATATTCAAAGGAATCCACAGAGGAATATAAATAACAGAAGGATCCTTCTTAAACTACAATCAAGCCATTCTTTCTACTCTGCTCTGTAACAAAGATGTTAATGATGTTTAAATGTAATTTCATATAAAGAATAGGCAATCATTCCTCCATTATTTTTCTGTTCTCACCTGGGACCCTCAGTGACCTTACCGGAAAACAGCTTTGCTCTTTTCCTCTATTTCTCTCCATGCTATTTTTGGACCCTCTAATCAAACAAGTCATTCCTGAAATGTTCCGTTTGTTTTATGAGTGTGGCACACCAGGAAGGCAGGCAGCTCACCTGCCCTGTATCACAGCTGATTTTAACTGGGAAAGCTCCCGACATCTGTGCCCATAATAAAAAGCCTACAAAAGCAAACCAAATCATGTTGCTACCTCCATTTCTCCTGCACAATAAAGGCGGATCACCTGAAGTCACGATCTGGGCTCTGAATTGGGTTTCAGCATCTGATCTGATGGAACAAAGAGAGATCAATAGCCGCCACCATAAAAAGTCAATGGAACATAAATTAGGAGAAGAATATTTTCTAACTCTGGCCCCAAGCGGTGACTTGCTGGATTCAAACCATACTTTTGGTCAATGAAAAACAGAAAGCAACTTTATTTAACAGCAGGGTAGGCAACACTGGGATTCTATTTTGTGCTATCCCGACTTCTCTTTATTGATCTCTAAATAATGAATTGAAGCATGATGATCCTCTCTAAAGTTAAGCTTACTACCAAATGTTGTCAGGAAGTTTCTAACTGTGGCTAGAGAATTATGTGAGTCTAAGCCACACCCTGGGGGCTTCTGGCTGTAAGCAATTTGAGACTCTATGACTGATCTCAGTGAGCTTCAAGACAGTCTCATTAATACATTCAGAAGTATTTTAGAGTTGTGGTTTAATTGACTGCTGAGGAGCCAAAAACCTTTAATTTATTGGAGAGTTGATTGGTTTTCAAAATAAAAGTAATATTTTCTTTTTGGATGAATTAAAGTAATATAGAATTAAGGATGTAGCTCAGTGTCAGAGAAACTGCCTAGCATGTGCAAGGTCCTGGGACTGACAGCCAGCTCTGTAACAAACAAACAAATGTAGATATTGGAAGAGGGACATGATTGAATAACCTCATGAGAATAGAAAAAAATAAAAGTCACCTGTTGCATGAGTATCCACTTTTCACCAGTCATGTGCTGATGAATCTATTCCATCTCATTTTTCAAATGTACTCACATAAACTCAAAAGTAATGCAGAGTATAGGTAGTTGGCGATCATTGTGATAAATAACATCTTCCCACTGTTGTTTGAATTGATTAAAAATATCAGTAAATGGGACTAGAGACATAGTTCAGTAGAGGACCTGAATTGGTTTCCTAGCACCCTTGCCAGAAGACTTATAGGTGCCTGTGCCATCTCCAGGGGACTGAACTCCTGTTTCTGGGACCTGTGGATACCTGCATTCATGTGACACACACACACACACACACACACACACACACACACACACACACACACACACACTAAAAATAAAAATAAACCTTAAAAGTTATCTGTAGGGGAAGCTGTAGCCGTGCCTTCTTAGGGGCTGACTACAGGTGTGCCTGACCACGCTTGTGAGGGCGTGGTCAGGTCAGAGTGACGTAGTGTGACTGCGTTTGCTCTTTTGGTTTCACTTTGGTACTTGCTGTACAGACTGCTGCCACACTGGCTGGCTAGGTCGCTCTGTAAGTAAGGCTATTCCCTATTAAATACCCTTATATTTCTACCTGACTCCGTATTGGTAATTTCCCACTATAGTTATCAGCAAAGGTTTAATGCAAATAGAGATCAAAGTGTCACATTAACTACCAATCTACAAATGTCCAGATTGCAGAGCAGTTTTATGGTTGAAGAGGATGTCCTGAATACCAAGATCCATTGATAGACAGGCTTCCTTTCCTACCATCAGGTGTTGCAGGATTACTGCTGGCCCTCCATGGAGGCTAGGATCCTTCTACATTAAGAGTGCTGGAAGTCAGAGAGAAGAATGGAGACTCTGCTGCCAGCTGCTTCCATAGATAAAGGATGGACAACATATATTGCATTTTTGAGATTTAATTAATTTTATTTATGTGTGTGTGACTGTGAATGGATAACTCATGTATGTATGTATCTTCAAAGGCCAAGAGAAGGTGTCAGGTCCCCTTTGAGCTGGATTTCCAGGGGGTAGGGAGCTGCCTGAGGTGAGTCCTGGGAACTGAACTCAGGTCTTCTGGAATAGCAGTATGTGTTTTCACTTGCTGAGCTATATCTTTGAACCCCACATATCTATTTTATCCTTAAAATTAATCATAGTTCCTTTCTGAGGAAGTATTGGGCATAGAAGGTGTGATATAGTGCCAGTAGTGTTTTCTTTAACTGAGATGGTAAAACCTTTCTCTTCATGATCTGTCTTCTTCACTCAGTGTGTCACTTGACTTTGCATATTGCTCTAATGTGCTTCCTTTTGGTGCATGAACTACATAATTCAAAACTAGTATAAGCGCCTTTTTTTTTCTTTCAACTGGTTTTAACCTCTATGGATCCATGACGACAAATCATGGTGATGTTGAAGAAGAAATGAATCTATAGGAATCTAAGATGGCCCTTGACACTCTGTCAGAGGACAGAACCTGAAGCAGCCACAGGGTTGTAATACTCTGAGATTACTTGGTGTTGGAGGATATGGGTCATTCAGATCACTCCAAGTATCCATTTCTACCAATGTTTGATAGTTGCACTACTATTTTTGGTCACCTCTGTAATTTACAATACTATAAACAGACCATTCTCTCTGTTTTTTTTTTTAATCAATTTTCAAATGTATTGTCCAATTACCAACCACCCCCCATTCCTCTTCTTTTCTTTTTTCAAGATAGCACCTGTCTTGTTTTCCTGTTGCTGTGATGATACCCTGACCAAAAAAAAAAACAACTCAAGGGAGTGAAAGTTTGTTTCAGCTCGTAGTTCCAGACTATAGTCCATTATAGCTGGAAGTCAAAGGAGTAGGAGCATTAAGCAGCTAGCTGCTCACTCACATCCAATCAGAAAGCAGAGAGTGATCTATAATGGTTGGTGCTCAGCTTACACACACACACACACACACACACACACACACACACACAAAACCTATTTCTATTAAACTATGTATTGCCACAAGACTGTGGCTTACCTGTAATGCTCCAGCATGTTACGCCTTTGAAGTTACATGGCATCCCTATGGCTACTCTATGCTTCTTCCCAGCCTTCTCCTAGTCTGGTAGTTCCACCTATACTTCCTGCCTGGCTACATCTTGCCTGTCCATTAGCAGAAACAGCTTTATTCACCAACCAAGAAGAGAAACATATTCACAGCATATAGAAGGACATCCCCCATCATCTCCTCCTTTCTGTCTAAATAAAAGGGAAGGTTTTAACTCTTTTTTTTGTTTTTTTTGGGACAGGGTTTCTCTGTGGCTTTGGTGGATGTCCTGGAACTAGCTCTTACAGACCAGGCTGGTCTCGAACTCAGAGAGATCCGCCTGCCTCTGCCTCCCAAGTGCTGGGACTAAAGGCATGTGCCACCGCCAGTCAGGCTGGAAGGTTTTAACTTTAACATAGTAAGATTATATATAACAAAACAGTTATCAAGCTAGAACTATAGCTAACAATATTTAGTCCATTTATATTTGGCAACATTTAAAGAAAATATTCTATCATCTATCCTATTTTTGTGAGTCTTAAGCTTTGTGTGTAACTTATCTTTTACCATAACTAAGGGAAACCATAACCATAACCATCTGTCTTCAACTCCATCACAGACCCCAGAAGGATAATATATAAACTCTAGAATTGACAAAGACATCTCACATCCTGGACAGTCACCCAAAGATCCTCTGTATTCTTGGGCCATCCATCTTCAGCCTAGAGTGTCTGGCAGGCTTCTCAGAGAAGCAGGAAATTTGAAACTGTACTACCTGTATTGGCAGTTTGTCTATCATTTTTCTCTGTGTACTGCAGAATGTCTGGCAGACTCTTCCACGAAGCAGGAACCCTGAAGGACTGTCCCATCTTATTTTGGCAAGTTCAGCAGTTACTTTCCCGTGGGTCTGGCATGTCCGGTTTATACAGTATACAGTCAAACATTCTAGGCAAGAGCAGTTTCTTGTCTAAATGACTAATCTTTCCACATTGAAAGAAAATCCCATAAGGAGCTTCTTCAATACCCATCTTCCTTTCTGATGTAATTGGTGTTGCCAGGAGCAAATGTGTCTCATTGTCATGAAAACACTAACAAACCATTTTAAATGCCATATTCTGAAGGTCTTTGAAAGGTTTTGAAGAATACCTATCCATTTGAAATATATCTCTGTATATCTAGAAAACATAATGTAAGTTTTGACTATTATAGGTGACTATCTATAATCTGTATTTAGTTATATATTACATTTTAAAGAACTGTATAAACACAATCCCTAAACAAGAGTAGAAACATGCATATAACAAAATAAATTTGTACCAATAAACCAAAATCCATTCCAATGCAAAGTATTCATTTCTATGTCATACTCCTTTTTTTCTTTAGAAAGAGATTGACTGTGATCATTAACCAACCTCATTTAAATGTAAACAAACACTTATAAACAATATTTGGGAATATGGGCATAGTTATATCCAAATTGCTTCCTGCTGTTTGGGGGTGCCATTAATCCCAAGGGGATCTTGAGAAAATTTAGAACCCTGTTCAAATCCTGGCTGCATCATCTCAGCTGTTTTGGATGTTGGATCACCTGGGCCACTGCTTCAGGGGGTCTTGTTTGGTCAAACCATATTAGTCTAGAAGGAATCCACAGCTTTTCATTTTCTGTGGAAACAAAAGCAGAACCTCTTTTCCCAAGAGACATGCCCTCAGACTTATGTCTTGAAGTCAAGGCATTTTAAAAATATATATGTTGAATTAATGCAGCAGCATTTACAATCAAATGTCTTTTAGCTTCTTCCTCAGCAGTCAAACAATTCAAAGACAACATAATAATATACAGTATCCAGACTCTGTGTATTTTCCATCTTTATGTGACTTTTATTACTCTATTTCTTTTACTTTTATTTTTTACTTTTATTTTTTGGCTTTTTGAGATAGGGATTCTCTGTGTATCTTTGGCTGTCCTAGAACTCTCATTTTGTAAACCAGGCTGGCCTTGAACTCACAGAGATACACCTGCCTCTGCCTTTGGAGTGCTGGGAATAAAGGAGTGTGCCACCAAATCCAGCTACTTTATTTCTTTTTTTAAGGACTTCCTCTATCTTTTTTTCTCTCTCCTAAGCTTACACATATTTTTAAACACACTGTGTACTCTTTAGAGGTTTTGTTCCTTGCATCTGTCTTTACTGTACGTCTCTATCTTTTTCTGACCATGAGTCTTTAATTTGTTAACTAGCATGACTAAGATTAAAGTGGTAGCTCCTTGGCTTTCTGAAAGTCTCGATTCATGGCAGAGGTGCTTGTGGGAGCCATGCTTATTGTCACAACTTTGTGGAGTTTCTAGGTCCATGTCACTGCCAAAAAGCATGCTGCTGGCTGCTCTTAAACACCATTTAATTTTTTGGTAGCAGGGCCTCTTGAAAGAGCCTTGCAGTTTTTGCCACTAATTCTGAGTCAGGAAGCCTCTCTTAAAGTTTTCCTCTAGCAAACAGAGCCCACCCAAGAAAATGCTGCTACCAAGAAGCCATGCATGATTCTGTTCTTTTGTTTTTAGAATCCTTTTTAAAGTTAAATTTCTGTTCTTTGTAGGTCACCCAGTTTCAAGTATTCTGTTAGAGTAGTACAAATGAAGTAAATCATCTGGCCAATTGAGCCATGGCTTAGCATCATCAAAGGAAATAATTTGAATGTATCTTTTGAAGTCATGTATAAAGACTTCCATGTAGTAGTCTGCTAGTGGATTCTGAATGTCAAATACTCCTGTGATTGCTCTCCATCTTATCTATCTATCTATCTATCTATCTATCTATCTATCTATCTATCTATCTATCTATCTATCTATCTATTTTTTGAGGCAAGGTGTCTCACAGAACCCAGAGCCCACTTATGTGGCGATCCCAGGAATCCCATCTCTCTTCCTAAAACACCCGAGTTACAGGGGGCGTCTATGCCATTTTTATGTGGGTGCTAGGGATCTGAGCTCAGATCTGCATGCTTTGTGTACCCCTGTTTTACTCACTGAGCCATCTTCCCAGCCCCTACAACTTACTAAAGAGCTGTTTGAGAGTCCTGGTAAAGTTGAGATAAAAGCATAGATTTCTCAAATAGCCCCTATCAGAGTACGGCATTTTCGGGACCTGCATGGCATGCATTGCCATGTCATCATTACCCCAAGTTTACAGCTTATGTGAAGCATCACTTTTGGTATTGTACGTTAGAGAAGTTCTGACCAATGCAGAATTGATGTAACATTATGAAGATGTCATAGTTTCACCCCAGTGAGGATCCGCTGTGCTCCCATTTGCCCCCTTCCCACTCTGCCCCAGGCCATAGTAGCTGCTGATTGTTTACTCCATAGTTCTGCCTTTTGAAAATGCTTTCATTCAGATGGAAACATGAACTATGTGACCTTTTCAGATTGACTTATTCCACTTGGCAACATGTATTTAAATTTTTTTTATGCCTTTTCAAGGCTTGGTACTCATTTCTTACTGGTGATGAATAATTGTGGGTTGTCCAGAAGTACTGCACTTTAGTCAGTCATTTCTATTCACAAACCTACTGAAGGATATGTTGGTTACTTCTGAGAGAAGGCAATCATTACTACGTTGCTATAATCATTCTGTGCAGGTTTACATATTGGCACCTGTTTCAGCTCCTCTGGAAATTGCTGGTGAGATGCATTCATGGCTGAGTTTCTTCCCTCAGCCACAGTCAACAAAATAACAGGCTCCCAATGGCATTCCTTACTTTGCTTACTGTGTTTTTGTTTCCTAGTACTTCTTTCTTAGCATCCTTAGAACTTGCATCTTTCTATTTACCTTTCCTGACTGTCCTTGCATGTGGTCTGGCTCTATCCACTTGACCCCTTAGCCTATGAGCCCTAGTTGCTTTAAATTCTCAACATAGTCACCACCAAATGCTCTCCTTAGCCGAGTATGATTTTGATGCATACTTCATCTTCTCAAACATTTTTTAAATTTTTTTTTGTTTATTTTTGAAATTGCATTTCAATTGCTACTTTCCTCCTTTTGTTTTACTTCTTCCAAACCCTCTCAACTCTCTTTCAAATTCATGGCCTCTTTTTTCATCAGTTGTTATTGCATGCAAATATATACATTTATATACATTTATATATTCCTAAATACAACCTATCGGGCCCATATAATGTTCCTTGTATGTATGTTTCAGGGCTGACCATTTGACACTGGACAGTCAATGGGAGTGCTCTTCCCTGGGGAGGATCACCTCTTCCCTGGGGAGGATCACCTCTTCCCACTCCAGAGTCACTCAGTTGTCTGTATTTCTTTATGTAGGGTTGAGACTTTGGAGGCTTTTCTTCACGCAGTTTAGCTGACAAGCATGCCAACGTGTCTTATTTTGAAGTTTTATTATGTTTTTCCTTTTTGGCTAGCCCAAGTAAAGGGAGTTACAGTAAATAGACCTTTGATACTATGGTGGAAGTGTGTAGGGGCTAGGAAGGGCTCTATAGTCCCGTGATCAGGCCTGTGTTGTGACCCTGGAACTCTGGAACAAGAATGTAGAAAGTGCACATTAATTTTTTTCTCCTTTAGCTACACAGTTTGGTTGAGTTAGGTATTTTCCTTTTCCTAGTAATTAACTATGAATAAAAATAAACTTCAGCAAATTAGTGTCTGTTAAATAATTTGTACCTGGGAGGGGCTGAAAGGAAGGAAGGGAAGGGGCAAGTGAAATGATTCTATTTTAATTAAAACAATTTTCTCTGAGGATTCCTTTTCTTTTCTTTTTTTCTTTTAAACAGAGCACGCAAGTCTTGAAATTGTTCATTGTTCCTCTCACTGCCAGAAGCAGGAGGGTTGTTCTCTTGTCTTCACTGTGAGGGACCTACTAGAGGTCAGGAAGCAAATGCACAGAAACTCCTTGGTTCTCCTTAGAATTAGGTCTCCGGGAGCACTCTCAAGCTGGTGCAGGGCAGTGCAGCATCGCCTGCTGTGACACTGGCTTTCAGGAAGATGTCCACACTGGTAAGCTGTGGTCCTGTTCAGGGCTCATGTCTGTAATCGCGGGGCTGTGGTTTGCTCTGTCACGTGACTTCTCTTGTCCGTCTAGGAAGAGTTGCTGATCTTCCTGTTGGATCAGCTCTTCACTTACTATTGCAGAGTTGAGACTCCTTGGCTTCTCACCTGCTGGGATGAACCAGAGGGAAACACTCTTTCTGCAAAAAGAAACTTATCTTGGTTTCTGTTACTTTCTGTGTTAGCTTCCTGATTGCTTTGCAGTCGGATACTTATTCTGATTTGATTACTTTTCTGGGCATTAGGTTTTCACAATTTCTTACAACCTACAATTTACTATTTAAAGCACTTTCATCTATGTATATCATTGTACTTTGCTCACACCCCATTGTCCTCTCTAGTTAACATTTCATTTTATTTTACTGATAGACATCTTCAAGGAATTTCTAGGAAAGGACATATGAGGAGCAAACATTTGAGTTGGAAATGATTTTATTTTACCTTCTTGCTTGAACCGATAGCTTGGTTGTAGAATTTTGGATTCCAAATTATTTTTCCTTTGGCCTGGCAAACCTTATTCTACGGTCACTTAGCCCTTGTTGCTCATTGTAAGACAGAAGCTGATGTCCATTCTACACATGCTTCTGTGTTATTTTGTTTGTCTTTGAAAGTCTAAAATTCCACCAAAAATTCTAGTTGTTAGTTTCTTTTAGATTCCTTCCACTTTAATTCCATTTGAAGAAGCATGTCTTCCAACTTTGAGAAAAATCCCCATTATTCTTTTGATAATTTCCTCTTTGAAATTTCAAAATTCTTTCTGTTATTGGACTTGTTTTCCCAATTCCTAGTATCTTAGGCAATGCTTACATTTGAATGCTAATTTTTCAAAAGACTTACTTTGCTAGTTTTCCCTGTAATGATATATTTTCTCACTGTATCTGGTTTTGTCCTGTTTGGCTGTCATTTCTTGTAGGTCTGCTCTTTTCTGAAGTGGAAACAGAGAGGGAGTGGATCTTGGAGAGAAGGGAGGTATCAGGTAGTTGGGAGGAGTGGAGGAAGGAGATAATGTGGTTAGGATGTATTGTGTGAGAGAAGGTTCTATTTTCAATAAAATATTTTACAAAAATTTATTTATTTTATTTTTTTATGTATGAGTGTTTTGTCCACATGCAGGTATAAGCAGCACGTGGATGCCTGGTGCTTATGGAGGTTTAGAGGAGGGCATCAGATCCCTTGGAACTGGGGTAACAGACAATTGTGAGTCACCATGTGTCTGCTTTGAGCCTACCCAGGTCCCTTGTAATTTTAAAATATCAATTAATGATGCTTAGCCAAGTCAGTTTTTGTATTGTAAATTTCAAAATGGGGGATGGAGAAATGGCTCAGAGGTCAAGAGCACATACTGCTCTTGCAGAGGGCTTGAATTTATTTCCCAGCACCCATATCAGACAGCTCAAAATCATCTGTAACTAAGTCTAGGGGATTTTATACCTGTGTCTGATCTGTACAGGCATTCATGCACATTAATTAACCTATGTGTGCGCACACAAACCACCCGTAAAACAAAGCTAACTTGTTTCCCCAATTTCTAGTATCTTAGGTAATGCTTACATTTGAATTCTAATTTTTCAAAAGACTTACTCTGCTAGTTTTTCCTGTAATGATATATTTTCTCACTGTATCTTGTTTTGTCCTGTTTGGCTGTCATTTCTTGTAGGTCTGCTCTTTTCTGAAGAGGAAATAGAGAGAGAGTGGATGTTAATTTGTTTAACTTGATTTACAGTTGATAATGGATGTTGTTTATACAGAAATCCCTTCCCCACTTTTCTGTCTTCTTTTTTTTTTTTTTTGAGTTTCACTAACCAGTCCAAGAATTATTTTTGAGGTGGGGTCACCTGCAGTCCAGGCTGGTCTCATAACTCACTATATAGCTGAGAATGACTTTGAACTTCACATCCTCCTGCTTCTACTGCTCAAGTGCTAGGACTACAGGTGTTGGCCATCATGCCTGGTTTATGTGATGCTATGAATCAGACCCAGGGCTTTCAAGCCCTCTACCAGCGGAGCTAATCTGCATCCTCTGATGGAGTTAATGGTCTTTCAAATGCTATGCTTATTTATAGCTAGTATTCTTTACGGTGGCCAATGTCCTACACATCAGCTTTAGGGGGTGATAGGGGGTGATAGATTAAGCTCCTTATGTCCCTTTATCATGACTCAGCTGATCTTTGAGTCAGTTATTTCTTCTTTGACACAGATATCTCAGGTTGCCTCAGACATGTCTGCCCTCAGCATGGATCCAGTCATTTCTGCAGGAGGCCTGATTGCTTGCAATGAGGATGCTATCTAAAAATCAAGAGCTGAGTGATAGACATACTTCTTGTTATTGCTTCTGGGCATTTCCAATAAGTAGAGCTAGAAAAAGCCTTGAAATCTATGTCCTTTCTGGAAATGTAAAATCACAGTGTTTTAATAACTCATTTTATGATTTTTTTGTAACACTGAATAATCTTTGCATCTACTGACATTAATAGTCTCATTTGCCTGATCTGATAAAGTGATGCTCATACGGACAGGATTCCACATCTTTATTGTTTCTTTAGCTTTTAGACTGTAGCACAGGAAGAACAAGCAGCCAGTTTGCAGTACTTGAAAAGAAAACTCCTTGCTTTGGGTGCTTATCAGTTTTGTATAGTTAAGATTCTTTGTTTCTGTTTACTTTTGATTTTAGAATTAATATAACTTTTGAACAGATAAAAAGTTGACATTATTAGGGGGCTAGAGATGGTTCAGCAGTGAAGACTACTGGCTGTTCTTCCAGAGGACTCAGGTTCTTCCAGAGGACTCAGGTACAATTCTGTTTTTCTTTTTTTTTTAGAATTTAGATTTTTTTTAGATTGTTTTATTTATTATGTATACAACATTCTGCTTCCATGTATATCTGCACACCAGAAGAGGGCACCAGGTCTCATAACAGATGGTTGTGAGCCACCATGTGGTTGCTGGGCACTGAACTCGGGACCTCTGGAAGAGCAGTTAGTGCTCTTAACCTCTGAGCCATCTCTCCAGCCCCCTCAGGTACAATTCTTAGCACCCACATGGCAGCTCACAACTGTCTATAGCTCCAGTGGATCTGACACCTTCACACCAGTGCACACAAAATAAATTAAAAAGGAAAAATATTGACATTATCAAATTATTGTCACAGCTTTCTTTACCCTGCTGCTTTGTGACACCAGGGCTGGGAATCTGCAAGCTACACACCACTTCTTTCTACCCTCTCACTTCCCTACTTGTCTTCCTCCCTTCTTCTTTTTTTTTCTCATTGGCCAAACAATACTTTGTCATCCAATAAGACAAACATATACACAGAAGCACTTCCCCCATCAAGAACTCCCAAGGCCACTCTTCATTCAATGGCATATAATTTGGTTTGGTGTTTCTAGTTGGGCCAAGGCCAAGGCTGCAGCACATGTACAAGTCCACTTTTAGATGGCTAAATGGTCTTCCTCCCTTTTTTACCTTTTATTGTTTTCTGTTATTTGTTCTTTTAAGAAGGTCTTTCCATTTAATCCAGGCTTGTCCAAAACCCATGATGCTCCTACCTGTGTCTCCCATGTGCTAGGATTACAGGAGTGTACTGCCTTGCTGGGCTTTGCCATGGTTTTCAGGACACTGCAGGGAGATGACAAGGACTTTCCTGTTGCTTTCTGATTTCTCTCCATGGGGCTTGTCTGCCAGGGTTTGTCCTTGTGCATGCCACCCCAGCTTCTAGTCAGATGGTTTGGGGATGTAAGTTCAAAGGAAGTTCCTGTGGGAAAGAGGTTAGTGGGCGGGACTGGCTTCCGATGTAATTGAGATGATGACCTTGGAGGAACTCCTCTATGGAAACTCCTCTTTTTGTTCATTTTTCTTTGTCATTTTCTTTTGTGGTGCATGTATATGAATATATGTAATATATATGCAACTTTAATTTGTTTTATATTTAAGGAAGAGTGAGATGGAGATGGAGAGCTATGCAGGAGATTGCCAACACAAGGACTTCTCTGTGTAAAACATTCAGGAACCATGGTATGCTAGGATTTGCTCCATATGTCTGATTAAAAAGTCAATGTCAGAGGATTAACACCCATCTCTAGTAGTTGTTGTTAGGAGGAGAATTCTTTTGCCTGTTGTTATATGCCAGGATACTTGTGTTAAGAATGAACCTGAACCGGCACTCCCCTCCCCCCATCATGGCGTCCTCAATGCTGGAGATCAAACACAGGCTAGAGTGTGCTAAGTGAGTGCTGTATTTCTGAGATACACCCCTAGCCTGGGTGTCTGTGTTGAAACTGCAGTTTGTGAATAGGGAAACTATTAATGTATATAGATTTAAATCATTTCCCCTTGGCCTCAATAGGTCTGTAAAAATGAATTGTTCCTAGTTTTATGTCCCACTTTTGCTTTCACACTTAACTATACCTTTGTTCCAACAGTGCACAATTTTTATAGAGATTTTTTCCCTCTCAGTTCCCATGTGCAATATAGTCCAACTCCAATATTATTCTGGGAAGCATTTGAGGTCCTTTATGCATTTCTGGCCTATATTCTATTATGAGCTTATACTCTTTATTTTTGGCTGTTGTTTCAATGTGTCTTTGGATAAAAAAGGAAGAAAATCACCTATCAAAACTATCAAACTTGAACCAGAAATTTGTTTCCCAGTGATCTAGGAAATCAGATTATGTGTTTCCTATAACTGCTGCTCTAGTAAGTACTGTATTTGATCTTGGCTTAGTCATGGTCAAATAAATTGATCTTGCGTTGGTGAATATTTGGTGCCTTTCAATTTTTGTTTATTATAATGAGAGATAATCCTTAAAGGGGGCTGGCTTAATTCACTTTAATTTTTCATATAAAATCCTGCTATGGTAACCATAGATGGAACTTGTATAGAGATGGTCAGTTGATTACTGATAGGAAAACTCGGTGATTACAATCTCTTTCCAAAGACTGTGAGAAAGGTACCTGAAGGTCTTTGAGAAGGCCACAAACATAGTCTTGGGAAGGTTGCACAGGATGGTAGTGCAGGTACTGTTCTAAGTGTAGGAGTCCTCCACATCAGCCACCAGCATCCGTGCCTCCGTGTCCTTCACTTTGCATGAGAGGGTGTTGAACTGCCTGATTTTGTTTTCCTAGTAGTCTCCCTGCACAGACCAATGGAAAGCATGGTAAAGGCAGCATCCAGATGGTGGTGGCTACCTCTCTGGAGCACTGGACACCAACATGACTGTTGTAGCCAATGGTGACAGATGCCTTGAATCTGTCTGCAGGCTGGTACAAGTTTGTTTGTATCCGGGCGTGACTTATAAAGTCACGCCCTTGAGAAATGACTAAGGGAACAATCTACATCTCAGACTTCTTGATGGGCAGGGGGAACAAGTAGTGCTCTTCTAGGGACATCTTGTCTTTGAATAGGGGGTCCAGCCTGGTGATGGGATGCACTTCCTGCATCTAGCCTTGGCCTTGATGTTTATATGCTCAGAGCCTCATCCAGAGATGATTGTTTCTGAAAGTGGAGCCTTTGAAATGTAGTTAAGTCATGAGGTCAGAATCCCCACCCATGGGATCAATGCCTGTCCATTTTGTGTTGCTATAAGATAATGCCTAAGACTGAATAGTTTATGAACAATGGAAATTCTCCTGTCTTGTGGCTCTAGAGACAAGGAAGTTCAAGAGTGCGGTACTTATGTCTGGCAAAAGCCTTCTTGCTATGATATCCTATGACAGAAGTCAGAAGGGCAAGAAGAGTGTGTGAGACAGAGAAGACGGAGAGAAATTCACCTTTGATCAAGATTTTACCTCAGGAAAAATGAAACCCCTCCAATTATGCCATTAACCCACTCAGGATAGCAGAGACCTCCACAAATGGATAATTTAAAGATCTTATCACAGCCAGGCAGTGGTGGCACACACTTTTAATCCCAGCATTTGGGAGGCAGAGGCTGGTGGATCTATGTGAGTTCAAGGCCAGCCTGGTCTATAGAGTGAGTGCCAGGACAGGCTCCAAAGCTACACAGAGAAACCCTGTCTTGAAAAACCCAACCCAACCCAACCCAACCCAACCCAAACCAAACCAAAACCCACAAAACTTATCTCCTTAGTATCATCATTGTACAGTTAAATTTCAACATGAATGTTGGAGAGAATATTCAATCCATGCTAGTATCTTTTTAAAATCAACCGGAGATCTAGTTAGCCCCTCCCACCTAATGAAGATGTAGCTAAAAGACATGTTTATGACCCAGGAAATGAGTCTCCATGAGATATTGAGTTAGCTGTTCATTGATCTTTGCCTTTTTGGCCTCCAGAATGGTAAGAATTTTGTTAACTTGACTGAATTAAGAAATACCCAAGAGATTAATAAAACACTCCATGCACATCTGCAATTGTGTTTCCAGAGGCAATTAGATCATACATAATGAGTTCATTGATTCTTTGATGTATTCATAACATGCTGCCATAATTTTGAAATGATGAGCACTAGGGTATGGTGAAATATAGTTGGAAGGAGTAGGTCATTGGGACCATGTCCTATTCATCTACACCAGTGGTTCTCCATCTTCCTCATTATGAAACCCTTTAATATAGTTCCTCATGTCATGGTGACCCTAAACCATACAGTTATTTTCTTTGCTACTTCTTATCTATAATTTTGCTACTGTTATTAATTTTAATATAATTTTTTTTTTTTGGAGATAGAGGTTTACCAAAGGGGTTGAGACCCACAGGTTGAGATCTGCTGATCTACATCTTTTCTGTATTTACTTTTCTTAGCTTCTTGGCCATGCAAACTAATATGTGATGTCTCTAAGTCACATCTCTGTAGTATTCTATTCTATTTGTCTAAATGGGCTGAGACAGTTTTATGAGTAGCTTAGCTGCTGCTAGTTTGGAAAGCTGTGTCAGTCTGAACTCAGCCAACAATGTAGACATTTGGAGATTTGGCTGGAGCCAGGCAAAATGCTTCTGAGATGATTCCCTCCTAGTACTAGAAAGTTCTGGCTGGTTAGACCCCCGTTTCTCAGCACAGGAAAGCTTCTATCCTGTTTGACCATCTTTTTGACACTGCAGCTGGATTTCTCCTGAATATATGATTCAGGAGGGAGCCAAGCTGAAACTACCATGTCTTTTATAACAAATCTTGGAAGTCAAATGATCATTTTCTCAATAACTTATTGGTTACACAGGCCAGTCTTAGTCAAGGTGAGAGAGAAATCCATGGGGCATGAATATCTCTAGACACTGGCATCACCTCAGAAGCTGGTAACTACATGTGGACAGGCTAAATTTAGAAAATTGATACATGCAGGAAGTAGTAGACAAAGCTGAAGACCATTGAGGGCTAATAAATGACATAGAAAGATCTGTGTGCCCAAGAAGCCAAATCATCGTCTCTACTTCATAACATTAAGAAAACGATGTGTGTTAAAATTCTTTTCAAAATGAATTTAAATATTTGTACAAAATGACTGGTCTTTAATCTCAATATTTAGTCAATAAATATTCATAGTGTCACTTCTCATGTTAGACAAGGAACTAGGCAAATTTACTTATTTCTCAGATAATAATTCCATTTTATTTAATATTACATTATTATTGTATTTTTCAGATGAAGCAACTGGGCTAGGATGGTGTGGTGCATGGTGGTTTTGAAAAAACTGGTTCCCAAAGAGAGGAATGGCCTAGTTGGAGTAGGTGTGACCTTATTGGAGGAAGTATGCCTCCGTGGGGGTGGGCTTTGAGGTTTGCTGTGCATAAGCTATACCCAGTGAGGCAATTTACTTCCTGTTGTCTGTGGATCAAGATGCAGAACCTTCAGCTCCTCCAGCACCATGTCTGGCTGCATGCTGCCATGTCCTGCCATGATAGTGGATTAAACCTCTGATATTGTAAGCCACCCAATTAAATGTTTCCTTTATAAGAGTTTCCATGGTCATGGTGTCTCTTCATAGCAATAGAAACCCTAACTAAGACAGATAGATTAAATGATCAGGCTGTTTCTTGACTCAGAAGAGGTAGAGTTAAGTTTTATAATTGAGTTCTATGCTGGCTCCCAATAAAACATCAGTATAGGATGATGGACAAAGACAGAATTGAGCCTTATTCTTGATAGCATATACTTGAGAACAGACACTTCAAGTATTTTAGAGAGTATTTTAACCAGTCTGATGGAAATCAGTGTGGCCTTCTGAGGACGAGAGGAAATTTTTCTATAACCACTGAATGACAAGGCCAGTTTTTGAGGAGAAATTTATTTGCTTCTGGGATTCTTTATACAATCCTAGTAATAAGGTAGAGATTTGTAACAACCCCCACAATCCACAAACCATGGGGAGATTCTGCCTTTGGAAGAAACAAAGGCATGCTTATCCAGCAAATCAGTTGTATTTTATTTTTAAAGTCAAGTATTGTTCCCAATAACCCAATAGTGTTTCATTGGCCTGAGAATCACTACATGACCACTGAAATATATCTTTTTCAGGGACAGTATCCATCTCTTTAAAGAGTTGTGTAGTTGTGTCTGCTTGTAACATGATGGTTTGGTTTCATACACTTGGTGGTAAAGTAAAACAAGCCCCAATGAGCAAAGGTGTAAAGACTGTGCTGGAGAAACCCACAAAAACAGCTGGCCTGACCAAGTGAAAGTATATGGACCCCAGTCATAAAGCTGGGGAACCAGCATTGAACCGAACCAAGCCCTCTGAATGTGGGTGCCAGTTAGAAGGCCTGGACAGTTTATGGAATCTCTAATAGTGGAGCCAGTGTTTATCTCTAGTGCACAAATGGACTTTGGGAGCCCATTCACCATGGAAGGATACTCTCTCAGCCCAGACACATGGAGGAGGGCCTAAGCCCTCCCTCAAATGATGTGATAGACGTTGATGATCCCCATGGAAGGCCTCACCTTCCCGGGGGTGGGGTGGGGTGGATGGGGTGGTCAGTGGGGGGCATGGGAGGATGGAAGGGAGAGAGAACTGGGATTGATTTGTAAAATAATATTGTTTTTAAATTAAATAAATAAATTAAAAAAAGTAAAACAAACCCCTAATACTCTGTACCTGAGGACAATAGGATGACTTGGGTGAAATCCAATTGGGATAAGCTTTCAGATTCCTATTAGAGTTGATCTTGAGTATTCAAATATTCGTTGAGAGCTGTTGTAACCTGCTCAATGGGTTCTCAATGACAGAATACTGAAGAACTATAGGAAATTAGTTTTGCTGGGCAATAGTATATTGCTTTTCTTTTAATGAAGAATAATAATTTTACTGAAAATATAATCCATGTTCTAACAGGTGGACATTTATATTGTTTCAATATTAAAAAATTATATATGATTGTATGAGGCCATTTTTCTGAAAGCATATGCTATTTGGGTATATGAGTCCCTTAGCATCCCAATATGCTTTGCTCTTCCCTCCTCCCATTAGTCAGTCTCCTTTGATATAGAGACAGTTTCACTTCTACTTTCATACCACCAGCAGGTTATGATTTTATGTATCTATAATGTCTAGTACCCACAAATGAGAGAAAGCATCTGCTACTAATGCAAGTCTGACTTAATTTGTTTAATACGATTACTGCCTATTGTATCCATTTTCCTGTAAATGACATAACTTTATTTTCCATTATGGCTAAAAAAAATTCCAGTGTGTCTATAAGGTACATTTCTTTTTTAATCCATTCTTCTGTTACTGAACACCTCAGCTGGTTCTACAGCTTAGCCCTTGTGAATCACGTAGCAGTTAACAGTGATGTGCAACTGGCTTTGTGTTGACTTGGATTCCTTTGGGTAAATGCCAAGTAGTTGTATGCAAGGTCTAATTTCAGTTTTTTGAGAAAGGTTCCTACTGATTGCCACAGTGGCTAAATTACATTCTTATCAACAGTGTATAAGAGTTTTCTTTGGTTTGGGTCCTTGTCAGCATTTGCTGTTTGCTTTTTTTAAAAATGAAAACAAATTAAAATTTATTTTATAATAGCTTTTTAAGAACTTTATTAAAACTATAACATAATACATCATTTCCCCTTTCCCTTATGGAGGCAGGGAATAAGGAGTTCACCAGACGCAAGATAAATGGTAAATAGGTGTTTTATTGGGTAACAACTTACACAGATAAAAGTAAATAACCGCCACGGCCTTCCTGCTCCAGAAGATGCAGTCTCCGCCCTTCTGATGCTCTCCGAGACCCAAGAGAGAGTGCCTCTGCTTAAAGCAGTCATGTCCGCACCTGAAACCATGCCCAAAGGGTGTCGGCATTGCTACAAGTTCACTGGCAAGGCAAGATGCCACTACACCCTTACTCACTTCAACCCCTGTTTCATCCCCCCTCTCAAATTTATGGCCTCTTGTTCTTTAATTGTTGTTACATGTACACACACACACACACACACACACACACACACACACACACACACACACACACGCTCCTAAATATATAACTACAATTTCCTAGGTCCATATAACGTTACCTGTACTCATATGCTCCTAAGGCTGAGCACTTGGTAGTGGATAATTAATTTGGTGTGCTCTTTCTTGGGGAAGACCTTTCTCCCACTGTCAGCATTTCTGAGTCGCCTGTAGTTCTTTGTCTATGGTTGAGGCCCCAAAGAGCTTTCTTCCATGCATGTTAGCATATCCATGGGTGTTGTCAATGTAACTGCTTAAACAAGACCTGGACAATGATGATACCAATGTTGTTTGTGTACTTAGTGCCCTTTCAAGTGGGGTGAGTTGGAATCTCTGTGGAGTTTGGTTTTGTGTTTCTTTGATGGCTAGTGATCATGGGATTTTCTTCATATGTTTTGTTGCCATTTGCACTTAATCTTTTGAGAATTGTTACTTATTTTATTAGTCAACTTGCTGTTTGGGTTACTTGATTTCTTGTTTGTTTTTGAGTTCCTTGTGGAACTTTCAGTCCAACCACGCATCCATCCATCCATCCATCCATCCATCCATCCATCCATCCACCTGTTTATCTACAGGTATAAATATAGGTATAGGTATAGGTATAGGTATAGGTATAGGTATAGGTATAGGTATAGGTATAGGTATAGGTATAGGTATAGGTATATGCCTAAATATAAATCCATGTCAGAGGCTGTCTTTTTACTTCGTTCCTTCTCTGTGCAGGAGTTCTAAATTTTTCAGGTCCGAATTTTCACCTGTTGGGCTATATTTCAATGACTAGAGTTTATTAAAAACAAACAAACAAAAAACCAAGTCTATGCCTAAACCTTTAAATGTTTTTTTTTTGTACCCTTTTCTCTATCAGTTTTAGAGTTTCAGGTCTTACAGTAAATTCTTCAATTTATTTGGACTGTTCCACTCATTGAAGATGGTGTCTCTTCTCCAAGTACATATTTTATCACCTTTATCAAGAATTTGATGACTGCAGCTTTGTAAGTTAATTTCTAGGTTGCTTATTCTGTTCTGTTGATCTATGTGTCTGTTTTTAAAAACACTTTCATGCTGTTTTTGTTACCATGGCTTTGTAGTATAACTTAAAATCATGTATTGCCAAACTTCCAGTATATTTTTTTTAACTCATGATTATTTTTTTTGCTCATGACAACTTTGACTATCCAGGGTCTTTCTTGCTTCAATATGAGTCTTAAGATTTTTTCCTATTTCTGTGAAGAATGGCATGGGAGTTTTTAATTGGAGTTGCATTGAGTTTGAACATTGCCTTTAGTAGACTAGCCCTATTTACAATATTAATTCTAGTGTCTTCTTCAGTTGTTCACTTCAGTATTTTAAAGTTTTATTACAATGACCTGTGGCTTCTTGGTTAGGTTCAGTCTAGGTATTGTTTTAAGGCAAGGGACAGCAGTATCTCTGCTGGAGTTTTATCCAGTGTTGCTTTACCAGCTTCAGCATTGTCATCTGTGATTGACACTGCCTTTTCTCTCCACTGGTCTTACAGAAATAGGAAAGGGTCACAATTTACTCTGGTTACATCGCAGGGATTGTGGACTTCTGGAAACCTCTACTGAACTAGAAAGAAAGTTCTCTCTAGTTAAGGTAAGTTTTGTCTTGAGAAAACTTATATGTCATTGAGGCTTTGGTAGCCCTCTGTTTTTTTTAAATTTAATTAATTAATCAATTTATTTTACATGTCTTGGTGTTTTTTTTTTTTTTTTTTTTTTGCATGTATATAAGTGCACCATGTGTGTGCAGTGCCAGTGGAGGCCAGAAGATGGCACTGGATTTCCTGGGGCTGGAGTTACCGATGGATGGTTGCTGGGAACTGAACCTGGGTCCTCTGGTAGAACAACCAGTCTCTTAACCCATGAGCCATGTCTCCAGCCCCAACCTCTATGATTCTCTCTTTTCTTACTGTCTTGTTTTTCTTGCACCAACTATTCTCTTGTTCTGCATTTTAAATGATCCACTCCTGTCTATAATCATCTTGTTGGCTGGTTTCTGCTTGTTTTCTGGTTTTACTGTTGGAATGAAGGCCACATGAGCATGGCTTCCACACCTTCACCAGCTCCCAGACCAGTGCCTGAGAGTTAAACAGAGCTGCAATAGACACATGTTGCATGAATTACTGTGTTCATTACAAAGGTTCAAGGTCAAAGCTAGCATTCTGTTCAGATCTTATTACTGCCATTATCATTTAGGATAACAAGTTCTTTTCAGCAACTTGCTTTCCTTAGTACTGCCATTAAATTCTGACTTATATGTGAAAAGAAGACTGAAGTGTTTAGAAAGAGGCACCCTCAACGACGATTGGCAGGTGTCTCTAGTACCCAGGCCCTTTTGTCCCTTAGTTGCTATTTTAAGTTTAGCTTAATATTTTCCATTTATAGTGAATTTAAACTATATTTGATGTGCAAACAGACTGTAATTTTGTTTGCTTGTTTGTAAAAAGTAGCTGAGTCTCACTCAGCTAATGACAAGTGGCCAACTGTTCAAATTGGACAGATAGGAGCTGTAACCAAGTGAGCTATCACTAAACTATCCCACCCTTTGTGTTTGTTAACCTACTTATGTGTTGGGACCAAGAACTCAGGGCCATTTTCAGCCTTGTTATGTAGTGATGGTTTGTTTTTCATTTAAAATTTTTTATTTCATTTTACATTCCAACCACAGTTCTCCCTCTCACCCCTCCTCCCACCCCCAATATTTTGTTTGTAATCTAACAAATAAAGCTTGCCTGAAGATCAGAGTGCAGAGCTAAGACACTAATTAGCTACACACATAGTTAAGAGCTAAGCCACTAGTTAGCTACACATACACTAAGCCACTAGTTAACCACCCACATACTAAGCCACTAGTTAATCATAGAGGACAGACACTCAGGAGACAGAGGCACATGGATATCTGTGAGTTCAAGGACACCCTAGGCTACATGAGAATGAATTTGTCTAAAAGAGAACCACAGTTCATACCTTTGATCCCAGCACTTGGGATGACATGCCGTTAATCCCAGCACTAGAGGGGAATATAAGGCAGGAGCTCAGTGCAGTCTGGGTGCAGTCTGAGGCTTTGGTGGACAGTATTGCAGTCTGGTTTTGCTGAGGACAGTATCGCCCCTCTTTGGTCTTATCCTTGGTCAAGCGACTCTCTAGTGGCTTGGGTGTGTGGCTAACTAGTGGCTTAGCTCTTAACTAGGTGTGTGACTAAATAGTGGTTTAGCTTCCCTCTGTTCTTCAGGCAAGCTTTAGTTTTTAAATTACAAACGAAATATCACTATGGTGTCAATTTTCTTTTTTCTTTTTCTTTTTTCTTTTTATTTTTTATATATTTGAATTACAAACAAGATTGAATTACATGATGATCCCAGTTCCCTTCTCCCTCCCTTCCTCCTCTACCCCTGCCCCCAACTAAAATCCTATTTGTCATATGTCCTTTCTTCTAATCTACACCTGACTCAAAATTTCTGCTTCCTCATGACCTCTGCATCCTTCCTTTTCTTCTCTTCTCACTTTTGTAGCTTCCTCCCCCCTCTTCCCATGTTCTCAATTTGCTCAGGGGATGGCGACCCTTTCCCCTTCTCCAGGGGACAAAGTTTGTCTCTTTTAGGGTCTTCCTTGTTTACTAGTATCTCTGGCAGTGTGGATTGTAGGATGGTAATCCCTTACTCTATGTCTAAAATCCGCATATGAGTGAGTACATATCATGTTTGTCTTTTTGTGATTGGGTTACCTCGCTCAGAATGGTTTCTTTGAGTTCCATCCATTTTCCTGAAAATTTCAAGATTCCATTGTTTTTTTCTGCTGAGTAGTACTCCATTGTGTAAATGACCACATTTTCTCTATTCATTCTTCGGTTGAGGGGCATCTAGGCTGCTTCCAGTTTCTGGCTATTACAAATAATGCTGCTATGAACATGGTTGAACAGATGTCCTTGTATGAATGTGCTTCTTTTGGGTATATGCCTAGGAGTGGAATTGCTGGATCTTGTGGTAGACTGATTCCCATTTTCTTGAGGAGTCGCCATACTGATTTCCAAAGTGGCTGTACAAGTTGGCACCCCTACCAGCAGTGGAGGAGCGTTCCCCTTTCTCAACATCCTCTCCAGCATAAACTGTCATTGGTGGTTTTGATTTTAGCCATTCTGACAGGAGTAAGATGGTATCTCAGAGTTGTTTTGATTTACATTTCCCTGATAGCTAAGAATGTTGAACACTTTCTTATGTGTCTTTCAGCCATTTTAGATTCCTATATTGAGAATTGTCTATTTAGTTATGTACCCCATTTTTTAATTGGGTTGTTTGGTGTTTTGGAGACTAGCTTCTTGAGTTCTTTGTATATTTTGGAGATCAGTCCTCTGTCAGATGTGGGGTTGGTGAATATCTTTTCCCAGTCTGTGGGCTGTCGTTTTATTTTACTGACTGTGTCCTTTGCCTTGCAGAAGCTTCTCAGTTTCAGGAGGTCCTGTTTATTAATTGTTGATCACAGTGTCTGGGCTACTGGTGTTATGTTCAGGAATCGGCCTCCTGTACTGATTAATTCAAGGGTATTTCCCACTTTATCTTCTAGTAGTTTCAGTGTGGCTGGGTTTATGTTGAGGTCTTTGATCCTTTTTGACTTAAGTTTTGTGCAGGACAAAAGGCTTGGGTCTATATGTAGTCTTCTTCATGTTGGTGTCAATTTTCTACCAGAAAGTATATCAGCTGTAGTTTTCTATTTCAACTCTGGGAGAACTTGAGAGCCTTCTCCCGAAGGCTTTAAGGCTCCATGATGGGACTCATTGTCATGCCCTGTGCTCGCTTAGATGCCTAGATGCCTTGCTTTCTACCAGTTGCTTCTCCGTCCCTCCATGCTTTGTTGTGCTCTCATTTAATTCCCAAATGAACTCTTTACACATGAATACTGGATTCAGGGTCTCTATGAATCCCAAACTTACACAGATGGGAATATTTTTCATAAAAGTTTTAGAAAAGCATTTTTATATTTTATTTCTAAGTGAGAGCACATGCACAACTATTCTGAAATGAAAATAACTTGGACAGAAGCAAGATCATTTCCTTCTTTATAGCATAGGTTTGACTGTCTTTTAATTAGTTTGCATATTTTAATCATGCAAAACTACATCAATGACAAGCCTGGCAAGATATCTTCAGTGGTGCAGTTGTGGTACTTATATCTTGGGGGGTAACCAACAACTGTGTAATTGGGCTTAATGCCTACTCAATAGAGGGACTACATACCTTATGCTGAAAACATAATCACTACTTGTGGTTAATGAAGTCCTGGAACCTAGAGGAGAATCTACTGCTGTTTCTTGCCTAAACCAGTATAATTTCTAACTGCATTTTAAGCTCCAACACCTTATACCTTATACCTACAGATAACTGTAACTCTCACCCCTCACTGAAAAAAAACTTCTTTCTGCAATAGTGAGAGACTATTTTAAAATGTTACAAAGAGCGAACAGGCAGAGAACAACAAGCAGTGGGGTCCCTGACCACCACTGATGCATCTACAGCACAACCCCTACACCTAAGGCTCAGGGCACATGACAGAAGAGGGACCTGAAAGATTGTAAGAGTCAGAGGACCAGATGTCTTCTGTTAGTGTCTTCTATATACGACAGGTAAGCTGCACATGAAAACTCAACAATCTGGTCACTTAAATGAGACATGCATAATGATCATGCCATTTGATATGCCAGTATCAATGGGGACGTCTCATAAGACCCCATTCCTAGATGAAGAGCTACAGGCAATTAATGGCTTCGGAGAGAGGGACAATTAATCTTCTCTAGGGACAAGACCCCAGATTATGCAGTTCTAAGTGATCATCATTGAACCCATGTATTTATCGTGACAAAAAGTGAACTCAGCAGGTTTTATATAGACAAATATAGGTACATGTATATAAAAATAATGAAAGAAGATGCCATCAACAATTTGAGAGTGATGAGGGCACACGAAGAGCTTCAGGGGAATGGAAATCATGTAAATACAGTATTCGTGTATGAAACTCTTGAAATAGGATTAAATTAAAATCAGTATCATTATTTCACAGAGATCTTCATTTAAAAAAGAGCTACTGGATAGTTTAACATATACTGTAATTGAATCTATTCTATTTTAAAATTAATTTAGATTTAAATTAAAACATAGTTAGATAAATTTCTTCCCTTTACTCCACTAACCCCTCTAGTGTCTTCTTCCTTTAGCCTTTCTCACACCCCTTAATACTTCTTAAATTCATGTCCTCTTTTCTTTGATTAATAATATATATGTATATATATATATATATGCATAAACACATCCATATATAAATAAAGTCTACTGAGTCTGTTTGGTGTTGCTTGTATGTGCACGACTTCAGGGCTGTGTACATGGTATTAGATAACCACTTGTAGTCTCCTTCCTGGAGGAGACTAATTCTCCCTCTTCTCAGCAGTCATTGGTTTACTGGCCCCTGTCAGATTTGTCCCTTCCATGTTAGCATGCCTATTGGTGTTTTCCTTGTTCAGGCTCATTTAGAGAGCCATATTGTTGTGGTATCACGAGCATTGCTTCTCCATAATTTGTAATATAAACAACCTCACAGCAGACTTTCTGGTCCTCTGGCCCTTGCACATTGTTTTCTGGCCCCAGCTTCTGTGATGGTCCTAGAGCTCTGGGTGCTTGGGTTGCATTATAGATTCATCACTTGGGGCTGGGCATCCAGTGATTAGTTGCTGTCTATATTATGTCCGGTTGTGGCTTTTCTGCAATGGTCTCTGCTGCAAAGAGAGGTTTCTTTATTGAAAGGTGAGTGCTACATTTATCCATTTGTGTAAGGTTTCATCCTTTTTCTATGGATGGATATTTAGACTGTTTTCCATGTTTGGTGAATATAACTTAAAAAACAAAATAAACAGCACAACTTTATTTTTATTTATTATTTTGTGTATGTGTGTAGTATTTATGTATGCACATATATGTGTTCATGTGTGTATATGAAGGTCAGAGGTCAATGTTGGATGTCTTCCTCAGTTACTCCACCTTATTTTTTGGATATGGTCTCTCAATAAACCTAGAACTTACTGGTTCAGCTAGATGACTTACTGGATGGCAAGCTCCAGTGTTCTGCCCGTCTTTCCTCACCTGTCCCTCTCTCCCAGTGCTGGGTTACAGATGGATGCCATCTTGCCCTGCTTTTACATGGGTACTGGGAATCTAAACTCAGGTCCTAGTGCTTATGTTGCTAATAATTTACAAACTGAACAATCTCATCAGTCCAAATAATACAATCAATGTTAGACAAATATCCCCTTCCTTCCTTCCTCCCCCTTCCTTCTTTTATTTCTTATCTTTTTTCTTTTTTCGAGGCTAAATTCCTGTCTGTTGGATATTTGGATAAAAATGCATATGTATTTTGTTAGATATTACCAAACTCTACTTTCGGGAGTATAATCATTTTCCTGGGACTCTAATAACAAATTACTACAAGTTGGCAGTTTAAAGCCTAGTTTCTCATAATGGAGTCACAATATCTTATAAATGAATGTGAGGATCATGAAAAATTTGGCAGCAATGAAGGTATCTGAATATGCAATGACCATAAATTCAGAATCGAATGTGTACTGGATTTGAATTGTTCATGCAGGTCTTGACTGGGATGCATCTCAAAGCTTCCCAGCATCATTGATTCTGTGCAAGAAGCATGAGAACTTCACCAACTAACACAGCTCAGATGTAAGGGTATTGTATAATATGAATTGTAGGTTTTTTCACTACACATACACAGTTCTCTGCTCTTGTAGAAGCATAGTGGCTTAATTATGGAAAAGAGACAATATTTTCCTCTCGTCATGCCTCAGCTTATAAAGATCAAATTTGTAATCCTGTGTTAGAATGTATGATTTTTATGTTTGAGCTGCTGGTGAGTTTCATAAAAAAATTGCTAAATGAATTTTAGCTTGTTATTAGGACAGAATTTCTAGCAGTCTCTGAAGTGGTCCTAAATATACTCTTTCTACTTCACATTATCTATTTATATGGAATAGTAGGCATTCTTAGTATTTACGATTATATACTGATCACTCTAAAAATACTGATCACTCTGTAACAAAATTAAAGATGTCTTATGACCTAAAGTATCAACAATTCAGCCACTATTTAACTCTTCATGTAAAAATAAACAATATCTTTCTCACTAGGATGCAAATTAATTTTTGTATTCAATAAATGGTAAAATTACTTGTAAACAGAAGAATTGTCTCAAAATAAATTTATCAGTAAATGTTTGGTTTGTCTATCACACACACACACACACACACACACACACACACACACACACACACACACACACACAACTCAGGGTCATGTAAATATTTCCTGGATAAAACGGGATCATGGATAGGAAAAGTTTATGCAACTTTGGTTGAATACAATAGCAATTTATTCTTTTATTGAGAGTGGAAAATCTGGAGTCTAGCTATGGACAGGGCTTCACTCCTATCAAAGCTTCTAGGGATGGGACAACGGATTCTTGACTCTTCTCAATCCTGATGGTTTCTGAAGTACTCAGTGTTCTATTTTGGTGATTTAGCTAGATGACTTACTGGATGGCATCCTAATGTGATGTTCTTCTCACACCTGTGTCTAAACTTACCTTTTTTCATGAGGGCGCCAGTAACCAAGGTAGGTCCTAGCAGAATCCATCATGACCTCATCTTTACTTTCACTTGTGACTAACTGATTTCTAATAATCTCACATTCACAGGTGCTGTGGATTAGGGTTTGAACATATCTTTCTACAACGACACAGTTCGTTCACTCAAAGTACACAGCCATGATATTGCTGTCAGTCATAGGCAAGAGTGTCTGCTTCCCCAAGCCCTATTAAAGGACAATATTGTCACATTCAAAGCTTTTCGCCAACAGTCCAGACCCTAGACGATATCTTAGCATTTCTGTTTCTCTTGTTAGGAAAGATGTGAAACGTACTGTCAAAGGCGTATGCACCATGTTTGTCAGTTCTTCCTGTTGTTTTAGACTATAATGAAAAGTGTATTGAGATTTTCAGATGCATGCTGTAGAGAGGGAATATTTGTGACAGTGGGTGTCATTAATTGCCACCATGTTGCTAGCTTTGTTTTATCCATTACCTTTGCCTCCCATGCATTCATCTACTCTAGATGCCATAACATTCCATTCATTAGAACATCAGTATGGGGCTCTGACACAAGGAGGTAGAAGAAGGACACAAATATCAACACTAGTATTATGCCTTACTAAAATTTGCAGTGATCCCTCAGCTTATCTGACGTGCTCTAGTTATCTTGAAAATCTTTTAGAAATATTATTCTTTTAATTTATAAAATAAGAGAATGATGAAAATTATGTCTTAGGTTCCTTTCCATTTTAAAATTTGGAGATTTATTCCCCAACACTGCATAATAAATGTGGGCAAAACTCGCTATTGTAAGCCTTGAAATGCTGCCTGATAATGAGCTCAATGCTTGCTTGTGAATTCTGCCTAGCACTCTCCTCATGTTCTCTTTCTTCAGCCTGTAATAATCTTATCTATTGTGCTACCATTAGATAGTTATCTATTACTCCTCTGAAAATAGAGTGATTTGGTTCCCTAAGAGAGCTTTGTTCTAAAAACATTTTTTTTTGGATGTGACTATAGGCTATAATGTCACCTTAATCTTTCTGTGAGCCTAATAAGGACTGAAAAATGTTCTTGGTGATGATATGATTGTAGGCTTGTCAGTTTCTTATTTGTCATATTCTATTAATTCTTTCAAAACCTTGGCCTTACCTCTCCTTTGTCCTTGAGTCATTTGTACACTGCTAGAGTCTATATGCTGTCCCTCTCAGGCAGAGTCAGATTGCTGCTGTTCATATCCGGCATTCATTAACTCCATTCTTGTGTAATCTTTCCTCATTGTGAAAGCTGGATTTATAAAGACTGCCAGCTTTACAGAGTTATCATGAAGATTAAACATGTTAGACCCTTAGTAACAATGTCCAGCACACAAGGCACAAAATAAAGCATAGCTCTCATTGGTCCAGCCATGTCTTGAAGGCCTCTGCCCTAGACCAGTTCTGTTTCCCCCTGTCACAATAAAAAAGCTGGATAAGGAGTAGTAGAACTGTACATGAGCATCACCATTTCTCACGTGAGACTTTTAAAATTAAAATTGATTAAAGTAAAAGAATACTAAACAGTTACTTTCTCTGTCCACCCAACCACGTATTTGTGGGAAGTGGATGGCCTACATACAGCAAGACATGACATTTCTTTCTGTCATTGCAGAAGTTCTGTTGGCATGATGACCAGACTTCTGGATGGCAGTGACAGCTTTAGTGACAGAGGGGCTCTTGTTCTTTCTTTGTTCCTATATCTTTTAGGAGGGAAAACTTGTTCTGTTTTCTTCATGGGATGATGATTTATGTAGAAAGATGGAAGAATCCACCGACTCTAGCTTCACTGTTAAAACAGATTAACAAATTAGAAATTACCCCTCCTATATGGGTGGGCATGCCTGCCTGTAAGTGCCACAGCAACTGTAGCAGCTTTCTTTTCTCCCCCACTCTCTGCTGTGTCTCAGATACTGAATGTGTATTCCCTTCTTCTGCTCATCCAACAATTCTTTGGTGCCCTTCCTATGAAGAAGCAGGAAGTCCAGTTGACAAATGTCCTGTGTGAACACTTCTGGCCATACCTGTGAGCCGCTCCAGCGTGTCCCTGCACCACAGTCTCCCTGTGAATCTCAAGTACCCCGGACTGTAAATGTGTTGCTTTTAATCACCACATATGTCTTTCTGTATTTGACTTGTGAAATTAGCATTCTATAAAATGTCCACTCAAATAATCGTTCCTCAGTGCCTACCCTACTAAGTCCAATTTCTTCTGCCTGACTTTTATAGTCCTTGTAATATGACCCCACTCTAAGTATATAATTTTCTTTCATTATTCAGTGTCTATTTGAGGAATGTCAATCATGTTTTTACCTTGAGATTGCAAAGGTATTTGGATGTATAATCTTCATAAAAGTTCTATGGATTAGGTTAATAGAAACACACAAAAATAAAAAAAGCACATATAATGTGCTAAAATGCCTTCCATAGTTTGAATATGGAGTAATGAAGTAAAATAAAATTCTCTTTATTAATTACCCAATCTTGTGTATACTATTATAATAGCAGAAAGTTGACTAAGTGCATAGTTGGAAATGTTCAAAGTACTAAGTTACCATGAAAGAGATAGTGATTAAGCACACACACACACACACACACACACACACACACACACACACACACACACGAACTCATGCATGTGCACACAGACACATACCAGTCAATGAGGGGAGGGTGCCAGAGATAACGCCAAGGCAAGCAGCTACTAGATAAAAGTTGAAGTATGAAAAAAAGCATGAATCTATATTCCTCACTCCAAATAATGTTTTTGACCATAAGCCAAGACCCTGTATGTGTGTTTAAGCTCTATAAACTTTTGGAAGAAACCAATGTGTTTATTTCATTTTATCTCTGTGTCATTGAAAATGGATTTTTTTCTCATATAATACATCCTGATTATGGTTTTCTCTACTTCTACTCCTCTCAGTTCCTCCTCATCTCCCTCCCAATCTGGATCTACCCACTTCCTGTCCCTTATTAAAAAACAAACAGGCTTCTAAGGGGTTATAAAAACTAAGACATAGGAACAGAAGGAAACAAACAAAAGAGCCCAAGAGAAGGCACAAGCAACAGGTACAGATGCAGAGGCCCACTCATTTTCTGTTGGCCATCTACTGCTGGGCATGGTGTTTGCCCTGAGGAGTAAATTTTCATTTACAAATGGTTATCAAATGGAGATAGCTCCTGGGTCAGGGATGCTGGAATGTATCATTTCTTTCATCTCTAGGATCTTTTCTGACTTAGACCCAAAGAGACCTTGTGCATGTTGCCTCAGTCTCTGTGAGTTCATGTGTCGATCTTGTTAGTTTAGAGGGCCTTGTTTTCTTGGTGCTATTGACTACAAGAAACAGATCTCTCATATGGAAACATCTGATGTTTCAGAACAGATACATGTCTCCCCATACACAGAAGCTCTGTGATCATCAGACTTTAAGTCCAAAATTTATATTCCTTGGAAATCAAATAAATAAAAACCAGAGAAGAAAATTACCGATAAATATTTTAAGTATTCGCTTTGCATTATAAAGAGGAATTATAACTCACCATACCAAGAGTTAGAACACAAAACTCTGAGTTTGGTGGCACACTTTTATATTGCAGCCCTTGGAAGTGGAGGTAAGAAGATCACAAACTTAAAGTTATATTTGGTTACATTGGAAGTTCTAGGCAAGCTTGGGCTACATAGTGAGATCCTGACTCACCTAAATTGGGGCAAATATTAAAGTAAATGGAGATATATTGTTCTGTTTTTCTCCAAAAACTTTCTAGATTTAAAGGTTTATTTTGTATTTTCAGTTCTTAGAAATTAAAAATGTTACCATTTCTTTATTCTTATCATATCACAATGATCACCCCAAATAATTCAATATGGATTCATTTCCTTCTCATGAATGTTCTTCAAATACAATTGTAACTTTGACCTTTAAATTTTGGTCAAAAAGGAAGGCCAAAGCCTTAAGTTTCTGTTTTCTGCATGCCATATTCTCAGTTCCTTCTACATTACACTTTGTGATTGATTAGGTACATGGGTATTTTGATCTGGTGATGAAAATGGAGGACCTAAGATGATCCCAAGTGGGAGACTCATGGATGGAACTTGGGAAATTAAGAAAGGTTGGGGTCCAATTTTAAACATAAATTTCAGATACCTGTAGGTGATGACAACAAACGAGTCCTTTTTTATTTAAAAATTATTTTTTGTTTTATGTACCAACCCCAGTTCCATTTCCCTCTCCTTTTCCCACCTCCCCACTTCCCTCCCTTCCCACCCCCTATCCACTCCTCATGGGGGTAAGGCTTCCTTTGGGGAGTCAACAAAGTCTTACATACCAAGTTGAGGCTGGACCCCCCTCCCCCCCCCCCCCGCCCACCGCATCAAGACTGAGCAAGGTAGATAAGCAAAGGGAATGGGCTCCAAAAAGCCAGCTCATGCACCAGGGATAGATCATGGTGCCACTGTCAGTGCCCCTCAACAGATCTGTTAACCACATTCAGAGGGCCTAGTTCAGTTCTCTGAAGGTTCCCAAGCTGTCAGTCCAGAGTCCATGAGTCCCACTTGCTCAGGTCAGCTGTCTCTGTGGTTTTCTCCATCATGCTCTTGACTCCCCCTCGTTCATATGATCCCTCCTCCCTCTTTTCAGTCGAACTTCAGGAGCTCAGCCCAGTGCTTGGCTGTGGGTTACTGCATCTGTTTCCATCAGTCACTAGATGTAGGTCCTATGATGACAATTAGGGTAGCCACTAATCTGATTAAAGGGGAAGGGCCCAAATGAAACCCTTTCCAGACAGAAATCTTCAAGCTATTCTAAAATAGAAACCAGACTGAAGTAAGCATCATTTTCCTTAGTGGAGTACATTCCAGCATATGCTAACCTTGTATTGAGTCTCTGATGTGGTCTTTCTAACTCCGAGTAACTTAGAGTTCCATGGTATATAACCAAGAAACTCCAGTCTAGTTAATACTGTCCATCAAAAGTGAGTAAACTGTGGGGTTTACTTCTTGGTAACCACTAATGACAGAACTGGCTCAGCTGTCCTTTCTGCTGTCCAGCATCCTGCTCACAGCTGCATACACAGTAGGTTTGGAGATGTAGCACTCCCAACTACTGCATACCCACTTACTCCTATATCACCTTTTTCAACTTTCTCTTTAGCTCCTCAGTTCAAAGCTGGGATGTTAATGTTTTTTTTTTAGATTAAATTCTGGTTACAATATTATAAGTAAGTTGTTTTATACATATAGGAAATGGAAGTATTCTGTATTTTGAACTGTTAGTGATATATCTAAGCCTTGATTGTTGTTAATGTTTGCTAGAGGGTATTTCTTGCAACCAATAGCCATTATGACCAAAAATCCTTGGAGTTTATGATAATGGGATACACATTATTTTTGGCATGATTTTATGGCAATATTAAGGTAGTAGTATATTAAAATATTGTTTGCAAACACCTTTTCAAATACATTATTGTATTTTTATTCTTTAACAATCCTTGGATTAGTTGCATTTTCAAAATTTAAAAAACCAGAAATCAAGTCTTAGATGTCTGTAATTCAAGTATCAAGATTTTAGTGGATGTCATTAGGTCTAGCAACTAACAAGATTGCATAACTTGAATACATTAGATTAAAAGTCAGCACTTGGATAGAAAGATGTGCAGCTATTTTAAATTTAAAGTACTGAGGAAAACCTGGAAAATCTTAGAGATATTTCATAAAAGGTAACCAAGAGCAGTTATTTTTTATTCTTCAAAATATTTTGTGTTAGAGATTCAACCCAGGACCTTACAAAGCTAAGTGCACAGTCTACCTTTGAACTTCACCCCCAGCCTCTACAGTTGCCATTTTCAATGATGTAATGACAACATTCCCAGAGCTAAGCAGCACAAATGATGCACTTCCATTGAGAAGATTAGGCATACGCTGTTTTGTGTAGTTAGACAAGTGAGATAAAAAGAAGCAGGAATTATCCTGCCTCATGTCAGATTGTCAGCATCAAGGAAAGAAAGGTGGTTTCAGGTGTAACATGTGGATTCCTAGTGTATGAGGACATGGATTCCCAGAGTTTAAGGATATAGATTTCCAGGGCATAAGGATATGGATTCCCAGGTTATGAGGATATGGATTCCCAGGGTATGAGGAGATGGATTCTCAGGTCTGAGGATATGGATTCCCATTGTATAAGAATATGGATTCCCAGAGTATGAGGATATGGATTCCCAGTGTATGAGGATATGGATTCCCAGTGTGTGAGGAGATGGATTCCCAGTGTGTGAGGATATGGATTCCCAGTGTGTGAGGATATGGATTCCCAGTGTATGAGAATACAGATTCCCAGGGTGTGAGGATATGGATTCCCAGGGTGTGAGGATATGGATTCCCAGTGTATGAGAATACAGATTCCCAGGGTGTGAGGATATGGATTCCCAGGGTGTGAGGATATGAATTCCCAGGGTGTGAGGATATGGATTCTCATGATATGATAATCTTACAAAATGAGGAGAATGAGCTGTGTTACAATCCTTTCATCTAGGTACAGTTTACTATCACTTTTAAACAATGTTAAATAATAATTCTGAAGATTGGCCCTATGTCAAATGTTGAAATAGTGGGCTTATAGTCTCCTGGGGGGTGCTTAGTTAACTGATAATAGCCTGTGACTGTGTCTAAATATAGAGATTACAGCATAAGGAGGAAAAGTCTATTCTGGTTCTCAATATTCCTAATGCTCTGACCCTTTAATAAAGTTTTGCATGTTGTGGTGACTCCCAAGCATAAAATTATTTTCATTGCTGCTTCATAACTGAAACTGTGCTACTGTTATGAATAATATGTGAATATCTGATATGCAACCCTTGTGAAAAGGCCATTAGACTCCAAATGGGTCATGACCCACAGGCTGACAGTCATTGTTCTAGGAGAGGCAAACTGGCATGTTTTGAGCAATCCTAATGAAATAACCCTATAGCAAGGAAGTGAAGTCTCCAGGAACTAGCCATTGAGGACTGCAGGACTACCAACAACTATATGAGTGATCTTGGAATAGAACTGTTCTCTAAATGCATTTAGAAATGTCTGCACTCTTGGTTGAGTTTTTTACTTTAATGTTATGAAAGACTGTAAAGAAGTAAAAACTAGCTGTTGGGGTTGTCTTGCATGAAAACTCAACCCTGTTACATGCTGCCTGACTTGAGTGTCTTTGGAAACTCTAGTAACAAGCTGCCATAACCACCTCAGTCCTTCATCTTGCATGTCTGTAAAGCCAGCACTGTGTGGGCACAGGAAATGTAGCTTGCTAGCTTGTGATATAGCCTGGATCCCTGTCATAGCTGCTGTGACTTTTAAGGTTCTTAGTTGCTGACTCTGGGATAATACTCCCCAGCTCATGCACATTTACTAGCAAAGACATACTACGGACAACATTCTCAGTTCACACTTTCTCCTTTAAACTGAATTTGAATTTTTATAAGCAGCAGCTTTACTGTGGGTAGGGTTTTGCCCTCACAGGCCCTTTCTGATTGTCCCAGGGCAAAGTGTCAGGTTCCTCTTTAATGGCAGGACTTTCTTCAACAATCACCCTGTTGGAATCAAATCTGTTGGTTAAGTTTAGCCATGCTAATCACATTTCTTAACCTAACTGCATTTAAAAAAATTCTAAAACTTTTTTCTTAACTTTAAAAACCATAATGTATGTTGATAATGTTCTAATCATCCTTTAACTCCTTCCAGATATCCCCTTCTCCCTTCCTACCCAACTTCATGTCCATTTTCTTCCCTCTAAAGCAAAAACAAATAAAAAAATCAATAAGAAAACAAAAAAATAAGAAGACAAAACTAAACCTACAAAACTAAAATAAAACCCAATATATCCATGGAGTTGGTTTTGTGTTGGCCAAGTATTCCTAGGCATGGCACCTACCCTGTAGTGTGGTTGACATACTCAGTGTCTTAGGGTTTCTAATCCTGAGAAGAGATACTATAAGGAAAGCATTTAATTGGATGGCTTACAGTTCAGAGATTCAGTCCATTATCATCCTGTTGGGACATTGTGGCATGCAGGCAGACATGGTTCTAGAGAAGTAACTGAGAGTTCCACACCTTGCACAGGCAACAGGAAGTGGTCTGTATCACGACATGGCTTGAGCATATATAAGATCTAAACCCTGCCTCCACAGTGACACACTTCCTCCAACAAGACCACACACCTATTTCAACAAGGCCTCACCTCCTATAATAGGAGGCTCCCTCAATTTTCTTTTGAATCACCACACCCAATGACACTCCATTGTAGGGAACTGATTTTCCCTTTACCAGTAGGTATAAATTTCGAACAGCTTCTTGGTTAGGAGTGGTACCTTGTGTCTAATTCTATTTGATATCTTTATTATCTGGTTCCTAATTTGGATTCTCATAAAAACAATGAGAATAATCCTGTTAAAGTCTAGATGTTAGGCTGTCTTGAAATTTCCTTCATCAAACAACTCAGCCTGTTAGCTTCACTAAAACTTTCAGGAGATGAGCAGAATGTAGCCAGAGCACCACCACCACCACCACCACCACCATCACCACATCACCACCACCATCACCACCACCACCACCATCACCACCACCAACCACACCATCACCATCACCACCACACCATCACCACCCACCACCACCATCACCACCACCACCACCACCACCACCACCACCACCATCACCACCACCATCACCACCACCAACACGACCACCACCACCATTACCACCACTCTCACTACCACCCATCACAATCACCACCATCATTAGCATCACCATCAAGATCATCATTAGAATATGACACCAAAGACTTTTAATCTGATTTCTGGTAGAGTTCTTGTTCTCCTGGGAAACATATGAGTTGGGTCTCCCTTATCTACTTTTCTGTCATCATTATGATTTCAATTCCCACTAGAAAGGCCTATTTTAGGACTTCTCTGGTTTACGGATTTTTACATTCTTCCTTTAAATAAACACCAAAGGCCCAGAGATTTCATGGTCGGGCTTATCACACTTAACCCCACTTCTTGGTACTGACTTTCTTATCTCTGCAATTGAAACCTTGACAGGAAGTGATCAAGGGCAAGAAGGATTTATTTTAATGAAGTTTCATGGTGGAGGAGGCATGGTGGTTGGGGCTCTGAGCACTTAGCTGATCATATCACTGTAGCAGATGGAAGCAGGGAACTGAAGCCAGGAAGTCACCGTCAAGCAAATGCTTTTATTTATACACCTTTTTTAGGACTTCTGAGACAATTAAGCTATTGTGTTTTGTATTTTTCTTCTTTTTGTTTCTTGCTGTTTATCTTCATCATTCACTTTCTGATCTTCAGGACTTTTTTTCCTTTAAAAATACCCTGTGCCTATATTATTTTCTTAAATCTTAAGTGAACATTCTTACTTTTTAAATAAAATAAGTGAACTTCATGAACTCATTTGAAACTTTTTTTCAAACTTTTTAAAAAGTTTGAAATAATTTTGGTTTGAAATGTTTTATTTTGAAAAAAGTGTTTTTAATCACTTACGTTTTAGCTGCCCCCTTACCCCCTTGCTTATAAGACAGGGTCTCTCTACATAACCCAGGGTGGCCTCTAACTCCTAGTCAGTTTGTCTTGGATTCCTGAATTGTTGGATTACAGAAAGTTTGGCTTAAGTGTGTAAACTCACTAATCCCTTATTTTACATTGTAATATGCAAGTGAGGAAGAAAGAATTACAATATATTTTTTTCTCTTTTTATTATTATTATTATTATTATTATTATTATTATTATCATTATTATTATTAATTCAAGTTAGTGAACAGGCTTATTTCACATGTAATTCCCCTCTCCCTCTCCCTCCCCTCACCCCCATTCCTTCTCCCCCACCTCCAACCTACCCCCCACCCCATCCACCCACCACTCCCCAGGCAGGGTAGGGCCCCCAACCGGGGCTCCACCAAGTCTACCAAATTTTCCTGTGCTGGGCCTAGGCCCCTCCCCATGTGTCCAGAGACAGAGAGCATCCCTTCAAGTGGGATAGGCTCTCAAAGTCCCCCCCACCCACCAGGGCAAAACACCAGTCCACCTCCAGAGGCTCCCAGGAGTGCAGGGGCCTCCCCATTGGCATCCATGATCAGGGGGCTGAATTAGTCCTGTACTGGCCTCCCAAAGAGCATCTGGGGTCGATATGCTTTCCCTTTTTCAGGCCAACTGTTTCTGTGGGTTTCTCCAACCAGGTACAGACCCCTTCGTTCTTCATTCCTCCCTCTCTTCAACTAAGTTCCAGATTTCAGCTCAGTGTATTTCTGTGGATGTCTGTCTCTGCTTCCATCAGCCACTGGATGAGGACTCTAGGATAGCATAGAGAGTAGTCATCAATCTCATTCTAGGGGAAGGGTTTCTAGGCCATCCTCTCCTCCACTGCCCGGACTGTCAGATCGTGTCATCCTTATAGGTCTCTGGAGATCTTCCTAGTTCCAGATCTCTTCTCGGACCTATAGTGGCTCCCTCTGATATGGTATCTCTCATCCTGCTCTCTCTCCTCTATTCTTCCCCCAACTCAATATATCTGCTCCTCCATTTCTTCTCCTCTATCTTCTTGTGCTCTTATTGTGGCAGCACCCACTCCCCTACCCTCATGCTCTCAATTAGCTCGGGAGTTCATGCCACTTCCCATTCCTGGGGTCCATTTATCCCTTAGAGTCATTCATGATTTCTAGTTTCTTTGGGGAAGAGGATTATAGGCTGGTAAACCTTTGCTCTATGTCTAAAAATCATATATGAGTGAGTACATACCATGTTTGTCTTTTTGTGATTGGGTTACCTCACTCAGGATGGTTTCTTCTAGTTCCATCCATTTGCCTGCGAATTTCAAGATTCCATTGCATTTTTCTGCTGAGTAGTACTCCATTGTATAAATGTACCACATTTTCTCTTTCCATTCTTCAGTTGAGGGGCATCTAGGTTGCTTCCAGGTTCTGGCTATTACAAACAATGCTGCTATGAACATGGTTGAACATATGTCCTTGTTGTATGGACATGCAGTATTTGGGTATATACCCAAGAGAGGAATGGCTGGATCTTGAGGTAGACTGATTCCCATTTTTCTGAGCAACAGCCATACTGATTTCCAAAGTGGTCTTACAAGTTCACACTCCCACCAGCAATGGAGGAGTGTTCCTTCTCCGCAACCTCTCCAGCATAGGTTGTCATTGGTATTTTTGATTTTAGCCATTCTGACAGGTGTGAGGTGGTATCTCAGAGTTGTTTTGAGTTGCATTTCTCTGATGGCCAAGGATTTTGAGCACTTTCTTAAGTGTCTTTCAGCCATTTCAGATTCCTCTGTTGAAAAATCTCTGTTTAGTTCTGCACCCCACTTTTTAATTTCATTGTATGGTGTTTTGGTGGCTAGCTTCTTGAGCTCCTTGTATATTTTGGAAATCAGTCCTCTGTCAGATGTGGGGCTGGTGAAGATCTTTTCCCATTCTGTGGGTGGTCATTTTGTCTTACTGACTGTGTCCTTTGCCTTACAGAAGCTTCTCAGTTTCAGGAGGTCCCATTTATTGATTGCAGACCTCAGTGTCTGTGCTTCTGGCATGATGTTCAGGAATCGTTCTCCTGTGCCAATTTTTTCAAGGGTTATTCCCACTTTCTCTTCTAGAAGTGTGGCTGGATTTATGGAGAGATCTTTGATCCATTTGCACTTAAGTTTCGTGCATGATGACAGGTATGGATCAATCTGCAATTTTCTGCATGCCCGAATCCAATTGTGCCAGCACCATTTGTTGAAGATGCTATCTTTTTTCCATTGTATGGATTTAGCACCTTTGTCAAAAATAAGGTGTTTGTAGGTGCGTGGGTTAATATCTGGGTCTTCAATTCGATTCCATTGGTCTATCTGTCTATTCTTGTGCCAATACCAAGCTGTTTTCAGAACTATGGCTCTATAGTAGAGCTTGAAGTCAGGGATGGTGATGCCTCCAGAAGATCTTTTATTGTAAAGAGTTGTTTTGGCTATCCTGGGTTTTTTATTTTTCCATATAAAGTTGAGTATTGTTCTTTCAATGTCTGTGAAAAACTGTGTTGGGATTTTGATGGGGATTGCGTTGAATCTGTAGATTGCTTTTGGTAGGATTGCCATTTTTACTATGTTAATTCTGCCTATCCAAGAGCATGGGAGATCTTTCCACTTTCTGGTATCTTCTTTAATTTCTTTCTTTAAAGTCTCAAAGTTCTTATTGTACAGGTCTTTCACTTTTTTGATTAGTGTTACCCCCAGATATTTATGTTGCTTGTGGATATTGTGAAAGGTGATGTTTCCCTGATTTCTTTCTCATTGGGTTTATCATCTGTATACAGTAGGGCTACAGATTTTTTTGAGTTAATTTTGTATCCTGCTACCTTGCTGAAAGTGTTTATCAGCTGTAGGAGTTTCCTGGTAGAGTTTTTCGGGTCACTTATGTAGACTATCATGTCATCTGCAAATAGTGAAAGTTTGACTTCGTCCTTTCCAATTTGTATCCCTTTGAACCCCTGTTCTTGTCTTATTGCTCTAGCTAGAACTTCAAGTACAATATTGAAGAGGTATGGAGAGAGTGGACATCCTTGTCTTGTTCCTGATTTTAGAGGAAATGCTTTGAGTTTCTCTCCATTTAGTTTGATGTTGGCTATTGGTTTGGTGTATATTTCGTTTATCATGTTTAGATATGTTCCTGTTATTCCTGTTCTCTCCAAGATCTTTATCATGAAGGGATGTTGGATTTTGTCAAAGGCTTTTTCAGCATCTAGTGAGATGATCATGTGGTTTTTCTTTTTCAGTTTGTTTATATGGTGGATTACATTGATGGTTTTTCGTATGTTGAACCATCCTTGCATCCCTGGGATGAAGCCTACTTGATCGTGGTGGATGATTTTTCTGATATGTTCTTGGATTCAATTAGCCAATATTTTATTGAGTATTTTAGCATCGATGTTCATGAGGGATATCGGTCTGTAGTTCTCTTTCTTAGTCTTATCTTTGTGTGGCTTGGGTATCAAAGTGATTGTAGCCTTGTAGAAAGAGTTTGGCAATCTCCCATCTGCTTCTATTGTGAGGAACAGTTGAATTTCTAGTAGAATTCTGCAGTGAAGCCATCTGGCCCTGGGCTTTTTTTGTTTGGGAGGCTTTTGATGACTGCTTCTATTTCATTAGGGGTAATGGGTCGATTTAAACTGTTTATCTGATCTTGATTTAATTTTGGTAAGTGATATTTATCCAGGAAACTGTCCATTTCCATTAGATTTTCCAATTTTGTGGAGTACAGATTTTCAAAGTATGACCTAAAGATTCTCTGGATTTCCACAGTGTCCGTTGTTATATCCCCCTTTTTGTTTCTGATTTTGTTAATTAGCGTGCTCTCTCTCTGCCTTTTGGTTAGTTTGGCTAGAGGTTTGTCTATCTTGTTGATCTTCTCAAAGAACCAACTCTTTGTTTCATTGATTCTTTGTAATGTTTTCCTAGTTTCTACTTTATTGACTTCAGCTCTCAGGTTGATTATTTCCTGGCGTCTACTCCTCCTTGGTGTGTTTCCTTCTTTTTGCTCTAGTGCTTTCAGTTGTTCTGTCAGTCCTCTAATGTGACTTTTCTCTAGTTTCTTCATGTGGGCACTTAGTGCTATGAACTTCCCTCTTAGCACTGCTTTCAGAGTGTCCCATAAGTTTGGATATGTTGTGTCTGCATTCTCATTAGATTCTAGGAAGTCTTTAATTTGTTTTTTTATTTATTCCTCAACCCAGGAATGGTGCAATTGGGTGTTATTCATTTTCCAAAATTTGCAGGTTTACTGCCATTTGTATTGTTGCTGAATTCTAGCTTTAATGCATGGTGGTCTGATAAGATACAGGGGGTTATTTCAATTCTTTTGTAACTATGGAGGTTTGCTTTGTTGCCTACTATGTGGTCAATTTTAGAGAAGGTGCCATGTGGTGCTGAGAAGAAGGTATATTCTTTTGAGTTTGGATGGAATGCTCTATAGATATCCGTTAACCCCAGTTGGGTCATAACTTCTTTCAGATCCTTTGTTTCTTTGTTAAGTTTCTGTCTGGTGGTCCTGTCTAGTGGCGTAAGGGGGGTGTTGAAGTCTCCTACTATAAGTGTGTGTGGTTTTATGTGTGGTTTGAGCTTTAGTAATGTTTCTTTCACAAATGTGGGTGCCTTCGTATTTGGAGCATAGATGTTCAGGATTGAGATTTCATCTTGATGGACTTTTCCTGTGATGAGTATGAAATGCCCTTCTTCATCTCTTTTGATTGATTTTAGTTTAAAGTCCAATTTGTTAGATATTAGGATTGCTACACCAGCTTGTTTCTTGAGCCCATTTGATTGGAAAATCTTTTCCCATCCTTTTACTCGCCTGTCTTTGAAGTTGAGGTGTGTTTCTTGTAAAAAGCAGAAGGATGGATTCTGTCTTCGTATCCATTCTGTTAGCCTATATCTTTTTATGGGTAAGTTAAGACCATTGATTTTTAGGGATATTAATGTCCATTATTCGTTGCTTCTTGTTTGTTTTGGATTTATTGTTGGTGGTGTCATTGTGTGTGGATTTTGCCCTCCTGCTTCTTTTTGTGTTTGGCAAAATTAGATTATCTATTGCCTGTGTTTTTGTGCATGTAGTTATGTTCCTTGGGTTGGAGTTTTCCTTCCAGAACCTTCTGTAGTGCTGGATTTGTGGATATGTATTGTTTAAATCTGTTTTTGTCATGGAATATCTTGTTTTCTCCATCTATATGATTGAAAGTTTTGCTGGGTACAGTAGTCTGGGTTGACATCCATGCTCCCTTAGTGCTTGTAGGGTATCTATCCAAGACCTTCTGGCTTTCAGAGTTTCCATTGAGAAGTCGGGTGTGATTCTAATTGGTTTGCCTTTATATGTTACTTGGCCTTTTTCCTTTGTAGCTCTTAATATTTTCTCTTTATTCTGTAGATTTGGAGTTTTGATTATTATGTGTCAGGGGGACTTCTTTTTGTGGTCCAGTCTGTTTGGTGTCCTATAAGCTTCTTGTACTTTCATAGGCATATCTTTCTGTAGGTTGGGGAAGTTTTCTTCTATGATTTTGTTGAATATGTTTTCTGTACCTTTGAGCAGTGTTTCTTCACCTTCTTCTACACCTATTATTCTTAGGTTTGGTCTTTTTACGGTGTCCCATATTTCCTGGATATTTTGTGTTAGGGATTTGTTGGACTTGAGGTTTTCTTTGGTTGATGAATGTATATCCTCTAGCGAGTCTTCAATAGCTGAGATTCTCTCTTCTGTCTCTTTGATTCTATTAGTTATACTCATGTCTTTAGATCCTGATCGTTTATCCAGTCTTTCCATTTCCAGCATCGCCTCATTCTGTGTTTTCTTTATTGTGTCTAATTCAACTTTCATGCTTTGAACTGTTTCAAGAGCTTCCTTCACTTGTTTGGTTGTTTTATCTTGGGTTTCTTTAGCTTCTTTAAGAGATTTGTTTATTTCTTGAATTTTTTGGTTTGTCTTTTCCTCCATTTCGTGTAATTTTTTGCTTGCTTTTTCTTCTATTTCTTTAAGGGATTTTCTTGTTTCCTCTTTGAAGGTCTCTATCATCTTGCTGAGATAATTTTTGAGGTCCATCTCTTCTTCATGCACTATGTTGGGCTTTTCAGGTCTTGCTGGAGTGGAGTCCCTAGATTCTGGTGGTGTCATATTGGTTTTTCTGTTGTTGAGCGAGTTCTTATTCTGTCTTTTTCCCATATCTTTTTCCAGTGAGTGCAGGTAAGATCTCTCTATCTCCTCTTGTTACGCTGTAGTGTGTGTGGGCCAGGAATTCAATGCCCGAAGCTCTGGATGGTCTTGCCTCTCTCCTCACTCTGAAGGAGTTAGGCCTCCATAGGATCGGGTGTGTGGGGGCGGGACAGGAAGTAAGAGTGGGGTGTTTCCAGGCTCTGGGGGTTCCTCACTGCCTGGGCAGGTCTACCCCAGGCAGGAGCAGGCCTGGGGAGATTGGGATGGATGGGGCTTTGATAGGGAGTTGGGTAAGAGCGGTGGATCACTCACCTCCTGGCGGATTGGTCGACTGGAATGGAAGGAAGAGTGGCCTATACCCAGATTCAGGGAGTTCCTCCCTGCCTGGGCATGTCTATTTCAAGCAGGGACAAGCCTGGGGGGATCTGGGTGAATGGCACTTTGGACAGGAGTTGGGTAATAGCAGGGGGTCACTCATCTGGTCTGTGATGAGTCTGCGGAAAGGGAAGGAAGAGTGGCCTGTACCCAGATTCAGGGAGCTCCTCCCTGCCTGGGCGTGTCTGTTTCAAGCAGGGACAAGCCTGGAGGGATCTGGTGAATGGCGCTTAGGACAGGAGTTGGGTAAAAGCAGGGGGTCATTCACTTGGTCTGTGATGAGTCTCTACACATATATTTTTAATTTGAAAATATTAACGTTACTTCTCCCCTTGATAACCATAGTTTCTAGCTATATCCTATTTCTGTTAGTAACAAAAGCATTGAACTGCAAGGAGCTTATTTTTAAAAACATTTCATGGTAAAATAGAACACAGAACAGAATGAAAACATGTTGTTTTGCAAGGTGATAACACAATTCACAACTGTGTGCTTCCCCCATAAGACCAAGTGATACTCAACTGCATCTGTAAGGCTTTACTTATTTTTTTAGAGAAAAACCATACTACATATGACAAAAATTGTGACAGGTCTTCTTGGTGGGTGTAGAAATGTTGGTTATGTTACCATCTGGTTGTTCCTCTGTGTTCAAAATGGTTGCAATCAAAACATACTAATGAAAGAGAACTGAGCACAGAGCTATGTAACATTTTCCAGTGTTTGAGATAGTATCCGAGGACAGTTGCTTTTTAAGATAAAAAGGAAATTGGAAGAAGGGGAAAAAGAAGGATGATAGACATTATTTATCTTTTTAGTTGACTGAATTGAAGTATTTTGCAGGTGTTTCCTAGTCTCAGTCTGATTTGCTTAACTTCATCTGATTAGTGGACAGTCTTTTAATATGTAATAATTGGTGGGAAGAAAATTGCCATGCAGTGTACCTCCAACTTTACAGTGCATCAGAATCTCCCTCAAGGTAGTTGGGGTCACTACAGTGTTCCTACTTCAGTAGGTCCGAGGTACACACGAAGGATTTCCATTTTTAGTAAGTTCCCACACAGTCTCCCACTTGGACGCTGCTGCAGACGGTCTTCATGCACAAAAGATGCTTCCAGCAGGTGTTTGAGGCCCACTGCTGCAGCAAATGCAGGTTAGAGAAAATGCCTTTCTAAAGTGTTCAGAAAATTACCCTTGTCTGATGGAGCTGCCTTCTTAGAGGTGGCTGGAAGTCTTCCCTTCCCCCCACTACAGCAATCTAAGGGCAGGTGACTGCCAAACTCTGGACCTCACCTAGAGAAAGGATAGCTCTATGCTGTGTGGTTTACAGCCTAGAGATGTTTCCAGCCTTATCACGCCCTCCCTGTCACCTACAGAGAAGCCTGAGACTGTTCCTCTTTTCTGTTTTCCACACTCAGTTTTGGGTATTTGATGATGAACACACCCTCAACCAAGCTCTGGCATCTACAGCCCCATACCCAGCTTTGCTTCTAGGGAACCCTGGCCTAGAAGCAAACATGATGACAACATGAAGCTTTTTGCTTCTAAGGATTGTCTTAAGGTCATTAAGTATTCTCTGGTGGTGTTGTGGGTTCTACTGGAAGCTGTTCAAAAGTTGGAAGCTCTTTGGTGGGTTGTATTTTCCCTGTCATTAAAGTTTGAAAGGCAGAGATATGGACTTAGCATGAAAATATTTTTAAAGAAATTATGTTTTGTTTTTCTATAAACTTTTAAAATTCAAATTGATTGAAAACAAGAAAAATTTGAATTTGGTCAACACACACACACACACACACACACACACACACACACACACACACACACGTTAATGAAGTCAGAATAATGAATGTGTTAACCACTAAAAGTCTGTCAGTCTATGGTGGGAGGGATGCTCAGTTGGAAATATGTTACTAGTCAGTTTTTCAGGAGGCTGAGTTCTCATTAGTTCTTTCACTTTGTAGCTTGATTGGTGGGCCTTCTAAGAAGGACTACCTGCTACCATCCAAAGGGAACATAATTCCTGGATTAAATGTCATGTTTTCAAATTGAAAATTATTATTTTTTATTATTTTTCTCAAGAGATTATTTTATTAGTTTAAATTAGAAACAAGGCTGCTTCACATGTCAATCCCTTATCCCTCTCCCTCCCCTCCCCACAACCCCCCCCCACAGCCCCTCACCTCATCTCCCCTCTGCTCTCCAGGGAGGGTAAGGCCCTCCATGGTGGTTCCTCAAAGTCTGTCATATCATACTGGGCAGGGCCTAGGCCCTCCCCTGTGGGTCCAGGCTGACAGAGCATCCCTCCATGTGGGATGGGCTTCCAAAGTCCCTTCTTACACCAGGGGTAAATATTGATCCACTACCAGGGGCCCCATAGAATGCCGAGGCCTCCTCATTGACATCCACGTTCAGGGGTCTGGATCAGTCCCGTGCTGGCCTCCCAGATATAAGTCTGAGGTCCATGCGCTCCCCCTTGTTAACTGTTTCTGTGGGTTTCACCAGCCTGGTCCTGACCTCTTTGCTCTTCACTCCTCCCTCTCTGCAATTGGGTTCCAGAGTTCAGTTCAGTGTTTAGCTGTGGGTGTCTGCCTATGTTTCCATCAGCCATTGGATGAAGGCTCTAGGATGGCATATAAGTCAGTCATCAGTCTCATTATAGGGGAAGGGCATTTAGGGTAGCCTCTCCACCATTGCCTAGATTGTCAGTTGGGGTTATTCTTGTAGATCTCTGGAAATCTCCCTAGTGCCAGATCTCTCCTCAAACCTATAATGGCTCCCTCTGTTATGGTATCTCTCATCCTGCTCTCTTCTATTATTCCCCTGACTCAACCTTTCTGCTCCTCCATTTCCTCTCCCCTCCTCTCCTCCCCCCTCTTATTCTCCAAGCTCCCTCTTCTCTACCTTCATGCTCCCAATTAGCTCATGAGATCCTGCTCCTTCCCATTCTCCAGGGACTCTTAGAGTCCTTTTTGTTTCCTAGTTCCTTTGGTGATGAGGATTGTAGGCTGCAATCCTTTGCTCTATGTCTAAAATTCATAAATGAATGTTTGTCTTTTTGTGACTGGGTTACCTCACTCAGGATGGTTTCTTCTAGTTCCATCCATTTGCCTGTGAATTTCAAGATTCCATTGCTTTTTTCCGCTGAGTAGTACTCCATTGTATAAATGTACCACATTTTCTCTTTCCATTCTTCAGTTGAGGGGCATCTAGGTTGCTTCCAGGTTCTGGCTATTACAAACAACGTTGTTATGAACATAGTTGAACATATGTCCTTGTTGTATGAATCTGCATTCCTTGGGTATATGCCCAAGAGAGGAATTACTGGATCTTGAGGTAGACTGAATCCCATTTTCCTGAGGAACCGCCATACTGATTTCCAAAGTGGTTTTACAAGTTTGCACTTCCACCAGCAATGGAGGAGTGTTCCTTTTTCTCCATATCCTCTCCAATATAGACTGTCATTGGTGTTTTTGATTTTAGCCATTCTGGCCAGTGTAAGATGGTAGCTCAGAGTTGTTTTGATTTGCATTTCCCTGATGGCTAAAGATTTTGAGCACTTTCTCAAGTGTCTTCATTTAGAGCCTTTGCAATCCATGTGCTGCCACCAAGTGCTGTTTCTCTTCGTTTTGAATGAGAAATCACTTGAAAAGCTTTGCAGTAAATGAGACTATTGATTGGATGGTTGCTCAGATCAAAGTTGACCTTGCAATTTTTCCCTATAGCTGGTCAAGGAATAAGTTGCTTAGCAGTGATAGTTCCAGTTTCTTCTTAGAAGTAGGTGAGTGGAGCAATGCTCAGAAAGCCCACCTACATGTCTCTCGGCATGGATTCTGTATTGCCTTTCTGTTGCTGTGATAAAACACCATGACCAAAAGCAACTTACAGAAGAAAGAATTGATTTTATCCTGTGGTTTCAGAGGAAGAAAGGTGTATCATGGTAGCAAGTGTCAGGCATTGTGGCTGGGGCAAGAAGCTGCACACTCACCTTCAACCACAAGTATTAAAGGAGGGTGAAGCTATGAACTCTCAAAGTCTTCCTCTATCAAGACTGCACCTCCTAAATCTCTCCAAATAGCACCACCAAGTACCGTGTTTACATAACTGGATATAAAATTCTAAAGGGCAGTATGGTTGGCAAATCTCATTTAAAAGCACCATGGTTCCAACTCATTCTTTCCTTGTAAAACAAGTATGCCACCAGGAAGAATCCCTTCCCAATATGTTCTTTGGATCACACATTCTGGCAGAGAATATCCCTTTTCCATTTGACCTTTAAAGACTCCCAGTACACAAACTATCAGTCATTCAGCAATTTTCTGATGTGAGATAAATACAAAATGTTATTAATGGAGGCTGTGGATAAAATGATGCAACAAGATTAAAACAAACAAATAGAAATCAGAAGTCAATCAAAGCAAAAAATTAAAAATAAAACAGTATCTTCTCTTAAAAACTTTTAAGTGGAGCCAACCCCAACACTCCTCCCCCATCATTGCCTGGGGCGGGTGGGAGAGCTGGCCCTGAGTCATAAGAGAGGGAGAGCTGTCCCTGCTCCTCATCTGCTGCATCACTCTGGAGAGTGACCCCTACACCACACCTGGGCAACATAGCAAAGCTGGCCTTGGAGGTATAGGTGTGCGAGAACCAACCCTGAAGATGGGAAAGTGGGAGAACTGGTCCACCCCTTGCTCATATCTGTTAGGAGTGAACTAGCCAGGGCAATGCAGGAGAGCTCACCCTGCTGGTGGGGACAAGGGATAGCTGGTGGGTTAGCCAACCCTGAAACTGCCAGGTCCAGGACCAGGGTTATTAATTGGTCCATCCCAACATCCACCCCATCTGTGATCTGCTGGAGCACATGAAGGGACCAGTCACACAGACCAAAAGCTGCAAGATCTCCACAACACAGGGCAGCAACAGTATACCTAAGAGGTGTTCCAGTGAGGGCCCAGCATCGATAGTGTGGCAGAAACCAGAGGCCTTGAACCAGACCAATCATTCTTTGTGACAAACACTTGCAAGTAAAGACATATGGACAAAAGGGTTTACTGAGTGATTCATTGTGTCACACTACAGCTCCCATGATGAGATTGATTTTTCTTTCATTTTTTTCCTTTTAAATTTTATTGGGGGGGAGGTTGCAAGGGCAGTGGGTGTATATGAAGGCATGGGGAAGTGAATGGGGTGGAGATGCATGATGTTAAAGACACAAAGAATAAAGAAAAATGAAAGTTAAACAACTTGTAAGTGGAACCAATGATTGCTCAATTTTATTCTTTCATTAATTACCATTTCTAAAAAGAACACTTATCCTTTCAGTATCCCGGGGATAATAATTTCATCATATACTTTCCTAACAAATTATGACAGAGGCACAGTTGGTGTTTTGATTGTACCAGTGCATCAAATATTAAGATAAGTGAGGAAACAGTTTCCCCTAGATTGTAACTAACATAGAAAAAAAACCTGGAACTAAATCTCACTAGTCATTTTGGAGGTAAAATAAGTTGTAATACATTTGTACACATGACTCATTGCCAGGAATATTTTCTCTTTTGGTCACAATTTTGAAACACAAAAATATTCATAAATTTAATCCTTTTATTAGTATGCAAGCAAAAATGTGGAAGGTCTAGATAGTGGAAGAATGTTTCTATATAGAATTCTAAAGAGCTCTAATTCTGGAGGTGTGGAATAAATCAGGACAAATTAACCAGTGTATTCTCCTGCAGTTAAAGTTCAGTGCTCTCGGTAAGAAAATTCAGTTCACACTGAGGTAAGTGGGTAGATAAGTGTTGGAATGGTGAGATGGTTTGTTTGGTATGGGTGAATTTGTGTTTATATTCATAAGGTCTGAAGCACCAGGATGTGTGTTTTATTTCACTTTCCCCATTGAATCAATTATGTTCATAAACTTCATGCTGGGTAGATAACCGTGACTTCATTTTGGAATTCTTTAATTTTGTTTATGCTTTGAGTTAGTTCAGTCTATGTCTGTATGATCCCAGGTGCTGGGCAAAACATTTTGGTGGCTGGGTTTTATGACCAGGGAGCTTCTTCACCATATGGTGATGAAGAAGCAGAGAAAAAGCTTATATTCAGGATATTTGCTTTTCCTTTCTTATTCCATCTAGACTCCCAGCCTAGGAAATGATGCGACCCTCATTTAGGGTGAGTCTCACTACTCTCTAGTTGGTCTTCTCTGGAATTCCATCACAGACACACCCAAAGGTGTGCTTTACAATCTCCTAGGCACTTTTCCATACAATCATGTTCTCCATCCTCTTAGGGTTATGCTCCTGCTCATAGTTGACTTATCTTTCTTCCCATTGGTTTCCTGGTACCTAGTAGTTATAGCCAGACTGGTTCGGATTCCCCCCTTTGCATCGGAAAGCAGATATATCTGCAGTTTCCAGACTGAGTCTTGAGGCAGCGGCACTGCATCAAGTCCACACAGGAACCATCACGATGAAAGTTTGAAAGTTTCTAGTGAAGCAACACAACGTCTGTTGGACATGTCACAAAATCTGAGTTGCTACTGTATTTCAGCAAATAATGCTGTATTTCAGCAAAGCTGAGTTTGAGAGAGGCAGTGGCTATGATTAAAAGTTACTACCTTTAAAATCAAAACGTGACAGGAAATGAAGATGACTATGTCTCATTTAATAACACAAGCCTTGAGGAGTTGTGCGATACCCACCAACAACACAAATCCCATTTAGTTGTTTGTAGTTATTAAGAACAAGTGAAAAAAATATGTGTTTCTTTCAATTCAATAGTATTTTTCCAAAGCACTCTAAGTGGTTAGGCTTGAAGTCCTTATTAAGTGTCTGGATTTACTCACTTAGCTAGTGGCTCTGTTAGGCATTCATTTGGCCTCAGGTGATACAGGAAAGGTTCCCCTTGAATTGAGTATGTGGAGATAGAAGGCTGGGAAAGTAAATACAATATAAATTAAATATGTTCCTTAGTGTCTTGGATAATTTCTTGTCAACTTGAGACAAGTCATTTCTGAAGAGGGAGTCTCAATTGAGAAAGTACCTCCACCAGATTAACATGTGCACTTGCCTATACAGCTTGTTCTTAATTAGCGACTGATGGGGGAAGCCTTAGCTCATTGTGGGCAGTGTCATCCACAGATAGATGGTTCTGTGTGGTGTGAGAAAGCGATAAGCAAGCCATGAGGAGAAAGACTGTATAAGTAGCACTCCTCCATGGCTTCTGCTTCAGTTCCTAACTTCAGTTCCTGTCTGGAGTTCCTCAATGGACTGTGGTCCAGGATATGTAAGTCAAATAAATCCTTTACTCCCCAAGTTATTTTTGGTCACGCCATTTTATCACAGTAATAGAAGTTTTTGCTAAGACATTTAGGGTCCATGAGAAGATAGAAAAGTCCTCTACCTAGAAAAGAAAGTGTATCATTCTGATCTATCTATCTATCTATCTATCTATCTATCTATCTATCTATCTATCTATCATCTATCTATCATCAATCAATCAATCAATCAATCAATCAATCAATCTATCTATCTATCTAACTATTTTTGTTTTTCAAGACAGGATTTCTCTGTGTATCTTTGTAGACCAGGCTGGCCTGGAACTCACAGAGATCTGCCTGCCTCTGCCTCCCAGCCTGACTTCTGCTTTTTAACAATTAGATGTCTTTTGATTTTGCCATCTGACAAAAGGCCCCCCTTTGAGGAAACGAGACAATGGGGTGGGGGTTAAAGGAGAAGAAAACTATGTTTGACAAACATATAGGTTAAATATCATATTAGTGCTAATATAAATTTCAAAGAAATTGTTATGGAATTCAGAGAAGCAGGTGTATCTGGGTGGACTGGCTAGAATTCAGAACATATTGTGCTAAGCTATAAGATTTGGAAGTGACTTTGCAGTTGTTCTAATGCTAACTCTTAGACTGTCATATTTCACAGAGCAAATGAACATACCTAGAAAATGAAGATGCTAGGTCTGCAACTAGACCACACCTGCCCATTGGTTCTTTGGGAGCATCTCTATATGTCTTTGGGATGAGACTGCTGGTCAGGCATGTAGGCCTTTGCTCTGCCTGCCTGGGATGGCACAATCAGGTGCTGAAGTCTTATATCACACACCTAGGGCAAAGTGTACATGAAGACCAGTCTGACTGCTAGGTTTGCAGTCTTAGGTTTGTATTAACTAAGTGGAAGATTTCCCTCCCCCTTAGAGCCAGTTTGCTGTTCTTTTCTTACAATAGGGCACATGGCTAAAGGGTGGATATATCTGGGTATTATGTTCTAAGGTCATGACCTGAGAGTGATGGTATTGTTGTCAATTGCAGGTAATATATTATAAGAACCCCCCAAGTGCTTTGGAAAAAGAATTTCATCTGAGAGAAGGGGAAAGAGACAAGGTCTCCTGAGAAAATTGGGACATGGGGGAGGGGAGAGGGAGCTAGGATAATGAGAAGGGGAGAAGAGGAGAGGTGAGGAGTACAGGAGGGAACAACTGCTATCCTGAGAAGCCTGTTGACCATTTACATCTACACTTGGAGCGGTGAGGAGGGTGTTAGGACTCTCACCTGAGTATAGAGGCACTCCCTACCACTGGCTAGACATAACTGGGACTTAATTGATGTGACTTCTGGGAGGTGTTAGAGTATACAGGTTGGGAGAAAACTGGTGGTGGTGGTATGGGGGGCTTCATCTATGTGGCAATGGGGAAGCCCTCATCCCTACTAGGTAAAGGCTTTCCAGGTTTGGCAGTTTTAGGGAGGTGTACTCACAGCTTCATCAGCAGCTCCTCACCTATACTTTGTAAGGAATAAAGTCATTGCTTTCCCAGAGTGAACTTTGGCCTAATCCTAATTTGGTTTAGGAGTAGATATTATTTACATCTCTACCCGGCAAGGAATTTTAACAATACATACACACACACCACACCTCCCCCCATCACATCATATATACCATATATCACATAATTCGTGGATCTTTCTTCCATCTAAAAGGGAACAATGACTATGTGAGTTGCCGCATTTGAAACTGCCTTTCTTGCACCCAGATTCTTTTCTATTTATATGCTCGAAGCAGCTTTGTCTCATCTACCTGAGCCAGGTGAGGCAGAAGGGCTAGTAGAAAATACATCAACATGAATTCTACAAACCTGCTGGGACTATGAATTCTCAGGGACATCTGGAAAGTGTGTTAGCAGAATTTAAAGAAGTGTATCTACCCCAGAAATTTGATGTCTGTGGCTTCTAAAATAGATACTACAAGATGGTGAGAGAAGTTTTGGAATAAAAGAGAGAAAACACAGACAAGACATAAAAGGTACAGAAGAAATTTTGATCAGAGAAAAGAGATGGTTAAAAAACAAGCAAGAGGAAGATCATGGAGAGAGATGCACACTTACATTAGAAGATAAAATGACCCCATAGCTAATATTTACTAGCAATTGAGAAATTATCCCATAGTGGATGGACAGGACTTCAATGTCTAGGTCAGGAGGTCTGTCCTTTGGTTTTTCACTCAGCTCACCAAGCTAGCTGATTCCTAGAATTTTAGCAGAGTTAGGATAAGCCATGAGTCACAATGTTTACGGTAACTACTTGTTTTTAACTATAAACACACATTCACCAAATCAGAATTTATTCTAGTGTAGTTGGGTGATCAGTCCCAGCCTTGTGACTTTGAAGGGGCAGCCTATCATATTACTAGCTACATTTGTTCCTATAAAGAAAATTCCCTTAGGAACAAGAATATCTTATTACATCAGATGGTCTATAAAGAAATGTGTTGTGTCTTTCATGGTCCCTTGGTGACTCTATATTCAAGTAGTCTTTTATCTACTCTTGACTGACATAGTTCACTTTTGGGTGAAATTAGACCATGACATCATTGCTGAATATTTCTCCAGGAACTTCTAAATCATTAGGCTATTTGTCTTATGATTTGGGGAATCTTCCATGTACATATACATACACATCCTATTTGTAATCTTTTGCTCTTATTGTATGATCTATAATTGTAGCTGAGAGCTGTCTGATATGACCACAGAGAAGTGAACCTTATATCACAGCCCATTGAACAAATCCTCAGATAGCTAAATTCTAGGCTTCTCCTTTTTATTTTTGAAAGAAATACAAACTACTATTTGATTAATTTGCCATTAGACAAAAATGGCTGCTAGATCTTTTGATTCCACACTTGAAAGCATTACCTAGAATCAGTTTCTACAGTGCCCCTGATCCTGGCTATCACATCTTTCTTTAAAAATAGAAATGAAAAATCTGTCTTGTAGAATTTGAGTTACACTAATATGTGGAAAATAATAACTCATCACACCTCCTGAAACATAGTGGATATCTAGTTCTAGCTTCCTGTTCATGCTTGGATTCTGCTGGAGCTGACTCACTTGTTCACATTAAGAACCCATGCTCTACCCTTTTTTCACTCTTTCGAATAAGGGTATGCCATTCTACCTTTTTGTGAGCTGTTTGGCTTTCTGTGTGCACTCTATTGTGCTAGTGGATTGAGTTTAAAAATGGTATTTTTTGCTTCCTACCCTTGTAGACCTGAGATATAGATTAGTATATAAGTACTCCATTAATTGTTCTAGGCCCACAAAACATTATACAAAATTTATTATAATGCAACATAGAGTCAAATGCAAGTGCTATGATAACATTTTTATAGTATGATTTGGGACTGTCAGATTGTATTATTCCAGAATACTTACAGGTAAGTGAAAATTCAGAGTCACTTAAAATACCTTTTCACAGACAAAGGAGAAATCATGTCTGGGTAAGAAGGGTAGGAAATGGCTTATCCAAGGTTAAACACATCAACAAGGGCAAATTAGGATTATTCTGCACAATAAGATGTTTTTGGATAAAAAGACAAGAACATTTAGCTAATGAAATTTCTGTAAAACTTATATATCTTATGGACCATTTGGTTTGGGAATTTTTGTTTTAAATAATTAGTTTTATTCTATTCCAATACTTAAAGGAAGGTCAAGATAACATTTTACCAATTTAATCCAATGGATGAATTTAGGTACATTTTAATGGGGGAATACACAAAAAAAGATCAAGCACATATCTATCTATCTATCTATCTATCTATCTATCTATTATCTATCTATCTATCTATCGTTTTTTTTTCGAGACTTTAGCCATCTGGTTTTCTTCTTAAAAGTTTTTTTTCATTATAGAAACACTCTCTGCATAGCCACAGAACAAATGTATAAAGAAACACCCTACAAGCAAAAAATTATAATGTTTTTCCATGAAAAACACTGCTAAGAAGATAGAATTTGATAAAATAGGATTTGGTTTAAGAAAATTATTTCCTTGGTAGGAAACGGAAGTGAAGATTTTGACTGGATTAGAACATGTGTCTCCTAGTGGATGCTTGGGCTGAATCTGTAATGTTGCTGCACCCCTAGAGGTGCTCAGAATACAGACTCAGCTGTCACCATGTCATTTCAGGTCAGCACTCTAGTTGTCGCTTTCACCTTTTAAAAATTTTTCTCCATATCTTTATTGATATGTTTTTGTTTATTCTTTGACAATTTCAAATAAGGTATTTTCATATAATGCATTTTCTTCATATTTACCTCATTATCCTCTTTTATTCCCCTTCACTCCCACTGATTGAACCCCTCATATTCAACAACATTCTTTTTTTTCTGTTTCTGTTTTTTTCCTTTTTTTATTAGAAAGAAAATTATTTTACATGTCAATCCCAGGTCCCTCTCCCTCCCCTCCTCCTCTGCTCCCCACCCCCACTAATGCCCTATCTGTCCCATACCCTTTCTGCTCCCCAGGGAGGTTGAGGCCTTCTAGAGGGGGTCTTCAAAGTCTGTCATATCCTTTGGGATAGGGCCTAGGCCAACCCCCTTGTGTCTAGGCTCAGGGAGTATCCCTCCATGTGGGATGGGCTCCTAAAGTCCATTCCTATGGTGGCAATAAGTACTGATCCACTACAAGGCCCCATAGATTTCTGAGGTCTACTCACTGACACCCACATTCAGGGGGTCTGAATTAGTTCCATGCTGGTTTCCCAGCTATCAGTCTGGGGACCAAGAGTTTTTCCTTGTTCAGGTCAGCTGTTTCTGTGAGTTTCACCAGCCTGGTATGGACCCCTTTGCTAATCAGTCCTCCTCCTCTGCATCTGGATTTCAGTTCAGATCAAGATTTAGTTGTCTAGCATTATGCAAGTGAATGAAAATCAGACAATTTAGAAAAGCTCAATTGCATGTCTCAAGCGTAGTTGGGGACACGTAAGCCATGGGTTCTCAGTAAGTTGTATGTAGACGATACCCATGAATGACCCGTGATGACCTAGTTAAGGTCACCAGGCTGAATGCTTTCTTGAGAAAGACCTTCATGGTGAATACTAAGACCTTTTCTTATGGAGTGTGCACACTTTGTTCCCCTCAAATGAAACTCAAGTGAAAGCATGGTCCTTTCCAATAAGCTTATTATTTTCATCAGAGGACTGTGGAACTGCTTTCAAATCTCACACCTGAAACATTCTCCAACAGCTTGTTAAAGTTTCATGAGCTCATCTGTCATCTTTTGTTAACAGCTTCCTGCATCTCCCTGTCCCCCTTCCCCCATGAATGTTCTATGTCCACACAACTCTTCCAGTATTTAAAAAATTTTTAGGGAAGGGAGGTGGCTTCAAGCCTGAGTTGGGCCAAATTCCACAGCCGGCCCACACACATTGCTTCAAGTCTCCAGTAATTGGCTCAGAGAGGTCAAAGCCACATGTTTGCAAATTATAGCTAGGCCTTTTATCAAAGACGTGGATTCTCATCACAGGCGTAAATCCTTCATTGTGCATGTCTAACGTTCATGGAAAAGTAAAGCCTTTGGGTTTTCAGACTCTGAGATTTGATTTTGTCAGCTGTTGAAGGTTCAAAATGATGATATCTCCAGGAGCATTAAAAATAATAGAAAATAGAAGAAAACCACACAGACTCATTGTAATTTCTCATAATGATGTGGGCGTTGAATAACTTGAATGCGATGCTTACCATTCTGGGATTAGAGAAGCAGAAATAGTCAATGTCACCATAACCTCAAGCTATTTACCACCTCCAGTTAAGAATGAACAAAACAGAATAGATTGCCCTGTTTAAAATGACCATGATCAACCCACCAATCCTGTCTTATCTGAGTAAGGAATTTCATAGTTTGAAACTCATTTATGAAAGCATGATTTTGGTTTTTTTCCTCTTACCTCCAAGCATAGTTTTTCCAACGTTTTGATGACAAAATTGAGTCTGGAAGAGGAATGTATTTTCTTGCTCAGGGCTTTACATCAAAGAGCAAAAACTAGAACTAAAAGTTTGAGAAAATTAACCAAGTTTTAGTCTAGAGTACAGTCCAGCACACAGAATTGTTGACAGTGTTCTAATCCAGGCAAACCTGGCCCTGCCGCTTTGGGACCTGGCAGAATGTCTATGCATGGATGCCACCCCCTGGCAGGTACAAAGTTCCCTTTAAGAGGCAAGCTGTGCCTACTTTCTCTTTCTGCCATTTCTCTAAGGATGCAGCTCTCTCTCTTCTCTCTCTCTCTCTCCCTCCCTCTCCCCACTCTCCTTTCCCTTACTCCATTCCTTTCCTCCAATAAAATTTCCACATAAGTTACCTGTGCAGGTTTCTGTCTGTACCTCACCTGACATTTGTCCCTCATCTGTCATGGGATCACCAAAGGTCCTCTTCACGATGTATTCATAACAGATGCCATTAAAGATGGCATCATTCAGTTTGATGTCAAAGTCTAGGGTACTTACTACAGTCGATCCCTTCTGCTGGCATGAATACTGAATCTTCTTAGCTCTTTGTGCAATGTTCTTTCTGTCTGGATTAGGCCTATGTGATGTCTGTCCTTTGTGTGCACAGAATGCCACTGATGGTTCTTTCTGCTTAGTGGAGATAATATGTTTAGCATGCTAGTTAAAGAATGAGAGCATGTTGTATGATTGGAAGGAAAGGTATGGACTTTCTTTATTTAGACTTTGGTTTTGCTTTTGGGGTTCTTGCAGCTTTCACACACTGAGAAAATGATATCATTTAAACTGAATTCCTCTAATTTCATTTTTCCTTTGTAGAAATGGAAATGAAGGCATCTATTGTATAGGTCTTTGGGCATATTAAGTCAATAAAGATTAAAATATCTAGCCAATTGTCTGCCACACGATACTACTAATGTTCTTAGTATAAATGATAACAAACACCTGTGGCATATTGAAACTATCGTTCAGGGAGCAAAGAACTTAAAGTTGTGTGATAATCCATCTTTCCCCAGTCATTTATTTGATTAACTTTCTAGGAATGTGCAATGCTATCATAGACAAACCTAAAGGAGTGTTTTACTAATGTCCTAGGCTTTTATCAAGCCAATCAAGTTGACAACAAAATATTATTCATCACAAGGCTACCATGTGTCAACTAGATATGAGGGAATGCCACTTTAAACAATAATATTGTTCCTCTGGGCCATGTTTTATGTTCATGTCATATGTCAAAATGCATTTAAGCAATTTCTGAAAGTCTCCCAATCTCAGAAGCCCAAAATTCAAAGACTGCTCTTAGGTTGAAGGCAATCTCATAACTATAGCTGTTGTAAAATAATAAATAAAATATACTTATTGCAAACAACTGCCCAGAATAGCCATTCTCATTACAAAGAGGAAAAAAGACTAACAATGAAAGGACAAACCATGACAAGACTGAAACCCAGCAGAAGAAATACCAAACTCCAAATCTATCATCTGGGGCTCTTGACAGAATCATCTGGACTCCAATAGGGTTGAGTAATCCTGTCCTTTTAGTACTATTAGCTTTAGCAGTCATGGTCTCATTCTTGGTCTGATTCCACTTTGTTTCTCTAGCTTTCTTCTAATATCTTTGAGTGCCCAATGTACAGATTTCACATTCACCACTTACTTAATATGTGGACATCTCAGGAGCTTCATGTAGGAATCTCACACTTGAATATATTGCTTGGTCTTAAAGGATTTTTGAAATCATAGCAAGAGCACCCTCACCTTTTGACTATTGAATAAAACATGTCTGCAAAAATCAGTGCCATGTGGATAACACAAAGTTATTTTGCTAGTTTGATACAGTCTGATCCCCTTGGCTCCCAACTATAGTAACCACTGTACTTCTATGAAGCTGAGTCTGGGAAAACACTTCTCTAAGTGTCTTTGTTCAAGCAGGACATTCTGGTGTCTTTGTGTCCTTGGGTACTCTCATTTCAAATAAATTCAAATTTTTATAATTTTGACCATTTGATAGGTGGAATATTGCTCTCAAAACCACTTTCCTATTATTTAGTGAGAAGTGTGAGATTCCTATTTAATTGCTTTAATATCTTTAACAATTTCAGCTTCTTTGTTAACATTCACCCTGTTTGAAACTTTAACCAGTTCAATCTCCTATTCTTCCCAAAATATACATTTATTGTATCTTTCTTCTCCTTTTCTCTATAAAGAGCCGTCAATAGTAATCATACTACAATCTAGGAGTTATACTGTCTTGACATTTTCTCTGCCAAAAATATGTAATCCATTACTTTCAAATTCAGCTTTACTCAAATTTGTGACTTTTTTTTCAAGGAAGGCAAGATGGCAGGAGGCCCCTTGGTGATGGGAACATGTGGCTGGGACTCTTCACCTCTAAACATTATAGTGAAACAGAAAGAAGAGAAAGGGCTCATACTTCTCGATTAAGGTAAATCCTTAAACATTTGACTATTGTTTTGAGAAGTGGTTGCCGTGCTATCATTAATGTGTGTGTTAAGTTTAGTTTACTAAAAGCCAGATTAGAAAGGATAATTCAGACACATATAGTTTATGTAGAAAGAATGCCCCAAAAGACCAGTCACAGTTGCAGAGACGCTGGAAGAAGTGTTTTCAGATGGAGACTTAGTTTCAGCTTCATCCCCCAAAAGAACTCTGATACAGAATACATTTCTATATTCAACAGTATATAGTTATCGACTACATGCTACTGTAAGTGTATGCAGTGATGGATGATGGTGTCATAAGTACAATGCACATGCAACATTTTGAGCATATAGAGAAAACAAATCCAATAGTAGTGGGTCAGACTTCTGGAGCCTCAGATGTGTGACTAGGATATGAAGAATCCTGAGTAGAGCACCAACGGTGCTACACAACAGGCAGAATAAATCTCTTCAGGATATCTTCTATGACTTATTTCTGTGCCCCACACAGTTTAAAGACTTTACAAATGTGTTAGACACAAATAAGTAATTTAGTGATATGTGAAAGACTTTAAAATTGTGTATTAAACCCATTTTTTCATTAGTTAAAAACAATACCCCCAAAGTTAACTATTTACAAGAGCTATTCTCGTGAAACCCGTTCCTAAGTATTCTACCAGGTCCTTGTATATCTTTAGGAAAATGTTTCCACAAAACTAAAAATCTCTTGTCTCCTTTTGAGAAAACCAATGCTTTATTAATTAGAGCTCGTTGTCTTCTTCACTGAGTTCTATCTTCTTATGACATCATCAGATGCTGTGTGATGCAATGCTTCTCAATATGCTCACTGTGACTTAACACTCATCATAGAAGAGACAAGAGTAAAAAGTTATGAGTAGGATGGCCAACACACACACACACACACACACACACACACACACACACACTACAGACAGAAAGATAGACACAAGGACTTAATGTACACATTTAAAGAGTAGTCTCTGATGCTGTATGTGCTGTATAAGGAGGAAGTGATTAATTTTTGCCACTTTCTATACAATCTTCTACAGTCCTTCAATAGTAGTTTGTGTTTTGCAGAGAGATCTGTTGTTTCTTTTACTAATCCTTAGATGATGTGAGATGTCCTTCTGTTTGCTGCATATGTGTGTTGCTTTTATTGGTTGATAATAAAGCTGATTTGGCCAATGGCCAGGCAGAATAGAGCCAGGTGGGAAATCCAAACAAAGACATGGAGAGAAAGTAGACAGAGTCAGGGAGACGTCATATAGCTACCAGAGAAGCAAGATGTGAGGTAACAACGTATTTGTATGTATTGGATTATCTTTCATAATCCCTACCCCTTTACATATTTCCAGAAGCCACAGCAATTAAGAATTTGACAGAGATTTATACATAATTAGGTATTTGTATGGTAAATGAAAACACCAATGAGCAATATGTGCCCAAAGTTAGTCCTTTTTTTTTTTTAAATCTCAAATGTATGAAAAGATATTGTTACTGTTAATGGAAAGATCCTTGGATCTTAGTGGCCTAATGCCATTAAGGATTTTACTCATTTCAACTAACAAGGAGACATTAACTCTACATAGTCATTCATGGACCAAGGACTATGAAACATCTTGTGTTTTGTCTTACATGGTCATCTAAGTATAGATGACCAACTGACAGCTGAAAAATACAAATTGATAGAAAATTCCATGGAAGTGTTATGAAGATAAAGCCTAAATAGAGCACATAGATCTTTTGCTCACAATTCTTTGGCCCAAAACTCATCTATATGGCCATAATGTATCATGAAAATGGACTTAGGAACATGAAAATTATTGTGACCCCAAAAAGATAAAGAAATGACTTGGCTGATCAAATAGTCTGCTTATAGGCCACAAATTTCAAAGACAGCGTTGTGCAGATGTAGGTTTGTAGGGGAAGCTGTAGCCACGCCTTCTTAGGGGCTGGCTACAAGAGTACCTGAGGGCTTGTGAGGGCGTGGTCAGAGTGAGTAGGGGGACTGCATTTTCGGTTTCAGTCTCTCTTTGCTTCTTGCTGTACAGACTACCACCGGCTGGCTGGTTCGCTCTGTAAGTAAGGCTTTTCCCTATTAAATACCCTTATATTTCTACCTGACTCCGTACTGGTAATTTCTTACTATATCTGGTGTCAGAAGCGGGATATTGGAAACCCACACCCCATTTGGGACAGGCTGTGGGTTCCATCGGGCCCGCCGCCTAGGCCCGGAAAGCACCCACTCTCCACAGGCGTTGCCGGCTAGCAGCTGACCCACGGCAGCTGTGCTGCTCAGTCATCCACCCAGTTTCTAGCTGCCTAGAGGTGAGTAAGTTTCGGCTTTCAGCAGAGGCTTCCCCTTGCGGCAGAACGGGAAAGCCAAAGCTGAAAAGCCGTATACTCTCTAAGATAAGCGCAGCCGCTTTTGTGACCTCTCTCCACTGCTGACCGACTGCTGCCAAACGCCTCGGAATAACTGAAGGCCTGTGCTACCTGCTGGTCAAATATATTTACTGCATCTGGAGTAGAAATCAGGTAAAATCATGGCAGAATATTTATCATTTGCTGAAATTGGTAATGTTTTTGCTTATTACGTGAATTCACTGTTTGAGGAGGATGCTAATTTGCCAATTATTGGCCTATATGCTGTCATGGCAGTCAGCTTGCTGGTACAAATAGTATTACTAGCCAGAGGACTCAGGAACAGGGACAGAAATAACCTCACCACCTGCTTGCAGGAAATAACAGCTTTACGCAATGAGGTTTTGGAAAACAGATTAGGTCAGACCACAATTGTGCAGCAAGTGGAACAGAAATTGGATGATAAGCTTGGCTCTGTGTCCAATACACTAAAGACAGAGCTGTCTGATGAGATACAGCGTATTTATGATAAGATAAACACAGAGAGATCCTCCATGTCTGAGGCCTTAGAGGCTAGGCTGTCAGAAGACCATGACCAGCTAAAGAATATCTGTAGCCAGCTAGAAACTCAGATAGGCAATGTTACTCATCAACTAGATGCAACGGTGCAAAATACCCAGCATAGGGTTGAAGAATTGGACAATGCCATTCAATCAGTCATTGAAGCATCCAAGGTAGCAGATCAGAAGTTTGAGTCTAGATTTGAATGTTTGGAAGATAATTTACAGTACAGGGCTGACAGATTACATAGGTCCATACGGTCGATTGCTGAGGACTCAAAATCAGCAAATCATGACCTGGAATCTAGACTCCAATACCTAGAAGGCAGTTTCCATGCCATCCAGATGCTGTCTAAGGATGATCGTATGAAAGACCTAGAAAAACGTGTAGATGAGCAGTTAGAGCAATTTACAGATTCACTAACATGCTTAGAATCTTTTATGATTAAGGAGATTGAAACTTTTCAAAAGGATATCATTGCTAGGCTTAAAGATCAGTGGGATGCCTCAGAAGCAGAATCACTCCAATCCCAGGCACCTACTCCACCCAGGTATCGTGACTATTCTTCTAAGGTTGTTACTCGTACACCATTAGTGTACCCAGCTACCATGGTAGAAAAGCCAGCTTCTAAGAAACACCCTCATGGACGAATGGTTTATGAATGGCAACCTATACAGCCGAAGGATCTTAAGAATATTAAAGAATCAGTTGTCTCATATGGTCTCCATAGCCCATACGTAAAACAGCTATTACATTCATGGGCAACCTTTAACAGGGTGACACCCACAGATTGGGAACTATTGGTAACAGCTGTACTTGAGAATTCATGCCAAATCCAGTGGAAGGCATTGGTAAGGGAAGAGGCAAAGCTCCTTGAACGTCAGGGCATAAAGGAAGGTTTTGAAGCCCCTCTAGATAAGCTTCTTGGTCAGGGTATTTATGCTGACCCACAGGTTCAGGCTGAATATGATGACGATATACTGTCTCTTTGCAGGAAAGCAGCATTAAATGCCTGGGATAAGGTTCGTGAGCCAGGAGAACGTCTAGAAGCTTATACCAGAATAGAACAGGGACCTACAGAACAGTTCCAGGACTTCTTACAAAGGTTAACTAGGGCAGTAGAATTACAGGTAACAGATCCAGAAACAAGACAATCAATTATATATACAATAGCTTATGAAAATGCAAACCCTATATGCAAAAGAATACTTTTGCCTTTAAAGATCAGATCAGCTCCGTTAGAAGAATGGGTTTTGTATGCAGCCAACATTGACTATAATGTGCAAGATACTGGAGCTTGGGTAGGAGAAGCCATCTCCAAAGGTTTAAAACGGCAACAGGAAATTAAAAGTTCTAGAGGTGAGGATGTAAGGGCTTGGCAAGGAGAAGCACCTTACAGAGGTCAACATAGGTACCAAGAGGTTACTACTACTATGAACCAGAACCTTGGGGAGGAAGAGCCTTCCCCTTGAGACCACGAAGGCGCCAGGAACCTAGATGTTTCAACTGTGGTAAAATGGGACATACTAAGAGAAATTGTAGACAAATGAATTCTAACAATGCCTCATATGGAAGGCCACTGCCTTCTGGATTGTGTAGAAGATGTGGTAAGGGCAGACACTGGACCAATGAATGTAGATCGACCAGGGACATACAAGGAAACCCCTTAAGGTCGGGAAACCCCGAGGGGGGCCTCAAGAAGGCCCCCACATCGAGAAAGGTCAGGTCATTTCCAATAGCAGTGGAAGACAATCTCTCACAGGAACAATAGACAGTTCTTTGCATATTGTGAAAAAAGATATTGCTCTAGATGGTAGTTTGAATAGTGATGAAGAATCAAGTGTGAATGGACAAAATGAGAAACGCATATTTTGGCAAGCTTCTATTAATGATAAAAGGCCTCAGTTAAAAGTTAAAATTAATAATAAAGTTATTTCTGGCTTAGTGGACACTGGGGCGGATGTAACTATTATTACTCAAAAGTCTTGGCCTCAGAAATGGCCTCTTAGAGAGGCAAATGTACAATTTTTAGGAATTGGAACTCTATCTAGAGTTCGACAGAGTGTTAACTCAGTGGTCTGCATTGGACCGGAAGGACAGAAAGGGATACTGAAACCATACGTGGCAGATATAGCTATAAATCTCTGGGGTCGTGATCTCTTACAGCAATGGAATACTCAGATTAATATTCCTCCAGTGTCAGATACAAATTATGAAAAAGATCTGGTAAGACGCTATGGAAAACGGTTACCAACCATCCATGCTGTACAGAAACTAGGTACAAATGATGGACCTTCAGAGGAGCCAAAGGCCCTGCCATTGAAGTGGCTTACAGATGAACCAGTTTGGGTAGGACAATGGCCTATGACCTCTGAGAAGCTAGAGGCTTTAGAAAAGTTAGTACAGGAACAGCTAGATGCTGGACACATAGAGGAATCTACCAGTCCTTGGAATTCTCCTGTATTTGTCATCAAAAAGAAGTCAGGTAAGTGGAGAATGCTGACAGACCTGAGAGCTATAAATAAGGTAATTCAACCAATGGGCTCTCTGCAACCTGGAATGCCATTACCTTCCTTAATACCTAAAGGATGGCCTATCATAGTCATTGATCTAAAAGACTGTTTTTTCACAATACCGTTACAGGAAAATGATAGAGAAAAATTTGCATTTACTGTACCAACTCTTAATAATTCACAGCCAGTTAGGAGATATCAATGGAGGGTTTTGCCACAAGGAATGCTAAATAGCCCTACTTTGTGTCAACACTTTGTACAGCAACCTTTGGGAATAATTCATAAGAAATTTCCACAATCTCTTGTTTATCATTACATGGATGATATTCTTTTATCAGATTCTAATAAGGAAACTTTGGAACGTATGTTTGAAATGGTGAAGGAAGTTCTGCCTCGTTGGGGATTACAGATTGCACCAGAAAAGATACAAAGAGGAAATTCTATTAACTATTTAGGTTACAAGATAGACTTACAGAGAATCAGACCTCAAAAGGTACAAATTAGGAGAGATCGGTATCAAACTCTTAATTCTCTTCAGAAATTATTAGGGGAAATTTCTCAATTACAGACAATTATTGGTGTAGAAGGACATGACTTAAAGCATTTAAAAATGGCCCTTAAAGGTGATAAGGACCTAAACAGTCCTAGAATATTATCTGATGAGGCAGAAAAAGAGTTACAATGGGTAGAAAACAGAATATTGAATGCACATGTAGATCGGATAAACCTTAATTTAGACTGTATTCTGGTTATCTTGCCATCCAGAGAATACCCTTCTGGAATTCTGATGCAGAGGGAAGACACTATATTGGAATGGATATTTCTGCCACATAAACAGAATAAAAAGTTAAAGACATATATAGAAAAGATTTCTGATTTGATTTTAAAGGGTAAATTAAGACTTCGCCAGCTGACTGGAAAAGATCCAGCAGAAATTATAGTACCTTTAACTAATGAAGAAATTTCTTCCTTATGGAAAGATAATGAATATTGGCAAATAGCTCTTACTGACTTTTTGGGAACAATTAGCAACAACTATCCCAAGACGGACAGAATTAAATTCATAAAAAAGACAGTCTGGATTCTTCCACGTATTGTAAGACAAACTCCCATTTCTGGAGTTCTTACCTTCTACACTGATGCCAACAAATCAGGTAAGGCAGGTTATAAAGCAGGTGAGGTAAGTAAAGTAGTTCAAAGTCCATATACATCTGTACAGAAGGCAGAATTATATGCAATTCTCATGGTACTTAAGGATTTTACAGAACCTCTTAATATAGTTACTGATTCTCAGTATGCAGAGAGAGTCGTGTTACATATTGAGACTGCAGAATTTGTTCCTGATAATACAGAATTAACTTCTCTGTTTTTACAATTACAGGAAACTATCAGAAACAGAAGTAATCCTATGTATATTACACATATCAGATCCCATACGGGTCTGCCTGGCCCACTAGCACAAGGCAATGATGAGATTGATCGTTTATTAATTGGAAGTGTGCTAGAAGCCTCAGAATTTCATAAGAAACATCATGTAAATAGCAAAGGTTTGAAAAAGGACTTCTCTATCACTTGGCAACAAGCCAAGGAGATAGTGAAAAACTGTCCTACTTGTTCCTTTTATAATCAAACTCCATTGCCAGCAGGTTGTAATCCTAAGGGCATTCGGAGAAATGAGGTTTGGCAGATGGATGTCTTTCACTTTGCAGAGTTTGGAAATTTGAAATATGTGCATCATACCATAGACACATTCTCAGGGTTCCAATGGGCTACTGCTCTTAACTCTGAAAAAGCTGATTCTGTTATTATACACCTGCTAGAGGTGATGGCAGTTATGGGTATACCTGCACAAATAAAAACTGACAATGCTCCAGCATATGTCTCTACGAAATTGGAACAATTTTTCAAATATTATAACATAAAGCATGTTACTGGTATACCACACAATCCTACAGGACAAGCAGTGGTTGAGAGATCTAATAGAACACTTAAGGAGATGCTCAACAAACAAGCTTGGAAGACTAAACCCCCCAAACATAGGTTGCATAATGCTTTATTAACACTAAACTTTCTTAATGCCAATGAAAAAGGACAAACAGCTGCAGAAAGACACTGGACTATGGAAAAAACTGCTGAACTCAATCAGCCAGTATACTTCAAAGATGTACTAACCTCTGCATGGAAACCAGGACATGTATTACGTTGGGGTAGGGGTTTTGCATTGGTTTCTACAGGAGAAGAAACACTTTGGATACCATCAAAGTTGATCAAGATTCGACTGGAAAAGGAAAAACCTCTCGACAAGGACAAATGACAGGTATTCTACTAAGGTATATCTTATAAACTAAATAGAAATCTCCCAAAGGAAAGGGAAGTGTTTTGCTTTTATCTTCACAGGAAAACTCATCTTCAGAAGGCAAAAGACACTGCATGGGTAGATAACCATCAAATAGAAGGAATGTGCCATACGGTAAACTTTACAGCTGTCTCTCAAAAAACTCTATTTCTCTTTATTTCCTAGTCCCTATTCAATTAAACCAATGCTGGACTTAGAGGTGGATTTGGCTTTCCTCCTCTAAAATCCAAGCACATTATTTAACTAAGCTTTAGTGTTTCTGTGTTGTATCAAGAAGCCAATTGATGTAATACAGAATAAAAGAAGAATTTGGGGACTGTCTTTGTCTTTTCTTGGATCTTTCTCTCAAGGTGTACACCCTTTCATAATTGTTATGCTCTCATGGTTGCATTCCCTAGCATGTGTACATACACAAGCAAACATTTCTCTGCTAACTGTTTATGTTTGAGTCCCACACAGCCAATGAAGACCTGCCTGACAGCAATCCCTGGACACCCTGGAAAGAAAATGGGCCACATCTCCTCGACTGCACTGGATCCAACTTGCTCCATTTCAACTGACACTCTGGCCAGAGGTTCGGGTACTGACTTCAATCAAGTTGAGGATTTCAAGCGAGACCTTCAATCAAGTGAATCCCATCTAACATGGACTGGATACTAACATTTTCTTTCTACAGGACCCCACATGACTATCATCGTCCCATTTCAGCAGGAAGTAACTTGGAAAATGCTACGCCCCCTTTCCCCATTGTTGTCACTTAGGATAGTGTATATACCTAGTTAGGAATAGCTTCCTATTGTTTATGACTTTAGGGTTTAGTTAAAATAGATAGTTATCTTCTTATATTTTACCTTTATACTGTTAAGTTTTAATCCTCTTTTAGACTAAAAGGGGAATTGTAGGGGAAGCTGTAGCCACGCCTTCTTAGGGGCTGGCTACAAGAGTACCTGAGGGCTTGTGAGGGCGTGGTCAGAGTGAGTAGGGGGACTGCGTTTTCGGTTTCGGTCTCTCTTTGCTTCTTGCTGTACAGACTACCACCGGCTGGCTGGTTCGCTCTGTAAGTAAGGCTTTTCCCTATTAAATACCCTTATATTTCTACCTGACTCCGTACTGGTAATTTCTTACTATATAGGTTTTTTTTTCCTTGCCTGACAGTTCCTGAATAAAAAAAGGCTTGATATCAATTATAATTGTTTGGCCAATAGCCAAACTAGCTCTCACAATTAAATTAACCCATTTCTATTATTCTATATTTTGCCATGAGATTTGTGACATGTTACCTCACATCTTGCTTCTCCCGAGGCTACATGGCATCTCCCTGGTTCTGCCTTCTTTCTCTCCATATCTTTGTTTAGATTTCCCTTCTGGCTTCATTCTGCCTGGCTGTTGGTCATATAAGCTTATTTATCAAGCAATAAAAGCAACATATATTTGCAGCATACAGAAAGACACCCCACATCATCTCCTCTTTCCTATCTAACTAAAAAGTAAGGTTTTAACTTTAACATAGTAAAATTACATATAACAAAACAGTTATCAAACAAAAATTACAATTACCATATTTAGCCTATTTGTATATCACAAAATTAAAGAAAATACTCTATCATCTTCCTATCTTTGTGAATCTAAACTTTATATCTAATTTATATTTTATCACAATGAAGGAAAACTATAATTATCTAGTCTTCAACTTCATCAAAGACCCCAGAATAATATGACATTAACTAAGTAAACAGGAAATGCATTGTAAGCAACTTCCAAAACTCTAGAAATGACAGGGGCGATATCTGGCTGTCTGAACAGTCACCCAAAGTTCTTCTGTAATGTTGGGGCAACCATCTTCAATCTATAGGCCTAGAGTGTCTGTCAGTGAAGCAGGAAATTTGAAACTGTCCTGCCTATACTGGCAGTTTGTCAGTCATTTTTTTCTCTGTGTCCTATACAATGTCTGGCAGACTCTTTCATGAAGCAGGAATCATGAAGAACTGTCCCTTCTTATTTTGGCAAGTTCAGAAGTCACTTTCCTGTGGGTCCTGCATGTCCAGCTTATACAGCACACAGTCAAGCAGTCCAGGCATGAGCAGTTTCTTTGCCCACATGGCTAACATTTTCCATAAGGAAAACAAACTCCATGTGGAGATTCTTTGATGCCCATCATCTTCACTGAAGTAGTTTGGTATAACCTGGGACAGACATGAATCATTGTCATGAAAATCTTAAATTCTTAAAACATTTTAAATGCCATATTCTATAGGTCTTTGAAGTGTTTCAAGATTACCTATCCATCTTAAATATATCTATGCATATCTAGAAAACCTAACTTGACTACAGTTTGACTATTATAGATGACTATTAATTTGTATTTCTTACTATACATTACATATTTAAAAGAGCAGCATAAATATACCTTAAACAAGAGTGGAAATAAACATATAGAAAACACAATTGACCTTAAGTTAGTACCAATAAATCAAAATCCATAAGAATGTAAAATATCATGAGACTAACAGTTTTTTTTATTAAAGTAGATTCAATAATCTTCCCCTTTTTATTATCATAATAATCTACCCTTCTCTCTATCATTTCTATATCATATGTCCTTTTTTTTCTTTAGAAAGAAATTGACTATGACCATTAGCCATGTATATCCAATCTCCTTTAAATTTACAAACAATTATTTTGGGAATTGGGTGTATGATTGGGGGCACTGGTAATCTGATGGGATCCTGAGAAAATTTAGAATTATGGTTAAATATTGGTTATAGTAGCCCATGAGGCTTCATTCATTGTCTCAGTCAGTTGCCTTGAAACTGTTCTAGATGTTGCATCACTTAGGGCATCTCTTTCATAGGAGACCTCTCAGGGAATCTTACTTGATCAAACCATATTAGCCTGAAAGGAATCCACAGCTTCTCATCTTCTGTGGGAAGAAAAGCAGAGCCTCTTTTCCAAAGAAACATATCCTTAAACCCAAATTTTGAAGTCAAGGTACCTTTAAAATATATATATATATATATATATATATATATGTTGGTTTAGCTTAGCAACCCCACAATTAAATGTTTCTCTGTAGCTAGTTCATTAGCAGTTAAAAATTCAAAGAAAATACAATAATACACACAATCCAGACTCTCTGTGTATTTTCCATCTTTACATGCCCCTTTATATTTTTTTATTATTCTGTTTCTCCTTTAAGGACCACAGTTTATTATCCTTAATTTAGTTTTATTTTTATCTGTGACTCTGTCCATCCCCTATCATCTCTCTCCCAAGCCCATGCATTTTTATCAAATACACTGTGACCCATTTAGAGGCCTTTTGTCTGAATCTGTCCTTATTACATATCTGTAATCATTTTTTGACCAGGGGAGTTTTTAAAACGCTAAGTGGGCACGGTCAGGGCCAAGGCAGCAGCTTTGGCTGCTGGCTCCACCTTACTTGGCTTTCCAACATATTGGTGGTACCAGAGAGAGTCACACTTACCTCCCAACTCTGGAAAGCAGTACTAAGGAACTTGCAGGTATCCTTTTAGACCCCAAGCTGTGTTCTGAAGCCTCTTTGTACTGCAGCCCCTTTAAGAGACTGTCAGAATCTGCCATGCTGCTTAGCTCATGGTGGTTATTGTCTGCCTCTATCTCTCCGGCAGCTGTCAGGAGATGTGTCTGCATCACAGCTGTCAAGAGAGACTAGGAAGCCCAGTGAGGCTCCATTTCTGTGTGTTTAGAACCCTTTTAAAGCTTTTTAAAGCCTTATGTGGATCCATGGCAGACAGTGGGCATCACATGTAGCTGGAGGTCCCCCCCCCCATCCGCTAGTTTCCAAATAAACACCGTGAGGCTTGATATTAATTATAATTGTTTGGTCAATGGCTCAGGCATATTACTGACTAGCTCTCACAATTAAATTAACCAGCCGGGCGTTGGTGGCGCACGCCTTTAATCCCAGCACTCGGGAGGCAGAGGCAGGCAGATGTCTGTGAGTTTGAGGCCAGCCTGGTCTCCAGAGCAAGTGCCAGGATAGCCTCCAAAGCTACACAGAGAAACCCTGTCTTGAAAAACCAAAAAGACAAAACAAAACAAACAAACAAAAAACAATTAAATTAACCTATTTCTATTATTCCATATTTTACCATGAGTAAAAGCCTTAATGACATTAGGCCATTAAGATCCAAGGATCTTTCCATTAACAGTAACAATATCTTTTGATACATTCGAAGTTAAAAAAATGAACTAGCTTTGGACACATATTTCTCATTGGTGCTTTCATTTACCATACAAATACATAATTATGCATAAATCTCCATCAAATTCTTAATTGCTGTGGCTTCTGGAAATATGTAAAGGGGTAGGGAGACATCATGAAAGATAATCCAATACATACAAATACATTGTTTTATGACAAATGTCTCTTATGGACACTGGTTGTTCTCAAATCTGAGATTATTTTGTTTTTCTACAAGAATAATTTTGTTTAGTTTTTAATTCAGTAAATAAGATTGATTAAATAGCCACTTAGACTAGCTTCCTTCTTACGTGATATTTTTTTCTAACATGTTTAACCAGGAAGTGCTTTTAACTCTACATTTTCAATACGACTCGCATCATCTCTCCATTCTCCATCGCCATTCCTGTTAGCACAGAACAGACCTTTATTATTCCTTATCTGGATGGATGTCCTGGCCTTGTGACTCCTTAGCTTCTTCCAAACTCTTTTATGTCCTTCTGCCAGATTAATCTTTTTAAATCTCTCTTCTGATGATATCATTCCTCTATTCAGAAACCTTCAACAACGCCTCACTGCTGGCCAGAAATGTTCCCTTTTCCCTGCAAAGCATACAAGATGCTCCTGACTTGATTCCAACCCCTATCTCCAGTCTCAGCCCTCACTGGTCTTTACATAACCTGTACTCCAGCCAACCTGGATTGCTTGCCATTCCCCGAGGTGCACTAGATTCTCCATTCTTGCCCTTTGCACTCTTTACTAGATTTCTCTAACTTTATAATTTCCCCGATGCTCACTGCTGCCTAACAAATCCCTGTATCCTTGGAGGTCAGGCCAAATACCTCCATAAAATCTTTTTTTCCTCTTTTTTTTTTGATAAGGAATTCCAAGGACATTCTGCAAGCTCCTTTCTAGGTCTCATGGCGTCTTATTGTGATGTGTAGGAGTAATGAATTATAGTGAACTTGGTGTCAGATAATACAGGTTTGAATCTGAATTCTGTCTTTTATTACTTCAGTGATATTTTGGTGCAAATTATTTAGCCTCTCTCAGCCTCAATGTTCTCTGGCATTAATTAAAAGTGAACAGTTTCATATAATTCAGAAGGCCACTCTAAATATTAAGTGAGAAGGAATTCATAAAAATTTTACAAAATCATACTAGTTTATATATGATCTGCATATGGACTTGTAACTACAAGGCATGTTTTATTCATTTTTGTGTGTATGTTCTTCAAAATGCTTTTTTAGGGTTTTATATATAGCATATACTAAAAGTACTTTTTGGATTACTAAATATTTTAAGATAATAAATAGCACTGAAAAGAAAAGGCCAATACCTGTCTCATGCTTAGAGCCCATATAAACATTGATTTTGTCAGTGCAGATTTTGTTCTTGTCTTCTCGGTACATTTTTCATTCTTCAATCTTAGTGTTGAAAAGCATGCTATCTATTTATGTTCATAGACCATTCCCCCAGTATGGTACTGAGTATTCAGTATCCAGTGCCACTAAGATTTTATCAATTGAGTATGGATGTTTCCATGAAGTTCTTGAAGCTCCATATACCATTTTATAGTACTGTAACTTGAGGACTAGATTTTTTTCATTCTTTTATCTCGAAACTAATGTGTGCACATGCTCACACATGTACTCAAGTAGAAGAATAAGAAGAGTTTTTGTTTTGCAAAACTGGATTTCTCATGAATGAGGAACCTTATTTTTGCCTTGAAACCCAGATAAGTTTGAGTAAACAGAGGGAAGGGTTTGGGATAAGAACTGTAGTAGGAAAAAGAGCTCATTGTTGATTTCTGTGATTGTGCCAATGAGAAACGAAGCTAAGGTACTCAAGATCCCATCTTTAGCCAGCACAGAGGGTGAGAGGTGCATTGCTTCCCAGTGGGTTGTTCCCAGGCAGTGTAGCATTAAGGAGTGACACAATCTCTTTCTTGGAAGAGTCTGGCTGAATGTTGTGCCATTTTCCGAAAGTGTGGGTGATGTATCAGATGACAGTATGCTTGGAAAAATCACTATGTGGAAAGTTCCTAATCTCTTACATTTTGCCAGAAGAGAATCCAGAGGGCAAAGGGAAACCTAAGGACTAATGTATGTGCTTCTGTTCCTTCTGCAACAGTGAGAGCTCTGTTCCTGAAACCCTTAAAGGCAAATTGGGCTGATCCCTTAGGAACTGCATCCATTTTGACAGAATCAAACAGTCTAGAAGGTTCTTATGAAGAGTGTTCCATCTTGTTGTAATTGAGAGATTTAATGAGAAACAGAATGAAGGTACAAAGGAAAGGATTGCCAGGAGCTGGGGTCAATCAGAGGAGCTGTGGGGGAACACAGATGAACATGGAGCATGGCTGTTCATACAACACTCTTGAAAATGTCATTGCCCATGAACACCCAAGCTTCTATCATTTATGGTGGGTAGGCAGAAATTAGTTTACAGATGCAGATTCTATTGTTGTCCTCAGTGATGAAGAATGTGGTGGTAGATTGGGCAATTCAATGTAGAAAAATATCTGTCTCCATCTCTTTGTCTCTATCTCTCTGTCACACACATTCATTCATTCACTTCTGCATTTCCATGAGGGGGTATCTGCTTCTCTCTACCCTGTCTTCTTGATTCTACAGTGACATGTCTCTTGTTTCCACACACTCTGCTAGAATCCATGAGTCTACAGTGCTGTCTCTCCGAATCCTCACACACTCTTCTGGAATCCATGAGTCTACAGTGCTGTGTCTCTTGTACTCCTCACACATTGTTCTGGAATCCATGAGTCTATAGTGTGTCTTGTACTCCTCACACACTCTGCTGGAGTCCATGAGTCTTTATTTAGTGCCATGTCTCTTGCTCCTCACATACTCTGATTTCTTCATTGCTTTTGCTGGAAGCCATAATTACTGACACTAAAGTAAACAGACTTTTGACTGATTGAAAAGGGGTAACCTCAGCTTTCTGTCTTCAAAAGGACAAATGAAATCAAGTATAGTGGTAGATACTTGTACTGACAGTATTTGAGAGCCTGATGTAGGAGACTCATGAGTTCTAGGACAGCCTAGGTTACATGGCCAAAACCCTGTTTTAAAAACAAAACAAAGAAAACAAGCCCGGTGGTGGTGGTGCACGCCTTTAATCCCAGTATTTAGGAGGCAGAGGCAGGGCGGATCTCTCTGAGTTCGAGACCAGCCTGGTCTACAAGAGCTAGTTCCAGGACAGCTTCCAAAGCCATAGAGAAACCCTGTCTTGAAAAACAAAAAACAAAAAACAAAACAAAACAAAACAAAAACCCAAACCAAACCAAAGCAAAAAATACAAAAAACAAATATAAAACCAGACCCCTTAGCTGGCCTGTAATCCCAAGCTACTTGGGAAGCTGAGGCAGAAGGATTGCAAATATAGGGCTTCCTGGGCTACAGAGTGAGTTCAAGGCCAAACCTGTCTCAAAAATATTAGAAAGAGGGTTGAGGATATATCTTAGTGGTAAAATGCTGGCCTAGCATGTGTGAGGCCCATGTAAATCTTCAGTACCTAAAGGGTATTCAATAAATACCCAGCATATGTGTGTGTGAGTGCATGCATTCCTGTGTGTGTGTGTGTGTGTGTGTGTGTGTGTGTGTGTGTGTGTGGCCAAATGAAGGTAAGTTAATAAGATTAATTTTGGTCAAATTAGTAGCATATGAATTAATGAAATGACTATTTATTATTATTGTTGTTGTTGTTAATTTTAGAGAAATCCAGTGTCTGAGATTGCCTAATCTCAGCTGCACCCACAGGCACCATTATGCTATGTGATTATACTTTCTTGTGGCTTCTTTCAAGTGATTTTAAAAGCAATGATAGAGAAGCACTGGACAGCAGAACCATTAAGGCTCATCAGAATTGCTGATAGAAAAATGTCAATGATGCCATCCTAAAAGACATCTATCCTTTTGGCCTCCCAGACAGGAATACACTTTGCATTCTAAGCAACTCAAGACAGGGACCTGAGAATAGTGTAGACTTTTGATAATAATGCTAATTTTAACTACTACTCCCCTGAAAACGCGACAAAATTCTTCATACTAAATTTGCTTCTTTAATACTTTAAGAGTCCGTGACCTCCTCCTCTGATCTGGAGAAAGCTGCGTGCAAAATTCCTCTTGGCTCTTGTCTGCCTACATGGTTAACTAGAAGCACACATGAGCTCAGTTACTTGAATTGAAAACAGACCTGAGTGAAGAGCTATCTGTATTGTGTTCCAGTATCTCCACGTCCAACAAGTTATCAGCGGGTTGTGTGGAATGAAAGGTCTTCCAGGCATCTGGGCTCATCTCTGCCTAGTGATTTAATTTGAGAGTCCAGATCGTAAATTGGACTTAATGTCAAACAGCAGCCAAGCCTGGGAACCCGCCTGGGTGTGCTGGGCGGCTGCAGGACGACTAACCAGCAGGCATGCTGTCATGTTTAAGTCATTTGCTGTCAGTGCTCTACTCCCCGTGGGAGGTCCAGGTTTCGAGCATTTGCAATAGTCTAGACCAGAGGTGACAAACATGTTGACCTTTGGGACGAGATTGATCTCTGTGTTTTGTGACAGGAGGCCTTTCCAGAAGGGTCCTGGGAGGAACAATTTAGAAACCTCATCATTTGCGACTGGAATTAAACCTGTGACTCTGCCCCACCCAGACTGGAATGCCAAAAGATTTTCTCAAAGCTAAAGGGTGATGTTTGTTTATTTCATCAGATTTCCTGAAATGTTTGCTTTGGGCTGCAGGAGCCAGAGCAGGAGGAAGAAAAGAAAGAGGAAAAGGTAAAAGAATTTAGTTTAAATGGCTCTCCAACCTGAGGCCAGCACTAGGTTCTGTATCTAGTGCTGTATCTCTATCTAGCATCTCCCGTTCCCTTGCTCCAGCTGTCCCTCCTTTCCCTCCTCCCTTCATCCTCCCTTTGTCTCTCCCTTTTCTCTTCTTCTTTCCCTCCTGTCCTCCTCTCTCTTTCCTTCTGTTTCTCCCTCCTTTTCTTCTTTTCCTTTGGTGCTTTTTGGGGATTGAGATAGAATCTTGCTACATAGCCCAAGTTGGCCTCAAGCCAGTGGTTCTCCTGCCTCAGCTTCCCTGTCTGGCAATGACAGGCACATGCCAGTTTGCTTTGTGTATTTCCTTTAAACCTCATATAAGGCTTACATCACCACTCTCATGTAATAGAGGAAAAGCAGAGGTTCAAAATGATCCGCTCCTACCCAAGGCTGTGCAGCACAGAACTGCTAAGATTTGTTTCAATAGTATGTCAAAAATCTTTCCTCAGGATTTACTTTCCTGCCCAAGAAAGGAATATTTCAACTTTTCCCGAAATTCTGGATGTTACATTATGTTAAAATAACTTGATATGACCTTTTACTTTCCCTATAATCATATAGATTTAAGTAAAACTCCTGTAGCTTTGGAAGGTGGTTCCTGAAAGAGAAGAGAGGTTGTGAGGTAAGGGAGATAAGGTAGAAACTGATGGAGACTAATGTATCCTAATGTGTATTCCACGGGACACTGATCCCTAGATGTTCTTTACACAAAAAAGTTGTGGAACTTGACATAAAACAATGGCTTTGGGGAGGGTTGGGATTTGTTCACACTTTGTTGAGATCCTGCCACCCTGTGCAGTGATGAGCATCATATGGGGCTAGTTTTCTGGGGACCACAGTTTGTAGACACTCAAAGCTTTACTGCTTCTAATGTTTCACACGTTTATTAATTTTAGGACTGTGAATAGGCCAGTTATAGGAATTTTCAGTCTCTTACTCTGGGATGTCAGTGGATACAAAGCCAACTCAAAGTTCCACTCTGAGAACTGCTTAGAGAGAATGGGGGAGATGTGTCCAGCCTGGAGAAAAGTCTTCCAAAATGCACAGCATGTGCTTTTGTGTGCTCACAGGCCCAGAGCATTTACACAGATCATCTTCTGATAACGTGCCATTAGTACACTCAAAGATTGCACACTGAAAGGCCATTTACTTTTTGCCCATTGAAAAAATGACTAAACTACAATGTGATTTTTTAAATTTTTTTTTCACTTACTCTCCTTGACTTTCCTGTTTCTTCTCTCCTTCTTGTACCCTTTCACTCCATAGCTGACTGTAGCCAGAGTCCATTACCTGGGCAGTTTGCTATTCTGGGGTAGATGCACTAACACTACACATACAACTCTATATCCAAAGTCTTTAGCCATCTCCAAAATGGACTTCACATGTGTAAGCCTGGCCATTTGAAAACATGATTCCTATTGGGATTAAATAAGGCTTGGGATTAATAAAACTTTTCCTGTTTGGAAATGAGTTTACCTAGTATCTCATTCTATAGAATGTCAAATAAAATTAGGCCGTTCCTTTAGTTATTTATTTTGGATTTGTTCATGTGTTTAATAGTACACTAGAGATGGTCTTTATTTGATTTAAAAATAATTATATTTATATAGAAAAAGAGGTTTCAAAGCTAGGGGGGATTACGTAAGCGTATATCCTACTTTGGCTGTCTCAAGATGTTTATTGATTTATTTAGTGGCAATAAAACATTTCACATGAACTGCCTATTTAAAGGAGAATAATGTGTGCTCTGAGAATTCTCTCTAAATGTATCAGGAGGCTTAATTTTTATTTGTGCTGATAAACTGAAACCCAATCTCCTAGGCTTTCAATTCAGTACTTAGAAGAGTAAGGCCCTCTAAAGGGAGCAAGAGACAAGTCCAGGTCTCCAGCGGGAAGCTTGGGAATATGCCACTCAGACACACAAGGTAGCTCAGCAGGCTTGCCTGAGGACCCCTGCCCGAAAACATCTCCCAATGCAAGCAAGCTGTCGTCTTTAAACAAAGGAAACATGTCACCTTTTGACTTCTTTTTCTTGACACTCAAGAAAAATTATATTCCCAGAAGGCAGAATGGCTTTGAAGTAGTCTGCAAAGAGAGAGACACACAGCCTTCTCTGACAAGTGGGGTTTTCAGATCCCTCTAAGCTTGGTTCGAAGTAGGGGAGCAGGATCCTTGCTTCAGATACAACAGCTGAAATTTTTCTTCCTCTTTGTCCCAAGACCGCAAATTCCCTTTCTCGTGTTGCATGGAGTCTGTTTATAGGCAGATTCTAGTTACTCTGTGGAGCATGGGGTGAGTCACAGCAGAGTAGCAGGTAAACTTATGGACAGTGTATGTGCTTTCTGTGGCAAAGCCCAGATCATCTTGGATCCCTGTAGATGAGATTAAAATATTGGCTGTTGTGTTGGAAGCAGAAAAGAACAGTGTCCTTCAGAATGAATGTGTTCTTTTATCCTAAATGTTTCTGATTATGGCCCAAATCCTTACCCTAACTCTTTCAGTGTGTGTGTGTGTGTGTGTGTGTGTGTGTGTGTGTGTGTGTGTGTGTGGTGTGGTGTACCTATGAATGGAGACCAGGATATCCTGGGGTATTGCTCTTCAGGAACCGTTCACTTTTTGTTTTGGTGACAGTTTTCACTGGCCTGGAACTCTGTGAGTTGTTGTAGGATATGTGTATACTGTATCAGAATGTATTTCTGTGATTGGTATAATAAAAAGCTGAACAGCCAGTAGCTAGTAAGAGGTTAGGGGGGACTTCTAGGGACAGAGAGGACTCTGGGAAGGAGAAGGGAGAAGATGCCAGAAGACACAGAGCAGAAACGGGAGGTGCAAGATGGAAGAGAGGCAATGCTACTTGATATAATGTGGATTAATATAAATGGGTTAATTTAAGTTACAAGAGCTAGTTGAGACAAGCCAAAGCCAGAGGCCAAACTTTCATAATTAATAAGAAGTCTCCATGTCATTATTTGGCAGCTGGTTGGAGTGACAGAGAAAGACTCATTGAGTGGCATAGATGTCTCATATATATATATATATATATATATATATATATATATATATATATATGTGTGTGTGTGTGTGTGTGTGCTGTGTGTGTGTGTGTGTGTGTGTGTGTGTGTGTGTATGCATGTTTTTACAGTAGCTTGCAGGTTCACTGCTGTGTGTGTGTGTGTGTGTGTGTGTGTATGCATGTTTTTACAGTAGCTTGCAGGTTCACTGCTGTGTGTGTGTGTGTGTGTGTGTGTGTGTGTATGCATGTTTTTACAGTAGCTTGCAGGTTCACTGCTGTGTGTGTGTGTGTGTGCATGTGTAGCTTGCAGGTTCACTGCTGTGTGTGTGTGTGTGTGTGTGTGTGTGTATGCATGTTTTTACAGTAGCTTGCAGGTTCACTGCTGTGTGTGTGTGTGTGTGTGTGTGTGTATGCATGTTTTTACAGTAGCTTGCAGGTTCACTGCTGTGTGTGTGTGTGTGTGTGTGTGTGTATGCATGTTTTTACAGTAGCTTGCAGGTTCACTGCTGTGTGTGTGTGTGTGTGTGTGTGTGTGTGTATGCATGTTTTTACAGTAGCTTGCAGGTTCACTGCTGTGTGTGTGTGTGTGTGTGTGTGTGTGTATGCATGTTTTTACAGTAGCTTGCAGGTTCACTGCTGTGTGTGTGTGTGTGTGTGTGTGTGTATGCATGTTTTTACAGTAGCTTGCAGGTTCACTGCTGTGTGTGTGTGTGTGTGTGTGTGTGTGTGTATGCATGTTTTTACAGTAGCTTGCAGGTTCACTGCTGTGTGTGTGTGTGTGTGTGTGTGTGTGTGTATGCATGTTTTTACAGTAGCTTGCAGGTTCACTGCTGTGTGTGTGTGTGTGTGTGTGTGTGTATGCATGTTTTTACAGTAGCTTGCAGGTTCACTGCTGTGTGTGTGTGTGTGTGTGTGTGTGTGTGTATGCATGTTTTTACAGTAGCTTGCAGGTTCACTGCTGTGTGTGTGTGTGTGTGTGTGTGTGTGTGTATGCATGTTTTTACAGTAGCTTGCAGGTTCACTGCTGTGTGTGTGTGTGTGTGTGTGTGTGTGTGTATGCATGTTTTTACAGTAGCTTGCAGGTTCACTGCTGTGTGTGTGTGTGTGTGTGTGTGTGTGTGTATGCATGTTTTTACAGTAGCTTGCAGGTTCACTGCTGTGTGTGTGTGTGTGTGTGTGTGTGTGTATGCATGTTTTTACAGTAGCTTGCAGGTTCACTGCTGTGTGTGTGTGTGTGTGTGTGTGTGTGTGTATGTTTTTACAGTAGCTTGCAGGTTCACTGCTGTGTGTGTGTGTGTGTGTGTGTGTGTGTGTATGCATGTTTTTACAGTAGCTTGCAGGTTCACTGCTGTGTGTGTGTGTGTGTGTGTGTGTGTGTGTATGCATGTTTTTACAGTAGCTTGCAGGTTCACTGCTGTGTGTGTGTGTGTGTGTGTGTGTGTATGCATGTTTTTACAGTAGCTTGCAGGTTCACTGCTGTGTGTGTGTGTGTGTGTGTGTGTGTATGCATGTTTTTACAGTAGCTTGCAGGTTCACTGCTGTGTGTGTGTGTGTGTGTGTGTGTGTGTGTGTGTGTGTGTGTGTGCATGTTTTTACAGTAGCTTGCAGGTTCACTGCTGGCTAAGACTAATGATTATTTTTCTACCTTGGTAATGAAGGTACCTTTGCTGCCTTTCTAGCACTATGAAAATGAAGCTTCCAGATCTTGAAACCTGATTTCTTCATGTTCTATGACTTAAATATGTGGTGTTTTCATCAATAAGATGTGACTATGAAATTCTGGAGCATGTCGTGACAGAAACATCAACAGCTTATAATGTTTGAAGATCTATGGGAACTCATTGAATGACAGCTCCCAAAAAAAGGGTTCTTTCTCCTGGAAGTGGGATTTATATTTGACAGCCTATAATGTCCTGGACAACTGCTGTCTCTCATTACAGGGTACTCAGCCAAACTCTATTTAAAATAAGTGTAAGTGTATGTGTACATTTTAGGAAGCTTACAGTAGTAAGTTTCCATTTAGCTTTCCCAAACTTCTTTAGTGTTAGCTATCCTTCTTTGTATTCCTGTTCCTCCCCTTACCCCCTTCTGCCCCAGTTTAACTCTTCTTTTATGTCCTTATTCCCTTTCCAAACCCACTATTTTCTTTTCTGTCTTCTCTTAAAAGTCGTACCCCACCCCCCACCCCTGCCCTGCCAATGTCCATGATTCCTTACTGGTTTCCTGAATGTGCTGGCTAGTTTTATGTCATCTTGAATCAATCTAGAGTCATTGAGGAAGAAGGACTCTCAATTGAGGAAATGTTTCTCTAACAGTCATCTATAGGCAAGTCTTCATTGCAGTTTTTGATTGGTTACTGACGTGGGTGGGTCCAATTCACTATAGATAGTGCCACCACTGGCATGATCCTGGGTGTTAAAGGACCTGAGCAACCCAAGAAAGCGAGCCAGAAAGTAAAACTCCTCCATCAGCATCAGTTCCTGCCTTGAGGTCTTGCCTTGAGATTCCTAGATGATAGACTGTAAGCTGTAAGATACAATAAAACCTATCTTCTCCAAGTTGCTTTTAGTCATAATGCTTTATCACAGTAACAGAAACCATAACTAAGACATTGACTTCTATGGATATGTGACAACTTAAAAATATATATCTGAAGATTCAAAACTAGCATCCACAAATGAGAGAAAAACACATGGCATTTGTTTTTCTGGGTCATGGTGATCTCCAAATGGTTGTCTCCAGACCTACTGATTTACCTGCAAATTCCACAATTTCATTTTCTTTATATCTGAATAATATCCCACTGTGTAAATATATCACATTTCAATTATTCATTTATCAGTTCATGGGCATCTCAGTTGTTTCCATTTCTTGTTTATTGTGACTAGAGCATCAATAAATGTGTATGAGCAATTATCTCTGTAGTACAATATACAGTCTTTTGGGTATATGCTGGTATATTTGGATCACATAGTAAGTCTATTTCTAGCTTTTTAAGGACTCCTCAAAGTGATGCTCTGATTTCCATAGCGATTGCATCAGTTTGCACTCCCATTAACAATGGATAAGTGTTTTCCTTTCCTTACATATACACCTGCATTTGTTGTTTTTAAGATTTTTTTTTAATTTTAGCTATTTTTACTGGGGTAAAATGAAATTTCAAAGTAGTTTTAATTTGAAATTACCTGATGGCTAAAGATATTGAACATTTAAAAACATTTATTTCAGCCATTAATATCTCTTCTTTTGAGACTTCTTTATTTAGCTTTATGTCACAAATTTAAATTGGGTTGTTTTCTTGATTTCTTTTTTATATTATAGTAGTAAAACCCCTTGTCATTCAAATGATATTGTCCATTGTTTCTAGTTTCATGAGGTCTTATTTTCAATTGTGGTTTTATAACTGTGCTATGTCCTGCTCAGAAAGTCCTTTCTTGGCTTATAAGTTGAAGCATATTCCCTATTTCATCTATAAATGATTCAAGGTATCAGGCAGTATATTGAGGTCCTGAATCCATTTGGAGTTGAGTTTTGTGTAGAATGAGAGATATGGTTCTAGTTTTCACTCTTCTATAATGTTAATCAATTTGACCAGCATCATTTGCTTCAACAAATGATGTTTCAACAAATACTATCTTTTCTGCGATTCTTACTCTTTATCTCTTTAAAAAATCAGGTGGCTGTAGGAGCATGGGCTCATATATGAGTCCTTAATTCTATCCTACTAATTAGAGTATGTATTTTTGCTAGTACCATGCTGTTTTTATTACTATATATCTCCTATAACTTAAATCAGGGATGGTTATTCCTCTAGAGCAATGGTTCTCAACTTTCCTAATCCTGAGACCCCCTTAATACAATTTCTCATGCTGCGGTGACCCTCAACCATAAATTATTTCATTGCTACTTCATAATTGTAATTTTGCTACTGCTATGAATCGTAATGTAAACACCTGATATTCAGGATATCTGATATGCAACCCCCTGCTCTAGAGGGTTTTCAAAAATTGTTCAATATTTGTTGTGGGATATTTTGATTACACTTTGACACTCCTGAGAATGACAATGAAGTTTACTTTGAAACAGAGGACAGAGCTAACTTCTAGCTGACCAAAATTAGTCATAGAGGTTTTGGAGGACTGAGGACATATAGAGAGACGTAGGAAGCAGTAGGGTGGAAGTTAGGAAGATTCTGGTGGCCATCTTTGGATTAAGGAAGGAGAGATAGAGGAAGTTACTGGTCACGTCTCTGCACTTCTGGTTCTTCCCTGATATCTGACTCCTGAGATTTTACTGATAAAGAATAATTAGATAAATGCTTCATCTGGTATCTATAAGGCCCAGCCATGACAAGATGAATAGAGGCCCGAGTTTTAGATTACCTTAAGGCAATACCTGGTTCTAGGAAAGACCACAAACTGAGACCACCCAGGCACTACCCAGGACTGGATCATCCAAGGGGAAAGTACCTAACATTCCAAAGAAATTTCCTAACATATATTGATACAAATTTAAGATTATGTGTATTTTAAAATACTGTATATATGTTTCTATTCTTGTTTAAGATATTTTTGTATGTTGATTGAAATTTAAGGTTATTTTTACTTTAACACACTGTATATATGTTTTAACCTTCTTTAAGGTATTTTACCTATGCAACTCATTTTAAAATGTAATGTAAAGTTCTAGTCCATAAAGGCTATTATTACAAAATATTTAAGATAATAGTTAGTCATCTATAACAATCAAATTTGTGGCCATGTTAGGTATGTTTTCAAGGTCAAACAGGTATGTTTTAGATAGATACATGGTCTTCAAACACTTCGGATACCTACAAAATACGGTATTTAAGATGTTTTAATAACATAAGGCTTTTCATGACAGTGAGAGATGTCTGCTCCCTGCAGCACCAATTTATGTCAAAAAAGGATGATGACCCTCAAATAGCCTCCACATATTTTGCTTTCATTATTGCAAAGTTAGTCACTGGATAAGAGACCACCCTTGCCTTGACTTCTGACAGTATGCTGTTCAAACTGGACAAACAGGACACACACAAAAAAACAACTCCTGAACTTTGCCAAGACAAGATATCAATCATTCATAATTGACAGAAAAGTCTGTCAGATACTCTAGGCCTGTGGGTTGAAGATGGTAGCCCAGCATTGCAGAGAAACTTTGGGTAACTGTCTAGGCAACCAAATGTATCTGTCATTTTTATAGTTTTGGAATTTGTTTGCTCTGCACTTTCTGCTTACTCAAGTAATATTATATTCCTCTTTGGTTTCTGATGGGTTTGAAGACTACATAGTTATAGTTACAGTTTTTCTTGTTACCAAATGCAGAAAAGAAACTCACAAAAAAAGGTGTGAAGTATATAAGGTTGAGAGACATAAAAGCTTAAATTGTTTATCTAAGAAAATGTTTTGAGGTCTAAAAAGATAGTTTTGGGCTGGTTAAGATAGAACGTAATTTGGGTACAAAACTTGGGACTCGCCAGGATGGGTAACTAATGGAATATTTTTTTGCATTTTCCAAAAGCAAATGGACTGGTTAATGTGAATGTAATTCTCACTTGATAACTGTTCTTACTGCATATAGTTTTACTGTGTTAGAGTTAAAGCCTTCCCTTTTTATTTAGACAAAAAGAGAGAAATGTTGTGGTATATTTTGATCACACCATGACACTCCCAAGACGACTGACAATAAAGTTTAACTTTGAGTCATAGGGTGGAGCTAGCAACTAGCTGACCAAAATTAGTCATGGAGGTTTTGGAAGAACAAGGATATATATATATATATATATATATATATATATATATGGTAATAGGGTGGGGCTTAGAAAGTTTCTCAGCCCTTTTTGGATCAAGGAAGGAGAGAGAGATGAGGTCACTGGTTGCTTCTCTGCTGCTTCTTTGATCATTCAGGTTCTTCCCTGATATCTGACTCCTGAGTTTTTATTAACAAAGAATAATTAGATAAACACATCAAGCATTTTTTCAGTTATCTTGGGTGCTTGTGTTTCCATATGAATTTTAAGATATTTCCAATTTTGTAAAACTGTGCACTGGAACATTGATGAGTATTGTGCTGGATCTGTAGATTGCTTTTGGTAAGATGAGCATCTTCACAATATTGATCCTAACCATCATTGAGCACTGGAAATCTTTGGGTCTTCTTCAATTTTTTCAATATTATAACATTTTCATGGTTCAAATCTTTCACTTCCTTGTTAGATTTATTACAATTACATTTATTACATGATTTGTATATGTATATATGAATATGTAAATGGGATTTTCCCCCGATTTCTTTCTCTGTATGTTTGTTGCTGATATATAGGTAGGGCATTGATTTTTACGGATTATTTTCTATCCTGCTATCTGCTTCAAGTGTTTGTCAGCTGTAAAAATTTTCTGGTGGGATCTTTATGTATAGAACCGTAACATCTGCATATAAGGATACTTTGATGTCTTTTCCTATTTCTATCCCCATTATATCCATCTCTTATCTTATTGTGTTGGCTAAATTTCAAGAACTATATTGATCTGGAAGGGAGGGAATGTACATTCTTGTCTAGTTCAGAATTCTATTGAAAATGATTCATGATTTTTTTCTCTTTACCAAGATGTTTGTTGGCTGTGGGCTTTTGTATATTGCCTTTATTAAATTGATCTATATGTCTTATATCCTTACATTCTCTGGGATTTTTACTATGAAGGAATGTTTGATTTTGTCAAAATCCTTTTTTTGTGTGTGTCTAATGAAATTATCATGTTGTTTCTGTGCATGACCATTTATGCGGTTAAGAGTTATCATCAAAAGACGTGTGTTAATTACTCAGAGGTGCAGGCATGGTTCAACTTATGTAAATCAATAAATATAATCCACCACATAAATACTCATGGACAGAAACCACATGATCATTTCAAAAAGACTCCACCCAAAAACTTTTTTTTTTGTTTTTTTGAGACAGGATTTCTCTGTGTAGCTTTGGAGCCTATCCTGGCACTTGCTCTGGAGACCAGGCTGGCCTCGAAACTCACAGATATCCGCCTGCCTCTGCCTCCCAAGTTCTGGGATTAAAGGTGTGCGCCACCAATGTCCGGCTTCCACCCAAAAACTTTTACAGCTGACAAATGCTTAAAGCAGATAGCAGGATACAAAATCAGTGTGCTTGAACCAACTCCCCAAATGAAAAGCCACAGACCAAAAGACTGGATTAGAAAGCAAGATCCATCTTCTTATTTCCTTCATAAAAACACACTCACTCTCAACAGCAGGCATCAACTTAGGATAAAAGGAAAGGTATTCCAAGCAATTAGATAGAGGAAATGAGGCAGGGGGTATTTGCCCTTAAATCATAACCCATAAATCATACCAGGTCATAACCTGAAATTTTCCCTATCTGTGTCTTTTCAGAGCTAATAGTACTCCATATTTATGTACTCCTTCAACAGTCTCAGTATAACTCCCCAATCAGATTTCTTCCTTCTTTTCATTTTCTATTTTCTTTCTTTCATGTCTGTTTGTCTGTTGTCTAAGCAAACAGCTAATAACCCTTATGGACAAGGTTCACTTTACGGGGTTCTCTGCCATACAGGTGAAGGAATGGGTCATTTGAAGTTGGTCACTGTCTTTGGTGGAAACGGGGCCTAGGGATGTTAGGGAGCTCTGTTGAGCTGTGTTAGGGCACCTAATCTGTCAGTCTGAGGAATGAGAAAGAATTAGCCAGAAAGTCACTCAGTATATCACAGCAGGCCATTTCCTTATCTCCCTCTCATCACTACTGTTCATGATATAGGCTAGTTCTGTCCTAGTTATTTTAAGGTTGGGCCTCTTCAATCCTTACTGTGGTTTTTGATGTTGTAAGCCAGGCCAAGTGTACTTTGTGCCAGCAAGTTCAGGGAAGCAGACCTCATGCTATGGGAATTAATTACTAGGGTCTGCCTTCCTCCTTTTTGCTTGAGACTCACTCACATGGTTCCCTTATTTCTCATCCCAGAAGTGGATGACCGCAGATTCTCTGTCTAGTCAGAAACCCAATGCCAGGCATCATCTGATTTGGATAGGAAAAGATTTTGGACGTGTGTGTGTGTGTGTGTGTGTGTGTGTGTGTGTGTGTGTGTGTGTGTTCACATTCGCACATGTGTCTCTCTTTGTGTGTAGCTCATTTTCCTACTTGAACTTGAAAGGAGTTCATTGTGCTTTCTAATTACTCTGCTGTATACTAGTATTTTTATAAGAAAGTTCTACTGAGGAGGAGACATCCTGCTGGGTCACTTCAGTCATAAATTCCTCCATCAGTACATCAACTTTGTACTCTAAAACTCTTTGCTGGCATCTAGCTCCCTCCAACCTGGAGTTTTTCAGTATAATTACTGGTCTTTTATATTTACCCACCAGACTTTTCAGTAGGTGACTTGCTGTCTTTCATCATGGCTGTTATTACCATGATCAACCATTTTACACACCATTAAAGAACAGGAGAAACTCACAAGTCTGGTTCTAAGAGGAAGCAGAGGACTTGTAATCACCAGCTGCCAGTTTTCATTGTGGCTAAAAGTCAGAAAATAGCTGGGTAGTCAGGAGCCACCAAATAAAACATACCTAGAGGGTTGATGAATATTAACAGGGATTTCCCTGTTAGTGGATATAAAACTTTATAAAGATTCATTTTTCTAGTCCAAAAATTAGCATGCAATATTTATGATAAGTCTCTTAGAGCAACATCATTCTTCTTTACTGGGTTCAATTCCCAGCAACCACATGGTGGCTCACAACCATCCGTTTTGAGATCTGGTGCCCTCTTCTGGTGTGCAGATGTACATGGAAGCAGAATGTTGTATAAATAATAAATAAATAAAATCTTTAAAAAAATATCACAATAAAATATGATGACAATTAACGCTAGACCTATTTGTGACACAAAGTTTTAGAAAAGCTTGCAATAGTTTGATATGTTTAGGAATTTGTAGATGTGACTACATCTCATGTAGATGTTATTAAAATGAATAAGTGAGTATCATATGATGTCCCCTGTAGACAGAGTTTCTGTTCTGTCTGGTCCTGCTGCCCTTCAGCCCCAAATAAATACACAAAGACTTATTTTATTTATAAACTCTTTGGCTGATGGCTTAGATTCCTCACTGGCTAACTCTTTCTTAATTATTAGCCTATAACTATTAATCTATGTATTTATACATGGCCTTATCTTACCAGAGAATGCCTGACACATCCTATCTTCCCAGGTGCTACATGGTGTTTCCCTGGCCACTTCTCTGCTTCCTCTTGTCGGAATTCTGTTTGTCTGGTAGTCCTGCCTATACTTCCTGCCTGGCTACTGCCAATTAGTGTTTTATTCACCAACCAATAAGAGAAACATATATACAGAAGTACATCATCTCCCTTTTTCTTTCTAAATAAAAAGAAAGGTTTTAACTTTGACATATTAAAGTTATATATAACAAAACAAAACAGTTATCTAGCAAGAACTATAGTTAACAACTATTAGTTCATTAACATTTGGCAAAATTTAAAGAAAATATTTTATCATCTATCCTATCTTTGTGACTCTAAAGTTTTATGTGTGACTTATCTTTTATTATAACCAGGAAAACCATAACTGTAACTATGTGTCTTCAACTCCATCAAAGACCTCAAAAGGATAATATATAAGCTATAGAATTGACAGAGACATCTCTCTGCCTGGATAGTTAACCAAAGTTCCTCTGCAGCATTGGGGCATCTATCTTCAGCCTACAGGCTTAGAGTGTCTGGAAGACTTCTCATCAAAGCAGGAAATTCAAAACTGTCCAACCTGTATTGGCAGTTTGTCAGTCATTTTTCTGTGCCCTGTAGAATGTCTGCCAGACTCTCCCATGATGCAGGAACGCTGAAGCACTGTCCCACCTTGTTTTGGCAAATTAAGTAGTCATTTTCCCGTGGGTCCTGCATGTCCAGTTTATACAGCATATAGACAAACAGTTCAGGCAAGAACAGTTTCTTGCCTAAATGGCTATTTCTTCTATGTTGAAGGCAAACTGCATAGTTTCTTCAATGCCTATCTTCCTCTGACATAATTGGTGTTGCCAGAAGTTGTGTCTCACTGTCATCAAAAAACCTATTAAACCATTTTAAATGCCAAATTCTGTAGGTCTTTTAAAGGGTTTGAAAAATACCTATCCATTTGAAATACATCTCTGTATATCTAGAAACCCTAACTAATGTAACTATAAGTTTTGACTATTACCGGTGACTATCTATAATCTGTATTTAATTATACACTACATTTTAAAATAAATTGTATAAACACAATATATAAGCAAGAATACAAATATACCTATAACAAAATTGACCTTAAATTTGTATCAATAAATCAAAATTCATACCAAAGCAAAGTACTAATTTATATATCATATTCCCCTTTTTTTCTTTAGAAGGAGATTGGTTATGATCATTAACCATTTATAATCAACCACATTTAAATGAAAACAAACATTTATAAACAATATGTGGGAATTTGGGTATCATTCTCTCTAAACTGCTTCCTGCTGTTTGGGGGTGCTGTCAATACCATGGGGATCCTGAGAAAACCCAGAAATCTTGTCAAATTCTGGCTGTAATAGTCTGAGGCTGCATTATGTCAGTTGTTTTGAATGTTGGATCACCTGGGCCACTGCTTCAGGGGGTCTTGCTTGATCAAACCATATTATCCTGGAAGGAATCCACAGCTTTTTATCTTCTGTGGAAACAAAAACAGAACTTCTTTTCCAAAGTAACCTGTCCTTAGACTTAAATTTTAAAGTCAAAATATTTTCAAAATATATAGGTTGTATTAATCCAACAATAATTATAATCAAATATCTTTTAGCAGCTGTTGCTCCTTCCTCAGCAGTCAAACAATTCAAAGACAACAGAATAACATACAGTATCTAGACTCTCTATGTATTTTCCATCTTTACATGGTTTTATTTTATTATTCTATTTCTTTTATTTTTACTTTTTATTTTTGTTTTTTGAGACAAGGTTTCTCTGGGTATTTTTGCCTGTCTTGGGATTCACTTTGGAAACCAGGCTGGCCTTGAAATCACAGAGCTCAGCTTGCCTCTGCCTCCCAAGTGCTGGGATTCAAGGTGTGTGCCTCCACACGCAGCTACTCTATTTCTTTTGTAAGGACTTTCTCTTTCCTTTTTTCCCTTTTCTATCCTAAGTCTACATATACTTTAAAACACACTGTAAAACATTTAAAGGTTTTTCTTCATCTGAATCAGTCTTTACTGTATATCCCTGTCTTTTTCTGACCACATAAGTCTTTAAACAGCATGGAAATTAAAACAGTGGCTTGTACTGTCCTATTCCTTGGCTTTCTGAGAGTAGCTTCATGGCTGGTGGGAGCCATGCTTATCGACACAACTCTGCAGAGTTTCTAGGTTCATGTCATCACCAAGAAGCATGCTGCTGGCTGCTCGAAGACACCACTTAATTGTTTGTTAGCAGGGCCTCTTGAAAGAGCTGTGTGGTTTTTGCCAATACTACTTAGTAAGGAAGCCTCTCTTCTAGGAACCTTGAACCTCCACTTGCCTCTAGCAAATAGAGCCCTCCCAAGAAAATGCTGCTACCAAGGAGCTGTGCTTGTCTCTGTTATTTTGTGTTTAGAATCCTTTTTAAGCTTTTGTAAGGTTTTATGTGAAATTCTTGCCCCATGTTGTTTCCCAGGAGAGAGGAAGCAGAGAGAAGCAGCCAGGGAGACACCATGTAGCTACCTGGAAGATAGGAAGCTCCAAGTATTCTCTGGTAAGATAATGTCATGTAGAAATACATAGATTAATAGTTATGTGTTAATAATTAAGAGAGAGCTAGCCAGTAAGAAGCCTGCACCATTGGCCAAACAGTTTATAATTGATGGGGAATATTCTTCTGTGTATGTTTATCTTATTGGTTATTGAATAAAGCACTGTTGGCCAATAGGGAAGCAAGATAGGTGGGACTAGGAGTCTCGGAGAATTTGGGGGAAATGTAGTAAAAAGAAGCTGCTACGTGATCCAGGCAGGAAGTGGCATAGCAGGCCAGAATCAGTATATAAGCAGGGACAAGCAGGAAATCACGCCCTTCTGTCTCTTCTCTGTGAAGATGCTGAACAGACACAATGTCGACCCCAAGAGGCCCAGACCTTATCTCCAGTAAGATAAGGCCACCTGGAAATATTTACATTAGAAGTGGGTTAATAATTAAGACTGAGCTAACAAATAAGAAACCTTAGCCAAAGGCCAACAGCTTAATAACAAATATAGCATCTGCATGTTTCTTTGGGGGCAAAAAAGGGCAGCAGGACCTAGCCGGGCCAAGAAAAACCTCACATTATATATAATTAATGTAAATCTTTGTGTGTTTATTTAGGGCCAAGTGGCTGTGGGACCAGGTGGGACAGAAACTTGATCTACAGGCCCCAACTGTTGGATATGGCCAACTAGATGAGAGATGCTTTTATGAGTTTATCTGGGGGAAATCCATTTGTTCATTCATTTACTACAGGAGGTGTTGGGATGTCCTGCACAGAATCCCCTGCAGGTCTGAGACTTGCTTTGCTGCTTGTCCTGACTCTCAGCTGCTGGTGCTTCATAGCTGAGACTGCTTTAGGAGGGCTGGTCCAGGCTGAAGGGAGCTGCTGTCCCTAATGACCAGGGCAACTCACAATGACGTGTCCCTATGGAACTGCAAGGCTGGGTACATCTCTGAAGAACCATGCTAGCCCTACTGCACCTGACTTGTGTCATCCCTTCCCTCACCTGTAGCCAGCCCCTAAGAAGGCGTGGCTACAGTTTCCCCTACAAGTTCTGCTTCTTTCACGAGTTTCCCTAAGATTTACGCCTGTAAATTTCCTGAACACACATCTTTGCTTCACAGCCTGGTTCCCCAAAACAATCAATTACAATCTCATCAAATCATGAGTACCTGTTTTACATCAAATATGGCGCCCGTCCTGGGGATATATTAGAAAGCAGGAAGAAAGGGCTTTTGTTAGAGTGGGCAGGGATTATATTCCAGTGTGGGACAAGTGGCTCAACAAAACATGGGTATTACAAAAGAAGGCTTCAGATGGTGGCAATATTACCAAGGATACAAGTCAAGAAAACATATTGAGACCCTGTTTGAGGCGGTTGTGCCATGTTTGCAGTGTGTGCACATTTGTGCCCAGGGAAACTCAACTTCAAACAGTGAGAGCATTTGTTGAGAGGATTGTAGATCATGAAGGGGCTGGGATGCTGACATGTTAAGAAAAGGTGCTCAGAGTTCAAGAGGAACGTTGGCAACCCATTAGAATAATTAGTGAGAAGGAATGATGATGTGTGCCTGGAGGAGAGAGTTCTGCATGAAGTAACTTTTAATCTGGAGACTGGGTAGCACACACATCAACTTAAAGCAAATTTAACCTTCTCATTCTTGTCCTGTTGTATGACTTGTGGCTTTAAGATCAGTGGGTATTCCAAATAAAAATTCCAGTGTTATTCTCCCTAAAGTTCAACTCACTGCGCTGTTCACGACCGAGGCACGTTCTCCATCCAGAGGCATGGCCTTAGAATGTAAGGTAGAATTTGGAAAAGTTCTTTGTTTTATTCATACATGCTTTCCATTATTTCTAGAAAATAATTTAGAAGCAGGCCTTTTGGTGGTTAATAAAAAATGAGATCATCTCAGAAAGATCACACAACCTTTTTTAATATTGCAGAATAAATTGTTCACTTTGTAATGTAAAACTCACTGTTTTCCCTCCCCATCAAAGTATTTTTGAAATAACATCATTACTCCTTATTAGCTGAATGCAAACAGGATAGTCCTTGACAATCCTTGCCTGTTAGACTTCTTTAACCGTATTTCAGCATTCTTTGCAACCGCTTCACAATGTGTTTGCCTCTGATTTCAAAGCTTCTTTCTTACTAGTTAGCTTATAATGAGCTCAGCTCTGTAAGCACTGAGGGCTCAGGAGTTCCAATAGCATGAAAGTGTCAGGCTTAGAGGAATGGGACAGGGACAACTCCATGGTGCTCCTGCAGTATTAGGAAGCCTTTCTTGGGGCAAAGCTAGTTTCTCCACTCCCACTAGTATTCCAAGAGGATAAAGAATGTAATCTATCTTCATCTACATTTTAGCTCAAGACATAGAAACAACCATTCTAAAAGTCGTGATAGTCCAGTCAACTGCTCTGGAAACGAGTGTCGATTGTTTCAGGCATTCAAACGGAAAAGGATTGTGGAAAAAAATGGGCAAGTGTTGAAGCCATTGGCAACATGGAGGAAGTGATTCTGAATTAGATGTTGATTTGAATGAGGCAAACTAGAGTTTTGCATTCAAGCCAAACTTTTGTGATCTTTTGGCAAGAGATAAAGCTGCAAGTAGATGGGAAAACAGCCTTTGTTGTAAGCCACTGAGAACTGGGGCTGGTGGGGGTGTTTCTTCTCTAGCATGGCCGAGAGCTTCTTGTTTCTGTAGAAAAGTATCAGTTTTCCATCAGCTTATAGACTGTGTAAGTCTTTGACTGCTCCTGATAATCATAACAGTTAAAATAATGGCAACATCACTCTGTATTTTCTATGCCCCAGGCATGGTGTTCAGTACTTTATACATATACATGACCCAATTTCTTCCTCGCAGCCAGCTGAGGAGATACATTATTAATACCATATTTGATTTATATATGTTATAAGAAAACTGTGGCAAAGCATTTAAGTGGGTTACTGAAGGTCCCACAGCTGTCAAGTGATAGACAGCTTGTTAGTCCTGGCTAAGTCTGAAGTCTAGGCTCTCAAGCAGTTGTATTACTATTCGTCTGTCACCTTGAGTCTCAACCTTCTTACCTGTAATCCCAGGCTAGTATATAGCCAGGTGTCTTCTTCCCTCCATTTGACACAGCTCTCAGGAAAGATGTGGGTCAAGAAAGATGTTCAGTTTTCCCTCTGCACTTCCCAGAGCAATGGAGGAAGAGTCTAAAAAAAGGATCCTGTAAGGTAGATGTCAGTAGGACACTAGAGCATTGATTTGACAATGTTGCATTTCCCTGTTGGGCCTGGTTTGCGTTGCTGTGATCTGGTAGAATACCTGTCAGGATGTGATCAACCATTAGGGCTCTGAAAAGGCCCCATTGAGATGAAAGGCCAGGATGGAAGCTGTCTTCAAGGCTCATTTTCAGCAAGGTCTCAAGACACAATTATGCTTTAAATGTTTTTCAAGGTGGCTTAGTCTTAAAGGACCAAAAACAAAACAAGAAAACAGCAAACAACTCATCCTTCCTGTGTGGTGAATAGATGCATGAGGAATGCCAGCAAATTCAGCCAATAGCCTGCTTGGTTGATTCCTGAAATAGTAAGTGGACTACAAAGTGTCACAACAAACCACAAACAACCACAGAAATAACCGGGCACAAGCATTCCTCAGATTGTTTATATACTAGCTGCTCTTTCTGAAATCTGAAAAATACATCATGCCTGGACTTGCCAAAGCTCCAGGAAAGAGAGTGGAGAGGTCACTGTTCTCCCTGCCAGCAATCTCACGTTTCTCTTTTAGCAGGGCATTTCCTCATAAAGTGGCCATTTCTGAAGGTCTCTCGCCGTTTCTGTCTCTTCCAGTCTCTGTCTCTTTCAGATATTACACTATTGTCTAGGATGACCTATAGCTCAGTATGAAGCCCAGGCTGGCCTTGAACTTGTGACAATCATTCTGCCTCAGCCTCCCAAGTTCTGAGATTACAAGTATGAGCCACCAATCCTGGTTCCGGTGGTTTTTTTTCCCCTCCTTTTTTTATTTGAATTAGAAACAAGATTGTTTTACATGTCAATCCCAGTTCCCTCTCCCTCCCTTCCTTCCCTACTACCCCCCCAACTAAAACCCTACCTATCACATATTCTTTCTGCTCCCTAGGGAGGGTGAGGCCTTGCATAGGGGGTCGTCAGAGTCTATCATATCCTTTATGGCCTAGCCCCACCCCCATGTGTCTTGGCTCAGGGAGTATCCCTCTATGTGGATCCCAAAGTCCACACCTATGCTAGGGATAAGTACTGAACTACTACAGGAGGTCCTGTAGATTTCTGAGGTCTCCTCACTGAAACCCATGTTCCTGGGGTCTGAATCAGTCCCATGCTGGTATCCCAGCTATCAGCCTAGGGACCAAGAGCTCCCATTGTTCAGGTCAGTTGTTTCTGTGGGTTTCTCTGGTGGTTTCTTTCCTATAAACTTTCTATTTTTACCTGAAGTTTGACCTACTTTGATCCACTTATTACAAAATCACTTCTATGGGAACGGAATTTTTGTATTAAATTGAGTCTAATGCAAACATAAACTTCCACCTTTCTTAACAATATCAAGTGTAGAAACAAGACCAAACAAGATGTGGGGGATAAAGACCAAGAGAGAAGAGAAACTGTAGTATTTACTAATCCTTGTCATGGTGGTGTTGCTACTAGTACCTTTCCAAAGGAATCCCTTTCTTATGTGCTTAGCAAAACAGGATTACAAGCCCATGGAAATGAGCAAGGGAAGGGGTTCAGGCGAGAATTGGAGAACAAATTCTTCTTTTTCCAGGCAGCAAGACAGGCAGTGGTCATTATTGCTGTGGGAGTTCTCTTGCACTTTCTCCTCCTCTTTTCTTTCCTTCTCTCCCTCCCTCCCTCCCTCCCTCCCTCCTTCTTTCCTTCTTTCCTCTTGTTCTCTTCTTTCTCATTGTCCTTCTCTTCTTCCCTTCCTGATTTTTATTTTTAATTTTTTTTTTTTTTTAGCTTTGGGAGAATATACATGAAATTCTGACCTCCAGAGTTTAACAAGTCTACACTGTGTCAGTTGGATATATCTTGTTAGGGTTCCATTAAATATCTCCCAAAAGGGGCATTAGAATTCCTAATTTTGATGGGCCATGCCTGACAGAAAACTAGATAAGCTTCCTGCAGACCTTTCTTTTGTCCCCCTCTTCCCCAAGATCCAATTCCACAGTCTCATTCAACACTCTGCAGCAGAACATTTGTGGCAGCCTATCCTGTCCCAGCCCTGCTCCCATCTCCTGTGGATCCCACATATCCTTCCCTTCTAACCTCCCTCCCCTGACACATTGCTTTGTTTTAGCCCCATCCCCAGCAGTCACCCTCTGCCACCAACCACATGGACTGGCCCCTCGGGAAACAAGTAGACTGGAGATAGACCCACACCTACCCCACCCTTCCTGAGATCCTATCCCCCAGAGTCAACCCCAGTTGTGTAGCAGTAAAACTGTTGTTGTCTCCCTTTTCTCTTTGATCCCATCCTCAATGGATTACAAAGATCTTCTCCCACAACCTCCCTTTCCCTAAGCTATCCCATTAACCAACCTTCAACACCAGCAGGCATTTACTGGGAACACACCCACTGAGCCAGAAAGGGAAACATCACCGAACCCCAGCAGGCACCACCTACTAACCCATGTTCCTTGTGAACACACTAGATGAGCAGACCAGGAAAAGAGGCAACAGACAGCCATCATACTCTAAAATTCCAGAGAGCAAATAGTAACTAAGGAACAAAAACATCCACCCAACAAAGACAAATCAAGAAACCAGCATGTAGACCTAGAATCGCCCCAAAACCAAGATGCCTAGACACCATGAAAACAGTTAACAGGGAACAATATATATTCACTATAGCCCAGCTATCTTACCAAGCAGACCCTGAGTATTTCAACACAGCTGAAGCACAAGCAAAAGATCTTAAAGCCATGTGTATGGAGAGCATAGATGTACTTAAAGGGGAAATTAATAGATCCATTAAAGAAATACAGGAAAACATAAACAAAAAATGGAAGAAATGATAAACCCCTTAAAGAAAGTCAAGAAAAAACAAACAATTGAAATAGAGGAATAAAACTATTGAAGACTTGAAAATGGAAATAGAAGCAATAAAGAAAATACAGACAGGGAGACAGTGGAGCTCCACAAACTGAAGCTTGCTGAACTAAAGCAAGAGTGCCTTGCTTGTGGTTTAGAGACCAAGGGAATAAAACAAGATCTTATCAACAAGTTCCAGGTGTATCTTGAAGAACATGCTGAAGAGGAAGCAAATGAAGAAGATGTACTGGGAGATGAAACCGAGGAAGAAGAACAAAGCCTATAGAACTTCCTTTTAAAGAGGAAGAACCTCCTGAAAAAGCTGTTTATGTCACATCCATTTCTTCACTGGCATTGGAACCTACTCTTTTGGGATTCCAGCATATACAGAAGACCAGCTGAAACATCCAGCCTCATGGGACTGAGCAACTACTAGATTCTTGGACTTTCTCTTCATAGCTAGTCACTGTTGGATTAGTTGAACTGCAGCCTGGCATCAGAAAAGAAGGTGGTAAAAATTACATCTGGAAGACCTCAAACTGAGAGAATGCAGAAGAGGGCTGAACGGTTCAACGTACCTGTAAGCTTGGAGAGTAAGAAGGCTGTGCGGGCAGCTAGATTTGGAATTTCTTCTGTTCCAACAAAAGGTCTGTCATCTGACACCAAGCCTGTGGTTAACCTGGATAAACTAAAGGGAGAGATTTGGTTTGAATGTCTCTTCCATTTCTAGAAAGTCTGAGGATGACGAGAAGCTGAAAAAGGGGAAGGAGAGATTTGGGATTGTGAGAAGTTCAGCAGGAACTGGAACTCTAGAGGATACAGAGGCAAAGAAAAGGAAAAGAACAGAGCGTTTTGGGGATTGTATAATAAAAAGTTATTGCTTTCTGCCTCATAGTGGTCTCCATTTCTCAAATTCTTCATGGATTTTTATACACACACACACACACACACACACACACACACACACACACACACACAGACACACACACGTCATGTGCCTCACAATGAAGAAGCGTGTACCTTCTTAGATGTGCATCCTTGGATTCCAGCAGCAGTTTGATTTAACTGCTACTCTGCATTTAAATTGTTACATTTTTGTTTTTTATTATTTTGCTTATTAATAAAAAAGAAAGAGAAAAAAGAGAATACAGACAGAGGGAATTCTGAAAATGAATTACAAAGGCAAGCTTCACCAACAGAATGTAAGAGATGGGAGAGAGAATCTCAGACATTGAAGATATAGAAGAAATAGAAAATGTTAAATCTAAAAACAAATAATAAAACCATACATTCAAGAAGTCTGGGACACTATGAAAAGATTAAGCCCCAGAATACTTGGAATAGAAGTAGGAGAATCCCAACTCTAAGGCCCCCAAAATATTTTCAATAAAATTATAAAAGAAAATTTTCCCGACCAAAAGATGATATGCTTGCAAAATTACAAGAATACTTACAGACTACCAAATAGATTGTATAAAAAGAAAGTCCCCTCAACACATAATAATCAAAACATTAAATATACAGAACAAAGAATATTAAAAGCTGCAAAGGAAAAAGACCAAATAACATATAAAAGCAGACCAATCAGAATTATACTTGACTTCTCTTTCTTTCTTTTCTTGCTTTGAGACAGAGTTGCTCTCTGTAGCCCTGGCTGCCCTGAAACTCACTTTTAGAGTGGGCTTTCTTTGAACCACAGAGATCTGCTTGCCTCTTTCTTCCAAGTGCTGAGATTAATAGTTTGTACCACCATGCCTCACAAAACAGCTCTTGCTGTTGTTTTTACACCTGACTTCTCAATGGAGAATCTAAATGTTAGAAGGGCCTGGGCAGATATCTCAGAGACTACAGATGCTGGCCCAGATTACCATACCCCAGGAAATTTTCAATCACCATAGATGGAGAAAATGATATATTCTATGATAAAGCTAAATTTAAACAATATCTATCTACAAATCCAGCCCTACAGAAGGTGCTGAAGAGAAAACACTCACCTAAGGAGGTTAACTACACCCATAAAAGCACAAGAAATAATCTCATACCAGCAAAATCAAAAGAAGGGAAGTACACCCACCACCACCACCACCACCACCACCACCACCACGACCAACAACAACAACAACAACAATAAAATAGTAGGAATCAACAATCATTGGTAATTGGTATCTCTCAGAATCAGTGGTCTCAATTCCCCAGTAAAAAAAGACAAAGACTGTGAAACAAGATCCAACTTTCTGCTGCAGCCAAAAAGCACACATCAACATCAAGGGTAGACATTTCCTCAGGGAAAAGGTGGGAAAAAGATATTCCAAGCAAAAGGACTTAAGAAGCAAGCTGGTATAGCTATTTTAATATCCAGCAATTTCAAACAAAATCTAATCAAAAGAGATAGGGAAGGACACTATATAATCATCAAAGGAAAAATCCACAAAGATGACATTTCAATTTTTATCATCTAAGCCCCAAACACAAGGGTACCATAATTCATAAAAGAAACACTACTACAGCTTAAACTACACATTGACCTTCACACACTGATAGTGGGATACTTCAATGCCCTATTCCCACCAATTGACAAGTCACCCAAGAAAAACTAAACAGAAAAAATTCTGGGCTTAACAGATATTACAAACCAAATGGACCTAACATATCTAAAGAACACAAAAGAATATATCCTCTTCACAGCATCTAATGTAACTTTCAACAAAACTGACCACATACTCAGAATGCAAAACAAGTCTTAACACATTAAAAAAACAAAAACAAACAAAACCCCCCCACTAGCACTGGGTGTTGGTGGTGCATGCCTTTGATCCCAGCACTCAGGAGGCAGAGGCAGGCGGATCTCTGTGAGTTTGAGGCCAGTCTGGTCTACAGAGGGAGTTCCAGGACAGCCTCCAAAACAATACAGAGAAACCCTGTCTCAAACAAACAAACAAACAAAAAACTGAAGTAACTCCCTGCATCCTGTTACATCATCACGGATTAAAACTGCATATCAACAACAACAGAAACAACAGAAAGCTTATAAGTTCATGGAAATGGAACAATTCTCTACTGAATGAAAAATAGGTCAAGGCAGAAGTAAGAAAGAAATTAAAGACATCCTAGAATTTAATGAGAATGAAAATATCATATTCAAACATATAGTATACAATAAAGGTGTTGTTAAGGAGGTATTTCATAACATTAAGTGCCTACATAAAAAAAATGGAGAGATCTCATACTAGCAACTTAATAGAACACTGTAAAGCTCTAGAAAAAATAGAAGTAAGCAACATGCAAGAGGAGAAGTCAAGAAATAATCAAACTGAGGGCTGAAATCAATAAAAATAGAAACAAAGAACAATGCAAAGAATCAATGAAATAAAGAGTCGGGGAAATCAACAAGACAGACAAACCTTTATCCCAACTGACTAAAAGGCAGAGGGAGAGAGAGAGAGAGAGAGAGAGAGAGAGAGAGAGAGAGAGAGAGAGAGAGAGAGAGAGAGAGAGATTATCCAAGTTTACAAAATCAAAATGAAAATGCTGACATAACAACATACAGTGAGGAAACCCAGATAGTTTTAAGGACAAACTTTAAAAACCTGTACTGAGCCAAACTGAGAAATCTAAAGGGAATGGATAATTTTCTCAGTAAATACCACTTACCAAAGTTAAATCAGGTTAAGATAAACAATTTGAGGGATGATATGGAAACCTAGTGAAGTGGACACATTCTAAAATATCTGAAGGTGACCCTAATGAGGTCCTCTAATAAAGGAATACAGACTCTCAAGTGGCCACATCTTGTCACCAAACAAGGCTTCCAGTAGTGAGACTGGGTTGCATTCAATTGAATTGTTGGTGAGGGGGGGTCCCATGGAAATCCTGAGACAATCCAAACTGTTTCTAAGGCAATGCGTTGCTCTCCAAAAACTGACAGTGGGGCTACATTGCTGAGGATAACACCTACACAACTCACTAAACATGGAGAAGTTGAGCTGGTACCCACAAGGAGCCTTCACTCTATGTTTTAGTGTCTTTGGTGCAGGCAGATACTAAAAGAGAAACATAAGCAGCAACCCAGCCACAAAACCTTTGACCTACAATCTGTCCTGCCTACAAAATATGCTGTGACAAGGGTGGTACAGAACTTGTGGGAGTAGTCAATTAATGTCTGATTTGACTTAAGGCCCTTGACATCAGGTCTGTACAGAACATTGATAAAAAGTGTCTCTTAGGAAGGTGAGAGAGAAATTAGCTTGATGAATGTAAATCCTGCAAAGTGAATCTAAGAAATATGCAGAAAACAGAACTTTAGTTATGGGAGATGGAATGAGATGAGACATAAATATTTCCGTTTGAGGTCTGACATCATCCTATCACTTCCCAGGGGACGAGGACCTTCCTGCAAAAACATTTCACCATAAAGGGTCAGCTTCTCCAGTTCTTAGACGATTATCAACCATTTTAAAAAAAGAGTTGGGAGGTCAGGGTGAGCACGACCCCACATTGCCTCTTCCTTTGATCAAGCAGGCAGATGACACAAGGTCCTCTCCAACTTTGATTTGAATGGGAGGCATCTGAGCAGCTTGTTATCATGATGATTCGGATTCAGTGTTGTGTTTTGTCGGAGGAGGTGGCTTCCCAGCAGAGGACAGTCTGCATTTTTAATGAACAGCCAGTGATGTCAGTGTTGTGGGTCCTGAGACTTCTCTAAGTCTAAGAGTAGGCCATGTGAGAAAACTGGGGAGCAAACATAAGGGTGTGGTGAGAAATCTTAGGAGTGACAGTGGTATGTGTATGTGTAAGCAAGAGGAGGGAAGACGGGGAGGGGAAGAGGAAGCAAAAGAGAGATAAAGTTGCAGGTCAACACAAAGACAGATTTGATGCCCTCTTTGGCAGTTTGGCGTTTTTATTAAGAGACCAAAAACAAGCTAGGCGGTGGTGGTGCATGCCTTTAATCCCAGCACTCAGGAGGTAGAGACAGATGGATCTCTGAGTTCTAGGCCAGCCTGATCTACAGAGCAAGTTCCAGGACAGTGTCCAAAGCTACAGAGAAAACCTGTCTCAAAAAAATCAAGAGGGGGGGTAGAGAGGGAGGGAAGGAGGGAGAGAGAGAACAAATAGGAAGGGCAGGAAGAGTGGGAACATTTAGCTGTTCAGCATCAAACTGTTGGTGCCTTTCTAGTCTAGCTTTGCTGGATAGCTTCCAACATTCTCTGTTCTTCCTCATGTCCTATATGTGTACATCTTACTCACTTTTCTTGAAATAAATAAATGTCCATTTTATTTTTTTTTCTGAGACAGAGTCCTAGTCTCACTACATATTCTAAGCCAGACTCAAATTCAAGACACTCCTGATTAGCCCCTGATTATTTAGATTATTGCCATGAACTACCCCTCTTGTGTCATTAACATTTTCATATTTTCAAGGGTTCATTTTTTGAAATACAAAGAGGATCTGTGGGTCCTTTATGTTCTTTGCAATTTCATTAGCATCTAGCACAACACAGTCCATTTACATAGTGTGCATTAGACAAACATTTGGAAAGATGAAACCATGCAGATGGTTGTATGGTCCAAATCATCTGGACCTTTCAGACCAGGTTTAAACTCAATTGTTAGGGAAATCTAGTTCCAAAGCCATCAGAAAATATTGATGTAGTAAACTGAAGGGTAAAGGAGGATGAAATGATGAGTAGATGTATTTGTTTAGTCAATTTAATCAATTTAATATGGGGGAAAACACATTCAGACAACCTAAATGAGGAAACCACCAGATAATATTATGAATAATTTTTATTAAACACTTGTTGCGTGTAAGACCTGGTCACAACACACAAACAATTTTATCTTACTGAAGTTTCATTAAACAATATGAGGTGAGTATTAGGATGCAGACACTGTGCTAATATAAGTTGATAATTTTTTAAGTTGCTAATGTGAGTTCAGATGTTTTTATAGATACCTTAGAAACTTAACCTTGTAGTCCCTCATTCATGAGCTTGGAATCCAAACCTTGCCTTCTTTGGCAGCCTATAGTGCCAGCAGGGCACAATGGTCTGCTCCACTCTGGCTGTATCCCAAACACCCACCAGGTTATTGTTTGGCATATAGTATATATAGAAAGATAATTGTTGAGGGAATGAATGGCCAACCCATTCCCAATTGGAAATTATGTACCCTTTGTATTTATCGTAATGTATAGACTGCAAAACATGTAAGAGTGTCAGATCCCCTAGCACTGAAGTCACAGGTGGTTTTGGGCCAATTAAATGAATGCTGGAAACTGAACTCCAGTCCTCTGTAAGAGTAGTAAGCATTCTTCATTCCCAAGTTATCTCTCTAGTCCCAACTTTGGTTTTCTTATTTAAGTTCAATGTCCATTTGTCATACTGTCTTTTAGTTGAAACATACCCCCTTGTCAAGCCTTTTGAGAAACCCTTCCTGCCCTTGGTAGGAGGGACTTCCATCAAGGTCCTACAGCATTCATTGCATAAACCACAAAAAAATGGTCAAGTATTGTGGGTTCTAATGTCCTTTTCCTTAATCACTTATGCTGATTTATCAGAGTACATCCAAACTAAGATCAGGCACAGCAACACTAGATGAAGCATTTAATAGGGACTTGCTTCTTACTAACTTTTGTTGTGATAGTGAAAATGTACAATTTCACATTTAACAAAAGGGTATATGAAATGATTCCTATGTTTTTCCTGCCACTTTGAGACATATAAATTTGTCAGGAAAATGAAATACATGAGTTTATCCTGGGCTGGCTAAATGAAAATAAAATCTAGATTATTGTCTGAAAAATACATGTAAAAGAGATGATTCCTTGTCCAACCTTGAGGTACGTTCTGAAATTTTGTGTTGTGTTGGAACAATGCCTCTCAGTCATTGCTCAGTATCTCTTCTACTGGTACCCAAAGAGCCTTTTAGAAAAGTGTTCTTAGGAATGTCATTCATTTGTATCACATCTATATTGCTCCTGCCCCTTTCTCCTCCAATTCCTCCCATAGCCTCCCTCTCTCTCCCAAACTCATGATTCTTCTTTAATTATTATTGTTATGTGTTTATACATATTGTCCTTTGTTTGTCAATACACAAGAGTTATCTTACAAAAGGAACCCCAGCTGAGAAATGTCTCTATCAGAGTGGACTGTTGGCAAACCTGTAAGATATTGTTTTTTATTAATTAGTTGATTGATTGATTATTGATGTGTGAGGTCCCCACCCATGGGGAGCAGTACCACCCCTGGATAGGCAGTCCTGGGACATACAAGAAAGCAAAGTCAGTAAGCCAGTAAGCAGCATTCTTTTGTGGTTTCTGCTTCAGTTCCCACCCTGATTTCTTGTCCTGTCTTCTCTCATCAATATACTGTCACCTGGAGGTGTACAATGAATAAATCCTTTCCTCCTTTTGGTCATGGTCTTTATTATAACAACAGAAACCACCCCCCCAACACACCACACACACACCATAAAAACCACACACACACCACACACCTTACTCATACCATACACATACACCACACAAACCATATACACATACCACACACAACACACACACACACACACACACACACACACAACACACAACACATACACACCACACACACCACACACCATACACACCATAAAAACCACACGCTCATCATGCACAACATATACACGCCACACACACACACACACCACACACCACACACACACACACACACACACACACACACACACACACACACGGTATTGAATCTATTTTTATTGCTCGTATGTTCTTGGGTCCTGGGTTGACCAATCAGGATTGGAATACCTATATGGGAGCTTGTCCCTGGAGGAAACCAATTCTCCCTCTTTTAACATCCATTAACCACCTGAGTCTCTTCATCAAAGGTGGGAATGTGTGAACTTTTCCATATCCAGAGAGCTTTTGAAATACATTGTCTTAAAGCCCACAGGATGGAAATTTCACAGTCTTACTAAAAAAGTTATGTATTGTATGTATTTCTGTGATTTGTACTCATTAAGAGATTAAAATGTTTTTTCCCTCCCCTCAAGCACCTTTTTGAGTTGTGTTTACCATATGGACTAAAAGGGTGAATGTCATGAGTCAAATTATATTTAAGAAACATGTAAAATGAGATGTGTGGAGTTGGATCCACAGCTCCACAGTTAAGAACATTCACTACTCTGGAAGAAAATGCTGGTTTAGTTCCAGCATTCACATAAAGGCTTACATTTATCTGTAACTCTAGGAGATCCGATGTCCTCTTTTGGCCTCCATGGAGAGCAGGCAGGCATGCAATGCACATACATACATGAAGACAAAGCACTCACACATATAAATAAACATAAACACATCTTTAAAGTGAGCTTGTGTGTAATTTTAGTGATCTGTGATGTAGTGAAGGTCACCATCCATACCTCTATATCAATCAGCTATTGAAGTAACTGACTGTAAATATGTATCAAAGTACATCATCATCTGATTGAAGAACTGGTATCCCATTCTTCAGTGGAGTGAGCTTACTGGCACTAAGCTGAGTGACTCCATGTCTTTGCCTCCATTCGGCCACCTTATCATATAGCCAGTGAGTTACCAACATTGAGAGAGATGAATGTCTACATTAACTTATTGCAATTTGAAGAGTCTAGAATACTGAGGTTACTAATACAAATCCTACTTCCACCTCAGTTTAAATTATTAATCATTAGTTATATGATAAATTTGTATTTATTGTCCTTGTGCAGGGGTCATGCTAATCTTCTCTGTATCGTTCCAGTTTTAGTATATGTGCTACTGAAGGCAGCACAAATTTGTATTTATCAAGCTATTCTCCTTATACATTTTTTCAAGGTTTTCTCCCTCCTTCTTTGTACTCACAACATAATTATGGTGAGTTGTTTTAAAACCTGGCATAGAGGTGCAGACAAAAAAATGAAATGACACTTTGAATGTTTAATGCTTAGTCCAAAACATGATTGTTACAGAAGGCCAGTAGCTCCTTAATTATGATTTACTGCCAGTGTATTTTGAATTTGGAATAAGGGGAAATTATCAATTAGGAAGATAGCATGAGATACTGGAATAATCAAGAAGTATCGAGAAGATAGTGAAATAGAGAGAAAATAAGATTTGATAAAGTCAGAGATGATGGGAACTTTCAATTCATTCAGAGATGAAAGAAGAGGAGAGAAAGCATGGAAGTGTCTGAGAATTTGCTTTGGGTAACTATTGTTTATCTGGAGAAAGAAAGGTCTCAAGGTCAAACTACCTGTCAAAAGAAAATCTCAAACATAGGCCCTTGGGAGAATGAGTTTTAGTCAGCCAGGCTGGTGATGATTTGGACCAGGCAATCATCCACTGGTACAGGAAACCTGGCAGACTTGTCACCTGCAGGCTTGGCATGAGAGACATCAATCATTGGGCTTAAGAACTCAGGGTAAGAGGTGACATCTGGAAGTGGGCTTTCTTGGGTTTTTGTGTATGTGTGCTAGGAAATTGATTGCACAGCCTTTAATAGTGGCAACCAACAGAATGACTCACAATGAAGTATGAAATTGGGCAATAAAATTGAGACCTCTTAGAGATTTGAAATGAAATAACAAAACACACAAAAACAAGGACAGAGTTTGGTTGCCTTGTGAAGCTGGATCAAGAGAAACCATTTGACAGGATCCAGTGTTTTGCTTAATTCAAGATTGTATAAACACATAAGTATCTCTCCCAAGGCATGGATTATGCAAAACAAAAAAATGTTAAATATGCTTAATGGAGCAGACACTGCTAGTGTGTAATGAAATTTATTCTTCTCTAGCTCCTCAGTAGCCAGGCCCACAGTTTAGTCAGAGAGGCAAGGTGCTCTGCCCCAAGGACTGAGCTGGCCTCTGTGTAAGTCATCCATAGAACTCTTTTTAGTTATGTTTTCATTTCCCAGCAGCCTTTGCAGCTAGGTGATCATATGAGTTGGTTCTGACCAGTAACCTGTCATTGCAAAGTTTATTTGGCAGAATCTGAAAAAACTTTTTCCCACTCTCATAAAAATGCAGAGAAAAGACACTCTCCCCTCATGTATTTTGCCCTGCTTGGGATGATATTGTAGAGACGTGCTGGATGGTTTGTGACCCTGAGATGACACACAGGAAGATAGGGCTAATGTAGAAAAACTGATGGAGCATAACTATTTAAAAGATATCTCTTTTCTTTTTTTTTAAGCCTAAGTTTTAGGTGATATTTATTCAGTTTCTAAATCAGGGCTTGAGAGCATGAATAAGATATCATAGGTCAAATGTTACATGGGAAATAGAACATGAAATATTCCAACTTGAGAAGTAAGGAGTTTCTCTGTTGAGGTCAGGGCAGGCTGTTTGGTGTTGACTTGCTTCCAGCAAGATAACAAAGGCATTGAGTATGCTATTCTTCAGCCCCTTGACAGAGGATTTTTGTTGAGGCACCTTTTGGTCATCTTTTGACATAGACATACAGACATAGACATCTTCTTGAGAAAAAAAATTATGAGATTAAGACTAACAAACTTGTCTTCCTGAGCTATTTTATTCCTTCACCCCACCTCCTTCAATCCCCACCTACCCCTCATCCACCTCTGCCAGTTTAGTAGCAAGTAAATGGACAGAGAAGTGAAACTCTCTTAACTAATTCAATCTCACCAACATTTCAACCATTATTAGTCTTTGGAACCTTGTGCTATTAAAATGTCCTCATGGTTGAAGCCTTTGAGAGCTGGCTGCCTGTTAGTTTTAGCTAAAAGCATTCTAATGAATGCTAACAGAAACTCAAGTTGGGCGAGTTGTAAAGTGGATAAGGGTACCAGGGTCTATAAAGTCTCATCTTGTGTGTCTATAATGACATTCAAATGAAAGCTTACTCAATGAACAGAGTTCTAAATAATAGAGGAGGAAATAATTGAGATGGCGAAGCTACCTCCTGCCAAGTCTAGGCAGTAGAGGCAGTAGAACTTCATTATACCAGCAAGAGAGTTAGAAGGCCCAGTTTTAAAACTTGCCTTTAGTATCTACTAGTTGGCTGTTGTCAACTATCTTAGCTATCTGACATACAGATGAGTTATTGGTAAAAACTAAATGATATTTCCTCATGGACTTCTTATGAGATAACTTCAGGCATCAAGTATTCATGTAGTGCACGCCAGTGTTTTGGTCAGTGACAGTTCACATATACAACTGTGGTCCCAGATGGCCATAATGGAGATGCCTGTCACCTAAGGACATTGTAGTTATCATAATTTGTTGTTCAACATGTTATTCCCCTCCCCCAAGACAAGGTTTTTTTTTTAAGTTGCTTAAGTTGACTTTCAACTTGTGGTTCTCCAGCTCTGCATTGGCACAACTGGTTAATTACTCCCATAATTGCAGTGATTATGGTGTGAACAACCTTACCACACTGCTAGGTATGTAAAAGCATAGCCCATATAGCCATATAAAAAACATAATACTTGGTAATGTGCTGTGGGATTTCAATCCATTTAGCCAATGACTTTTGGGGCAGAAAACTCTAAGGTGTGGTCTTTGTCTACCTATGTCACAACTTAAAAGATGAGGATGAGGGTCTCTTGCCCTCTTGGTCTCGTGCTATCTTGGGTGGTGAAGAGTGGATCAGGGGGCATGAAGCAGCATGTAGTCAGTCCCTGAGCAAAACCAAAGGACTGTGCAACTGGATGTGTCTTGTCCTGTATCCATGAGTCTGTCTCCAGAGCACCCCCTTAATATATACTATGTATATATAAGTACATATATACATATTAATATATATATGTTATAGTAATGAGAATAAATTACTATATTACTGCTTTATGTATTTACAACACAAGATTGATATCAACAGTTTAGAGTGGACTGCTACTGATCAAAAATAGTGTACAGTGAAGCTGTTCTATTCCGACAGGAGCCTCACTTGTCTTGTGTTTACTAAATTGTCTTAGTTCTATTGCCATGATAAAATATCTCAACTGAAAACAGCTTGGAGAGGAAAGGGTTTATTTGGCTTACACTTTCATATCACACTCCATCACTGATAGAAGGCAGGGCAAGAACTCAATGCAAGAACACAGAGGTAGTAAGTGAAGCAAAAGCCATGGAGGAAATCTGCTTACTGGTTTGCTCCTATGACTTGTTCAGCCTGTTTTCTTCTACAGCCCAGGGACACCCACCCAAGGATGGTATCATGCCCTGTGTGCTGGGCCCACTCACATCAATTATTAATTAAGGAAATACACTACAGACGTGCCTATAGGTAATCTGATACAGATATGTTATCAGTTGAGGTTCCTCCTCTTTCCCAGTAACTTTGCTTGTGTCAAGCTGACAGAAAACAAACAAGGATACACACACACACACACACACACACACACACACACACACATATATATTATATATATATATATATATATATATATATATATATATATTCTTTATGGCATCTCAGTGTCACACTGGATGTCTGACCTATGCCATCTTACAGTGTAGAAATATACTAGGTGGTGACTACACAAGGTAAATTGTCTAACGGCACTTTTACCGGAATGTGCCCAAACTGTTAATGTGTGATTGCATTAAACTTATAGTGCCCAGAATTCATTACGTTTTGAGTGGCAAAAAGTGGATAATGAGTTGTTTTCAATTTGTGATGAATACAGAGCATTTTTTGATCTTTTATGAAAATCACTTGAACCCATTTCAACTTACGTTCCAGAGAAAAGGTTTGGACTACTTACTTTTTTCATTTTGTTCTATATTTTCATGTCTATTTCTAAGCATTCTAAGAAATAATTTCAGTAAACAGGGAAATAAAAGGGTAGAAAAATATGGGGATGTGACGACTTGGCAAGGTTAGTCCTTTTAAGCAGAAGGAGAGCTGCAGACAAATGCTGTGATCACCGTAGCTGTGGCTCTATCCTCACAAGATACCCAAGGGTCAGGGAGTGTCTGAAGCTCTAGATTTGTGCTTAAGGACAACAAGGACCCTTCTCCTCTGGCTCATGTGTGTGCACACCACAGTGTCACCCAAGAGACTGGGGACATGAGAAGGGATTTCTCATGTCTTCTGGGTCAGGGCGCTAAGTGTAAAGCCATTGTGCAGGTTATTTTGACATTCTAGAATGGAGATTTGGTCAGGTATGAATGGAACTATGGGAACCTTGGGGAAACTTAATGGGCAAGGTAAATTTTAGAAGACTTTTGATGAGTCTGTAGTTGAGATATAAGAGGGAAATAAGAAAGGGAAGAGCAATACTGCATCTCCAAAAGTGAAGGCTGGCTGATACAGTGGAAGAAATTAGTAAATAATTTTGGAATAGGATAAATGATGGCAAAAGGTAATTCACTCCAACCCTGTGGGGAGCCACAGCCCCAAGATGGCGCCTGGCTGGATGCCAGGGAGACCGAGCTTAGCTGTAAACAAGCCTTATTTGGAAGCGCTTAGTGGATCTGGTGTGCCTCCTCCAGCTGTGACCTATCAGGGATCGCCAGGTGGCATGAGCTAATTGGGTAATGAGCTTGCTTTTAAGGGCTTGCCAGGGGGCTGCGAGAGGTAGAAGCAGAGAGAGAAGCTGAGGTAGAAGTAGAAGGAGAAGCTGATGTACAAGGTTCCTGAAAAAACTGCTTGAAGAAGAGTCGTGGTCGTGTTTCTCTTGCTGGTCGAGATAGACGCGACACAACCCCCTAAATCATACATTTTCTCATGCTTAAGATTTATTTCTCCCAAGGTAGATATCAATCTCATTATAGGGGAAGGACATCAATGGCTTCTTTCCCACCACAGCTTGGATTCTTAGTTGGGGTCATCGCTGTGGATCCCCTATAATGAGATTGACGTCTACCTTGGTTACCATTCCTAGAGCCTTCATCCAGTAGCTGTTCAAAGCACCCACAGCTAAACACTGAGCCATACTCCTGGAATCCAGTTGCGGAGAGGGATAGGGGATGAGCAAAGGAGCCAAGATGGGGCTGGAGAAAACTGCAGAAACAGTTGACCTGACCTAGTGAGAGCACAGAGACCCTAGTGGTAAAGCTGGGGAACCAGCATTGGACTGAACCAAGCCCTCTGAATGTTGGTGCCAGCTAGGAGGCCAAGACAGTCTATGGGACCTCTAACAATGGAGCTAGTCTTTATCCCTAGAGCACAAATGGACTTTGGGAGCTCATTCCCTATGGAGGGATACTATTGCAGCCCAGATACAGCAAGGAGAGCCTAGGCCCTCCCCCAAAATGATATGATGGAATTTGAAGGTCCCCAGTGGAGGACCTCACTATCCCTGGGGAGGAATTGGGGGCAGCTGGTGGGGAACTTAGGAGGATGGGAGGGTGAGGGAATGTGGGGGGTGGATATGTAAATATGAGTAGTAATTAAAGAATTTTTTAAAAAAGACCTACATGACAAGTATTTAGGCAAAATGCAAAAAAAAAAAAAAAAAGATTTATTTCTCCCAAACTGGCAATGTTGATGCTTCCCCTCAGTTCCCCAGAGTAGCAAATTTAGTGTACTCATATCCCTGAACTTGTTTGTGCTTTTCCTTAGTGCAGATCTATAGGCTTCCTTGGCAGTCTGTATTTCCTGGTTTCCCGGTAATCCCTCCATTCTTCCCACAACTAGCAGGAATGCAGGTTAGACCATGTGTGGTAGTGCTCCAGGTAATGGAATTAAAGAACTATCTACCTTACAACAGTCCTCATGCCAGAGAGTGAGAGGAACTCAGAGACAAAAATACTGCAGTATTTGGAAATAACTGAGTGAACGAATGGCCTGCCCTCTGTGAAAACAGCTCTGCCCACAAAGCACTGTCATCGGCAAAGGATGCTGGCTTTGCCAGAGAGGCCTGAAGAATTACAGGGCAGATGGAGAACAGACATGGGAAAGGGTCCTTGGCGGTGAAGAATTTCAGGTGAATCTGTGAATACAAGTAGCCACATTCATGATTCAGATGAGGCAAGCAGGATGATGTCTCACAGGAGGAAAGGGCATAGGTAAGTGTCAGGAGGCAAAGACAACAGTTGTACATCAGCAATAAGAGCTGGGCAGTGGTGGCTCTTGCCTTTAATCCCAGCACTCAGGAGGCAGAGGCAGGTGAATCTCTGTGAACTTGAGGCCAGCCTGGTCTACAAAGTGAGCTCCAGGACAGCCAAGGCTGTTACATTGGGAAATCCTGTCTCAAAAAATCAAAACCAAAACCAAGCAAATTAAGTTAAAAGCAGATATGTATTCTATAAAACTGAGATTCCTTTCATGGGCAGAGGTAAAACTTTGACACTGGGGTTATGACAGGTGGAATTCCTGAGACAGGATAAGTAATGGCTGTTTATAGTGAGCTTGATGAATTTGAATATTTCTCCAGTCTGTATCTAGCAGCAGCCTAATACGTGGTGAGAACTGCTAAATTTTACTATTGGAGTCTATATGCTTAGTGGTCCAGAGAGTGGGAACCTCATGAAGAAAGTTTCATTTTTTTCCTTTCTTTTCTTCATTTTTTTTTTCCGAGAAAATGATTCTCAGAGGAGGAATTGAGAATTTTGAACTGTGATTTCAAACCAGGTGAAGACAGCACTTGTGAACTGCTCTAGTAGAGCGTGTGTCAGTATCCAGCACCTGGCAGCACTGGGGGTGGGCAGGTGCGAAGGCACACACTATGACATCAGGCTATAAAATTAGATTCAGATCTTGGAGAGCTTCGAACCTCCTGCTAATCAATACTGCATCCACAGCAACAGATGAAATGTGAGCCTGGGTGCAAATAATGAAAGTGAGATATAAATAAGGGCATGTCTACAATTAACAGTAAGTTCATAAGATTTACTTTCACAGCAGGCTTAGCAGGTGGGTGAAAGTGTTATGTGGAATTCTGCAATCCCAGAGAACATTTTTTTGACCGATGAAGACAGAAAATGTTCAAGCAGAGTGTAACAAATTGAACATAACATAGTGGTTACACTTGTGTTAGTGCTGTGAGGAAACTCTTAACTCAGAGACTCAAAACTTCTGACCAAAACCAGATATTTGCCAAATGGAAAAACTGTCCATTTATTTTTGCATGGCTCCATCTAAAAACCAGCATGTTAAATAAAGATCATTTAACATACAGGTTGCCAGATAAAGTTGTGAAATAATTATTAGTTGCCATAAAGGCATAAGGGGATCTTGGAGATCTGTAAATTGCTGATCCACGCTATTCAAAATTTAGCTCAACCAAAGCACATGCAGTGCAGGTAATAGTCCCATCCAGATAGCACCACTCAAATCCCCTCAGCTGCTACACAAGACATACCACTGAGGTTCTCTTAAGGGCATTCTTGGCTCTAGGGAGGTTAGGTGGCTGTCCAGATCCAATGACCAGTTGGTACAAAGATAGAAAAGCCTGCTCCTCTTTCCCCACCTTTGTAAAATTTTATGGACCAGTTTTACTGAGCTACAAAATGATTGACATTTCATTAAACATCACATTACTGTTTGAAATTATTAACTGTACGAAAACTATTGTGTGTAACAGGGCAAAAGTTCCTCCATCTTTCTCAGCTGGAGCTGTCTTTGATTTAATCTGGAGCAAACTGTCCTCTCCCTATCCCCACCCTCCTTATCTCACTGTGAGGGGTCTCATGAGAAAGCACCCAAGCCTGTTCTAGAAACTCAGGGTGAAGATGTTCCCTCCTAATTGCATGTTTTTGGCTTCTGTTAAACTACTTGCTTGCTTTAGTTCCTCTTACAACTGCCAACTAGGTTGTAGTTTTCCTATGTTCATTGTCTTTAAAATCTCCCTGTAAAATGTATTTGAAGATGTTCTTTGAGTAGTATTTCTCTCCAGGCAGATTTTGACCTGTTTGATACAGACTCTCAGTTCCCAGTTTTGTCATGCTGAGTGGTCTTTGGGTCTCTACCCTGCAACACTGGAGACCCAGAGAGAACAACAGGATGGAATGAAGGAGAGAGAATTCCCTGTCTCTCTCTGGCTGCTTGAACTGGGCTCTCACTCTTGTCTTGCCCTTATTAGCTCCATCACTGTTTTCAGTTCTCAGACCTTTGGACCAGGACTGAAAATGATAGTGTGCTGGGTAGTTTTATGTATATTCAACACAAGCTAGAATCATCTGAGAGGAGGGAGCCTCAATTGAGAAAATGTCTCTATATTAAGATCAGTTGTAGGTAAGCATATAGGAAATATTTTCAAAATTAGTGATTAATGTGGGAGGGATCAGCCCATTGTGGGTAGAACCATCCTTGGGCTGGTGGTCCTAGGGTCCATAAAAAAGCAGGCTGAGCAAGCCTTGGGGATGAGCCAGTAAACAGCACTCCTTCATGACCTTTGCATCAGCTTCTGCTTCCAAGTTCCTGTCCTCACTGCTTTTGATAATGAGCATTTTTAGGGAACTATGAGTGAAATAAATGCTTTCCTCCCCAAGTTCACTCTCCCACTGGAAGTGTTAACCTACTTAATCTTTATCAGTAAAAATTTGGGAGCCAGATATGGGGTAAGAACCTGAACGATCAGAGAAGGAGGGAAGCAGCTGCCTGTTACTTCCTACTTCTACCATTCCTGTATCCAAAAGGGCCGAGATTCTCTTTTTGCCCCACCTTACTACTTCCTCTCTCCTCTCTGCCTACAGTCCTCCAAACCTGTATGGTTAATTTTGGACAGCTAGTGGCTGGCTCTACCCTCTGACTTCAAGCAAGTTTTATTTGTCAGAATGCAATCAAAATATCACACTTCCCACTTTTTGTATAAATAAAAAGCAAAGGTTTTAACTAAAATAGTAAAAATATATACAATAAATACAATAACTATATACAAATTATACAGGCAAGAATTACATTAACAATGTCCAGTTCATTTGCATTTGACAAATTCAGAGAAAATACTCCATTATCTGTTTTATCTTGGTGAGTTCAAAGTGTTGTGCCTAATTCACTTTCTATCCCAACCTGTATTACCAACCCCAAATTGTTTTTATGTCTCTCAATCTACATACTTTACACCTCTTTTGTGAGTTTCTTTGCTGGATTTGGTAACAAGGAAAACTATAACCACAACTATATAATCTTTGACTCCATTAGAGACCTGACAAGGATATAATATTACCTGAGTAAACAGAAAGTGCAGAGCAAATAACTTCCAAAACTAAGAAATGACAGAAACAGCTGGCTGCCTGGACAGTCACCCAAGTTTCCTCTGTAATGTTGGGGCAGCCGTCTTCTTCCCACAGGCCTAGAATATCTGACAGACTTTTCTGTGAAGCAGGATTTTTGAAGAACTATCCCACCTTGTCTTGGCAAAGTTCAACAGCCACTTTTTTGTGGCCTACTCATCCAATTTGGACAGCATACTGTCAGCAGTTGAGGTAAGAGCAGTTTCTTGCCCAGTGGCTAACTTTTGCCACAAAGAAAGCAAACTCCATATAAAGTTGCTTCAATGCCCATCATTTTCTCTGAAGTAGAGTGGCACTTCAAGGTGCAGGCATGTTTCATTGTCATAAGAAAGAAACATGTTATTAAAACATCTTATATGCCATATTCTGTAGATCTCTGAAGCTCCCCTACACTGACATTTCCAATTCAGTCTTTCCCACAGGTAAGCCAGCCTATGACAATGAGTCCTGGCCAGACTCATTGTCTGGCCAGACAATTTCTCAAAGAATGAATGCCTTCTGTATACAATTTATTTTTATTCCAAATAGGAGGTGAATTGTTCAAGAAATAATGTGTGAGTTTTGTAAAAATTTTAAGTTCTAAAAAACATATTTGATTATAGACCATTGAAGATAAAAATATCTACTAAACTTTTCTGATTCTTCCCATGTCAGAATAACTTCAATATTATAGTATTGATTAATATATTAAAAATGAAAAATTATAGTTTCTTATAAGAATATAGATACAAAAATTCTATATAGCAAACAGAAATTGATTTTGGCTGTATATTAAAAGAAGAATGTAACATGAACAGTAGAATTTACTCTGAGACCATGAGGATTGGTTTAGGAAGTCTATTAATATAATTTGTTACATCAACAAAGGAAATGAAGAAAGCCGATGATTATATCAATAAATGACTGCAAGGCATCATAAAATTCTCAAGGTCTTCCTAATAAAAATTCCAAGAAAGTTAGAAATAAAGGAAACTATTTAAATACAATAGTATCTTTTTACCAAAATTCAATAGCAAGTACTATAATAAATTATAAAATTCTGAAATTGTTTAATTAAAAATAGAGTTAATTTTCAGTTAAAATGACTATTTAGTGACATTGATCACACCTTTCTGACTCACTGACTTAAGACCCTTTCCAGTGTAATAACTGCCAGGGTGTGTTTAGCCATCTTTTTCCCCAAGTGCACTGGGACTTCAGGCAAACAGGTGCATGCCTTGTGGGGTTTTGCATTCTCCGTCTCTCACAAAAAAAAAATTCCTGATGGCATAAACAGTTGGCTGGATATGATATTAGAATTTTGTGCTTTATAAATGGTACTTTGTATTTTCTTCCCCACAAAAAGATATGCCAGTTTGATTTATGTACAAGATGCTGGACTTACCACATGACAATTTGCAAAAATTGTTTCCAATAAGTCCATCCAAAGAATTATATCTGTATCTAAGTTCAGAGACTTAAAAGACCACATCATTTTGATTTTATTATACAGCATTTTTGAGATATGAAAATACCACAGAGTTCCTAACAGCAGCTTTTAAGGATCTTTCTGTGACTATTCTAAGAATAGTCACATTCAGAATTTGAGCTGTGAAAAATAATACTACAATTCACTAAAATTATGTTTATACACATTAGAAACCCCAAGAAACTAACACAAAACCCCAAAACAAATTGAGAAATGTTTTTCTAAAAGGAATTTAAGTTTTCTACCCCTCCTATCCGCTAAAACAAACCTTTCCTATAATATACCTTTAAAGTTACAGAGGACATGCATGTACTTCTCTAGAGCCAGGAATTACTTGACTTGGTGTTGATAGCCCAGGCCTTCTCTGTGCATTTGGCTGTTATCTCTTCTGAGATGAACACCTCTTGCTGCTGTCTTCTTTCAAGAGTTGTTTAATTGACCACCCTGAGATGTGGTCAGTTAATACAGGGTGATGTTCAGGAACCCACACTGCAAGGATTCCCTATCCCTGAGTTGAACCATTTTTGTATTTATTGCTTAAGAAGCTCACAGGCTGGAGTAAACAGAGTGAAAGGGCTAAGACCTAACAAAGCATCTCACAGCTCCATTCTCTTCCCCATCCTTTCCTGTTTCCACATCCTTCTCAATGCTGTTCTTTGGAGTGACAAAGACACATAAAATTGCATTCTTAAATCTCCCTGAGCCAAGTAATTTAAAGAGTGGTTTAGAGAAATAATGTTTTTCTTTATTTCTTTCCTCTTATCTCTCTGTCATCTCTAGCTATCATTTACACACCCTCCTTCCTTTTTTGTTTTAAGAATTTTATTTATTCCCATGTATCATGTATCTGTCATCCATTTATCTATTTTGTATTATTTATCCATGCAATCTCTGTTGGCTTAGTCTCTAACCTCATATTCTTTCCATGAGAATTAACACCCTGATTTTCTTTGGAAAGCCCTCTTCACTTGCTAGCTTGTCTGGTTGATGGAGCCTGGATTTCTTCTTCAGCTTCAGAAGGAGACATGGATTCATTTCTGTCTAGTAAGAAGAATTTCTGAACTGTAGGTGGAGTTATTACAGTTACTTTCATGTGGGGCTGCAACACTGGCAGAGCTTAATCCTGGAGTTGCCTCCAGCCATCTTATTAGACGAATGAAGAAATTATATAGATATAAAATTATAAATATGGAAAATGAATTGAATGATGAAGGAAGAGACAGTCTTGATGAGAACATTTGAAGGCTTGACTTCAACCAGAATTGAAGTTCACTTAGCAATGAGGAAAAATCAAGTTACAGAGGAGTTAATTCTGGCTTATGATTCCAGAGCAAGAGTCTATAATGGCAGGGGAGCTAAGGAGGCAGGAACAAGAAGCTGAGAGATCACATCTCAGCTGTACACAGGAAGCAGAGAGTGGGCACAAACTGTGGTTAGGTTATAAAACCCTCAAAGCTCATCCTCAGTGATACACTTCCTCTTCAAGGCTGCACCTCCTAAAATAACTTCCCCAAACAGCATCACCAACTGGGCCCAAGTTTTAAATACATGATCCTATGGTCTCATTTAAACCACTGTAGTCATTAACACGAGTGTTGAGCAGAGATACGAATGTGAGAGACATGAATGCCCCTAAAGCCATGATTGGAGATGAAATTTTCTGGACTAGATATGTTAGGCAAGGAATATAAAGATGAGATAGACTCCAGATGCACACCTATATGTGTGGATGCCTGGAGATATATTCATCATTGGGTTGAGTCAAATAAAAATCACCCCAGAAGATGACTTAGAGTTACCTAGAAGGGTCAAAGCAAAATTAGGGGTATAGGACAACTCAGATATAGAAACTAGGTTGTGTGTTGAGGAGAGGTTGATGAAGGGTAAAACAAACATGCTATAAAGGGCGGGGAGATTGTAAGTCAGGGAGAGCTATCATTTCTATTTGTACTGAATGTATCATGCCAGATTTGTTATTATGGGGAAATACAAGCTTGAGGAAAAAAGAAAAAATCTTGAGAAATTCTTGATTATAAAACCACAGGTTAAGGTTTCAGAAGACTGAAAGGTTACTCTTCAGGCAAGGAGGAGAATTTGTAGAGCTAACAGAATACTTCTGAGGAGATGGATGAGAAAGTCAGAGAGCTCTCTAGCTGATGGGACACTTTCCCAGAATATCACAAATCTGAAAAAATGAACAAATATTTGTTTAAGTGACTGGTATAATTATTATACCTGTGCTATAATTTGGAGATGAAATGGTTCCCATAAGCTCATGTGGTATGAAGGACTAGTCTCTAGCCGGTGTTGTTGTTGGGTAGGAATGGAAACTTTCCAGTGGTTCTCAACTTTCCTGAGGTCTATGACCCTTGAATATAGTTCATCATGCTGGAGTAACTCCTAACCATAAAATTATTTCTTTGCTACCTCATAACTGTAATTTTGCTACTGTTACACATTGTAAAAATCTGATATGCAGTATATCTGATATGTGACCTCAAAGGGATCATGACCCACAGGTTGAGAACCACTGTTTTAGGAGATGTAGCTTAATAGAAGTCACCAGGGAATGTCTTTGAAAGATTCATTTTGTCCATAGTTGTCTATCTCTCTTGCTTCTCCTGCTCCTCTTCCTTCTCAGTCTCTTTGTCTCTTGATCGGCCTTCCTAGCTGCTTTGAGGTAAGCATATTTCTTTGTCTTGCCATGCTGCCATAACATTTCTGCTTTGCCACAGGTATAAAAGCAATGGTGATGGCAGGCCATACTCTAAGATATTTGGACCATAAAACAAAATAATATTTCTTTTTAAAAAAATTTTATATAGGATTTTTCCCCCTCAGAGCAATGGGAAGCTGACTAACAAACTGGAGAAGGTGTAGAAAGAGAGGGAAAGCAGGTGAGAAAAAACTGGAACTAGGGATGAAAAAGAGACCTGGAATCTTGGTGGATAGATGTGGGGAGAGGTCTACTAAGTGTACATCTGGGCTTTCAGCTTCTCATCTGTAGAACTACCTTGAGCTGTAGTGTTTTACTCTACAAAAACAAGGGCACCAATACTTGTTACTTCACATCATTGTTGTGTACATGTTCCTGGCACATTGTAGTTCTTGGAGGACACTTTACAGAGCTCATGAAGCACGTCAGGGAGGACTGAACATTCATAAGCTGTAGAGCTGAGGAGTGAGAGGGTGAGTAAGGCAATTTATCCAAGGACACAGTTACAAAATATCACAAATGATGTCTGTATTCTCTGAAATACTGAAGATGCTGATGGGATTTAGCTACATGGATGGTGTTACTAATCCTGGAAAATATAATTTTAATAGAATGGTGTGGAGGGAACCCAAAGATGCTGTATTTATTTGGAAGTGACTAGATAGGATCAATGATAATTAAAACAAAACCTTGGCTGTGAAAGGCAAGAGAAGAGGAGGAGAGAGGGAGAGAGGGAAGAAAGAGGAGAAAGAATCAGAACAGTAACAGCATAGGAATCCAGGGCAGGGAGGAATGACTGTCTTAAGATGGGAGAAATCTGAGCTATTCCATCTGGGTGGGTTAGAACCTTACCTCAGAGGCCGCCCATCACTCAGAGTCATGGAACTGTCTCTTCTAATAAAGACTATCCTTTGATATCACAAAATTTGCCTTCGTAGTCCTTTGCTCTATATTCCTGCTGTCATTTAGATTTAAAGAACACAGTGAAGACATAAAAAGCTCAGCCTGTTGGGAAGCTTAAATTTGAATCTCATGCTCCGAGAGGCTTATTAAATTGCCATGGTTATAAACTGAGCCCTAATCCATGCTACAAAGTCTCCTGTATTTTCTTCCCAAATGCATAGAATCTTCTTCCTGGGATAATTACTCTTCAATAGCTGGAGGCATCATCAAAAATCAAGATAATTACCCTTAACAGGAATAAATGAATTTTGAGTGTATCATCTCCTGCCACTTAAGGCAGAGCAATGGAGGTTAACAAGACAGGGTGACTCTTGGCGGGGGAACCACATATAAGTCATTCCTAATTGGGAGTTTCACCTTTGTTCTCCCAAGCAGCTGCTAGAGAACTTTGTACATGTGACTTGAGATAAATGAGCAAGTCAGGGATGTGTTTGAATCCTTGAGATGAATGGCTTGGCGATTCCTTTGAAATCCTTAAGAGGATGGTAGTGATTAAAATTACATTTTGAAAAAAATAACTCAGAGAGTTCAGAAGTCTTGAAGGAAGAGTCGTGGCTCAAAGAACCTCATAGTTAGTGGTTCTGGGATTCTGCAGCTCACTTTTGTTCATTCTACGGGAGGCTGACATGGAAGACACACTCTGGGGAGGTTAATATGGTAGTGGTGAGGGATCAGTACCCGGGGGTCAGAAGAAAAGAATCGATGGGAAGCTTCAAAAGGGAAACCAAGAAGATGGTTTCTCTGTAGCCACAATCTCCTTCCCTCTTCAATGGGAGAGAGAAAGATAAATATTCCTATGTGAGTCTTGTCAGGTGACTCTGCAGCACCAACTCTGATGGAGAATTGTGGTTCTGAAGTTACAGAACCCCCATACACATTTCTGAGGGTAATTCAGTGATTTCAGGGAAGCATTGTGTCCCTCAGAACTCTCTACTTTCCCCCCCCACAAAGTGGTAGAAGGAAATGACCACTACGAAGATGGATGGAGAAATGTATATGTAAGAGAGTTAAGAGAACTAGCTCTTTGTGTATTTGCTTGGAGAATTTTATGTGCCACTTGATTACATGGAAACAGAAAGAATGGGTATGAAATCCAGACATCTCAGGCCAGCATGTGTTGGCAGTAATATTCTTATATAAAATTTTGGATAAACACTTATTATACACTAGCTTTCACCCCAAATATTTGGTTTTCAATTTCTTAATATTTTGGAATGCTGGAAATTACTTTTTGGCATGCCTGTGATTCCCGGGATACAGCTTTCTGCTGTTTGAAACAGAAATGGTTTCAGCCTCAAAATAACAGTTCCTGCTAACCAATTCAAAGTCTTCCAAGTCACACAGACTGTCAGAAGCCAGAGCCCAGTTTTTTGGCCAGGGAATGTATTTGCCCAGTTCATGAGGCCGAGATCAGACCTGGGTATTATTTTTCAGGTCCCAGTTGGATAAGAGACAAAGAATATCTGAGTGCATAAGGATGCCTTGCGAATAACAACCTCCATCAACATTTTCTTAGGAACCATACTTTTGTCCTTTGAACAAAGGTCATAGGTATATTTTCATAGACTATTTTCTCCCCTTTGGAAACTTCATGATTGGCATGGAGGATGCCACATATTTAACAATCAGAAGTGTTTTTTAAAATACATGATGAACCCTTTACATATGATGTCTGAAAGAGGCTGTGAGATCTAGCATCAGGAACTTTCCTAGTTAAAATTTAATTACTGCTATCAATTTTGATCTATTATGTATATAAGAGGATTGACAGTTCATGAATTTCTGAGTAGATTCTTCTGAACTCATCTTGAGTTACAATCTCAGCTTTAGAATGCTTTAGTGGCATTTTTTAAATGAGAAACAGTCTGCTTGGACATTTGGACATCTGTGGGCCAGGAAGGGGTAAATTCATGTGGGAACACCTTTCCAAATAGTGTGACAGGTGCCTGCTTCCTGGGATCCTGATGTGCCATTGTGGGCACATACAGTTTCAGGAAGATACTGAATGGTACAGATTTGATTGAAGGTGTATATGATTGCTTTGGACACCAAGAAGCACACACACCTAGGTTACTCAGAAAGTAACTGCTAACTCAGTGGTCAGTAATTATCCTAGCCTCTGATGACAAATGCAAATGCAGACATTCTTTCAACTTGGCAATATTTATTTTTGATCAAAGTGTTTCACTTTTGATTAAGATAATTTTCCTGGAGGCGCTGCCTGTGTGAAGTAAGTCTCACCATCCAGAACTAATACTGAAGGTTCCTCTGATCATTATTAAAGTGTACTAATGAGGCCCTGAATATGAACACTGCAGATGACTACCAAGTTGGGACCAAGCTTCTAAAGGACCTCTGTACCCTGACAGTTAATATTTGTATGTTTAAATGTTATCACAGGTTTGTTTGATCCCACATATTTATTATATAGTATGTAATTATTATATTTATGAAGGAAGTATACATAATTTCTTTTTTTTTGCCTAGGAAAGAGTTAAGGAATACATGAGGGTTAATCACCTAATCCATTATCTTTGTGTATTGTTGATTAATGGGGGCCTGGAGAGTGAAGTTACTTGGTCAATGGTACTATTGGCTAGAACTTAAATCAGGTCTCCTGTTGTTTTGAATTTTGTGCCACATCTTGGAAAATTTTATACAAGTGCTGCATTTCACTGCAGCTTCACAATGGAATAGTTTCTAAAATGTAGCCATTCTTATTATATATTTTTCCTAGTCAGTCATCAGCACTCATAGCCTGGAATGTTTTCTTTCTTAGATTCCCACCTTGTCAGAAAGGCAGCCTTAAGTTCTTCGTTTTATTTTATGTGTGAGTGCTCTGTCTGAAGTATGATTTTATGCCAGGAATGGGCATTAGATCCCCCTATAGAGGGCTGTGAGCCACCATGTTGTTGCTGGGAATTGAACTCAGGTACTTTGGAAGAGCAACCAGAGCTCTTAACCACTGAGCTATCTCTCTAGTTCCAACACCTAAGGTCTTAAGGTTAATGTAGACTTATAGTCTGGGAATAAACTCCAGGACAGCAAACTAACTTGCATCAAATTTGGTTCTTATCTATCTGGCTTTCACTTTGGTTAGGGGTTGACTTTACATTAGGCCTTAAATAGTGTTCCTCAAACTCTAGGCCTGGAGGACTATATGAGGGCAGTCAGCATGATCACCAGCTCAGACCAAGCCCAGTCTTCACATTTGTCACAAGGACAAGGGCTACTTATCCACTTTGTAATCTGGAAGACATGGGGTGAAGCTGTAAATCACGTCATTCAGGCCACGGTTTTCCATCTGTATAGGGGAATAGTATTTGTCTAAAAAGTGGTGATATATGGAATATGAAGCAGGCCTGTCTAAAGATGGTCTTGTAATGTCATCTCTGGCACATGCTGGCTGAAGTTCAGAGCCACTGTCTGCACCTAGGTGGGCAAGACAGCTGCTTCAAATATTGAAATCTCATGATTCTGGGAGCCTCCTCCTCCAAGCAGTGTATAGGTGGATGCTATTCCTCTCACAGCTTACTGGGATCTTTAATCTCTGGGTAGCTAGATTTCCCAGCAAGAGTTGTGAACAGAGAGCAAGGCAGTTCAGATCACCTGGTGTGCAGGCAATTGGGATGCATCTAGTGCTTAGCCCAGATTGAGAAAAATACCAGGAATGGGAATGCAGTGCCCTCTGCTGGAGCATGACCCCTTCATTGGCTCTCTGTTACCTCAGTCCCACTGGAGCTTCAAACCAGACATTCTATAGAACACTAAGATGCCAGAGACTTTGCATGTAGTTGCCCTGGCTTCCAAGTGATGCCTTTGTTATTACCCCATACTCTTAAAATAGTTGATTTCTTTTTCTTTTCTTTTCTCTTTTTTTTCTTGGTTTTTCGAGACAGGGTTTCTCTGTGTAGCTTTGGAGTCTATCCTGGCACTGGATCTGGAGACCAGGCTGGCCTCAAACTCACAGAGATCCACCTGCCTCTGCCTCCCAAGTGCTGGGATTAAAGGCGTGCACCACCAATGCCCGGCTTAAAATAGTAGATTTCTTAAGGATTAAATGCACTAGTACATAAAAACACCCAAGGACTCCCAGCCTCCCAATGAAAAGGACACCAGCAAAACAATACACTTACAAGTAGCTGTTTCTATCATTGAATCATAATAAATAAATGAGTGTCATTTTAGCACATATCACAGAACAGAAAATATGAAGTATGTATGACAGTAAATGGTGAGGCTGGGGGGTTTTCAGTTCAATTGTCTTTTCCTCTTTGTCTTTAACACTTTTAGTTTTGAAAGGCATTATGAAAGATAGAAGAATTAGACTTACCTCCTGTATCTTCAGGGTGGGAGATGTCTTTTCTCCACTTGCAGTAAGTACCAAAAAAACCACATCTGTGCCTTTCCACAGTTAGTTGTTAAAACCCCAGTTTTCCCCCTCACTTTCAGATGTATAAATATATCTTTATGTGAGCTAACATAATCTCAATATGAATATGAGAAGAATAAATTTCTGTTAAAAATACCACCAGGTTGCTGCTGCCTAGAATAAGAAATGATATGTCAATAAGACTGGAACATGAATCTCATTATCTCAAGTCATGCATACATGAGGGCTTGACCATGAATTTAGCAGTAGGGAAAACATCCAGTTGGCTGTAATTCCATGGGTGGTGCCCACAGAAGCCAGCTGGCCTTGATTCCCATCTTTCACTCTCTACTTGAAGTCTGTTCATTTTTTAAAATGTGTTTATTATGTATACTGTGTTCTGCCCGCATGCCAGAAGAGGGTACAAGATCTCATTTTAGATGGTTGTGAGCCACCATGTGGTTGCTGGGAATTGAACTCACAACTCATGGAAGCCAGTAAGTGCTCTTAACCTCTGAACTATTTCTCTAGCCTGAAGTCTATTCATTTCTATTTACAATGTGTCTTATGTCTTTGCTTTTTACCAGGATCCTTTCTGCTGTTTCAATCTAACATTACCTTTCAGTCAGACTGCTCCAGGAGCTTTCTGCCTTAACTTTGCACTTTGCTCTACTCCAACTAATTCTCTATGTCCATCAGATTTGGTGTCTTCCAGGGTCCAGTAGCCTCTTGCTATACTTGGAGTAAAATCCAGACTTATCAAAGTGGTGACAACAGTCTTCAAGAACTCACAAAATTCTCCCAATTGGTGCTGGAAAATGCAGCTACCTTGACATTTCTTTAGTGTTTGGAAGGCATTAAACACTAAGAACATATGTACAGGCTCATCTTCCTCACAGGTATCCTGCCTCCAACATCATTTCCTCTTTGACTCTTAGCCCAAATGATTTTTCTAACCTATGTACACACACACACACACACACACACACACACACACACACACACACACACACCACTTAACGTTCCCACACATTAAATAAATTCCTTTTTATTTTCTCTTTGAACAATCTTGGATTTTCATTCCATCCATAAATTTATAATGGAATATGCAAATTCTTCTGTAATTGTTCATGTGTCTCCTAGGCTGCTTGGGTGTTGTAATGAAATTCCATTCCCTGGGTGGCTTGTAAACAACAGAAATGTATTTCTTATAGTTTTGGAGGCTGGGAAGCCAAGGATCTTAGCATTAGCAGATTCTTGTCCAGTGAAGACCCACTTTCTGCTTCATAGATGGCAGAGTTTCATGTTCTCACATGGCGAATGGAAGAGTTAGGTGTCTGGATCTCCTTTACAAAAGGAGTGCTTTCACTCATGAGGACTGGATAAAACCTCCACTTGTTATGGCCAGCACCCTGGCCTGAGGATTTTAGCACATACATTTTAGGATGAAATTTAGGTCTATGGGACCTCTAACCTCAATGGACAAGCTGTAAGGGAACAAGTACCATGTTTTTTCTGCTCACCGATTACTTAGTAGATTGCACAGTGCCTATTACGAAGTAGGATTCAAGAAAGATTGGTAAATGAATCTATGTACACATTAATTTAAATGCAGTATGATTACATTCTTACAAGTTGAAATAGTTTACTAGACAGTAAAGATTCAGGTATTTCCATTGAACCATACTGTCCAGTGTACAGAGGGAGCAGTGTGGGACCCATTATGGATCCTGAAGTTGAGATCAATCAGAGCTCAGCTAACTTACTGAACTCTGATCCCATCTTTACCATCATCAAATTGAGAAAGATGGGGAAAAAATCACAGAACTCTTTCCCATCTAGAATTCTGGGGATCAAGTGAGACAATCATGTTAGTGTTTTGAGATTGTAAAGTATTCAAACAGGCTCACATTGTTGCCATTATTAAGTGCAAACTTCTGTCTGTATGCAGGAAAGGAAGGAAAGGCAGGTAGACTAATAAGAAGAGACAAATGGCTGCTAGTCGGGATGTTGCTGGCAAATGAATAGAGAACTCTTCTGTCCATCCTTTTATGTTCCAGAGCTTGAGAAAAGCCAAGAAGAAAGAATTCATGGAGCATTCATCGTGTGTGTGTGTGTGTGTGTGTGTGTGTGTGTGTGTGTGTGTGCGTGCGTGTGTGTGTGTTTAGGCTGCTTACATCTTTGGGAAATACCCTTAGAAATATGTCCTTCTTGATTGACAGCAGATGTTATCTATTTTTGAATTCCTTAGGTCTCTATAATTTTGACACAAACATTCAGTGCTTACTCTTGTCACATTTCATTTCCTGTCTTATCCAATTTTCCTTTCCTTTTGTAAATTATGTGCAAATTTCTAAACCTGTATGAATTCTTTTATGATGTTAATGACTCATTTTCTTATAGCCATTTAATTCTGAAATTCACAATTCATCATGTGATTTAAGTAAAAGTTATAAAAAATCCATTATCATCTGTCTTGTTGCATTTATTTTGAATTATTTTAGCTCAGGGGGTAGCTAAGCTTTAGTGACAAGGCTCACTAGTGACATTTTTTGACTCCTGATTTCATAGTGTGTTATATAATGACCACCTTTCTTGATTTTGGTCTGAAATACTATACAGTGTCAACATGATGGAGAAAACACCTTTGATTTTCAAGTAAATAAGACATCACAGAGAATACAGCACTTTATCATTTAAACATTGTGGATAAGAGAAATATCCTCACTTTACTAAATATGAAGTTAGGGTCTTTAAAGAACATGTGTACATTTGGTTCATAGGGTGTATTTCAGGTATGCTTATGGTTTTATTCAGTAAACTCCTATTCTAGGACCTAGGCATTGAAAACAAAATAGGACCCTCAACTTTTTTTTGCTTTTCTTTTCTCAATACATTTAAAATGAAATTTTTATTTTAGAAGCACCCTTATTTACATATCAATTCCCCCATTCCTTTGCCCTCCCATCCTCCCATGTTCCCCACCGACCCCCCAACCTACCCTCATCCACTCCCCAGGGATAGTGAGGCCCTCCACCAGGGACCATCAAAGTCCCTCACATCATTTGGGGAAGAGCCCAGGCCCTCCTTCCCATATCTGGGCTGTAATAGTATCCCTCTATAGGGAATGGGCTCCCAAAGTCCATTTGTGCCCTAGGGATAAACACTGGCTCCACTGTTAGAGGTCCCATAGACTGTCTTGGCCTCCTAGCTGGCACCCACATTCAGAGGGCTTGGTTCAGTCCAATGCTGGTTCCCCAGCTTTACCACTAGGGTCTCTGTGCTCTCCCTAGGTCAGGTCAACCGTTTCTGCAGTTTTCTCCAGCCCCATCTTGGCTCCTTTGCTCATCCCCTATCCCTCTCCGCAACTGGATTCCAGGAGTATGGCTCAGTGTTTAGCTGTGGGTGCCTGTTTCTGCTTCGAAGAATAGAGGAGGGCAAGACAGGAGATGCCTTGATAGAGGGAGCCAGTATAGGTTAGGAGAGAGGTTGACACAGGGGAAATATTAGGGGATCCACAGGGATAACCCCAACTGAGAATCTAGGCAGTAGTGGAGAGGCTGCCTATGACACCCTTCCCCTATAATGAGATTGATGACAACCTTAGTTGCCATTCCTAGAGCCTTCAACTGTTTTTTTTTTTTACCCTCTTATTTATCTCCTATAATTTAGACTTAAGTGTTAGTTATGTAAAACTTGGTGTGGGGACCTACAGACAATAAGACTCTTTTACCAAATGCATGTTGGTTAACTTCCAGTGCTGGTTATGCAAAATCTTGACCATCACCACACACACACACACACACACACACACACACACACACACACACACACACAATACATTCATTTAAATTTACTTAATGTTTTTAAATACAAGGACTGTGCATGGAAACTTGTTGCATGTCATGTTAGTCAGGATGCTGGTCTATCTGCTTTAACATAAAACATAACAACAGTATAATAACAGTGTTTTAAATCAATTTACTTCTTTCATAGGTAAAAGTCCAGGTTGCCACGGAGCCTAGGTAAAGGGCAGCATTGGCAGGTAATGTCATCCAGGGTCCCAGAGTCTTCCCATTTTGTTGTTCTACCACTATCTCATTAATCAGTGTGTGAGATGCTGTGCCCTAGCAGGGGAGGGAAGTGGAAGACACATGGACGAAACATATTTTACTTTTCACTCCCTATGGTAGAGAAGCATATTACTTAACTTTACCAGACCACGAGGGGAGCAAAGTTACTCTTTAACTGGGTTAAGGCAGGATAAATAGACATTGCATATTATGGGGAAATGGGAAAAGAAAGGAGCCCTTGACTCAGGAGTCTAACTGAAGCCACTCACCAGCCAACACAAGAATTCCAACAATTGGCCTAAGGCTTCTTCTCATCTAAATCCCTGCCTTTTTCTAGGATTCTCATCAGAAAAGCTTTCTAGCCAAAGGATGTATCCTAGCCTCTATGTGTAAGCTTAGTGTTTCCTGGATTTATTTTACTTCATTGTAGTCCTGCCTAAGGAACCATGAGAGCTACCCTATGACATCATATATATCTATATCTATATATCTATGGGGGGAGGGAAAAGAAAAAGTTTCTTAGCACATCTTTGAGGTGTATCTTGAGCATTACCAAAGTAGTGTATGTGACCAGTGCTAAAACACTTGAGTTCTACTTTTCTTTGAGAAGCCTATTCTCACACTCTCAGGTGTGCCTTATTCTTTCTTTGTGTACCTTTTTAAAAAATTAACAAACTAAAACTTTGTTTCATTTGCCAATCCTGTAGTTGTTTTCCTTGGCATGGCCAAGAATCCAGGTTTATCCAAGCTGAGGTCTCTAAAAGATTAAAGGAACAATACAAGCTGTAGCAGCTGGTGTTAGTATTCAGGTGTCTCTACTGGCCTGTCCTTGGGGTTCTGACAGGATACTCCCTCAGCTGCAGCCACTAAGAGCACCACCTGTGCACATTCATTATGTTCCCTTTTAAAAGGGCCTTATCCACCTCCCATTCTTCTCTTTCTTTCTCTCCCTCTCTCTGTATGTTCTTCCCTCTTGTTCCCTCCCTCTCTCCCTCCCTTTTATTCCCCCCCTCTTTTTTCTCTCTCTTCTTTCCTGCTGCTCCTGTCTCTGGAGGATGGTCTCCTCCCTTCCCTTTCCCCATTTTATGATCCCTTTCCTTAAAAAAAAAACCCTCTGCTTGAACCCTGTCTCATGGTGTCTTTCTTTCTTGAGACACTTTCCTTAAATTACTACGGTTGGAGCTGTGCCTTGGCCTCTACCAGAAGAAAGAAACTCAGCAGATGTTCTTGGCCAGTGGGCATGTCTGTGGGCATTTTCTTGATTAATGATTAATGTGGGAGGGCCCAGCTCACTGTAGATGGTGCCACTCCCACATCTGTGTTCCTAGGCTATATAAGATAGCAAGCGGAGCAAGCCATGAGATCAAGCCAGTGAGCAGATTTTCTCTGTGGCTACTGCTTTGGTGCCTATCTCCAGGTTCCTGCCTTCAATTCCTTCTCTGACTTCCTCAGTGATGAGCTTTTACCTGGAAAAAAATAAGATAAAACAAACCCTCTTCTCCCCAAGTTGTTTTTGGAAAGTGGTTTTTTTTTTTTTTTTTTTTTTTTTATCAATAGAGAGGTAAACCAGGACAGTGACAAATTCTAGAACTCTATATACTCACACATTAACCTACCAATGGTAACATATCTGAAGTTAGGGCTGAACTTGAACGACCATCTTACTACCCAATCCTTCTTGATTTCATTCATTATTTCTCTCTGAAAGTAACCTTGGCTTCTGGGGACTCATTAACGTCTTCATTTATTCATGCTCTCGGGTCAATATTAATTGAATAGCTGCTGTATGCAAGGAATTGTGTTGGTTTGTGGAGGAGTAGGAAAAAAGAGTAAGACAGTGTAGAGTCTTTGCCTTAGTACTTATGGTCAGGAAAGGAAGAAGTGGATTCTCGATGTGTAATTCATCAGACTCATAATGTGTGCAGGTGTTGAAGCAATTGGGAGGGTGGCAGTTCAGAAACAGGCATGTTCTTACACAGTGGGATCAATTTCAGAAAGGAGAGCGCTGCTTAAGATTGAAAAGCAATAACAATGGAAGACTTTCTCAACAGTGGGAACACTGTAGAAAGAGCTGTAGCGATTGGAAAATAGATGTTACTGCTACCCAGGTTGTTTATTGTAACCTGGGAGGAAGACAGGAGAGATGAGCAGCCTGGCACACACAGGTGCTGACTTCCTAAGCAGCTCTGTCAGGTGGTGCTGGGACAAACTCCTTTTGAACATTATGTATCTCCCAACTAATGCCAACTGTCTGCTTCATAGGGTTCATAATGACAGTGCCAGCACAGGGGCATGTAAGGACAACCTCCAGGTCCTCACAGGCCCTCTTGATGTCTCTGTATCTCCTTCCCTTCTTGGATAATTGGGCCTATTAACTCCATACATAAATGAAAATTACTCTAATACCTGGCTCTGCATGTTACTTTCTGAATATCAACACAGTCCGATAAGATCCTTCTGAGATACAGAAGGCTTGGTGGGCTACATTAGCATTCCTTACCTAGCAGTGGGGGATATTGTTTAATCTGCCAACAGCAGACCTCCTGTGTTGCTGAGGACAGGAGAGCTTGTCCCTTTGCCCCTACTGAGGCAAGTACTAGAAAACAAGCATCACTGGAAATCCAGTAACGCATTATCTAAAGTGTCACTTAAACCCTTCTCAGAGGAGACCTTTGTTATCACAGTCACAGCTGCCATAAATGAGACACTTGGAAGTTAACATAGATATAGAACTACACCACATCCCAAGAGCGCCCAACAGTCTTAAACGTAAAATCAAACCATCTTGAGTTGTCAGTGCTGTGCAAAAAGCCCTTGTTTAAAACAGTACTGGAGCTTAAATGGAGCAGAGGCAAAATTTTTAAAATGATATTAAAATGTTAATTTCCCTCCCATATTTCTACTTAAAACAGTTTCTGAACTCACTGAGTTGAAAAGAAAGGGTTCAAATTTGCTGCAATAGGACAGCATCTGACTGAATTGTGAGCATTTCCAATCTGAAGTGTTTTGATTTTGATTTACATTTAAATAAGTATTTTTTGCAGGTAGAAGGACCTCCTGTCACAGCCAGGACAAGTTGCAAAAACTCTGGCTTGAGGAGGGATCCAAAAGAGAGGGGGTTGGGGGGGTCTGTCAGTTGATGTTTTCTTGTCTGATTTGCACATCCCAACATGTATAAATGCTGGTGTAAATGAAATGCTTGGAACTCTCCAGAAGGGGGTAATGCGGCAACCCAGGGTGGCATGCAGAGCTCCATGGCGGTCTACACAGTTTAAGGCTGATGAAGAAGCTGTGGGAAACTTTGATACAGGATTTTAGCTACGTGGGAAACGCATATTCAGCTAGGGAGTGGGAGCAGCTGAATGCTTCTCAGTTCTTACCAATTCTTTGTTTTCTTTCCTAAATACCTAAGGTTTGGCAACTAGCAAACCCCTCATCTGATAACCAGTCTGAAGGCACGGTTAAACTAGGCTCTTCTAATTCTTCTATTCTGTTTTCTTAAATAATTTCCCATCCCCCGAGTATTACTATGGATTATATAAAATTTTTGTCAGTATCACGGTTGGTAGATCATCAAACTGGTTTGCATTGTTACCTGGGTTGACATTCTCCAGCCAACTGTGTATCTAGGAAGAGAAGGAAAGAAGGGGGCTCTGAAGCTGTTGTGCACAGCTTGATTGATTGATTGATTGATTCTAGAGGCCCTAGCATGAGTTCTAGGCCAGTACCTTGATGTGATGCGATGAATTTTAAGCAAAAGACAAGTAGTTTGTGTTGCATGCGGTAGACCCACTGTGAAATACCTACATGCTGCTTCAGCAGCAGTAATGAGGCAACCTTGCCTAGAGACTTACTGTGAACTGCAGGGAGAGGCTAGGTGCTGCATTTGGCCTTAGTTGCTGCTCTTTGAATTGAATTTTAATGATCAGCCTCCATTGTGAAATGGTGATGCAGTGACCTCCATTATTTCTCTTTCATCTTGGTTTGGTAGACCAGTCTTTAACATCTGACACGGACCTATTGGTGTTCACATTCCTGGATAAGTAGCTCTTGCTTGTATCCTTTGGGAAATGTCTTTCCTTAAGCTGGCAGACAGTTCCCAGGGAATGTCAATGCTCACTTTTTATCACTACCTCATACTATCTCTGGCTTACAGTGTAGAAAAAATACTGTGGGACCAAGGGAACAATTAGTAGTCGACAGAAAACATTTCCTTTTGTATCTATAGCCAGAGGAAACTCCTTGCATCTCTGTTAGATAACCTGTGACTTTAGAATCATATGAGCACAGTAGCAGCACTGAGCACATCTAAAGCCACACAGCCATTCCCTGGGCGAGGATGGATGTTTTATCATGATTCTAGCTTTTGTCCATTGGATAAAAGCTGATGAGAATTTATGTGTCAAGTAGTTCAGAAGACTCAGGGGCTCTGCATAGCCTTATATTCTTCCAGTGTGCTAACAAGCCTGGAGATTGCTTCAGCATCCTTCATATCTATGGTCCCTCAACCCCTCTCAGGACTTGTCTCTAAGACACTGACATCAAATTCTGGAATGTACCAATCTGCGTACCTTCCCAGTTTCTGGAAATTCTTTTTTCCCCTTTGTATCTTTCCTTTAAATATCTCTCCCTTTTTCTGGATCACTACTCTTTAAGAAAGAATAGTTGTCTTGGTTTAGTATATGAGCAAAAGCTTTGAGTTTGACAAGAATCTTTCTATATGAATGTGAACTGTCTGTGCAGGCACAGGCACTCAAAGCTCAGTCTCCAGCTGGTGGTCCTGTCTTGGGAGGTTGTAGGAACTTTAGAAGGTGGGACCTAGTTGGAGAAAGTAGTTCCAGAGGCGTGGGATTTAGGAGCTGTAAGTGGTCCCAGGTCCCTTCCACCCTAGCTGCTTCCTATCTGACATGAGGTAGACAGATGCCTCTTGTAGGTGTTCCTACCACCCTGATGTTCTGCCTCACTGTGAGCCAGGCATCAGTGAAGTCAAGGACCATGGTGTAGGGGACACTGTAAGCCATGCCTGCTAGAAGCTGGCTACAGGTGTGCCCGAACACGCCCTGACAGTCGTGGTCAAGGTGATGCAGGATATGGCTTAAAGGGACAGACAAGGCACATGGGGGCCCCTCACTCTGGCCTCCCTTGCCTTGCTGCCTCTGGCATGCTCTGGCTTGCCTTTGGCTGGTGTTTATCTAATAAAAGATATCTTAACCTGACAGATTAAGTATCTTCCCTTAATACCATGGACTGAAATTTTTGAAACTGTGAGCCAAAAATCAATCTTTTCATCCTAGTTTTGGTCAGGCATTGGGTCTAAGGGACGTAAAAAATAAAGTAACAAGTAACACATTGGGAAAAATCCTAGAGCAACAAATCTAGAAAAGCTGGTACCCTGAATTAAGGGGTGGAGGCGCGCGGGGGGGGGCGTGGGGGCACTCAAGCAGTATGGATAAAAGTAAAATATTTCTAAATTCTGTCATAGCACTAAATCATTATGGCAGTTCAATCAAGAATAGTTTATTTTATCCAGGTGGTAGTAGCACATGCCTTTAATCCCAGCACTCGGTAGGCAGAGAGAAGCAGGTGGAGCTCTGTGAGTTTGAGACCAGCCTGGTCTACAAGAGCTAGTTCCGGGACAGCCTCCAAAGCCTCAGAGAAACCCTATCTCTAACCCTTCCCCCCCCCCCCCCCCCGCCACACACAAAAGAATAGCTTATTTTGCATCTTCTATAAACTAACTTATCTAGTCAAAGAAAATTTTATGATTAAAGGGATATGAATTTTAGTCAGCTAATTATTTAAAAAACAATAGATTGTCTGAGGTGGCCTGCGGATAAAGGACAGCAGCGTGGTGGTGGTGGGGCCTCTTAAGGAAAGGTAGCCATGGAGGACACAGAGCTTAGTTGTGATTTGTCTGCAGGAAATGCTATGGGATATTTTTAACCAGACTTGATAAGATTGTATCTGGTCTTATGGAGATGTTGAGCAGAAGAAGAGGCAAAAAGAGGGTAAGGAGACTTTTCTTCTTGGGCCTTGACAGAGGCAGTCCACACTCCACTCATTTCATGTGTAGGCCTTGGTCAGGGACACAAGTGGAGACTGTCTGCCTCCCTCAAGATTTTACCCTTCTGGGCTCACTCTCTGTCCCTTTCTTTCTGTTGTTCGTGACACACACCTACATCCACATGTTCAAGATTCATCTGTCTGACACCTTTTTCAATCCCGGAATTCCTTGGCCACAATTCATCCTGGGTACCTGCACGTGGAGTAATCTGTTGTCAGAAGTCTTCTCCATGATAGGGGACTACTTGGGCCCTGAAGTGTATTCCATGTGAGTCCCAGGTACAGAGAAAACAATATAGAGTCAGAAGGGTGGGCTCCAGGTGAACATGGATTTCAGGTGGGCACACACTCTTGGCTCTGTGGATTCAATGCTCTTGCCGTGGAGAAAGTTTGGAGTGGGCCTCTTTGTCACAGAAGCCTGAGGCTTCTACAGAAGAGGAGACCCAGTGTCCTGGACTTAAGGGTGGCATAACATACAGACTCCAAGCCATCACCCTTTCACTAAGGTATAGAGAAGCCACAGAAAAGCTTACATCATGCCCCAGGATGAGGCAGACAAACAGTGATCAAGGGCCAAATGTCCTCACCCCAGATTCCATACTCTTCTAAAAGGCCAGTTCAGAAGAAAGAGTCCTGGCTTCTTTTTACAAACTCTCTTTTAAATTGGCTTAGGTGTTAGGAAACCAAATTTCCCTTTTATCTAGAGAAACTAAAGAATTTTTCCAAAATACAAATAAGTTCCTATGAACCTATTCATTGCATCTTTTGTTCTGTCCTGCACTGTCTCCACACAACAGTTCTTATTTTCCTTGAAGAAGCCATTGTATAGCACATATGTGTGTGTGATATATGTGGGCCCATATATGTGCAATCATGTATGTGTGTGTATGATATAAAGGGAAACAGAGAGCAAGATTGAGTAGTTAAAAATGCTTTGGATAAAGGAATTACCTCTTTAGTCTCTGTGATGGTTTGAATGAGAATGGTCCCTGTTAGATTTATATTTGAATGCTTTTTCCCTACTTGGTGAAACCATTTTTGGGGAAGGAGTAGGAAGTGTGGTTTTTTTTTTTCAACTTTTTTATTTGAATTAAAAACAGGATTGCTCCACATGACAATCCCAGCTCCCCTCTCCCACCCGTCCTCCCCTACCACTTCCCCCCAACTAAAACCCTATCTGTCACATGTCCTTTCTGCTCCCCCTGGATGGTGAGGCCCTCCATAGGGTGTCATCAGAGTCTATAGTATCCTCTGGGATAGGGCCTAGGCCCACCCCCATGTGCCCCGGCTCAGGGAGCATTCCCCTATATGGAATGAGCTCCCAAAGTCCACACCCATGCCAGGGACAAGTACTGAACCCCCACAGGAGGTCCCATAGATTTCCGAGGTCTCCTCACAGAAACCCATGTTCCTGGGGTGGAAGTGTGGTTTTGTTGGTGTCACTGGGGGGTGGGTTTTGAGGTTTCAAAAGTGTAAACCAGCCCAAGCCCCTCTGGCTGCCTACAACTTATGCATTAGATATGAGCTCTCAGCTACTGCTCCAGTGCCATGCCTATCTGTCTGCTGTCAATATTCCCCACCAGGATGGTCATGGGCTAATCCCCTGGAATTGTAAGCAAACCCCCAATTAAATGCTTCCTTTTATAAGTTGCCTTTGTCATGGTTTTACATCACTGCAATAGAACGGTAACTAAGACAGCCTCCTTTCATCATTTGTCTAGTATGACTATAGAGCTGAACATCAAGGAAGGGGAGTTCTTTTTTATAATTTACTTATTCTTTTAAATTTTACTTTACATTTAAACCATAGCTCTCCCTCCCACCCCTTCTTCTGACTCCCCCACTCACCTCACTCCCAGCTCACCCCCAGTCCACTCCTCCTCACTGGTAAGGGATCCCATGAAGAATCAAAAAAGTCTGGAACAATAGGTTGCGGCAGGGCTGAGTCCTTCTTCCATGCATTAAGGCTGAGCATGGCATTCCACCACAAGGGGTGGCCTCCAATAAGCTAGCTCATGTACCAGGTTTGTATCATGGTCCTAATGTCAGGGGCCCCTCTGATAGTCCAAGCTTCACAACTGTATCCCACATATAGAGGGCCTAGTTCAGTCCCCTGGAGTCTCTACCACTGTAGGAATAGAGTTCATGAGTTTCCACGAGCTTGGTTCAGCTGTCTCTGTAGATTTCTCCATCATGATCTTGACCCCCCCTGCTCATATATTCCCTCCTCCCTCTCTTCCATTGGATTCCTGGAGCTAGCCCTGGTTCTTGGTTGTGGATCTCTGTGTCTGGTTCCATCAATTGCTGGATGAAAGCTCTATGATGATAGTTGGGTATTCACCAATCTGATTACAGGGGAAAGCCAGTTCAGGCACCCTCTCTACTATTTCTGGGAGTCTTAGCTGGGGTCATCTTGTGGATCCTTGGTAATTACCCTAGCACCAGATTCTCCCTAACCTCCTAGTGGCTCTCTCTATTAAGATATCTCTTTCATTGCTCTTCCATTGCATCCTTCCCTCCATCAACCATCCCTTTCCTGTTCCCACATGTTCTAGCCCTCCTCCCCTCTGCTTTAATACCTCTCCCTTAATCATCAGGGAAATGCAAATCAAACCAACTCTGAGATTCCATCTTACACCTGCCAGAATGTCTAAGATCAAAAATACTAAGGACAGCCTATGTTGGAGAGGATTTGAGTGAGGGAAACACTCCTCCACTGCTGATGAGAGTGCAAACTTACACAGCCACTTTGGAAATCAATTTGGTGGTTTCTAAGAAAACTGAGAATCGGTCAACCTAAAGACCCAGTGATACCAGTCTTGGGCATACACCCAAAGGATGCTCAATCATACCACAAGAACACTTGGTCAACAGTGTTTGTAGCATCATTATTCATAATAACGAGAACCTGTAAACAACCTAGATGCCCCTCAACCAAAGAATAGATAAGGAAAATGTGGTACATTTACACAGTACCACTCAACTGTAAAAAAAATGATGACTGCAAGAAATTTGCAGGAAATGGATGGAACTAGAAAAAAGCCATTTTTCTAAGCAAAGTTAAAAAAAAAGACAAACCCAGTATGTATTCACTCAGAAGTGGATGTTAGATATAAAGCAAAGGATAACCAGACTACAACCCACAGCTCCAGAGAAGCTAGGTAACAAGGAGGATCCTAAAGCAGACACATAGATCTTCCTAACAAGGGAAATTAGATGGGATCTACTTAGTAAACTGGGGAAAGAAGGGGAATTCGAATAGTGAAACTTTCTAATTGTCCAATAAACTGCTCATCTTATCTCTATTCAAGTTTCATCTTTTTCGAGATGGGGTTAGTGCATCAAACCAGATGAGATGTAAGAAAGTCATTGAGAAGAAAAGGGAGCTGGGAGTTTGAGCAATGCCTTTATGATTGTCTACCAATGTCTCCTCTTCCTTATCATTCAAGTATCTGAGTGGGGCAATAGGACAGCTATGAGAAATAGGGAAGTGGAGTCCTGGATTGCAGAGCATTGCTTACTTTAGAGGATGGATGTTCTCTTTGGTACCAGGACAGCCTGCCACTTATATCATCACATACAGGAAGTGGTTTTGAAGTAGAGGAAAATTTTCCAAAGACTTTGAACCCTTTTCATGTATGTTCTCTTGGTTCTTTGTCTAGATTTATATTTATCTCTGGTTGTGCTTCACCCTCCTCCTTCTGTGGTGGTCACCCAACTTTGTGTTTGCTGGTACAATGTCCCTGGTCTCTCACAAACTGCCTTCCAGACTGCCTCCAAATTCTAATATGGAGCCCCACTTAATCAGACAGGGTCTGTGTTTTCACAAAGGATTCTGCAAGGATCATGGTTGCACTCAAAAGTCTTAAAAAATGAATGCATCTCAGTCTGGGCCTTTTATTTTACTATCATGAAGACTAAGCTTTTTTATGTCTTCTTTGTAGACATGAAAATATGATGGAGGAAAAATGAAGATTAAATTCAGACATGCAAATGGTTACATTTGTTATTGAGTATTTTAAATATCTGCAAACCTCACTTCTCATATCATTGGAATAAACTTAATGACACATATATTATAAGGCTCTGAAGCTTCAGATAAATGACATAGATGACTATGAAAGCCAAAGCAGATCTCTGTTGAAAACATCGAATATTTTTACACATATGCTAATTTTCAATTTTGGCTTTCTTCTAGTCATCATTTGCACAAAATATATGGAGCATATCAAGTATCTATACTACATATTGGAGAGAGGGGCTGTAAACTCCAGCCATGCACAGGTATATTAGTGAAAAAGCTATGTGTAGGGGTCTCAAGCTCTTGGCTCATAATAGGTGATATATCAGTTTGGATGGAATTTGATTATTCTGATTTTGTACTCTAATGAAGGAAGATGAATCTAATAAAGATTCATCTTGCTAATTTTGAACTGAATCTTTAATTTCATACTTACTTCTTTTTTTTTCCTTATGTGTTTCCTGCAGACTTTATACACCAAATCGCCCGAGGGCAGGGCAAACCCCTGAAGGAGGTAGTAAACCTCATTCTAGTCCAATCTGAAGCTACGGGGTCCTTGAGTGGCAATCTGGGTAACACATCAATATGGTGAGTGGGTAGGCCTCTCCTCCATGTTTTCATCTCAAGGATGACTCAAATATTATTCAGGGAAGAAATGGTGGATTTTAAACAAGAAACTGAGATGGTGCTGAGTCCACTGTGGGCAGAAATTTGAGTCCAGGAGATGGTGTTGGGAAATGTGCTACTGCAAAGGGGAAGCTGTTGTGGATATACAGTGTACTGTTGAGGGTTCAGGATCATTGTTCCTGAAGATCCAGAAGAGATCTGTGGGAATTTGAAAGGGTAGCTGCTGCGGTTGACACAGGGTGCTTTGTAGCATCCATAGTAGCTTCTGTGGAGCCATCAGATAAACCGACTATCTTTTTAGTGTCATGTCAGAATCATTCAATTTCTTTTCTTTTGTGGAATTCTAAACTTCTAATCCACTGGAATATTTTAAAGCAGCCATTGAGAGGAGAGTACCAAATATTCTAGTAATTTGGCCTTGTGGCTTAAGAGGAGAACACCAAATATTCTAGTAATTTGGCCATGTGGTTTAAGACGATTACTTGGGGGACACTGGATATCATTTGGATCTTAACATTACGGAGTGATTTGCTCAGCTGGTGGGTTGTATTGGTACTCCATTTTGTTTTAATTTGTCTGTGTCCTTTTATTTTTTATTGGGACAAAAGGCAACAGATTACAGGACGGGCCGTGTGGCAGGAAGAGCCGACTGGGGGAGTAGGATGTGTTCTTGCTCTTAGTGCTTGTCTTCCCAGTGCTGGCTGTGGGTTATGACCCGAGCTCTTGGCTTTTGCTGATTATTACTCTTTCAGAATACATGAGCTCTCTGGCACATCTCAGGGCCAGCATATTCAAAGGAAAGGCTTCCCCCCCCTCCATACAGAAACTAAATGGTGTTGTTAGCATACTCTTTTCTATTAGGTTGCAAGCTGCACTGTCTTATTCTGTGTATTTGTGGTGCTATCATTAAATATACTGAGTCTCCCAGGGAGGGCAGTATCTGAAACATATATAAAAGTGGAGTTATTTTGTGAATCAATTATTAGGCTACAAATAATGTTGGCTAGCAGGGGAGAAAGGACACCTCCCTACAAATAGAATATCAATTGGAAGTGTGGTGAAGCAAAGTTGGTTTTTGTTGCTTTGGGGCATAATGAATGATTCTATTTTGCAACTGTTTCTAAAATGTAAGCGTTTTCAAACCAGCATTGCAGTGTTTGGTCTCTGGAGAGCAGTGAGGATGTCTAAAGATAGTTTTACTTCCCAAGTACAAATTGTTTGAAGAACACTGAGTCCTGCATGCTGGACTGGAGAGTTGTGCCCTGTGAGAAGAGCATGGAATTGACTTGGTGTCAATGATGCTATCCCAGTTTTTTATGTGATTGTGGTCAAGTCACTAAATGGTTTGTTTCTTTCTGGTTTGTGTTTCTTTGTTTTAATATGTTTAATATGAGGTCTGTGTTGCCCAAAGTCCTTTCCAGATGTTGACAAATATCTGTACCATGGGAGAGATGCTCTTTGGAGGAGATTTGCAATTGTCACTTATGCCTCTGAGTGGAGGAGTTTTAGAAGCTCTGCTCACCTTTATCTTCCTGAATGCTTTGGGTGAGTTTTAAGGATCACTAGAATTACAGACCCATGTACTGGGCCTTAAAGTACATACTGGTGGAACGAGATAGGAGGGTTGTTCTACTGTATGCCGGCAGCTGTGACTGGCTGATTAGATCCTGTGGGAGTGGACATCCATAAAAGGTGTGTGCTCTGAGCTGGAACATGAAGACACAGCTATCCCTTAAGGATTTCGAAGCTGTTTACCTTCTCTCCTTGGGCTCTCAGTGAGACTGTGAGCCAATCATCCTTAGAAACATGGGATTTCAAAGTTTCAATGAAAGGAAGCCAGAGAAAGAAAGGACTTTCATGTTTACTAATTTCCTCTGTGCTTTGAGTACAGCTCTTGGCTTTTAAATAGAAGATTATACTTAATTCTTATAATATAACTTTGAAGTGGCTCTAACTATGATACCCACTCTATGGACAGGTAAACTGAGGTTTAGAGAATTAATGCAAATTGCTCAATGTCACTCAACAGAAAGACATAGTGTCAGATAAAAATTAAGCCAATTCTTAGCTTTTGTTCTACTCTAGCTCGTTCCTAGTCTTTCTCTGTTTTTTGATGGTCTACTTTCTCCAGTGATTATTACATCCCTATTCTGATCTCCTCTGTGGCCAGAGATTAACCTCCCTGAATCTCTCCCTACCTCTGCATCCTTGGCCCCAGCAGCTCTAATATTCCTGATTTAGCTGGCTAACCAAACAATCCATTTAGCTTATCTCCATCAGTACCAGGAATGACAATCATGGGCATATTTACTCTGTCAGCATAAAACCTGCATTTTATAGGTATTCTCAGGTTCCTTAGAAATCCAGCTGTTGTGGCTATGGCTGTTCCCAGCAAACTGTGACAATAGTTCCTCTCAGGGAGTTCAGGAAGTGTATTTTCACTGATGCTTGAGAAAAGGTCCCATAGTTGTGTGTGTGTGTGTGTGTGTGTGTGTGTGTGTGTGTGTGTCTCCAATGGAAGTATGCACAGAAAAGGGTTTCCTCTGCCTGCTGAAGGGGAAACACATAAAATTCCCCTTTGAGCACATAACAGGATTCATCTTGCAATAATACTTCATAATTAATTTCCCCCTAGAACATACTTCCTCAACTTGTATTTGGGTGGAAAACTATACACTTTGGTCTATATGAGGCACAGGTTTTAAATAAACTAGTCTTCCATATTCACAATCTTGTTCTACTTTTGGGTAGTGTTGTATAGATATAAAAAGTATTGGGTTTTCATTTTTTAGACTAAAGGATCTGAATGCAGACTTTTGATTTACACAGTACTCCACCAAGAAAGATGAAGACTAAGAAGGGAAATCTCTAGCAACATTGTCTAAATGACTGATTTGACAGAAAGCAGGAGAGCATCTTTGTCATTGACTCCCCACCCCTCCACACTGTTCACAGGATAGTCTACATGGAAGAGAGCATCTCCCTGGTAAAGGGGCAAGTCTGTAAACAGAAGTATCTGGAAGGGCAGTGTCCTATCCATGACCTCTGCTGGGCAGTTTCTCTGTCAACTTGATACAAACTACAGTCAAATGAGAGGAGGGAACCTCAAAACTTTTATAATTCTCCATGGAGAAAATGCCTCCATAAGATAGGCTGTGTGCAAGTCGGCAGGGCATTTTCTTAGTCACTTGTGTGAGAGGGCTCAGCCTATTGTGGGTGTTGCCATCCTTGGGCTGATGGTTTTGGGTTCTATAGGAAAGAAGGCTGAACAAGCCACAAGGAGCAAGTCCATGACCTCTGCATCATTTCCTGCCTCCAGGCTCTGGACCTGCTTGAGTTCCTGTCCTGACTTCTTTTGATGATGAACAGTGATGTGGAAGCAAAAGTAAAACCAACCCTTTCCTCTCCAGTTTGCTTTTGGTCATGGTGCTTCATCACAGCAGTAGTTATCTTTACTAAGGAAGCCTCCTTATTGATTTTTCCATGATCCACTTTCATGTTCCCTTCACCCATCAAAATCTCATAGAAAGTCCACTGAAGCACCGGCTATGAGACTCTACCTACTTTTTCTGGAAATCTGGGATGTGCATTGCCAACAAGTTTCTAAGTAGAGTCATGCTGTTGGCATGGGAATCACACTTGAGAGATAATTCTCTAGTCTACTTTCTGTTTTTTGTTTGTTTGTTTGTTTGTTTTTTAGTCTACTTTCAATCCAGCATTCCTCCCTCCTTCCCTCCTTCCTTCCCTCCCCTGCCCGCCCTCTCTCACTATATGTATATATATTCTTTCTTTCTGTCTCTCTGTGCTTCTTTAGTGGTATGTATAAGTATGTGTGTGTTCAGAGGTGCATATTTGCACGTGTGTGTGTGTGTAGAGGCCAGAGATCAGCACTGAATGTCTTCCTCTTCATCTAATTTTTTGAGGCCAGGTCTCACACTAAACCTGGAATTTAATCTCTGGGCTAGACTGACCAGTAAATCCCTAGGATCCACCTGTCTTTGCTTTCCAGCTTTGGGGTCACAAATATACACTGTCACATCTAGCCTTTTGTGTGTGCCCTGGGATCCTTGGGATTTTGTACCAAGTTCTTTAATCACTTAGACATCCCCACCCAGAGAGAGTAATACTGAAACAGAGACATCAGATCAAGAAGTTTTCTCAACTCCCTTCAGTGCCTGTCAACACTGCTAACATTATAATCTACCCATGTGGTACCCAAGAGGGATATATTGTAAAATAACAATGCTTCAGGGCTAGTTGAGATCCTAGCATAATTACCGGTAGAGCCCCTCCTCCCTTTTTTCTATTTTGATTCTGGGAACTGAGCTGAGGCTTTGCATATGTGATGTCATGTGGGCACACACCCAGGCCATATGGTATCATTATTGACTGCCCTGCTCTCTCAGAAGGATTTGTCTGGACAGTGTATTGTAATGATTGCTATGCTATTGATAATGCATACTGGACCCACTCTGTTAACTTGACCTTCTAGAATTCTCTAGAGCAGTATTTGTGAAATTGAGCAGCAATTGTGAAAATGAACTTTTCTAAACTGATGAAAGATCCCTGTAACTGTGCCTAGAGTTGAAGGTCATGTGTGATCCCTGATCACTTTGATATATTACTAATATCTAAGCATGGCTGAGAAGCTGTTTCACATTGTATATAGTTCTGATTAACTTCACGTAAAGTATTTGTAGCTACATGTGGCTATTAAGTATATGGAGTATATGTGGCCACCTACAGACTAGGGCACACTTGTCTCCATGTTTAAGCCTCCAGAGTTGTTTTCAGTTCCCAGAACTTCCTGACATTCAGGCTCTCTTTAAATCCACTAGAACGTTTCTCTTGGAAAACCTGACAGCTCACTGGATGTCAGCTCATCTTACCAGTAGTCCTCAGAGACATGCATCTAGTCTCCACCATGTTAGCAGTCAAAGCAGGGATGGCTGAGAGCAAAAGATGACATAACAGACATGCCAGCTGATGATGAGTCACAAGTGTAGGCTGTGGGCACAGCAGTATCAGAGGAAGGGCATTCCCTGCAAGCCGCAGCTCTAGAGGGCTTGAAAAATAATGCTGCTCTGGTAGGATGGTGCAGTGTGCTTTCAGAGAATCTCAAAGACAGTGCCAGTGACTCATGGAACATCTAGAAGCCCAGTGACAGCACCCATTATCACAATACTTCCTGGAGTTTTTGTAAAGGGATCTTTACTGAAGGAAGACCAACAGACAAGCGGCATGCTCAAGTGTATCTCTCTGGCCACTGGAAGTGAAGGAATTCAATCACTTGGACTAAGGATTTAGATAGAAGGCTCTAGAGTCTTGATAGGATGATAGGATAGTTTGCCTCTCATGTACTACCTAGGCTGAACTTGATACTTTTGGTCCACCTCACCATGACTGATACTACCTCTCTCTCTCTCTCTCTCTCTCTCTCTCTCTCTCTCTCTCTCTCTCTCTTTCTCTCTCTCTTTTCGTTTTATGAGACAGGGATTCTCTGTGGCTTTGGAGGCTGCCCTGGAACTAGCTCTTGTAGACCAGGCTGGTCTCGAACTCACAGAGATCCGCCTGTCTCTGCCTCCCGAGTGCTGGGATTAAAGACGTGAGCCAACACCGCCCAGCGACACTATTTCTCTTGTAGTCTAGCTCTTCAAGGTCCCCCTTAGGCTCAACCCAGGGAAGTCCTTGATTCTACTAGCTGTTGGGTCAGACTGTGTCCTGCTTGGAGAGCAGAAGGAACAGGGACCTTGCCATTTTATTGCTCAGGGTCATTGAGTCTCCCTGCTGTGGTTTAACTGGAACTAAAAGGAAGACTAGACTAGTTTAAAACCTAGATAGATTGTCGCTTGATAGAAAATGAGGAACCAGAAATCCAATGGGAAAATACATTTCACTGGGCATCTGAATGAGGCAAGTCTGGTTACAGAGGAAGAAGCTGCTAAAAGGCTTCCTGGAACAGGATGTGCAGGGCATTTTGGTGCATGGAATTTAAATATCCTGAAGAACAAAACTTGTGACATGGATATTTACTTTTCCCCCTTTGTGCCAAGGCTTTATTAGAACAATCCAAAGAAATCTCAGCAAGAAGAAAGGACAGCAGAAGATGCAGGCCCTCTGATGCCCAGTGTCCACCCTCTTGATTCCCATGGCTCCTCTCACTTACAAGTATTTTTATGGGAGAATCTCTCTGTCCCTTCCTCTCCATAAAACAAATATTCTCCCCCACCAAAAAAAATTAGCTATTGAGACAGTGTAGAGCAAGAATGTGCCAAGAGTCAAGGGCAGGGACAGTCCTCTCACTGGTCACAGACAGACCATAAGGACAATGGTGGTCTCAGAAGATGGTGATTCCGGAAAGCTCCTCTTGCAGCTATTGTAGTTTTTCAAGCACAGTGTGACAGCAAGTACTGAATGATGTTTATTCAGGGACAGAAAGCACCTAAACAACAATTCATCAGAACTTGTTCCCACTGCTGAGCTTGCAACAGTGTTTCAGTTTGTCTGGGTGGGCACCAAGAGGAAGATCTAGCTTGATACACAGAAAATTGCACTGCAAATATGGTAATTTTGAGGATGAGAAGGTGGGAGCAGGGGACACAAATACTCTTTTATCCACAGCTCTGATTCCCCTGAACAAGCTACCTTTGCTAAAAATTGAGATGGAGTTTATAAAATGAGAACTAGAAGTTATATATTTTTAAAAGATTTGGATAAGACTACTAAGACAACTGAATTGAGTGGTTATAAACGTGTGGTATGTTCCTATGGTAGAATATTATTTAACTTTGTAAAATAGAAATTTGAACACATGCAACAATATGGAGGAACCTTTGGGGTATCGTATGAAGTTAAATAATCTAGTCATGGGAGGACATATTCTGTGTGATCCCACTCATGTAGGAGTCCTTAGAAGACAAACGCATGCAAAAGTCCAGAAGACAAGTAAAATTTCCGTTACCAGAGGCTGAGGAGAGGGCATGAGTTGTCTAGTGGACAGAGTTTCAGTCGAGGAAAATAAAACATTGTGGAGATTTGGGGCAAAGAAATGTAAATATTTTGCTTGATTATACACTTCCAAGTGGTAGAAAATAATTTTTATGTTTCTCTCCTTTTTTTTAACTGTAATAAAAATTTAAGAGATGTAGCAATTCTGCAAAATCTTTACTCCCTTAAAGTTTGGTTGGTTTATTTATAGAGATTTTTGTTGTTGCGTTGTTTGCTTATTTTGGTGGCTCTGGGATATCAATACAGGTATTATGTATGTTAGGGAAATACTCTACCATGGAGCTGAACCTCTAATCTGAAATTTTTAATGAATAGAAAGTTCCATTGAGCTGGTCCCATGGCTTCCACTCCAAGGTCCTACTACAGAAAAAGGAAACATATGTTATTATTTGTTTGATCTTATTTGTGTTTTCTTTTTTGGGTTGTAAGTCCATATAATAACTTTCTGGTGAGAAAAAATGTGTGTTTTGTTTTGAGTACCTGCTTGCCTCCAAACTGTGTTTGGACCTTCCATAGTGTTCTCTCTTTTAGCATTCATAATGGCTGTCCAGCTCAACTCATGGACAGGTAAAATCGAAGGTGAGGAGAAGTTCAGCTATTTGGTGATTCTATAAGGATTATCAACCAAGAATAGCCAGCAGCTTTGGAGTTTCTGTTTCTAGACAAATATACCAGGGTGGTCCATGTTTTAACTTGGGTAAATGAGGCCACTAGAAATCAGTTGCCCCATCTCTGGATGGTATTCCTGCATGTATAGATGTGAGTGAGACTCAGAGAAGTTCACAGTCATGGCCAAGGTTGCTTAGCTATTTAGCACCAAAGCCAGTGCTAGACACCATCTTGAAATTATCTCCAAATTGTCTTGTTTGCTATTTTGACTTTCGGGAAAACATATAGATCATATTTAATTGGAAAATGTACTTCTTTTCTCTTTATTTCATTTATTTAGTACAGGGCCTTATGCATGTCAGGCTTTGTAGCCAAGAGTGTTTTTAAACTTCCAATCCTTCAGGTTATAGCTCTGGAGTCTTAGGATTGCAAATATGTGCCACCATGTCTGGTATATGCTAAGGATTAAGCCCAGGACTTTGTGCATACTAGGTAAACACTCTCCCAACTGAACTACATTTCCAGGTCAGAAAATACATTTTTGAAAAAGTAAGCTGGATCTAGCACCTTCACAGGAAACATTAGTAAAACTTTGGACTGTTTAATGGGTTGGATTTCTCTTAAGGCATGCTGTCTTCTAGTGTTATCTAGACGAAGAATAAAGGAAAAAAATGATCTCTTCCTTGGATGTAATTTCAACTCTCATATAGCACATTCCATTAACTTCCTAGGTAGACTGCTTAGTTTTTTTTTGGGGGGGGGGTCAAAGTGGTGATAGTATGATAGATGATAGATGAATATAAAATTATTTTTACTAGCATTGGGCAGTGTTTTTATTACAGTCCCAACAGACATGTCTGACCACCGCCAACATTAGAAGATAGCACAGCCAAAACACGAAGTTCTTGTCTGGGATGACCTGAACATTTTTTTTTTTTTGGTTCCTACTCTGTCTCATGACTCACTCTTCTGTGTTTTGACAAAATGCCACTGAGTCTCAGAGCTTAGCCTGCAAAAGTAGGAACTGGAGTTCGGACTCTCCTGCTTTGTCCAGCTCCATGCTCTCTCAAGCTCAGGATAGTGTGTGGTCTCCGGGGAACTCTCTTGACATTAGAGGTAAATGCAGAATCCACAGAAACTTCAACCTTTTCTTCCCTGTTTCCTGCTGGAATCATGAAGAGGTCAGGACTGGGATCAATATGCCATCTACCACAATGTATTACACAGGAGAGCCTAGAGCCTCTTCCCTCTCTCCCCACTTGGGTTTAGCTCGCTCTAGAAGCATCATCAGAGGAGGGCCCTAGTCTAAGAAGCCCGCTTCCATCTAGCTAGACACACAATTGGTCTTATAGCACTGGTTGTAAAATGAGTTAACCAAAGTTATTTAGTTTTCAAAATGAAAACAACAAAAATCTGTCCCTAAGGTAAGGCCATATTGTGGTCTTGATGGCACACTGAAATAATCAGTGCTCTGAAGCACACTATTATCCTTATTTCAGAGAAATTAAAAATACACACATACCACACATACACACACAGCACACATTGTTGACCTCTCTTCCTCCCTCAGCACACAAAGGGTACAGACATTAAAGTATGGTCCATAAAATTCAGCAACTTTCTCTGTGGTTTTCTATGAATATTTACTACTGATGGGTCCTGGAACTTTCCTATAAGACAACTCTGACCTCTAAAGAGAACTCTTCTGTGAGGACTGATTTCAACACTATTTAATTTCAGAGCCATGAGAAAGGATGTCTACAAAATTTCTCTTCCATTCACCTGGAGTTATATGCATTTCCTTCTCTGACCTCTGACCCCTGACAACCTCTGACCCCAGGACCTCCTGGTTGTCTGGGAGGATTCGATGATATTTGTGAGAGGGGCTAGCACTTGGGTTATCTATTTGAGTGTGCAGTTCTAGTCATTTGTTTTTTCTGCTCTAGGTAAGGATTTAGTCCCTAGGATCAAAGATTAGACTTACCCTCACAGACATTTAGGTTTTGATTATTTGACTCAGTGCCTGAAACAGAAACACACAATTTCTAGATTTTGTCTAGAGACACCCTGTTACTGTATTTTATTTTCCGTAATAAGTATTTCATGTATTTTTGGGACTGCCCTTTATACCTTCTATGTATGCTTACATTACTGTAGTGTGTTAGCTTCCTGTCACCATGACAAATACTTGAGACAATAGAATTTAAAGAAGGGGCATTTATCCTGGTCAGTTTTAGAGATTCAAGTTCCTGATTTGCAGGTCCCGTTTCTCTGAAGCTTAGGATGAGGCAGGGTCATGGGGGGAGTACACGGTAGAGTGAAACTGCTCAGCTTATGGCCAGGAAGTGACACTGGCTGGGCTCCCATAGTTCCCTTCAAGATCACACTGTGGCCCAGTGAATGGGCCTTACTTCTCAAAATGTCTTGCCTCCCAATAGTACAAGCTGAGCCTTTGCCATGTGCACCATGGGGAGAGGGAGCTCTTGGGGGAAAGTTATGTTCTAAATAGTAATACTCAGCAATGTTTGAAGCAAGGCTCCAGATTTGCTCTTCTACTTCCTCACTCCAGGTTACCTCCTGCCTCTCTGTTAGTGGTGGGGGTCGTGGGGGGAACAGAGGAACCAGGAGCAGCTGATCCCTTGAGACTGTTGTGAAGCAGAAGAGGAGACTGTGGAAAACAAAGGCGATCCCTTCCAAATATTTGATTCTAGTGGAACAAGCCATGGCGGTGTTCGATTTCCCAGACACCCAAAAGCAGAACACACACAGCCAGGATGAGAACAGTTCACAGCTGTGGCTGAGGACTGAGATTCAACTGGAGCAAGTTAAAGTGAGCCTGCCTTGGCCCAATCATTGTCCCCAGAGTGTGTGACAGTGTTCTCCTTACCACAGTCTCATACTTTAAACAACACAAATGGTACTATAGTCCTTCTTCTGCCAAGGATCCTCAGTTTCACTGTGGACCAAGACCAGAACATCATGTTACAGTGATGTGGTTGTCCCTGCCTGATCCTACAGCCCTGTTCCTTCTGCCACATGCTCACTGCTCCATAGTCACACTGACTTGCTACAGCGTTTTTCCTGTGCCAAGTTCTTTCTTGGCAGCAGTGCTTTGACCGTGTTGTTTTTCTTGCCTGGAAAGCTCTTTGCCCTACTAATTCTTCAGGTTTTATCTTAATATCATTTTCTTGGAAAGGCCATTTCTATTAGTCTGTTTCACAACACTGCATTCTTTCCATTGTCTGGATTGTAATTAGGAATTATATGTCTGTTGAGTGATATGATTAATGTTTGTCTTCATCACTAGTTAGCAGCACTGGTAAAGGTAAGAAGGATTTGTTGTGCTTGCCACCGAACTTCCAAGAATTGGCATGAGTATCCTGGTGTCAAGATTAAGATGAACAACTTAGCCTTAGATCACAGACAGCACAGAGCCAAGTATCCCCAAACCAGAAAACCCACTTCTCTGGGAGCAAAACCATCCATCAAACACCTGGGCAGATAGGACAAGACCATGAAGTTTGTTTGTTCAAAATTTGAGGAGGCATATGGATAAACTTACTGGGGAGGCTGATAGCACCAAGTAGGGAGGGCCAGAACTCCAGCAAGGTTATAGATAGCAAGCAAGGGCACCAGCAAGAACCACACTGCAGTGATTCCACTTACAAGGCCCCCCTGTGGGCTCCCAGTCATAACTTTTTAGGCTGATATGTTCTGTGCTCCCCCTTTTCCAGACTGTCTGGAACGTCTGCATTTGATTGCTTACCCTGGCTGTGGATGTTCAGTCTGCATACTCCCCCAACCAGAGCACACTGTGCCAAGGGATGCGCGGCAGTCTTTGGTATTCAGTGTAAAGTGCATCACCAGAAGGGCTTTCTTCTCTTCCCGGAGGCATATAGATAGGCGACAGAACATTCTCACCCATTTTTAATGAGTTGTATTGGATTAAAAGATGCTGGGCTGAAAAAGCCCACACAAGAAATAGAGAGAAAAAAATCATTAAAGACTGCTTTTGCAGTCTTTAATGGTATATTATTATATCATTAAACATATTATATATTTATAACAATAACAACACACACACACATACACACACACACACACACACACACACACACACACACACACATATATATATATATATATAATATATATATATATGTATTTTTGGGGACTATGCAACTTTAACAGGGAAGAACAAAACAAAAAGACATGGCCTGACATCTTAGAAGGCTGATGAAACAAAGACTGCATGAATAAGACATTGTAGACACCTTTTGAATGATTTTCCTCTCTTAGGCAAATGGGCTGTTTTGAATGAATGAATTGCTTTATGGATCAACCCTTTTCCTTAAGATTCTTCCTCAGGTTTCCTATACTGAAAAGGAAGAGTCATGGAGACTAAGACAGGGTCGGTCCACTTTCTGTTTGACCCATTTTGCCTAATTTGGTAAGTTTCTCAGTTTTGATGAGGGGATAGAATGCCTTTCTTCTCCTGGTAGGTATCCCACACCCTAAGGAATTTTATTTGATATCCGATTTTTCTTTCCTCCTCCTTTCATTCCCTCCCCTTTCCAGGTGTCCCTGAGAAGAGTGCAGCCTTTGACAAATCCCAGAGTTCTTTGGGAGGGATGAAATGATCCTGTCAAAGCTAATAGGGAGAAATGGCACACAGGAGGAGTTGCTGAGAAAATACCCACGGCCTGTTTTGAAGTTCATCATTGAAAATGATTTCCATATCCGTCTTATAGGAAGATCTCTCTCACACACTCCTCCCTTCTGTCTGGGAGATAGCCTTTCCTAGAACTTGTCTGGGTACTCAAAAAGGAGTTTTTAATGTTCTCTCATACAAACACAAACTTTTATACCTTTCTTTTTAAAACATCTATTTTTAAATAGATCGGTGTCTATACATGGGTGTCTTGACCACATGTAAATCTATGTACACATATGTATATAATGTCTAAGTGTTGGACCCTCTGGAGCTATAGTTATAGACAGTTATTAGCTGTCAAGTGGGTGCCTGAACCAAATCTGGGTATCCTGCAAGAGCAACAATTGTTCAGATCACTATTCCATCTCTCCAGGCCTGAAAGAATAATTCTTTATTAAAATGAAAACCCTCCATCTATGAAATGGCAACCAAGCTTACAGTACACAATGCTATCCAGAAGTTCTAGTTTTCATCAGCTTAGGTTGCTCAGCCCTGGTCTGTTTGAGTTGGGACAGAGGGTTTACAGACTGTCACCTTGTCAGGCTCTGAGGGTGAGAGGAAATTTAATGAAAAGCTCCTTACTAAGCATGTTGTTTCTGTGGCAGCCAAAGTCAAACTGGAAATTGCCAGCAAGGATTGGCCATACTGGGCTTTGTTTTCCTGTGGTTATGAAGGGAGAAGGGACTCCCTTCTCTACTGCCTTGTCCTCTATGGTTAGGGGAACCTGGATTCCTTTCCCCATTTCAGCTACCTTGGAAGCATCCACAAAAGTAGGTACAATGAATCCTAGCCACTGTTGTCTTTCTAGTTGAAAATGTGGAGACCCGAGGGAGTGCTGTTTCATTAATGACTAGAGAAGAAACACTCACAGGTATCAAGAGGGGAACCTGGAAGCTCAGAGGAGCGTCAGACCTCCAATGTTCCTGCCGATGGGCTTAGAAGATGATAAGCAGCAGTGTGCAATGTTTTGCAAAAGCAGTTATTTGTGCTGAAATACTCTCACCAGGACATTTTCAGAACAATTTAAAGGAAAAGCCTCAGGAGGCCATATTCGTAGGCATTATTCAGTCCTGAAGCCAGTATTTTACACTCTTATTTAAAGAAATTTGAAGAACCAATCTTTAGCAAGTTTGGAGTGGAGCGAGACTGAATGTAAAAACTGGACTGGGGAGTCAACCTGGAAGAAAGGCAGAACACTCCAGAAGCACATGGCATCATGGCTTCTCTCTGCTGTTTCTGTGTGGTAGATGCCAGGATGGAAGTGAGGCTCCTACAGGCACCCAAAGGGCTTTCTTAGCATCTAACATTTGGAATCCTTTAAGACCCCCACTGGTACAGAGTAGATGCTCAAATAACACAGCCAAAGGAAGCCTGCAGGAAGGGGAGGAGGGATAAGGCAGAGGAAGGGGAGTGAGGACCAGGATATGCCTTCTGAAACCCACTCGGCATAATGACTTGATTTGTGAATTACCACTGACAGGTGAAAGAAGTGAGGAGGAACATAAAAATACTCAAGAAATTTAATAACAGATATTGAAATAGAAGACACAGTTTAACAAGGAAATCTTAAACTTGGTGAGATCTTTAGGGGAATTTGAGAATGAAATCAATAGGTTGTGAAAAAAACAGTTTTACTATTCTAAATTTTATAAGGATAATGCATTCTAAAGAAAACATAGTTTGCTTATAAAAGGAGTTTAAAGGTACAAATACTAATGTTTTCATGCAGCATGTATGTGTATGTGTGGGTTCTGATGCATGTAGGTGTATGTTGAGGCCTGAGGTTGATATCAGATGCCTCCTTTCATCTTGTATTTTAAGACAGAATCTCTTACTGAACCTGGAACTCACCAGTTTGGACAGACTGGATGGCCAACAAGCCCCAAGAGATCCTATTTAGTAACAGGGCTTAGTATTGGCTGTCTTTGTTATCTTGCATGTAGCCAGCCACCCTCAAGTCCAAGGCCCTTCATTTAGGAGATATGGAAAGAGTGGATGCTTAGGATGACATGTTCATAGGGGAAGGATTTGAGATATACTAGGAGGTTTTATTCTCAGAGAAAAACTAGAAAGGCGTCCAGGCGCAGGTAGTATGCTGGGCTTGCTTGCATGTGTCTGTGTGAGGTGATGGGCTGCCATGCTGGCATCTTGTGAAGAGCATGCTGTGAAAAATGTTAAGAAGACAAGATTGCTTTCCCTAATTCTTTTCATTATCATAGATGGGGCATAAAACAATATACCCAGAGGCTAGAGAGTTGGCTCAGTGCTTAAGAGCACCTGTTGCTCTTCCTGAGGACCCAGGTTCAATTCCCAACAACCACATATCTTTACAACTCTCTGTTAACTCCAGTTCCAGGGGATCTGATGCCCGTTTCTGACCTCTGCAGGGACTGGGCATACACATGGTACACAGACATAGAGGCAGGCAAAACATCCACACATCAGCTAATAGAATAAACAACAACACACCCGGAATACATCTGGTACAAAGAGAGGAAAATGTGAAGAAAGATGCACCATGCCTTTTTTTTGCCTGTGTTTGGCTAGCAGTCTAGCTTATGGTCAGGACTTAGATGATCCTCTGTTTCTGATCCTGGGAAGAGGATCTTAGGTTTGGGCAATGAGCTACTGATGGACCAGGCTGCTGGCATCCTACCTGCTGGCATCATCATTCCTCCCAGCACACTGACCTTTTCCAGGACTCAGGGTGTCTCACTTCTTCCTTGGCTAATTCTGGTTCATTCTGTGATCTATCTGACCGCTGAGGCTCATCTAAAAGCCTTTCTGTCAGCCCCTGTCACCATAACCTCACAAAGACTGCCTAATTCCCCAGATTAGCAAGGATCATCTTCTTGTCTGTTTCTGAGAATAGTTCATGGGAAAGTTATGCTTGTGCATGGCTCAGTGTCCTCATCTGTAACAGAGAATATTAAGTGTATTGATCATGGGATACACCATGTAATAGGATTAGGGGTATGTCTTAATTTTCTATTGCTATGAAGATACACCATAACCACAGTAATTCTTATAAAATATTTTATTGGGCCTTGCTTTCAGTTCAGAAGTTTTGTCCATTATTGTTATGGTGAGGAGCATGGTGGCACACAGGCAGACATGATACTGGAGAGTAGCTGGGAGTTCTACATTAGGATCCATAGGCAGAGAGAGAGAGAGAGGCATTGGAACTGCCTTGAGCTTTTGAAGAACCAAAGCCCACTGCCTAGTGACATACTTCCTTCAACAAAGCCATACCTCCTCCAACAAGGGCACAGCTCTTTATCTTTTCAAATAGTGCCATTCCATGGTGACTAAGCATTCAGATGTGTGAGTCTATGGGGGGCATTCTTATTCAAACAACCACAGGATACCTCTGGCAAATGCTAATTGTCAGTTTTGATTTTTAACCTTGAGGGCAGGGCCTATATCTATGCTTTTATATGTCCCTACAGCTTTCTTCCATTCAAGCCAAGAGAAAACTGTCTAAATGTGTTTGTTAAATCCAAGAGGCAGGCCTGGAAAGATGGCTCAGCAGTTAGAAGCAAGTACTGCTTTTCTAGAGAATCAAAGTTTAATTCCTAGCACCTATGCTGGGTGGTTGACAAATTGACTGTAGTTCCAGCTCCAAGGGAAATCAGACTCCCCTGGCTTCTTCAGGTACCTATCCTTGTGTACACATACATACACATACACACACACATTATTCAAAATACTAAAAATAAATCTTTGAAGTCATAGGAGATGTTCAGAAACTCTGTGAGGGTAGGGCTGGTCAAAGTCATGGAATACTAATATCACCAGTAAGACTCCTATAGCCTAGACCTAGTAAGGTAGATTATAACACAGAGAGAACAAGGCCTTTGGCTCCAGAACACACTTTACAAGTGGCCCCACAGAAATGACATAGCCATTTCTAGTTTCATTTGTTCCTGCGATAAACACCACAAGCAAAAGTAACTGGGAAGAAAGGGTTTATTGTCTTTTACTTTCAGGTCATAGTTGATCATTGAGGGAAGTCAGTGTAGGAACTCAGACAGGAACTAAAGAAGAAACAACCATAGAGAAGGATGCTTGCTGTCTTGTTCACTGGGGCTTATGTTCTGCTAGCTGTCTGTGGTTCCTCCTACAAACAGGCTAAGCCCTGTTTCATCAACTAGCAAGACAATAAAAATGCTCCAGACATATGCCCACAGGCCAATCTGATGGAGGCAATTTCTTAATTGAGAATGCCTCTATAAAAGGAGTTCTTAATTGGTCTAAGTAATAAAAACCCAGAGTCAGAAATAGAGAAAAATGTGTCTCAGCTGACAAGAGAACGAGTTCCTGTCTTTCCCTGCATATATGCTGTTTACACCCAGCTAGCTCACTTCCTGTCTATCTATACAGATCTCCAGATCTTTATGGTTAGCTAGTGACAAGCTCCATTCTCTGACCTTCAAACAGACTTTATTTGTACAAGCAAGATATCATCATATACCTCTTTCCAGGTGACTCTGGGTTTGTATCAAGTTGACAGCTGAAACTATGACAGAGCCTTGTTCTCTTAGCACTCAGGATTCCATCCAGCTCCTATCCTTCTTAGGTGCCTAAAGAGGCTGCTTCTTGGCAAAAGCTGAGAATTATCACCTCATTTCCAACTTACAAGATTTTAAGAATTTCAGGGGAATGCAAGAGTCAGCATGACCTTTTTAATAGGAAAAACCCTAAAGGAGAATCAGGCTTCCCTGGCTTTGTTCCCCAACTTTGCAATATAACCAGTTCCTAGCTCAAACCTCACTTGGCTGCAGTGTCCTCATGTAAACAGCAGGTCTGTGGACTTTGGAGTTAGTAAGATCTCACTTAGAAGCTAACTTTGCTGGTTACTAGTCATGAAGCATTGGCCACATGCTCAGACCCCTAAAGCCTTTACTCCCTTAGGCCCAAGTTTTACTTCCCAATGAAAGCACTGCTAAGTAGGTTAAATGAAGGAACTTCAAGAAGAAAGTTAACCAAGTCTGAGAGATCGTAGTGGAAGTCCATCTGTCTGTAGTGTAGTTGTAAAAGCTTTCCTGAAATTTAACAATTGCCTGCAATTAAAACCACTCTTATTTGTTAAGCAGAAGCATACATACACATGTTCCAAACCCCAAGCAGCACACATTCCTCTCAGGGGATAATTTTATTGCAAAGAATGGCATCTTGACCAGAGAACTACAGACAACCCATTTATTTTAATTCTCCATAGTGTTTTGAACTATTTGTAATATTCCATTTGTGCTAGATGCTTTTAAAATGTAATGATTACTTTATCACACAGAGAAACACATCACTGGACATCTCCCCTTTAATAAAGCATGCCTTTAGACACAATATTGTGCAATGTGATTACACACCATTACGGGATGTTCTTCTTACTATGGAAAGCAGTGGAGCAAATGATGTTAATATTGTTGGGATGTTGCCTGGCTTTGCTGAATCCCAGTAATACTTCCCTTTAGAAAGTGCACAAGAATGGCTGGCAAGTCTGATGGCCAGCCCACTCAACAGTCTTCAGACTACATTTTTGCATGTTTCATGCTTTGGAATCAAACACCTTCAAATTGTTCCATTTTTAACTGCTGGATTGCATTTCAGCTTGAGATCACACTGAAGGAGGGGGGAGAAACCCCAAACTTTTTGATCTAATAGCTTTACACTCCTCTGCTTTACAAAAGAAGTATCTCGTTTATGTCTCCGGGCACCTGGGGACAGGGAACTGTGGATTTTATGAAGTCCTGAGCTCAAGCTTCAGTTTAGTGCTGTTCTGTTGTCAGCTTTTCCACAGTGGACTCGTCCATGAGATCATGTGATTTCATTTCTAACTCCAGTGTTTCAGAGAAACATCATAAGGATATAGTTTTACAGATAGAAGAGAAAGAAAGGATGAAGCTACCTTGACTTTAGAGCCCCAAGGACAAAGAAAATTGAGTACAAAATAGCCCACAATGCATCAGATAGTCCCATCCGATCATATTCCATGTTTCCCTTCTGGAACTGTGGACAAGTCTTTACAGTTTCTAAACAGTGTCCAGACTCCAAGCCAAAGATGGCCTGCTTCAAGGCAAGCAGTCTAGAATACATTCACTGTTGAGGAAGTCTCATTTATTCAAGTACTTCTGGCACAAAAACAATGTACAGGACAGTGCTGGGCTCTGGGGGTTCAAAGGTGTGAGACATAGGACTCATGGGTTTCAAGGGTCTTGGTAAGGGCTTGGAGACACAGAGGGTGGAGAAGAATTTCTTCTGGAAAACTGTCCTCAAGAATGTGGGGTTTGACTTAGACTTAAAGACAGCTTGTGCTTTCAAAGGTGCCCAGAAGTACCCAGAGGCTCTTCTCTCACAGTCACAAATGAAAACAAAACAGACTTTTGCAGAATGTGTCTTATGATAGGGCGGTAGACAGCATCGGTGATACCATTGTCAGTTTGTACAGGAAATGGTCCGAAACCTCCAAAATCATGAGTCATTTTTAAAGAGACAGATTGGCTTATCCCAGTTCTCATGGGTAGGTAAGAGTAGAACTGGGAAAAAAATTGGTTAGAATTCAGATTTGGGTATGTATCATCCATCATCTAAGACTGTCTAAAGGAAAAGAACCAATAAGATGTATATATCTGGTATAATAGTAGATTGGGTTGGTTTACAGGACGGGGCTGGGTAAGCCAACGGTGGCCTTCTGCGTGCTGGAAAGGCAGAGTATTAGGCAGTTGAACAATCCGGGAAGCTCAGCAATGCTAACACAGCTGCAGCCATGCATGTACTCACATGGATGGGAAAGGAGCTTGCATTCTGCATGTGCTACTTCTGCACAGCTTTGGTTCATCTGAGCTGCCTTTGGGAAGATATGGGCTGTATTCAGCATGGGTCTTTCTCCTCAGTCATGGTCTCACAGAGCAATTCTCCCTGGAAACTCCCCTAGTCATACAGAGTCATATAGAGGTGTTTTCCACCAGTCCCAGACATTTCTCAATCCAGTTGGGCCGACAACAAACACCCACTGTCACAAAGGCTGTTTCTCTGCTTGATACCTGGGAGAAGAAGAGGTCCAAGTGGATTTTTGGTTTTGATAGCTTTTCACTTCTCTTACTCATGGAATGCTCTGGATAAAAATGCAAGCCTGCCAGTGGTCTTGTTTAATCTGGTGAAGCCAGCATGCTATCTGTGTGTTTTTAAACCAATGACTGGGGAGATTGGGTAAGGCATGAGAGAATATCAGAGGCCACCTAGATCCCTGCCTCTGAGAGCCATTAACCTCTTGTTGAGACTGTCCTGGGGCCTGTGAGTGTCCAAAGACTGATGAAGTAGAGTGAGCTTTATCTTTTAGCTCTGTGGGTTGTTTCATGGTCCTTCCATGGGCTCTGTGGCATCAGAATGACTGGATTATCTTATAGGTACAGGAATACTGCAGTGAAGAAGGCTCACATAGACAGATGAGATTCATAATTAGAGCAGAGATTCAGATCTATTTTAGTCCTGCTGGTTTTCAGTCTGCTATGGACTGTGATGTTTTTTCATCTTCATGAAGAAACAATGTCTCTTATAGTAAGTCATGATTTAAATGAAAGGTTCAGATGCTTTAAATTTTTGTCAAACCCTAAGTCTCCTAGGTCTTTACCAGATAGTGATTTTTGGTAGATGGGAAGGACTGTGGAAGGGGAAAAATGGGACACAGAGTTTATGAAGGGATGGAAAGAAGAAAGAAAAGCAAAGACTTCCTCTTCCCTAAGGGGAATGTGAAAATAAGAGCCTAACATAGAGCACTGTCAATCTCACCCCCAACCCCAATCTATCTTCTCTGCACATGTGCTCTGTAGGGGCCCCTTCTCCGGTGTGGTTCTGCTGTTCAGCCCTGAACTGTGCTCATATTCAGCCCCTTACTTGTAAACATAAGACCATCCTGGCAAGGCTACCTTATGTCATTTTCAACGCTCCTGCCTAGTTTCATCTCTCTGCTTTAAGCTTGGTATAAAATGTCTGAACATTTCAGAATTTCTGTATTGTTTTTGAAACTAGTGTTGAGCAATATTCTTGTATGATCTCTATTACCTTAATCTTACTAGTCTATATTACTCTATCATCTATCTGTCTGTCTATCTATCTATCTATTGTGTCTCTCTGCCTCCCTCTTCGTCCTAACCCTGTGTGTGTGTGTGTACTCCCGGAATATCATAAATAAATGCTACTATTATTTGGATCTTAAATATCCCTCCAAAGCCCAATGTTGATACATACTCTCCAGTCTTACTGGCATTATTGGGAAGTAGAAGAACTCTAGAAAGTATGACCTTGTGAGAAGAAATGAGGTCATTAGGGTCACATGCTTCGAGGAGATACTAGTATCTGGTCTTTCTCTCCATTCATGCTTTACCATGAGATTCTTTGTTCTGTCCTGTGTCCCCTGCCACATTTTTCTGCATAGTGACAGGCTCAAGTGTATGGGGGGGTTCAAATAGTGGAGCTTTCGAAGTCTCTTAAGTGTGCACCACACTGCACTGAAGACGATTCCCACTCAACTAATTAGCTGTGGAGACTTGTCTCGGGCAGCAGTCAAAGGGAGAGAGGGGCTGCTGTGCCCATTTCTGATCTGAAGTGCTGATACATGTGTGCTCTTCACTAGTGACCAAATGCCACAGTGCTTTCCTGCCAGTACCTGGGAGTCACTGACTCACACAAAGAACTTTTCTCGTTAGAATGACCTCAGCTTAATGGATGAGACACAGTGATGAGAGGTGTAGGTGTTTATAAGTGCAAACTGGGTCCTAGGATGTCACAGATGCCATTCATATGCACAGCGCTTGACAGCTTACAAAACAACTTCACACATCTTACCTCATTTGGCCCCCACAATTACTTCCAGAAATAGGCAGGGCAGGATTGTTATTTCCTCCTCACAGCTGGGACTCAGGACCAAAAGCCTTGCCTATGACTGAACGGTAATGAAAGGCAGGACAGATTCTCAGACCTAGAACATCATTTGCCAAGTCTTAGACTGTTTCTGCCATCCTCAAAGTGTCCTAGAAGACACTGTCTCCCAACCCACACACACCCTGCCCCACACTCCAAAAAAAAAAAAAATGGTGGGAATAGCTGGGAAGTGAAACAATTATGTAAAAAAGAAAGAGGAGAAGGCAAAGTTGACTGGCTGAAAACTGGCAAAGCAGCTCAGGAGGATGAGCCCATTTTGTTTTTATAGAGGACTTAAAGGCATTTTTTTTTCATTTCAGAGAAAGAGAAAAGGTATTCAGAAGGATGAGTTTAGCCTTCTGCTCCAGTCGGCTTGGATAGCAGCATTGCCGGTCAGCAGAGGGGCTGGGAATGGCCAGCATTGCCCCTTCAGTCTCCTTGTAGAAATGGTTTGTGAGCATGAGAGAATCTGTCATCTCAGAGGCTGCTGGTGAAAGTTCCTTCCTTGTGGAAAAGAAAGATGAAGGGATAGGCTACCATATCTGCTTTTATGCTCTGTGAACATATGGCATCTAGAACTCAAACACCCACTTTGAGACCAGGATTAGTGGTCTATGGTGTCCCCAGAACAAAGGGATAGAAGCGATGACGGAGATCCTTGGATGGCCTGTGAACATGAAAGAGATAGTCCTCCAGGATATGGCTTCAGTGAATCAGCCCAGCTTTATTCCAGAATATACAGGAAATGTATAGGATTGGGAAGCCTGGGGACAAACCCTAATTTGCATTAAATGGCATGCACTTATTATAATGCTTCATATGTGACAGTAGGATCCTATAGCAAAGCTCCTAGTACAAGTCTTACTTACCATATATACAGCAGGGGAAAAACTTCTAGTAGGTATCTGTGCCAAGGGTCATGCTAGAGATAAACCAGGCATCCTGGCTTAGTGACAGCTTTCAGATAAGGTCGGTCTTCTGGGTCTAGAGACATTCTCCAGACAAGGGTAGGTAGAAAACAGAAAGTCTCACTGTGGAGGGAATTTCATGTTGTTGGAGAGAGCTGCCAGGCCATAATAGATCACAACTTCTGACCATTGATGCCTCCAACAGTGGTCCATTCTTTAAATAGGACATTAACTAGCCTCACAGCCACTCTATATCCAGTTATTACCACACAAGCAAAGACATTACTGCTGTCAAAATTACTCGTATGTAGCTGTTCTCTTCCATGGGACAAATGTTCTCTTATACTGGGACAAGGCAATTTCCTGGGCCTGATACACCCTCTGTCTAGGATCCTGGCATTGCCCATTTGATAAGGTAAACAAACTCTGCTTATAAGAGTTATGAGAGGAAATTTGGAGTTAAATGCTGGGCAAAGATGCTAGAGAGATGGCTCTGTGATCAAAACTACATACTGCAGTCACAGAGAACTCAAGTTTTGTTGACAGCACTCATGTCGGGCTGCTCACAACCAACCATAACCATGATTTCATGAAACTCTGACACCTCTGGCCTCACTGAGAACCTGCACTCATGTGCATATACCCTCTTATGGACACACCTGCACACACATAGTTGAAAAGGATGAAAATTAAATCTTTAAGCTACTATAAAATTTATTTATCCAGCATCAATACACTTTAACTTTTATCTCCATGGATTTGTACTTCCTAGTAAATTCATACCCGGAACTACAAGTAACCCTCTTGGTTTTTCTCATTAAAACACTATCATTTAGTTAGTTTTGATTTACTAAGGTTGCATCATTCCTAGAAGCTTGCTTTTACACATATTCCAATCTGTGCCTCTGACTGCATTTCTGCAAACTTCCCTCTCCTTACTCAGCTTGGTCACACGGGCATCGTCACTTTCAAGAATCTTTCCATCCCTAGGTGACCTTATGACACACTTTAACCTTCTATGGCAATTAACCTAAGAATCTGAAAACTTCTCAGAAGCCACAATATTATTCTTCTTTCTAATTTTTTTTTTTTGGTGAGGAGGAAGGAAAAGGTATTGTTTTCTTTTTCTTTAAAATTAAAAGGAAGTAACCAAGGAAATAAAGCTTCCAGCCATTCAAAAAAGATATTTAGAACTTTTAGTCAATAGCAAAAATCACATTTGGGAAACAAAAGACAAAATGTTAAAGAAACATGACTCGAGGAAACACTGCACATTTCTGTGATCACCTAAAGCTTGCACGTGTTAATATATTCAAAAAGTAGTTTATGGAAGATCTATTCAGAAAAAAAATCACTATTGTTCCCTAGGTGAGAGCTTGTACCTTCCTCAGCTCAGCACCTGAAAGAGTCCCCTGCAACATAAACACACACAGTGCACAGTTTGTCTGAGATGAGGAAGTGTGCTGTGTGCTCCGGAAGTGCTTGAGTCTGTGTGGACTTTTCGTAGTATATTGGTTTGACAAAAGAACCTCCTGGATATCTGTAAGCCTGCTGCTGCTACAGTTCTTTATATCTCTGTCTCTGTCTCTCTCTGTCTCTGTAGTGTGTGTGTGTGTGTGTGTGTGTGTGTGTGTGTGTGTGTGTGTGTGTGTGTGTAAGTGGGAGTATATCTGCAACAAGGAAAGGAGCATGCTGAATATGAAGTCAATTCATCAAACACAGGTTTGGAGTAATGAAAACAGGAAGCTAATGAGCAAACTTCCTCACGGTAGTTTCCACCTTTCTGTTTTGGCCTCTAAACATTGCTTTCTTGAATCTTCAAGGGCATGGTCTTTGCCTTGTCTTTAGTAACTGATGATGATGTTGCAAATGTCAGACCTGCAACAAACTCCAGTGATAAGAAACAGTGAAGAGTCACTAACAAACATGACAAGGTGTGCATTACTGGAGGCAATCACACAAGTTTCAGAAGCATTCAATAGACTCTGGCCCTGTTGTTAATGACCTGAGAATGTGCTTGGCCTTTTTGTTGCCTCTGTTATGTGCAAGTAATGAAAATATTGAGAAAGTTACTGTGACTATAAAGTTGCAACTGAGTTTCTTTTTATAAGATAAAGTTTGATTCATCCCATGACTTGGAAAAAATGGTTTATTATGCTTCAATTCAAAGGAAAAATAAAATTAGGATTGGTGGAAAGGGAACAGCTCACTTTGTCTGGGTCACTTGGCTCCATCTCAAGATGAATGGACTTTCACATTGCCATATTAGAGGAAAGTCTGAGAACCAGTGACCAAGCTCTCATCTTATTGATGCCACTACTATGAGACTTTGGAAATGTCTTAGTAAATTGCTGAGAAACCATCCACATGTAGCCACCAAACAATTACCCACACCAGCAGGAGTCCTGTCTTCCTTTCTTTTGGGTTATTCCATGCTACCAGTTCCTTCTATCTCTTTAGGGAAGAGTGGTGCTGTTCTTTCGGGTCATTCGCCAACCATTCTCCAATGATGTGTCTGCAGCATCATGGCTCATCTTGTCACTTTGTCCTCTTCTTTTTTCTTTTTAAAAATTTTTTGGTTATCGTAACACAAGCTGGCATTAAACTCTTGATCCTGTTGCTTTTATCTCCTGGATCCTGGGATTACAGTGTATATCACCATGTTGGTTTCCATGGCATCTTTTAAAATATGTGTACCTGTTAGAGAATTTTTTACTTTTGTTCAGATACAGCCACAAGGGTGTGCATTTGTCATTAAGGAGTAAAGAGAACACAGAGAAGGGGTGCTGCAACAAACTCTCAGTAAGCAAGTATTTAAGTGGAAAGAGAAAAGCAGATCCAGTGATGAAAAACAAGAAGGGATAGACAGAGCTGGGATGTGATCAGCAGGAAGCAGGTCTAACTAGAGTTCTTCTTGTATAAGAAAGTGCTGGCTGCTGACTTTGGAAGATGCTCACTGAATGCTAAGGAGGAGGATGTTGATGCCACTGCTCATTAAAACTGAAAAGGTTGGTTTGGGGCAAGGGCAGGGCACACACACGCATTTCTGATGTTAATAAAAATATATGGTGTTCAAGAATAAGGCAGCAAGGTCTCTGGATCTTAACTCTCTTGTCATCTCATTTCCTTTTGTCCTGTCTCTGTCATGTCACCTATTATGGGCCTGCTGTGGGTTGAATGGATCTCCCAAGTTCATGTGCTGGGAATTTAACCCTGAACACAGCAGTGTTAAGACGGATTTTCATTGTGTAAATTAATGCCACTGCTTGTAGGAATAAAGAGTGAGTGCAGCTCATGCTACTGTTCTCATCAGCACGCCACCTTTTTGTCTCCACCGGTGAGCGACCTGAAGCCCATGCCAGGTTGAGGCCGCTTCCTTGGACCCGGTATCCTCCAGCTTTTAAATAAATAAACCTTTATTCTTTGTAAACAGCCCCAGTGTTTTGTTCCTGAGGCACTATCTTTATTTTCTTCTAGTTCTCTCCTTTCGTAGTTAAGAAGATTTTCTGAGAGATAGGACAAATAGCCTACTTCTCTGTTCATGTATCCTATCATTTACCTTTTTGTCTTCTACCTGCAACTTTTCTTGGGCACTCTAAAACCAAAATATGCCTTGAAATATCTTGGTTTTCCTGTGACCTAGGACAGAATGTCCCATGTCTAGCAAATGTGAATGGTAAATGAATAAATTGATGATCGGTGTGTTGTTGACTACACCAAGACAACAGGGAATTAGAGATTAAGGGAGAGGGAAGTTTCATGGGAAAAGATGTAATAGATAAACTTAGACAGAGAGTTGCAGTCAAACAAAGGTAAAGGTTCAGTGGTAATGTAGTGTAGAGGTGAGCATAGCTGCCTCTTAAAGATGAGGGGGTTTTGCAAACCAGTGACAACTGAAATTATCATATTATTTCAAGGATATTGAAGCCAGATTTCAGAGATTTGGTAAGCAATGAGTAATGAAGAGACACAGATAGACTCTTTGCATTCTAGAGGAATAGGTACTCTGATGGGCTTCACTAAGTACAACTTGGTCTTGAAAAACTGCAAAGAATATTTCCTATGCATTTCTGAGTTTACTCATAAAACTGGAAGTCTCCAAGGAGTGGTAGTAAATAAGCACAGTAATCAAGGCCTCCATGTGTGGCTGTGCAGGTCACGTATGTATACAGTCCTCTGCAGCATACAAGGCTGCAGTGCTGAGAGTAGTGATAGGTCAAGAAAGGCAACACTAAATGATCTCAAAGCAGTGGTACCCTGAGGCCAATGCCACATTGAGTCAGGATGACTAAGTCCAGACAAGAAAAAGATACTAAATATGCAAGAGTCCTACATCAAGCTAGGATTCTCAAAGTGGGCCAAAGTACATCAAACTGAGTGTTCCCTTTGCTCTCACAGAAATCATACATACTTCCCCTGGTAGAAAAATCTATTCTTTAGCATTTGGGTAATCTATAATTTAAGTCTGCAAAAATATAAACTGAAAACAAAGGTTTAGAGAAATAAAGTAAAGACATACTGTAGTTTTAAATCAATAGAACTAGATTTTTTAAATGTATTTCAACTATTAGAATTATCGGATACTAAATATAAAGGTACTCTACTTGAAGTATTAAAAGAAATATAAGGAGATAATGAATAAAAAAACAAACCTGAGTGAGAAACAGTGAAAAATATCAAACTATCTGAGAAGATCTATAAATCAATCAAGTAATGCACTAGAGACAAAATCATAAATTAAGAAATTAAGAGCTCAATGCAGTATTTAAACTGATGGAATTAGTCAAAGCTGCCGTCACTATTGGTAAGTTAGAAGGTATAACCATAAACATTATCTGGAACACATCACAAAGAAAAATTTTTTGGGGGGTCCTTTTGAGACAGGATTTCTCTGTGACTTTGTAGGCTGTCCTGGAACTAGCTCTTGTAGACCAGGCTGTCCTTGAACTCACAGAGATCCACTTGCCTCTGCCTCCTGAGTGCTGGAATTAAAGGCCAAAGAAAATATTTTTAAAATATAAAAGAGAACTCAAGAAAGTGGAATAAGACAGGACATTTGTCACATACAAAATTCAATTAGTCTATATAAAAAGTCAAAACAACAACAAAAAAACCCAAAGAAAAGCAGAGACAGAAAAGGGACAAAAGCTCAAATGATGTTTAATTTTTATGTCAGTTTGTCCAGGTTATACTTTCTGAAGTGTCATTCTTTTCTCTGGAGAATTCTATTCTAATTAATATACGATGGGGCCAAGCGTTGGTGGCTCATGCCTTTAATCCCAGCACTCAGGAGGCAGAGGCAGGCAGATCTCTGTGAGTTTGAGGCCAGCCTGGTCTCCAGAGTGATGCCAGGATAGGCTCCAAAGCTACACAGAGAAACCCTGTCTTAAAAAAGCAATATCATGGGTGATAGAACTCTCTCTATATATAGAATATATGCACATATAATAAGGTATTGTATGTATTAGATTATATGGTCTATTGTTTATATAAAATCATCACATCATAGAAAAAGTAAAATCCAGCTAAATGTTCTTTATAAGAATACTCTTACAACTCAAGGGTATAGAATAACAAACAGGTAGAAATACTAATAATTTGAAAATTGTAATTTTTAATAGATTGCCAACATGTGTATACTCAGTTTTAGACTGACTAAGAAAAAAACAAACTGAGGAAAGGAAAAGCTATGAGAAGATATAGTTATAAGTAAGCTAATTATAGATCTCTATGAAAACCTTATGTTAGTTTACCTGAACAGAGGCAAAATATAAAATCCTTTAAAAATGTAACTAACCTGACTGTAAGAGCAAAGAAATCTGAATCTTCTCTGAGATACAGGTGACATCTTAGGAGAGCTCTGGCAATTGAAGGAATGGATTATTTTATGAATGTAATGGCTCATGCTTATAATCTTAGCAATCAGAAGGCTGAGGCAGGAGAATTACCATGGGTTTGAGACCAGTGGAAACTACATAGTGAGATCTTATCCTAACAACAAAAACAAAACAACAATAACGAAGAGATAAATAATTTCAATAGTATATAAATTCTACTTTAAATGAAACCAGGGAATCAATACAATTCATACTTGATATTAAAGCCCATTAAAGGAATTAAAGAACAGTCATGTTTCATTTAACAAAGACATTAAGTGAAATATAAGCAAAGAGGAAGTAGTACAGAAAACACGAATGCAGCATTACAATGTCACTTTTCTCCTGAGAGTGCAAAGTTGGCTTAATATTAAAAATTTAATAAATATAATTTTCCTAAAATAACAAGTTAAAAGACAAAGTGAAACAATTTTAGATGACTGTATAGGCAAAAATTCTGAGCAAATTAGGAATATGTCAGAATGCCTTGCTGCAATGAATAGTGTTTATTTAATTTATGATGTCACACAATTCTCAATGGTGAGTTGTAAAGGGTATTCATTTGTGGGAAGTGTATCTCTGTGATGTACACATATATGTGCATGTGTGGTGGCCTTTGTGTGCACATGTAGAGGGCAGAGATTGACTTTGGGTATCTTCCTCTATTACTCTTACCTATCTTTATTTATTTGCTTAAAATCTTTTTAAGTGAAATATATTTTAATCATATTTCTTTCCTCAGTTTCCCCCACATCATACCCACCACCTGCCCAATTTCATGTTTTCCCCTCTCTCTTTGTTTTTGATACAAGCTTTCTTGCTGAACCTGGAGCTTGCCATTTTTCTTAGACTGGCTGGTCATTGAGGCCCTAGAATACACTAGTCTCCAGCTCTCCACAGCATTGGTTCACAGGCTCATGCTGACAGGCCTGGTGAAGGGGGACCCTGCAGGTGGTCACAGCAGTCAGGGAAGCATACCTTGAAGAGGTGAGAATGAAAACACTGACTTCCTCAGCCTGAGGAGTGTGGTGTTGGGTGGTTTATTCCCAACAAATTTAAACATAGGAGAATTTGGAAAAAGAGTTTCCTGGTGCAATATAATATCTGGTGCACAAAGAAGCATAATTACATCAAAACTTAACTAAGGGTACATGCCATATTTTCCAAGAAGATGGGTTCTAGAGATAGGCTACCTGTACTAGCTTAAGGGTATAAAGAGGGCTCTGGCCTTGTCTCCATTACACAGATAGCACAGAGGTCATTTAGGCTATTAGCCACCTCTGGTCCTGGTTGTGGAAGCTTGATATGGCCTGGCCCAACAGATAACAAAGATCACCAGGCTATTAATCACTTCCAATTCTTGTCTTTCTGCATGGAAGAATGGGTTTTTCATCTTTCTCACTGGAAAGATAATCCTGCATGCTTAACATTCCTGGCTTCTCTGGCCATCTGTAGGCACAGGGGCCTTTGTGCTGTGCTCCCAGTAACTTGGCTCTTCTTTGTTTTTTTCTTTTCTCTCTCTCTCTTTCTCTCTCTCTCTTTCTTTTTGTAGAAGGCATGAATAGACTAACATTCTTAGAAAGAGGGGAGGTTGAAATGTTTAGGAAATACATTATCAAAATGTGTCATTTATTGTTTATCTTTTAATGATTCTTTTCTCATACATATATCTTTATTATAGTTTCCCCTCCCTCTACTTCTCTCTGTGTCTCATTATCTCCCTTGGATCTAATCAAAATCAAATAAAATAAAGAAAAATTTTCTTTTTTATTTTTTCCATTTTTTAAAATTCAAATTAAAAACAAGATGGTTTTACATGTCAATCCCAGTTCCCTATCCCTCCACTTCTCCCCTGCCCCCCCCTCAACACCCTACCTATTCCATACCATTTCTGTTCCCCAGGGAGAGTAAGGCCTTCCATGGAGTCTTCAGAGTCTGTCATATCCTTTGGGATAGGGCCTAGGCTCTCCCCCATGTGTCTCAGCTAAGGGAGTATTCCTCTATGTGAAATGGGCTCTCAAAGTCCATTCTTATGCTAGGGATAAGTACTGATCTACTACAAGAGGCCCCATAGATTTCCGAGGCCTCCTCACTGTCACCCACATTCATGGGGTCTGGATCAGTCCCATGCCGGTTTCCCAGCTATCAGTCTGGGGACCATGAGCTCCCTCTTGTTCAGGTCAGGTGTTTCTGTGGGTTTCACCAGCCTAGTCTTGACCCCTTAGCTCATCACTCCTCCTCCTCTGCAACTGGATTCCAGTTCAGTTCAGTGTTTAGCTGTAGGTGTCTGCTTCTACTTCCATCAGCTGCTGGATGAAGGCTCTAGGATGGCATATAAGTTAGTCATCAATCTCATCAGGGGAGGGTATTTAAGGTAGTCTCTCTTCTGTTGCTTAGATTGCTAGTTGGTATCATCATTGTAGAACTCCAGACATTTCCCTAGTGCCAGATTTCTCTTTAAACCTATAATGGCTCCCTCTATTATGGTATCTCTTATCTTGTTCTCTTCTATTCTCCCCCCCCTCGACTCAACCTTCCTGCTCCCTCATGTCCTTCTCACCCCTCCTCTTCTCCCCTTTTCATTCTCCTTGCTCCCTCTCCCCTCCCTCCATGCACCAAATTTGCTCAGGAGATCTTGTTCCTTTCCCCTTCTCTGGGGGAGCATGTGTGTCTCTCTTAGAGTCCTTCTTGTTGGCTTTTCCAAGAGCACTAGAGATCCAAACTCAAGTCCTTGTGTTTTCACAACGAGCACTTCACACACCTGCCTATCTCTCCAATCTCCGGTATTCACTTTAAAATATTAAAAAGACAAAGACATCAGTCTTCACAGGCTAGAAACACTGCCTATGTAGTAAAGTTATGAAAATAAATTCAATGATGAGAACTGGACTTTTACAGTTAACAGCACACAGAAAATATACTGCAGTATCAGTAGAATTGAAGTTTAAGAATGTGTTTAGCAAGCAATGCCCATGATTTGTATAGAGAAAAGTGTCTATAAAACTTTATTGCAAATTGCTAATAGCTAAATAAAATCAGAAACATATCATTTTGAGTATAGACTGGACACTGGAAACTGATAACTTCCTTCTAATTTGAACAATAGATTTTCAGCAGCTTTGAGCAAAATTCCCACTGCACATTTTGAGGAACTTGACAAGCTAGCTCTCACACTTATACTTCAAAGATAGCCAAAACCAGACTCAAGTAAACACTGGAATGGGTGACATTATCAGATAGTCAAGCCTAATGTGATTATAGCCAATTAAGAAATATTTTTTGTGGGAAATTAGATTCAACTAAATAAAGAGGATAAATTCTCCACAAATGGGTGTATGCGGGGAATTTTCTGTGACAATGCTGCCGTGTGAATAATTAGCAAAGGAGGTAGTTTAGAATTAATAACTTAGGTAGAAAAAAGATGAAATTTGAGTTCCAGTCACATTGTAAAAAAATACTTGTAAAATTAATGCATATTATGAAAGGCAGAGGTTTTCCTTAAAATGTGTGGGAGGTTTGCAACCTTGAGTAATGGCACATGGTCTAATAGGATCCAGAAAGTACTAGCCTAATGTTTTAAAAGACTCTTTAAGATAAACAAAAGCACAAGGATTAGATTTTGTTTAATAAATAAATAAAACTGAGCACTAGATCCCACCAAAATTCTTGTAAATCAAAAAAGAGTGACTAATCAGCTTAAAAAAGAGAAGAGAAGAGCCACCTAACTGAGGAAATGCAAGGTCTCTTGCTAAAGAGGTAAAAATTACAGAGAGCACACACTTCAAAAGATGTTCAAGTTCATTTGTGAGCAGCAGAATGCAAATTAGGACCCTTTCCATAAAGTTCAAATGCAAACCAGAACAAATAACACATTGCCTGTTGGTAAGGCAAATCAGTGAGTCGCCACCTGCCACACAGTGTCCATTTCTATCTAGAAGGGCATATTTGGAAACAGTAGGATCAGGCCCACAGTAGATTCAGCCCTGAAAGGAAAGCAAGTTTGTTTGTGGGTCCTGAATGTTTATCTTGCCATTGTTTTATAATTCATACAGTTGCTATATGCATTCTTCAGTATATATCACATGTGACATAATTTTTAAGTCTATGACAAAAAGAAAGCCAAGCCAGGATACATCTTTCTCTCTGTTTTCTTGTGCATCTAGTTCCATCTTTAAGAGCAATCCCTTTAAAAGTGTTGGTGTAAAATACCTTCGTGTGCTGTATCTATTGTAGGGTCCAGGTAGAAAAAGCCCATTCTTCTGGCACCTGCTCAAGTTTCTTCATGCAGCTCTGGCTCTCTGACCTCTGTTCTGTTGGTGGTAGAAGTTGCCTTATTGTTTATTAAACAAAGCTAAGAAAGATAAATAAGTTGATGTCACAGAATTACAATCTAGGCATATAAAGGACCGGGTGTTGTATTGTACCCAGCACCATGTACAGAAAGGTATTTAATACATGCTTCTTGATGATGGCAATGATGAGGAGAAGTGGTACTTCCCGAGAAGGGTGCTGGTTTATGCTGACAGGGGTGTGAACATGCAAACCATAAACTTTGAGGCACCTGAGTAAAGTCATACTTCACAACCTCTGGCGGTGCATTCCCTTCATTTGTGATGGCTGAATTTTTCCCCTGGAGGTTAAGCAAGTAGTTTTGTCCTTAAGATCATTCCTCTTAGTGATATTCTCCTCTGGTGATTCTGGGGCCATGGGGGTAATTCCTTCACCTAAAGATCCCAGAGTCCTGCTGGGAAACAATGATGAAGGACTGGAGCTATCCTATCATTTGCCTTCCCTTAGCTTTGCAAATTTCTCAAGCAGGCATGGAGAACAGGGAAAGGGGGTACCGTGTTTCAAATGAAATGAGCTTCCTCAGAATGGTTTATGGAAGGGAAATGGCTCTTGAAGTAGGTCTGACATCAGGGATCAACATCTGAAGCCTACTGTGATTGACAAAGCTACATGTTGTTGGGCCTAAAAAAGACTCAGACGTTATGCTCAGTGTAACCTCCTGAGCCTGACTTGAATTTAAAGTTTGGACATGAGGCCCAGTGTAACCTCCTGAACCTGGCTAGAGTTTGGCAACTTGTCTTTGGCTTGTAACCTCCACATGGGAGTGACTCAGCAAGGCCTGATGTAAGACTGTCCCCTGCCTAGCTAACTGCCAGCTTGGTGGAATATTATTGGCCCTTTCTCCTCATGACACCTTACCCCATCCTAAGATTCCCATCCCCTACCTCAGCCCTATGTAAGTTCCTGCCTGTTGCAATAAAACAAGATCCTGCTTCAACAAGTCTCCCGACTCAGTGTGTTTCTCCCCGGTAACTAAGAGCGGGGCGAGGTCTGGGTCGGCGACACTCATCATCTAATACTCATCAACCTGATCAGCCCCAAGAGAATCCAGAAACCTGCCACTCGAGCTTAAGGACGAGTGTTCTGCCTAGAAGGCAGGCTGTCAATGGGAGAAAAGACAAACCCTCCCCAAATGGAAGTCTGTGTTTATTTGAATTGAACAAGCAAAGGTACTGATTCCCAACACTCCCTAGCTAAAGAGAGAATGGACATTGTAGATGTGTTCAAATTATCTTCACCTTGAACTGTTTTAGTTTCCTGGTTTTGGATTTCTGTCTGGCTCCCCTTCATTTTCTTTCCTGTATGGAAGGGAAGTTGGCCTCAACAGGCTCCTGCTTCTGGCAGCAAGTGGTTCCATCTGAGTCCCACCTCTCCATGGCCAGAATCCCCTGCAGGAATATCAAAAGCATCAAAGCATCTCTCCTTCTGTGACTTTGTGTTGATTTTTTTGTATGTGTGTATGAGCAACATATCTGGCAACAATTTGTGCTCCATTTTCAGCTTTTGGTTGCTGCTGAGATTCAGTCAAAAAGACAGTTGCAATAAAATGAACCAGATAGCAGAAATATGCCAGTTGTAAGAACAAGTAGAGCTGAAAGCCTGGGACTGAGTCAGCCTGTCAGCAGAGTGAAAGGAGAAACCAGTCAACTGTCAAGGAGCTCATCTCCCCAGGAAAAACTAGCTGTGCTGGAGGTAGGTCCCACACACCACAGAGCTCAGAAACAGCAGTTAGGGAGTGATTTCTGGGTTCAAATCTCAGCTCTACTACTTCCTAGGGCTGTACCCCTAACCAGTTGTTCAAATCTTCTCTAAGCCTGTTTGTTCCCCTGCATCTGTAAAATGAGTATAAGTTCATAATAGATGTACGGCATACAATATCTCATATCCATCAATTATCTATCTATCTATCTATCTATCTATCATCTATCATTTATCTATTCATATATCTGCCTACCCATCTGTCATCTACCTGCCTGTCTATCTGTCATCAAATTATCAGTCATCTATGATATGTCAGATATCTCTGATCTGTCATCTGTATGTCATCATCTATGTTCATTCATTCTTCTATTTGTGTACAGGATTTTATTAGTTGGTTCTTTGCAACTATTATGCTATACTACTTTCATTTTCTCAGAACATTTCTCTGTTAGGCCCTGCTTTCCTTTCATCTTCATTGCTGCAGAAACATCCTATTTGTCTGAATTGGCCCCCCAGCTACTCATCCATAGGCATGAGCCTCCACTGGGTGTTTTCTCAGTAGCAAGCACTGGTGACTACTTTGCCTTGTACCCCATCGGCCATATCAATGTCTGACCCAGTAGAAAGGATAAGTAGAGAGTGTGCTCATCTAATCCAGTTGCTGGACAATCAGAACTGCTGCTCAGAGTGGCCTCTCAGCAATGTGTGGGACATACCTCCCTGTCAGGAATGAGGAATAATTTCCCAAGGGTCACAGACTGTTCAGTCCAGAGAGATGGCTGTCATTCAAAAACAAACAAACAAACAAACAAACAAACAGAAAAAAACAGATGAGAACACAGTCCTTGCTCTCTGAAGGACTTTTGCATTTCAAGAAGGAACAAGGAACCACTGTGCTAGTCTTGGATGCACTATCATCGAGTCAGATTCAATGAAGTCCTTTAGGCCAGTGCTTCTCACAACCTTTGAGTTGTGACCTCCACAGAAGGTCACATATCATATATTTTTACATTACAATTCATAACAATATTATGAATTATAATATAACTGACATAACCCAAATTATACTCATGAAGTAGTAACAAAATAATTTTATGGTTAGGGAGTCATGACAGCAGGAGGAACTGTATTAAAGGGCGGCAGCATCCGGGAGCTTGAGAACCACTGGTCTAGGCTCTGGGATCTTGTCCTCACCCATGCCCCCACTCTGACTCCCAGGAGAGTTGCTGTGGGAGATACCGGCTAACTTCAGCCTCCTTTGTTATCTGAACTCGTGATTCTGGAGGAGGCTCTGTCCACTCAGTCCGTGTGATACTCCTACTCAAGCCTCTGGAGCTGCCAAACAGGTACATATCTTCCACAGCCCCTTTACATGCTTCCTTCAGATAGATATTCCGATTTCAGAGAAAAGAGAACCAACAGTAGCAAACACTAGTCTTAACTCCTCATTTTTCCCACTTTAGAGCTTTTGTTTTTCTTAGTGATCTGGGATGCCTTCATTCCAAAATGTAGAAATCCAATGTTTACTAAAATAAACAGTTTACACTGACACTCCCCCATTTCTTTAGGGTTGAACTTCAGGATGGGAAGAGTTGGGATTCCATATGAGAAATATTTTATAGACATCTTGGGAAAGTATAAGCTGAAAGCTTAGTAAAATAAGCAATGGTGTGTTTAAAAAGAAAATCCAAGGGAGAGAGGTAAAAAGGGTACACACTGGTGCCAGCTGCTGTGGACTACAAATTCTGGTACACGCTTTCTTTGTTATGGTCCTCTGTGTCATAGTAGATGAGAATTTATGGCACACAGTGATTTTGCAGATAAACCTGAGGTCATATGTGAAAGATAAATATTAAAATAAAGAACGAGAAGAGACTGATGGCTTTTTAACAAAGCCCAAGCATATATTTTGATTCTTAAGTTCAAAGACAATGAAGCAAATACTTGGGTCTATTGGTTGGCTACTTGGAAATGCCATTCTTTCTAGTGTTATGAAGTATTATGAAGATAAGTAACATTAAAATAAATATGATGAGCCATGCTAAAAGGCAAAAAGCACAAGAATGTGCTGAATAAACATAAATGTATGTGTTTTATTCTTATAAGAAAGGAAGAAATATATGAAAGCCTCAACTGAGATTTTTTAAACAGCTTTAAAATTTTTATCAGTAGCGATATATCAGGATAGATCAAAATTTTATGCTCAACTGTTATTAAATTTTATTACAAATGGCTATATTGTATTTTAGGGCAGGACTTTTTATCTTGTTTTAAGTTGATGCAAGTCAACTTTTCTATTTGTCTGCCTTAGGGTAGTGTCTATTGAGCTGGCCCAGTTCCCTGGTTTGTTAAGATGTCTCCCACAAAGGGGCACCCCTTTTAAGGTCTTAGCAGAGCTGGCTTTTGAGAAATGCACCAGTGGCTTTTGTTTTTTTCTTGTTCTACCTGGTCATGTAGACACAACTTGGGTTTCTAGTTGAATTTGGCAGCCATATGGAGTTTGAGACTCTATATAAAACATCCAAATTGGCAGCTCCGACCACATAGTTGAGACTAATATTACAGTGACTAAGTATACTCTGGGCAAAATGAATCAGGAAGAATGGCTGGAATCTGAACTTTCAGACATACTCCCACCTACCACCAATTTAAAACATTTTCCTTAAGAAACCCACTGTTTATGATTAGTCTTCTGGAGTATTCAGTTTTTGCTCATATTTTTACATGGCTGTTATTAAGGCTATTGTACTCTCTCTCTCTCTCTCTCTCTCTCTCTCTCTCTCTCTCTCCTGCATATATTCCACTCACTTTCAAATCTGCTGTTTTCACTTTGTTCCCCATCTCCTTGTTGAAAGAAAACACCCCAAACCACCACCCAGTTTCATCTGCCATGAGAGAAGTGGTTTTGAATGAAGTAAATAAAGCAATGAGAAGCAAGGAGGCACAGTGTGTTGACTTTAGAATGATAGTAGATTTAATGCATGTTATTCAACTCTGTGGATACATTGCAGTCAACCATGTCATTCAGGTTGTTTGTGTAGTCAGATATAATCAGGAAACAGAGACTCTCAAAACCAAAGTTAGCAAACAGCTACATCCTCCTGCCCTCTTTAGACATTATAACTTTATATAAGGTACAGGATTTTTTTGGGGGGGTGACTATTTTCAACACAGCCATATGATCTTTTCTAAAAGGTGACAGCATGCATTCTGAATTATGTATTCCATATGTGTATATGCATGTATTTCTTTCCCTGTAGATAGCTGCTCAGGTATTTTCAGATGTACCTAACTTTAGGCAAGGAGATCAAACTGGGATTCTCTTTGTATTGCAATTTGGTTAGTCAGCTGTGGGCTTATGAGATTGTTGGGATGTATAACTGGAGTCATGGCTGTTAGATTCCTAATATTTCATATTGGACCATGAGAAGTTGTAGGGAGCCGTCCCTGCATTCTCCATTACAAGATGGCGCCTGCATCCGGCAGGCACCGAATGTAAACAAGATTATTGTGCAGGCGCTGGGTAATTTTCCATTCCTTGATCTCTGCCTATTCCGTGGCATCATATGGCCTGATGAGCTGCAGCCAATCATAGGGTGACACGTCCCAGGCGGCGGCTGCCAGCCTTTATTAGGGGACGGGATTCTTGGCTCAGGGTCTCCGCTCTGGTAAGCTTATGCTCTCCTCTCAAGATGCATTAAAGCTTGTCTGCAGAAGGATCCGAGTGTCCCGTGTATGATTTCTTGCTGGCGAGAAATACAGAGAGCGCGCGGGACATATGGTGCCGAAACCCGGGAACATGTGAACATCTCCAGCACCACGGAGACCCCTCTAACGAGGCGGATTCAGAACTGCAGGGTGGTAAATTCGGAGAGGTATGTTTTTTCTGGACTTTGGCTTGGGAATGTTGCTATTGTGGGAGGTTAATATAGAGGCTTCTATGCTTTTACTAGGAGCTATTTTGACTTTTCTCACTGTTGTAGCAATCTTAAAGAAGTCCAGAATTACATATCAGAAACCGAATGTGGTGAGAGATGGGGCGCGCCTAACAATAAAATATAAGAAAAAAGGACCTCCCGGGATGTCTAGTGACAAGGGAGTGAATAATTTGTTAACAGAAAAAACAACAAATAAGAAAAAAGGACCTCCTGGAATGTCTACTGACAAGGGAGTGAATAATTTGTTAGATGATTCTGTAAATAAGTTTAAAGCTTTAAATCTTGATAGCTCTAATGACTCTAAAAGCTCAAGAGATGGGGTTTTGGAAGGAACAGCTCAGCTAGATGAGGGAGAGACAGAGAAGGAGGGAGAGAAAATAGGGAATAACCGGTCACACCCCGGTAAATTTAGGAGAGATGAGGACTCAAAACCTAGCCTCTGCCCTACAACGAAACTGGAAGCCTTGGAGCTGAGCAGCTCAGACTCTGAGATTTTAGACTCTAGCAAGGAAGCAGAGCTAGAGAAAGAAGCAGCACGATACCACCCCGATAGATATCGGCTGCCAAAAATGCCAGCGGGTGTGCTTCCATCAGCACCCCCACTATTTGGTACCGACTCCTTTTTACCATCAGAGGAGCGGAGAAAATTACAGATGGCTTTCCCAGTCTTTGATAGGGGAAAAGGCCGTGCATGTTATTCAACACTGCTTGGAGGCCTGGGATGCCTGGGGAAAGCCTCATATCCTAAAGATGCTCAAGTAATTTATGTATGCTTGTTTTAAAATGTTCTATTTCCTGGTACGGCCATTTTGTAGCTGGTCACATGACTGACGGTAGCCATTTTGCTAAAGTTAAAAAAAGGATACTTAGACCGCCATCTTAACTAAAGGTTACCGCATGGAAATCAGAGGTACCATCTTAGAAACAAGTTTTTCAGTTAAGATTTAAAATGTTAATGCTTCTATATATTACAGAAAGACCTTAAGGGAATTTAAATTTCTTTTTAAAACCAGTTTTTCAAATGTTTGATTTTATTAATGTTTGTACTTAAAGAGCTTCAATTTAGAATTTTTAAGCAAAGCCTGACAATGTAAAGTTCTTGTTTTGTAAAAGATGCTAATCTATTATGTTGGTAGCACACACCTTTAAGCTCAGGGTGTTGGTGACACACGCCTTTAAGTTTTGGGCGTTGGCGGCATACGCCTTTAATCCCAGCACTCGGGAGTAAGAGACAGATGGATCTTTATGAGTTCAAGGCCTGCCTGGTCCGGCAGATCGAATTCCAGGACAGGCTCCAAAGTCACAAAAAAAACCCTGCCTCAGAAAGAAGTTAAGCTACTGTTTAAGGAAGTTCAGCTGTATTACAGAAATAAGACTTTACCTAGCCACCTGTGTGCTTCTTAAAAACAGATAATGGGCCGGCTTATACCTCTCAAAAGTTCCAGCACTTCTACAGACAGATGGAAATTACCCATCTAACTGGCCTACCTTATACAAGGCATTGTGGAACGTGCCCATCGCACACTTAAGTCTTATTTAATCAAACAAAAGGAGGGAATGGGAGCATCCTTACCCTCGGTGCCAAGAGTTGCAATATCCATGGCACTCTTTACCCTTAATTTTCTAAACACCGACGCTCAGGGCCATACAGCGGCCAAGCGTCATACCTCAGAGGAGATGGTAAAATGGAAAGATGTCTTAACTGGTCTTTGGAGAGGCCCGGATCCTATTCTCATAAGATCCAGGGGAGCGATATGTGTTTTTCCACAGGATGAAGAGAATCCCCTGTGGATCCCGGAAAGACTCACCCGAAGAGCCTCTTTGGACCCTCAAAAGTCGGAACTCCACCCTCTCCCCGGGAGTTGAGAGCCGCTATTATCCAGATTAACTCCTGTCCTTGACGGAGAGATTGTCATCATAGATAGCTTCAGCTGTCTCCTATTTTAAGGAAATGGGTGGAGGTGGGATTGTTTGGTGCAGCCGTTTGCTGCGGATTGATGTTGCTTCTCTGGCTGGTCTGTAAGCTCAGGGCTCAAACTAAGAGAGACAAGGTGGTTATCGCCCAAGCGCTTGTAGCTTTGGAACAAGGGGCTTCCACTGATATTTGGCTAACTATGCTTAAGCAATAGGCCGCTGGCCAGACAGCTCTTGCACACCCGGAGCCTAGGCTCATTGCACAGGGTAGAGTGCCTGGCTTGAGCAGCCCATGAGGGATGTCGAGCAAGGCATCGCACAGAGAGTTGCCCAATATGCAGGCTTCTCTGGGAGGCATGTTGTCCTGCATAAGGGTTGCCTGCCCTAGTCTCCCTTTCCCAGAAAAACGGCAGAGGACAGGTCGAGAGCGCTTCGGGTCAAGCTAACAGCCTGATGGCGACTCTTGTACACAGTCTTAATATTTGATTGGGAAGGTACAACCTCTGCCTCTATCCCTCAACATATGGGTGACCTATTTGCTTGTAATAATATAAAGCCTTTTCATTAATTAATAAAAAAAGGGGGATATGTAGGGAGCCGTCCCTGCATTCTCCATTACAAGATGGCGCCTGCATCCGGCAGGCACCGAATGTAAACAAGATTATTGCGCAGGCGCTGGGTAATTTTCCATTCCTTGATCTCTGCCTATTCCGTGGCGTCATATGGCCTGATGAGCTGCAGCCAATCATAGGGTGACACGTCCCAGGCGGCGGCTGCCAGCCTTTATTAGGGGACGGGATTCTTGGCTCAGGGTCTCCGCTCTGGTAAGCTTATGCTCTCCTCTCAAGATGCATTAAAGCTTGTCTGCAGAAGGATCCGAGTGTCCCGTGTATGATTTCTTGCTGGCGAGAAATACAGAGAGCGCGCGGGACAAGAAGTGATCTGGGCATTGCCACTGCCAACACAGCACTGCAGTTTGTATCATGTGAGAATAGCCAAGATCTGTGTGGTTTAGTTGACCCAGTACCCATGTAAATGCACCTATTTAAATTAGAACTCTACTAACTGTCATTGGAGAAGGTGGTATTTGAGTGCACAAGAGCAGGTGGACCAAGTTAAATTTGAGGCTGCCTCAGTTATGGTTTTCATTGCTATGATAAGATACTATGACAAAAGCAACTTGGAAAGGAAATAATTTATTTCATCTTACAACTCCAAGGTTGTCTATCACTGAATGAAATCACTGTAGGTACTCAAGGTAGGAACCTATAGCCATGGTAGATTGCTGCTTACTGGCTTGCTCCCCAAGACTTGCTCACCCTGATTTCTTAGACAACTTAGGACAATGTGATCAGGGCTGGCATTACCCATAGTGGGCTTGGCCCTCCCACTTCAATCATTAATGAAGAAAATGCAGATAAACATGCATAGGCCAATCTTATGGAAGTATTTTTTTTCAGTTGAGCTCCTCCTCTCAAATGACTCTGGTCTGTATCAAGTTGACATACAACTAACCAACACAAGGATATCTGTAAGACCATTTGCCCTAAAATTTACGTAACATTCTATACCGTCTTGAACAAAAACAACTTTGTCTAAAATTTACAGACTAATTAATTATTGCTTTGGTTATCAACATTTTTTCTTCATTTTGGATTATGGCTATAGATAGTCAAAATAGTCAAGTTTAAGTGTTAAAATTTGTTATAAAATACCAGTGAATAGCCAGGCATTGGTGGCACACAACTTTAATCCCAGCACTTTGGGAGGCAAAGGCAGGCGGATCTCTGAGTTCGAGGCTAGCCTGGTTTACAGAGCAAATTCCAGGACAACTGCAATACAGAGAAACCCTGTATTGAAAAACAAACAAACAAAAAAAGTAAATAATCCAATTAAAAATAACAAAATAAAATGATAATTGCATATACTTGAGTAAGTCCATTGATTTTTTTGTGGTCATATGAACTCAGGCTATAATCAATGCATCAGGAATCTAAAACCCAAATTGCCTATGACATTAAGCATGTAAGTAAATTAAGTACGCCAAGTGGGCCATACAAAGAGACATCCCATTCAGTGTGGCAGTCATAGCAAATATACAAGCATTTGGGCCTAGGTTGGTCAAGTCTTTTGCCTTTTGTAGGGTAAAGCCTAGACCATGCAGATCATAATTTATATCCATAGATGATGTATGTCTTATGCTTTAAACTTTTGTTTGAATCTTGTCTATTTGGGAAAACATTTCTTAGTTACCATGACAAAAGTGAACTCTGTCTTACTCTTAGCATGTTGTACAGCCTCCCAGTACTGTCTGCTTCACTCATGATGTAGTGATTGTGTGCTAGGTCATCACTTCACTTGCTACATTGTGACTACTCAAGGATAATGGCGTTCATAAAGCAGTGTCTGGTTCTAGGATGCCGAACAGTGCTGAATGGGTTCAAGAGGGATATGGACACAGTATCTATCTGGAAAGCTCCTAGATACTTAAGTGTAATGACAAAGTTTTATGCAAAAGCCACCCAAACCCTGCTACCTTGTGGGCACTTTCTGCCAGGCCTCCCAAGTTCCGCTAGCTGCCACATTATGGTCTCAAGTAACACAGAGAGACTTATGTTAGGTACAAATGCTGCTTGGCCATCCTGACTAGGATTTCTCATCTGCTAGCTCAGTCTTAATTATCATAAATCTATATATTTTATAAGACTTATCTTATAGAGGATGCCTTTCGCTGGCTCCCTCTGTTGCTGGCAGATCACATGGCAATTCCAGAGCAGGGACCAGGAGGAAGAGAGAAGGGAACGACTTCCTTCTTGCCCTTGCTTATAAATGAGTCTCCCTGCTATGTCACTTCCTGCCTGGATCACTGCTTCTTTACTACATTTCCCAGAATCCTCCTTGACTTCTAGTCCTGCCTAACTTGCTGCCTCATTGGCCAAACAGTACTTTATTTATCAATCAATAAGATGAACATATACAGAGAAGGAAATTCCCCATCACTTAAGAGTTGATTTGATACTTTAGCAAATTATAGAAAGTGGACAAGGATGAAGAATCTTGACAGCATTTTCCATGATCACTCCTTACCATCATCTTAAGTGTATAATTTTCCACACTTTAAATCTAATCCTCTTCCCCACCAAGTGGTAGCCTATTAAATACTACATTAGATTCTGGATGCTATCACCTTATCAGTCTTTGAGTCCAGGGATTTTAGCACAGATCTTATAACATAGTGTAACACATGCACTTATGAAAGGACAATGGGTGAGTTGTTTGTACATTTGTCAGTCTGTGCTCTGTCTGGAGTGCTAACCTGCAGCATTCTACAAGAACGTGTGATCCTTGATGGATATTTGGGAAAAAAAGCCCTACAGAGTAGGAGACAGTGGAAATTGAAGATCTCTACAAACAAAAATGGTTCATTACATAATTTTCTTGGTCTGGATTTTATTGAGAGGTAAACTTAAACAAAGGGAGGAAGAAAATAAAACACAAACCAAGTCCTACAACTGATATTTTTGTTGACTATTTTAAGTTTATAGATTTGAAATTTTTAGAATCAGAATCCAATTCTTTGTCACTAATGATGTAAGTCTTTAAACAAGATAGAGGTTAACTGCCATTGCTCTGTATCAACTGCATTATTGTACGATAGGCTTGCTAATACTAGTTACACAGCCATTTGTAAGTGCCCTTTGATGTCCCTGGTGTAAAAAGGGTATCAGACCAGTATATGAGAGCATTGTCTACTCAGCCTCTAATTGGCTGATGTGTATGTGATATTCTGCTTCAGAACTGAGTTAATACAGCATAGAATGTGTTTTCCTTTGAGGCAAAGCAGTTTACTGATATGTAGCAGATGGTTCTTGCTCCTTAGCATGAATCATAAACAGATAGTTCTCAAGTCACATCACTCACATTCTGAAAAATGTTATTGGATTTCTCAGTCTTGAGTGGTGGTGTGGAGAGTAGTGTGCAGCCATGGGGCACAAAATTGTTGCCAATTTCCGGTGCTTGGGTAATGGCTTGGTATTATTTGCTACTATTAATAGTAGTAATTACAACATTATATTGTCCCCTTCATGTCCTAAAACAGAATCCTGTGAATAAAAGAATGGCTACTTAATGGTTTGCTATATTCAGTCTGTTTGGGTTTTCATGGTTTTAAGTACCAGGAAGAAGAATTTGGCTAAAGCAGAGTAATAAAACAATCACACTTCAGCAGTAATGTAAGGGCAGAGACTGAGCTGCATTCCTCTCTGGTTCTCTGTACACACAGATGTGCTTCTATGAGACTGCTTATGGGAAATGCAATCAACATCTGTAGATCACCACAAAGCTCTGGTTTGGGTCACTTTGGGGAATAATCTTGTGAACTTGAATTTATATACTCTTCAACATATTGCAAAACTAGGCTATCAACAGTAGTCTAAGGAGAGAATAGGAAGCCAAGAAATACTTGTATAATTGAATCAGGCTTTTTCTCATTGTTACTCAGGCTTTACAACATTTTTTTTTTTTAATCTGAGAGCTCCTTTTTTTTTTTCACCTATCTCATGTATAGGGTTGAGTTAAAAGTCAGTGTCTTCTTTGTATATAGAGGAATTAAACAATAATAACATTAAATGACTTGTCCTGGGTTCCCCATGTAGTTACTCGAATAATCAGGAGGGATTGGTTGCTCTTCAGATGCACAACTGGGATGGAAGTTGGAAGTTTCAAGTATGAAGAAATTATCCCTTTAAATATCACATTCCAATAGGAGCAGCCTCCAGACATGCTTTCTGATCACTAGAGGAAGGAACCTGGGTCTGATGCCCTGCTATACAAATGTTAATGCCCTATGTTGCTCCATGTGGTGATGATTGTGCTGACATACTAATAAATCTGGATAACACCAGGTACCTCATGACGTCAATCCTCAGAAGACTGGGGGTCAGCCCAAAGGAGATAAAGATGAAAGAGATCCAAACTTTCACTTTACCACTTGTCTAGGTCAACTCACCTATGCAGGAACAGGCATGAGTGTTCTCACTGAGGCCCTTTTATTTTGCATTATAATTCACATGACTTTCCACGTGTTGTTCATAAGAATTACTGACCACTGTTGAGCCAATAAGCTAGCAATGTCTCTGTAGCTTTGTTATGTTACCAAGAGAAGCAACTTCTTTATGGGGGTAAACTGCTTCTTGTTTCACAAGGTGTCTACTCTTTGAAATTTTGATGTAAACCTCACCTGCAGTTGTATCTCTTGATACCTGACGTCTCTCTTCTGGTTGATAGTTAAATGTCCTCAATCCCCTGGTTCTCCAGGTAGACTATTGACTCTTTAGTATGCCTCTTAGAAGCACCCAATGTAGATTTCATCAGTTTATATAGGCTACAGTTCAAGTCAGGTTGCTTTAATGGGAACTACAAATTGAGTGAAAATCCACTTGATGTGAGGTGTGTGTGTGTGTGTGTGTGTGTGTGTGTGTGTGTGTGTTGCCTGGGGTCTCATTTTATTTATATAAATATTAAGACCAGCATATCTAAATAACAAGAGTGACTTGCTTCTATAGACTCAGGATGAATTTGTTGGGCAGATTCTATCTACTGATCTGGACCCATGGTTTTGAAATCTTAAAGTAGGTTTTGAAATTATGATACAGCCCTCTAGCTAAATAAATAATTCTCAAACTTGGATCTGACAAATGCTATCTAAGGAATATATGAGAATTCTCCACAAGAGTTTTTATTTTAACCATAGTTAAAATCCTACTATTACAAGTGTGTAGTAGTCATTTTATTGTTGATTGTCTGGTACGTATTTGTCTGTATTTTCTTTGTTACAGCACCACAGGTTCCTTCAGAATCCACCTTTCTCCCTATTCAAGCACAGAGCATGAGTGGGATAGCCTCCAGCCATAGCTCTGGGTGTCAGCTCTGATGATGCATATACTGGCCTAAGAGAGGAGCCTGTAACCTAGCTGGAGCCCATGCAGTGTTATAGCCAGGGTTTCTTTAACTTATAACCCAGGTGAAGTTGGGTTTTCTTCTATTTACAGCTAAAAGGAATCCTGACAGGTATCTAGATCATTAGGATGAATTTAGTGCCTGTGTTTGTACAAATAGTGCCAGTGTCCTTCTTGCCAAGTGGCAACTTTAATTATCTCAAGATAATAAGAAAATAATAGAGGCCGATTTAATATGTAAATGATGCACATTTTATGAAAGAAGGTTTCTTACTAATTCCACAGAGAGAAGTAAGTCTTCAGATGATGTCTACATCTTTAAGCCTGCAGAAGGGAAGGACCCATTATGGTCATAGATGCTGGACGCAGATCACAAGCAGCAATTAGTGTGCTTTTCAGTAACGCACTTCCATCCATCACATCGGATTAAGATTGCTAATTAAAAACTTATTGGCTTGGAGTTTTGTTTGTATTTAATTTAAAACTTTTTAGTTGTTAGAGAGCTAGATACATACAGGTTTTTATATCGATAAATTTAAGGTTGTTCAGGTTGGAATGACATTAAAATAACATTAACGCCAGCAGCCCCAAGGGAAATGTGTTTTTTCATTACAGAGACTCTGTTCATCTCTTGAGTTTTAGAGGTGTTTTCATAAATGGCAAACAGTACATTTTAAAAAAGACTGACTATGGAATTGGATAAACATCTTCCTATTTGGAACACCACTGAAATATACCAGATTATATAAAAACCGACTTCTGAAACTCTAGTCCTCAAAAAGGAATAGCTCTCTTCTAAGAGAGCAAAGTATTTTGCAGACATAACTGCTCTTCTTCTCTGCTCACCTATGTGTGAGTTCATTGAGCAAGCTCCTACATCAGATATCAAAATGTTTTAAAGCTCTGGGAATCTGGGTCCACCAGTGGCAGGAGCAGACCACATTGCTTGTCTCTTGCAGATTTGCCCTAGTTGAAGAGAAAACCCAAGAGTTAGCTTTGGCTGGTGAGGGTGAAGAGAATTTGTGGAATAAGATGAGTCCAAGGGTGATGATGACTTGGTTTTCAATATGCTTTGTTCCTTAATGGATGAGTCCTCAGATCTCAGTGTCTTCATCAACTTTGAATTCACAAGTTGTCCCATGAAACATACTTCACTTCAATTTCCTGTCATACCATGTCACAAGGGGCCATCCATTTTCTAGATGGAATCTTTGGATACACACACACACAGCGTGTGTGTGTGTGTGTGTGTGTGTGTGTGTGTGTGTGTGTGTGTGTGTGTGTAAAATCAGTGTCAGTCTGTGTTTACCTTCTGCAAGAGTAATTTCAGTTCAATTCCGGTGAGCTCTAGAGAAGCCTTTCAGTTTCCTATGGCATGCCAGCATTGCTCTGCATACAGAGAATCACAAAGGAGACTCAGTGATCATAGTCTTATCCTTCAAGATATTTGCTTTATATGGAGAATGAAGAGTTCAAAGTGATAGACTAATTCAGCAGCAGAGATCATCACAGAATACGGTAAGAAGCTATTTGCCTACTCTCCAACAATTCACTGTGCATGGTGATGGTGAAACTATTTCAGTTCTACTTGGTTTTCACTACAGCAAACTCAGAGTTGTTTGACTAAATATTTTGCCTTTTCAGGTGGCTTTTCACTGGCATTTCTGTAAATGTACTAGTCCATCTAGAGAAGTGGACTTTTTTCTTTTTTTTTTTAAATTTGAATTAGAAACAAGGTTGTTTTACATGTCAATCCCAGTTCCCACTACCTCCCTTCCTCCCCTACTTCCCCCCCCCCCCACTAATACCCTACCTATCACATATCCTTTCTTCTCCCCAGGGAGAGTGAGGCCTTCCATAGGGGATCATCAGAGTCTATCATTTCCTTTGGGATAGGGCCTAGGCCCACCCCCATGTGTCTTGGCTCAGGGAGCATCCCTCTATGTGGAATGGGCTCCCAAAGTCCACACGTATGCTAGGGATAAATACTGAACTACTACAGGAAGTCCCGTAGATTTCTGAGGTCTCCTTACTGAAACCCACGTTCCTGGGGTCTAGATCAGTCCCATGCTGGTATCCAAAATTGGGGACAAGACAAGGCTGTCCACTCTCTCCATACCTCTTCAATATTTTCCTTGAAGTTCTAGCTAGAGAAATAAGACAACAAAAGGAGATCAAGGGGATACAAATCGGAAAGGAAGAAGTCAATTTGCAGATGATATGATAGTCTACATAAGTGACCCGAAAAACTCTACCAGGGAACTCCTACAGCTGATAAACACCTTCAGCAAAGTGGTAGGATACAAGATTAACTCAAAAAACTGTAGCCCTACTATATACAGATGATATACTTGTGGAGAAAGAAATCAGAGAAACATCACCCTTTACAATTGCCACAAACAACATAAAATACCTTGGGGTAACCCTAACCAAAAAAGTGAAAGACCTGTACCATAAGAATTTTGAGTCTCTAAAGAAAGAAATTAGAGAAGTGGACTTTTATGACTAAAGAGTGATAGAGAGGCTTCCGTGCTGAGGGATGCATGCAGACTGTCGCTTAATCTTGATTTTCATATTTTAAAATAGTTGGTAATATCTGGGGTCAGCTTAACTTCCTGTTTAAGAAAATGTTTTTTGACAAGACAACTGCAACTTTTATTTCCACAGCTGCATGCAATGGAGAGTACTTTCTCACCAACCACACTAGAATATCATTTTCCCGATGGTCCCTGACAGGTTGAAGACAGCCTGAGCTATAAGTAACCGTCCCCCTCCAGACTACCTTGCTCACTGATTCTCAGTGAATTTTAAATCCTCAGACATAACAAAAATAACATGGGAAGGAGTTTGTTACCTTTGTTAGAACCATTCAGAGGTGAGAAGGGCTAGGATGAGAATGTGGATGAAGTGGTCCAGAATGAAAGAGACTACAGCCTTCAGGGTATGATGTGTTTCCCCAGAAGCACCATAGAAAGAGGGTTATAGTTTCAGACCTGAAGGTTTCTCTGTTTTGCTTGGCTTCATAATTCAGACCAATATGTCTGAGCTGTTAAGAACCACACATGCTCTTTATTTAAAGCCTTTCCGTTTTTACCCTTTGCGTTCTTGCCAGACAAAGCCCTTCTCGTGCTGCTACCACCGAGTCCTTCCATTTCTTACTTGGAAAAAAAGCACCTTGAGAAAGCTGCTTTGACTTCCTTTCTATTGCTGTGGTAAACACCATGACCAAAAGCAACTTGAGGAAGAAAGGCTTTATTTGGCTTACAAGGTCCTCATCACAGTTTATCACTGAGGGAAGTCAGGACAGTAACTCAAGGTAGGAATCTGGAGACAGGAAATTAAACAGAAGCCATGGAGGAATATTGCTTCCTGTCTTGCTCCCCATGGCCTGCTCGGCCTGTTTTCTTATACCATCCAGGACCACCTGGCCAGGAGTAATACTACCCATAGCAGGCGAAGGTCTCCCATATCAATTGTTAAGCAAGAGAATGTCCCACAGACTATTCTACTGGCCAATCTGGTGGTGGCATTTTCTCAACTGATGTTCTGTCTTTCAAGAGAACTCTAGCTTGTGTCAAGTTGACAGTAGACTAACCAGTCCATAAGTTGTTCTACACAATGTGGACAGCATTTGCCTGAGGAAGCATTCCACAAAACTGAGGACTTTTGCTTCAAGGAGGTGTCTCATTAAATTTCTTTTTGAGGTCCCATCTAATGGCACATTGAAATTTGGCAGGGTGCTAAATTTGTTGAGAATTTCAGCAAAAGTACAATCTAATGAAGATTTAATTTTAGGAGGAGATAATGAAATTAAGGAAGCCATTGGAGTACTTACTGGCTAATTTATTTCTCTGATATATTTCATGAACTGGGATGAAAAGTTATGGAGGACACCGTGTATGTGTCCACTTGAATACTGAGAGTGTATTGCATGCTTTCATAAGCAATGCTTACAACATTGTCACAGCAATAGACCCATGCTTGTATACTCTTTGGGAAAGGACACAAAATACTACATGCCTTATGAGAACAGCCACACAATCACAGCTACATGAAATGAGTATATTCATCTATATTAATTATTTAATAATTGTGCCATGGGGGATTCAGAGCCATTCAGTCTAAAGTAACTGTTCAGAATTCAAAATTTCAAAAATATGATTGTTAATAAACATTACATAAGAAATAAAGGAGGTATAAGGAGGTGGTATAGATATTAGGAAAAACTTGCTGCCTGATGTCTTTGTAGGAAGGTATAATCACTATTGTGGGCTCTGAGAGAACTTCTCCCCCCTCCAAAAACAAGTGCTAATTTTTATTTAGCTTAGAGAGCCTCATGTTTATTGTTCCATGGATGAGTCCTTTTTGGCAAATGTCTGTACTCCTCAGAGAATACAAGAACAGAAAAGATAGCTGCATGAGTGACTCATCTATGATGGCTGTATTGTTATGTTGACACAACTTTTCATACAGCATGGACTCTTAAAATGTGAAACATTTGTGATGGAACAAACTGAGGCTTCTCTGTTGACTTCTGGGTCAAGAATTGGACCAAGTTGTCAGCACAGCCTATGCTCCAGAACCATTTGGTAGAAATGCTCTCTGATCTTTTCCCTTCTAGTTGAAGAACATTCCTGTTTCACTCAAACTCCAGGAGCAAAGCCCTTGTTCTGCTTCTTCATTTTGCTCCTTCCATTCTCTCAGGGGGTTTGCTGTGAGACTGTGACAAGCTTTCCTAACCCTCGCCCCCTCCCCACCCCATCACCCCTGTTCTCAACCTACTTTAAAGTACTGATTTCAAAAACAAGACAGGAAACAAAAGCTCATCAGAAGCATATGCATTTCTTGTTATACAAACAACTAGACTAAATATAAGATTTGTGGGGAGTAACTTTTAGTGTGCATAGTCCTTAAAATTATTGCCATACACATTTCTCCACTTGCTACACATTCCATTCTTTGTTTGCTTGTTTTTCTTGTTTTCTTTCTTTCTTTCTTTTTTCTTTTCCTTTTTTTTTTTTTTTTTTTTTTTTTTGAGACAGGGTCTCACTATTTAGCTCTGGCTGCCCTGGAACTTGCTATGTTGGCCAAGCTTATATCAAAGTCACAGAGATTAGCCTGCCTCTGTTTTCTGAGTGACAGGAATGAAGGTGTGCACCAACTTTACCCCACTCTTGAGAAGTGTTCAGGTGAGAATTAGACAGATTCAGAAAATGGTGACCTGCCAGGACTGGGAGCCATGACTCCAGATTGAATACCTTTTCTACAAGATGGAGTTTTCTGAGGGCCACAGATCTATGGAGAGGATGAGTGTGGCATCAAATGCCATTGAATTATCATAAGGAATTGTTTAAAATGTTCCCATTCTTCTTTGAAACTTCCAAATACATAAAGGAGAAAGTCCCTGTTCAGTCCTGGTCTTTAAAACCTCTCTAATACTGGTATATCTTCCCTTTCAACAAATGCCAGATGGGACATGGATTACAATGCACTAATTTCATTTCACATTTACTTTATATTTATGTTATCATAAAACAATTTTATAAACCAGATAATATATATGAATGGACTTTAAAAATCAAAATTACAAAGAGATGTTTCCTTGTCTTTCCCCCCATACATTTTTTACAAAGGCAATTGTAATTATGGTAATAGTTTTATTGGCATTTCCTGAGACATATTCATAGAAAATGTATGTATATGTGTATGTGTGTGTGTGTGTGTGCATTAGTATAGATATATTAAAACCTGAACATTAATATTTTGGTGTGATGGTTAGCTTTACCAACTTGACAGTCCAAAATCATCTGGGAAAAGAATCTCAAGGTCTTCTTTTTAAAACTTGGGTTAGGAGGCTGGAGAGATAGCTCAGTGGTTAAGAGCACTGACTGCTCTTCAAGAAGACCCGGGTTCAATCCCAGAACCTACATGACACCTCACAACTGTCTGTAACTCTAATTCCAGGGAATCTGCTATTCTCACACTGATACCAATGCACATAAAAGTAAATAAAAAATTAAAAAAACATTGGGTTACACTTGGGTTAGGATGGATCTATTGCTATTCAATTATTTGATGTGAGAAGACCCAGGCCACTATAGGCATCCAGGCACAGTTCCTAGGTAGGGAGTTCTGACCTAAGGGAGCTGAGGCCACATGAGCAAACACATATGCATTCATTTTTATCCAATCTTGACTGTGAGTATGATGTGACTAATTGTCTGAAGTTCTTGCCTTGACTTCTCAACAATGATAGGCAGTAACCTAGAATTGTAAGCTGAAATAAAGCTTTTTCTCTCTGAAGTTTCTTTCTGCCACAGTATTTTATCACAGTAGCAGAAAAGAAACTAGAACAATTGTTCATGCTGTTTGTTACATAGCTTCTTTCCTATTAAATGCATTGTGGGATTCCAGAGTTGACAAGATTTTGAAGCTGCTCTGTGTGGCCTGCTATCTATTGCGAATCACCTCTGTCTTTCTCTCTATAACTGAAAACCAGACATGTTACTGAAAAAATGAAGTAAGAGTGACTAGGTCACAAGACCTGTGTCTAATCATCTGACTTGCCTGTACATGTTTTCCCCCACTTCTCTTTGTTTTGTCTTTTCCCCTAAACTTTTTTCTCTTGTTAAAATATGTTTTCAATTGAAAGAAAATTACATTACTTTTGCCCCCCCTTTCTTCCATCCATCCTCTCTCAGCCACCATCCCTTAAATCTCTCCCATGTCTCCTCCCCACCGCACAAGTTGACAGCCTTTTTTCTTTGATTATTATCGTTATATAATACATGTATGTGTATTTGTCTATATGTGCACACACACACACACTCACACACACACACACACAAATGCACACACACACACACACACACACACACACACACACACACACACACACCCTGCTGAATTCATCCTTGTTGGTGTGAATGTGGTTTCAAGGATGACCACTCTCCATTAGACAGCCAATAAGTGGGGTCATCCCTGGGAAAGGTAAAAATCTCCTTCTCCCAGCAGTCAGTAGTTGGTTCTTGGTCTAGGCGGGGACTCTGAGAAAAGTTTGTCCCTTTCATGTGAACATATCCATTGATACAGTCGTTTTCTGGCCTTGTTTATATGGCCATTTCTAGAAAAGACTGTCTTGCAGCAGACTTGCTGGTATTCTGGATCCTGCAATCTTACCACCCCGCCCCCCATTATGTGATGCTTCCTGAGCCATAGATGTAGGAGCTGCAATGTAGAAGTATCCCTTGAGGCTGGTTTTCACATCTGTTGATTCTGCATGTGTCCAACTGTAGTCTCCCATAATGGTCTCCATTTGTTGTAAAGAAAGGCTTCCTAGATGGGGGTGGCAGCACTTATCTGTGGTTATAAGGATAAGATTTAGAACATAGTAAGGAAATGTGCTGCTCTAGCACAGTGGTTGTAGCAGATTCTTTTCTAAAGTCCATGACCTCACTAGCCCAGGGAAAATAGCTGAGTTTCCAGTACCTGGCATCACATCTCTCTTGTTAAGTGGCCATTAAGTCTAATTGGACTGTTCTTTGTTGCCACCAACATGTGAGCATGACTTATTGTGCCTTCATGCCTATCTAGCCATGCTGGTAGTTATGATGGTTCTATATTAGAGGAAGTTCAACCACTTGGACTGATAATTCTCTGCACAAGAACCACAGGCAAACAAAAGGCCCAGTACAAAGCAGGAGAAACCTCTTTTTGAATGGTGGGTCAGGGAGGTTCAGGTGACTCCCCAAACAACAGAGATTATTGATGTAGCCCTTGGTTGTCTTTCAGGAGTTGAGGGTGGGTCCTTATTGCCAAACACTTATGACACAGGGCTCAGATGATTCAAGCTCAATCTGACCTGGAAGCCTCTTTCCTGAGGTCTAGCTTCCATGGTTCCAGAAAATATTATGCAAGCTACCAAGGGAGGAAAGCAATTAAGAGTCCGGCCCAGATGCAATCCACTCCCCCTACTTCTCTTGAAACAGAAGAAAGAACAGACTGTTTCTAACCCTGTAGAAGGAGATCTGCAAGGAGGGACAATGTTAATAAACCTTTTCATCTCCTAACGGTTGAAAGAACCCTTGAACATGAATCAAACTAACAAGAGGGTGAAATGGTTTTTCCTAATGGCTTTCTCTCTGGGAAGCAGAGGTAGATTTAACAAAAAGATGCCAATAGTCTGATTTGCTGAGTTCCACGAAAAAGAGTCCACAAACTGCTGCCATGTGGAAAAATTTTTCTAGCGCAGCCATAGACAGTCACTACTATCTTTAGTTACCTGCTTTTGCCCATGCCTAAAAGCCATGCTTTTTTCTTCATTAAAAAAATGCTTGTCCCTAAGTGTTCACTGCAAATATATTCCAGCAGGACATAAACAATTTTGAAGCTCATCTAGCTGCCAATTTCTGTGCAAATATGCAGCTTCTGATAATATGTTTAAAAACATCACCCAAAGCCTCAGGTAGATTACATGCAAGCATATCTGATTATCTTTGTTTCAATACTTTAGCATCAAACAAGCAACACAATCATTAGCTTACATTCTTCAATATATACAGTCAAGGGTGCAGGCTAAATATTCTGTGGAACAGAGAAAAAAAACTACTTCTGTGTACCACATGATCTCATTGATCTCTGCTTCTCTCTACCTATGTCCCAGATGACCTTGTGGATGTCAGCTGATCTTTAGCCATGTCTTAGATGACATCATGGATCTGTACTGGTTTCTGGTAGAATGTTGGAAGCCTCGCCCTAGAATTGGAGGTGTGTTAACCACAGGTGACCTAAAACAGATATCTCCCCACCATGGAGAGGAAGAATTCATCCAAGTACATGAAAGATCAATTAATTGTTAATCATCTTCCTAAATTACATAGCATTCTTCTAATTCCACTAGACATCATGATACAATAATGACAATGGTATTATAATAAGATTTTTTTATTATTGCCATCTCCATTTTAAAAACATAATTCTTTATTGATTCTTTGGGGGATTTCCTATCATGCACTCCAATCCTGCTCACCTCCCAGTCTCTCTATATCGGCCCCTCACCCCTGCAGCATGTCCCACAAGAGAACCTCCCCCAAATTAAGAACAAAACAAAACAAACAAAAAAGATATCTACCTCATTATTCTGTCTTTTCAACACCTCTTTATTCATCCTAGTGGCATCAGGAGCTGTGGTGTGTCACACAGTATGCCCTTTTGTTCTTATCCCCTATCCCCAAAGTGTTCATTGCAATGAGCCATTGGTCTGCTTCAAGGCCTCCAGCACCCCATCATCACTGGAGCCTCACAGAAACTCCTCTTGGATACCTTGCTATTGCCCCAGGTCATAGCAATCCTGAAGTTGCTGGTCTGTAGCACCAGTCCCTTCACTCCAGCCAGTCATAGATGGAGTAGAAGTTAGAGTGGGCCAACCCAAGGCCCAGGATATGGATCTGGGCAGTAGCTGAGCTAGTCTGTCTGAGTCACTGGGACAATCCCCCTCAGGTGAGGACCAGAGCCAGCTCTCCTAGGCCCATGCCATTGGTGTTAGTATTTAGGCATTTGTACTGGCCTGCTTTTGGAGTACTGACAGGACACACCCTCAGCTACTGCCACAAAGAGCACCACCTGTGCCTGTTCATTGTATTCCCTTTAAAAGGGTCCTGCCCACCCTATCCCCCCCTCTGTCTCTGTCTCTGTCTCTGTCTTTGTCTCTGTCTCTCTCTGTCTGTCTCTCTGTCTCTCTCTCTCTGTCTCTCTCTCTCCCTCTCTCTTTCTCTCTCTCTGCCTCTATTTCCTCTCTCTCACTGTTCCTGTCCCCAGAGGCCAGGGTCCCTCCTCTCCTTTCCCCTTTTAATGATCCTTTTTCCCTAATAAAAATTCCTTCTGCTTGAACTCTGTTCTATAGCATCTTTCTCTCTTGAGCTGCTTTATAAAATTACAACAGTCAGGGCCAGCTCTCCCATGCCAGTGGTGAGGAGGCCATCTCTCCTGAGTGCAGGAGAGGGGGATGGGGACCAGCTCAACTGCTAAAGTGTCCAGCAAGGGGTAGGGCCAGTGAGGGGCAGGACCTGATTAACATGGTCCTCATGTTTCAACAGGCATGGTTCCCATGACCTCCTGTGATAACATGGGCTATGGACATTATCACAGACCCCAGCTGCAGAAGGAACATGGATCCAGACATGGCCCCTGGCAGAAGCTTGGGCCCAGACATCACCATGGACACAGTGGCAGCACAGCCCATCCAGATAAGTATGAGAGGCAACAAGGCCCTCAGACAGCAAAATGGTTTCAAGTGGCTTTCAAGACCCTGAGCATCCACACAGACCTTGGTGGCAATAGGAGCCATGGACATCAACCCAGACCTGGCTAAGGTAGGGCCACAGACCCAGACATAGCCCTGGTGTCAGGCCTGGCCAAGATGACACCATGGTCCTAGGTGACAGAGCAGGCCACTCAAATTGGTGTGGTCTCTGTGGTGGCATGACCTTCAGGCACCAACATGGCACAGATTGTGGGCTATACCCAAGGTTTCCATGTAGCCTTTGGTGGTTCCATGGGCCATAGACATCAACACAGATCCTTGTTGTGGTAAGGCCATGGACCCGGACAGGATCCTCATCAGCAGCGCAGGCCACTCAGATTGGCATGGCTCCAGCAACAATGTGGCCCTGGGGTACCAACATGGCCCTAGGTGGTGGCCCAGACCAGTGGCATTGTCATGGCCTTCGATGATATCAGGAGCCACAGACATCAACACAAACCCTGGCTGTATTAGGATCACAAACCCAGACATGGCCCCTGCAGCAGCTCAGGCCTGGATATCACCCTGGTCCCTGATAGTAAGCCTGCCACCAACACCAGGCCATTCCTCGCCACCCTCACTTTTTCAGAACAGCCAGCCTCTCTTTCTCTTCCATTTCTCCACCATACACATGCTCATCACAATGGCACCCACAACTCTAGGCGGGCCTATGGATGCCTTCAGGTAGGCTGGCCCGTACCCATCTTCATTTTACATTAACCAGAAAGTTGGGGTTCAAAGAAGTTTTTAAAGTTTGATCATGTTCATACAATTAAAGGGAAAAAATGAATTAAACCATGGTCCTTTGATTGCAAATCATGAATTGATAACCTCATCTTCCTAATGGTGGGCCATGAGGTTCTTTTCCTCCTCTTCCCTCCCTTTGCTCTCCCATGCCCTCCCCTCCCTTTGCCCTCTCCTCCTCTCCTTTCCCTCCCTTCCTCTTCCTTCCCCTTCCCATTCCTTTAGTTCCTTTCTTCCCTTTACCTTCCTTTTCTCCCCTTCCCCCTTTCTTACTCCTATTGCCTTTCACGTGTCATTTCCCTTCCCCTCCTCTTTTTTTCTTTTCTGACACAGGATCTCACAGGCCTTGAACTCATGATCCTCTTGCCTCCACTCCCTTAGTATTAGAGTTACAGGAATGGACCACCATGACTAACAGTGTGATGCTTCTTAAACCATCTTTTAGTCTATTCTAACTCCAGATAGCATCTTTATGTTCTTTAATACTAAGATTCTATGTGAAAAACTTAGGTGGAGAGAAGATGTATATAAATCATAATATCTGCTTTATTTATTTAAAAATATTGTATACAGGTATTGAATTATCATACCTCATAAATACTGGCAAGTTTATGACAGTAAAGGACCCATAGATTGAAAAGGGAGCATTCACACTGATTTTGCCAATTAAACATATTCCTGGGGGTGGGAGGTAGAGAATGGATTTGGATAAACATTGAAGCTGATACCTGGATAACTGAAAGAAATGTTCAAAAGATTATGAATCGGAATTTATTTTGTGTTGTGTAACTGAGAGATGATCAGGGTACTGTAGGAAACCATGTCCCAGGGAAGTTACAGGTTTTGAGTTTAAATTATTGAGGTTTTGGGTTTATGCTTTGTTGCCCAAACAGAGGTGACATAAAACATCTTTACTTGTGCTCAGCCAATGAATCTGTCAGCTGTCTCCACAGAAAGAAGTAAAATGCAGTCACTCATGTGCTTTAAGGGAATGCCAGAGCACAGCCATGAGAAGTAATTAGTAATTAGTAATCCCAGTTATCCAGAGGCAGAGGCAGAGGCAGAGGCAGGGAAATCTCTCTGAGTTTGAGGCCAGTCTGGTCTACATAGAGAATTCCAGACCAGTCAGAAATAAATACACAGTGAGACCTTGTCTCAAAAAAATCAATCAACTAACCCAGCTGGGTTGAAAGCCACAGTACTTTTTAAAAAAAGATGTGGTTAATATATTTTCCACACAAAATGCTTCTCAAGCAGCTTTCACAGAGATGCCTGTAAGGAACAGTACTCTGCATGGTTTTTGTATGAGGGAACTGGACAGCCATGTCCTCTCCTGCCAAAGTCTCTTCCCAAAGGTACTGTTGATTTCAGGCTCTCTGCTCTGTATGCTGCAGAAGACATCTCTGAAGCAGCTTGCCTGGTTGTTTTTCTAAATACAGACAAGAAGGTACCAGGTCTCTTCTATGATGAGAACACTTTTTTCTTGAGCTTCATTTTTACCCATAAAGACTTTTAACCTTGAGTAGCCAATTCCCTCCCTTAACCACACTTCCCTCAAGGTATTCAAGTGTGGCAAAATCAAAGGACATTTGTCTAAAATATTTGAGGTCTATCTTAGGCCAGATAAATGCCGTTATGTTTGCTTTCTGGGATCAAGGTTAATGGGAAGATTACCCCTGTTTCAAATCAGGCATGCTGGGAATGAGGCAATATACTCCACACAGAAGGCTTCCCCCTGCCCCCCTGTTAGACATCATTATCTGGCACGTTACAACTCTGATTATCACACCTTTGAATGTCATGTGCCTATTTTATTTGTATTGCCAGCTGCAGTTTTGCAGAAAGAAGACAAAATCTATCAAGTTGGACAAGACAAGTTGGCTTGGACCTCTTGGCTGTGGGCAATAACTGGCACACTATGCTCATTAAATCCAGAGTGATTATATACCCATTAGTCTGAAGTTTGCATCTGTGTAGACAGTTGAGTCATTTTACTAATTCTCTTGAGATGTTAACAAACTTGGAACCATAGATACTTTAAAAAACAATGTACCAAGGCACTAGGAGAATGTCAACTAATGTGACTTCCTTGGGAAATGTCAGATGACATCAGTGCAGCAGGAGGGCTGCTAACCCATAGGACCCAGAGGCTCAGGCTTGGAAAGCTGCAGCAGCTTCATACAGGCTCTGGCAGTGGTCTCCCAGACATGTGATCATGGTCCAGACATGGCTGAAGCTGAGAGACTTGTGGAAGCAGAGCCCGAGATAAGAAATAGATGCTTGTCACCAAGGTGGGTCCCCTGGTCAAGAACATGAAGATAAGGTCTCTGGAGATCTACCTACTCTCCCTGCCCATCAAGGGGTCTAGATTACTGACCTTTTCTTATGAACATCCCTTTAGGAGCAGGTTTTAAGGATCATACTGGTGCAGAAGCAAACCTTAGCTGGCCAGTGAACCAGGGTCAAGGCATTCACCATCATTGAGGACAACAATGGTCATGTTAGTTTGAATGTTAAGTGCTCCAAGGAGGTAGTCACTGTCACCTGGGAAGAAGCTAGTAGGGAAACTAGAAAAGTAGCACAAGTTAAGCTATCATTGTTTTCTTTTTTAGTTCTTGAGAATTTCATGTGAGTATTATATTGACATAGATTTTTCCCACCTTCTTTCCCCTCCAACTCCTGCAGTATTTCTCCCCTCATTTTCAAATTTATGGCCTTTTATTTTATGTATACATAAATGTATACATAATAATTCATAATCATATATACATATATATATATAAGATTATGAATAAAATCTACTGAGTTTGTTTAGTGTTGTTTTGTGTGTATGTATTTAGGGATGATAACTTGGGATTGGCTTACCTGTAGGGAAATGGTCCCTAGAGAAGACTGATTCTTGCTCTCTTAGCAGCCATAAATTGCCTATAGCTTTTCATCTTGGATGGGGCCATCTAACACTGCCATGCCAACTGATGTTGTCATTGTGCAGGTCTTGGTTAGTCATCATAGTTATATATTTATGGGGTTCTGATTCCCTGTCACTCTCTCAGCAGAGGGCCTGGTCTTCTGGCTCTTACAGTCTTTCTGGTCCAGTCTTCTGTGATACTCTACGAACCTTCTGACAGAGGAGTTGTTTTGTAGATGTATCTATTAGGGGATGGGCACCCCACTGTCAGTTGTTCTCTGTTTCTTGACCAGTTGGGTCTTTCTGTAGTGGTCTCTGTTTGCTGCAAAAGAAGCTTCTTTGATAAGCACTGAAAGTTTACATTAATCTGTGGGTGTAAGGATTAGTATTCAGAATGCTGCTAGAAATTAGCCTGGTTTAGGAAAATGGCGGTAGTGGGCTGTTCTGTAACTCCATGATCTCACCAGTCACAAGCATCTTGCTAGGGTTACAGTACCAGACATGGATTCCCTTTTGCTGAATTGGCCTTAAATCCAATTAGAGGGATGTTGGTTTTATCTTTGACATGAGTGCCACTATTGCGGTCCATAGGGTTTACAGTTGGATAAGATCATTGACTGATTTTCTCCCATGGAAGCTTGCCTAGCTCCCTTTGATACAATGAGAGCTAGCCCCCAGAGACCAGGCTTCTCAGTCAGTTCAAGCTTTATTCCTTCAAAGCCTCTTCCTAAGTGTGTGGCATCCTCAGCAGTTGGGTCTTACTTTCAATTTCTGAGACGAAACCAATCATTCAATATTGGCTATCCACAGCCTTTATCTCAAATCTCACTAGGCTCCCCAGAATTGTGCAAGATGTAGTAAGCTAATGATCATGAAAGTATAGGCCCATAAACTATATTTTCACTCATGATTTCAAGTTCCCTGTCCTAGGACTACTGGGAACCACGTAACTTTCTCCAGTTTTTTCCTCCTGTTGTGATTTTCAGGCTCTCCCAGGGGATAGGTCACAACTATTTCATCCATCTCAACATTTCTGAGAATAGACCATGCCAACAGTCAGCACAAGAGTTTCTTCAGACATAGTCCTGAGCTTTAGGATTCAAGCAGGCCCTTTCAATGCAAAAATAAACACTTGGCTCCATAAGTCTTGAGGTATCTATAAAGACAAATTAATATTACCAAAATTGGCCATAACCAATTTTAATTATTATTTTTGCTTTAATGGATGAGAAAATCAATACCAGCACAGAGATCGATTCAATAAATCCACTCACTTTGGGGAGGATATTAGTCTTTAGTTAGTCTATCCATTCAAATGTTATCTTTCAAACCTTCCTTCACAGATATGTTACCATGATTTGGACATTAAGTCTCCCCTAATAGGGCTCATATGCTAAAAACATGGCCCCCAACCACTGGAATAATTAGGCTACCAAGTTAATGAATAGATTAATCCACTGGTGAATTCTTAATTGAATGGGCTATTAGGAGGTGTGGCCTACTTGGAAGACATAGGCCATTGGGGATTTGCTTGTCTACCCCCTTTGGCTTCCTGACTGACCATTCTCTAATTTGTGGAGTTTCACCTTTGCCTTAGGCAGCAATGGAGCCAGATGACCATGAGAGCCTTTGAAACCATAAACTAAAATCAGTACTTATTTAAAGTGTTTCTTTCAAATATTTGTGATAACAATTAAAGACATAAAACACACTTCCAGTTGTCTTGGCATCCCATGATCTATCAAATTGTCACCTGCAAATAAGTATCGCACCACATCTTAATGAAATGGGACAAATGTGTAATATCAATAAAGCCGCTAAACATCACTGCCTTCCAAATTCCCTGGGGATACTTTTGCCTTCAATGTTTCCTTTCTTGATCTCTTTTGCATTTCTAGAAAATGAATCTTCTATTTCTACCACTGTAGATTAGTTTGTTTACTCTACAGTCTTAAATATAAGGCTATTTTGTAAAACTCAGATTGAAGGGTTGCCTTTATTAATGTTTAGGGCTCAGCAGTTCTTTCCTTTTTTACTGCTTAATAGGTCTTTATTGATGGAGATACCATAAGTTATTTATCCACTACTTATTGTCTGACAGAAATTCATTTTGTCTAGTTTGTGGCTAATCTAATGCAAATAATTATACTGGGAGGAATCATGCCAGGCAAGACAGTTAAAAACAAGAAGAAATAGTTGGCTGAGTCGTGCATTAAGTATATGCATTTCTCTGCCCCTTTATCTCATTGAAATTGCTATGGAATTAAAAATATTCTTTACATATTTCTGTCAACTTTTAGTACCTATAATTTGAATTAGTGTCTATGAAGAAATGCAGGCAAGGAGTCATAAGAAGTTCCTCATAAGTTCTCCCATTTAACATGGAACAAAACTTGCATTATTCTGATAATATTTTTGCCTAAATTACTTTTCCTAATATTTATACTACTTCCTTTGGTTGATATTTTATCAGAATGTTTTCTTTTACCATTTCCATAATTTTTAAATAGTTAAATCTTAAATTAGTAAAAATTTCATAATAGTGACATATAACCATACTTTTATTTTAATTTACTAATTAATATTTTTGACTGTGTATCTGAATGAGGTGTATAGATTTGTGTATGTGTGTTTAAATGAGTGTGCAAATGGATATGCAGGTGCATGAGTGTGGATGGCCAAAGTTGATGTCACATGTCTCCCTCAGTTGCTCTCCACCTTATTAATTGAGGCAGGATTTCTCATGGAACCTGTAGCTTGCTGACTGGTTACTTTAGATAACCAGCTTGCTTTAGGATTGCCTGTGTCTGTGTCTTGAGTGGTGGGATTACAGGTATCTGATATGTTTGTCTGGATGTAAAGGGGGTTCTGGGAATCTGAGCTCCAGTCCTCACACTTGTAGGAAAAGCTCTTGATCTCCTAGCTATTCCCCAGCCTCATAACCATCATACTAAAATGTCAACTTATGCTATAATGTGTAACAAAAAAAACCCAAAGTTCTATTTTTACCACTTCTTAATCCCAATTTTCAAGAAGCAGTGTAACATGATTTCTGATAGCTCTTAATAATAAAAGCCCGGAGTCAAATATAGGGGAGCAAATGATGAGAGGTCAGAGACACAAAGGAGCAAAACCATAGCCTCCTTACCTACTCAACTTCCCAGCTGAAAAGAGAGTGAGTTCCTGTCTCCTCCCGCCTTAGCTCTTCCTCTCTCCACCCAGCCATATCACTTCCTGTCTGTCTGTACAGACCTCCAGACCTCTCTGGTTAACGAGTGACTAGCTCCACCCTCTGATCTTCAGGCAAGCTTCATTTGTTAGAGTATAAACAAGATATTACCACAAAGCATACATTTAAAATTGATTTCAGTTTCCAAAATACTACATTTAAAATGTAATTCTTACTTTATTTTTCCAACTTGGGGCATTATGATTTGTAAGTATAATTTTAGGCAAAACTCCATTCCCACCAGATCCCCTTCTACTATAAAGATTATATAATTCTTGTCTTTTCCAGAATTAACCGGTCTCAGTCTACTATTTTCTTGGTGATCCATCACTAACTCTTCTTTAAACTTTCTACAAGTAGTATTGCTAGGCTATCCAGCTGCTCTAGTTCCTCTTTTGCAGTTTCTGTGGTCCTCTGCCCTGCTACAATAGGTTGGAGTCCAGACTGACTTCTTAGTGATGTGTTCTTCTCCCTCACTTGCCTTCTTCCTCCTGACCTCCCTCTCCGTGTTTTCCATCTTTTCACGGGACTCATTTTTATTTACCTCACCCTGTTTCCCACCTTCAAGCAGCAAACGACAATGGATGAGGAGATTGACATAAAAGGAAAAGCGTTATCTGGGTATAGGAGGAAGAATTGCACTAGAGCTAGTGGGAACAAGGAGGGGGAGATCGGGAAGGACAGCGTACATGATATGCTTGAATGAAAGTAACAGTCTGATTTGGGGTGGTGAATATCTGCTAATACATTTGTCCATTCAGTAAAGTACTTGCCACATTAGCATGAGGAGCCAAGTTCTATCCCAAGCCCCCATGTAAAAACAGTTAGATTGGGCAGTATGCACCTCCACTGTCAGCACAGGGGAGGGAGAAATAGGAAGACCCACACAACTTGTTCAATCAGCAAGCTCCAGGTTCACTGAGAGACTTCCTTTAAAAAGCCATTGAGAAAGATAACCAGTGCTGATCTCTGACCTCTACACACACACACACACACACACACACACACACACACACACACACACTGGTCACAGCTTGTTCAATCAGCAAGCTCCAGGTTCACTGAGAGACTTCCTTTAAAAAGCCATTGAGAAAGATAACCAGTGCTGATCTCTGACCTCTACACACACACACACACACACACACACACACACACACACACACACACTGGTCACAAAGTGGAAAATGAAGAGGCAGTTATTATTATTACAATAAGGGCACAAGATGGTGATGTCCACTTGGACTTAGGTGGTAATAGCACAGATGGAGAAAATTTGACATTTTCAAATGATATTTAACATGCATAGTCCTTGTAGGTTGGGCAATAATGGGAAAAAAAAACTGAGGGATGAGTACCAGCATTCTAGCTGGCGCATTGTGGTGCTCCTTATAGAAACTGGAGCACCAGAGGGCATGAGGGAGGAAGGCAAGGAGAAGGAGTACGAGAAAAAGGCCAAGTTCCATCTTTAGGCAATGGTGATGTGATCGATTATGTGAAATCCTGTTTGCTGTGTGTTTTCTAATTGTGTACCCTTGTACACGCAGTGGATGACAGCAAGTGGCTCCTGACAGAAGCAGCATGAGCAAATAGTGTATGCCACCTTCTTGTCACATAAGTATGTGCTGAGTTATAGAGTATGGCTGAACTGTCATCTAAAGCCTGCTATTTTTCAAGGATTAAAATTAATACAATTGACTACCTAATTATCTGCTCCGATTTATTCTGTGGAATTTTTTTTCTTGTAGTTTTCCTCCCAAGAAGAAAAGAGATGTCTGTTTAAGCAGATGGAGTTGGGAACTGAATGGAGCTATTCTGAAAACATTAGGATAGAAAACAAAGTATTAAAACTAAACAACAAATCCAGAGAGAAAAAAAATGGCTCAAGCTTACTTAATAAGACAAAAAATTTCACTAAGGAATTATTGAGAAAATAATGTTTTGAAGACACTTAAGGATATTTTATCTTTTCTGAACACTAGGCCAAAAAGGAAGCTGGAAGACAGAAAATGCAAACTTCTCCATTCAGGAGAAGAAAGAGAGTCGTGAAACACAGGACTGCAGAGGGCCTATGTCTCTCTGAAAGAAACTGAATCAATGGCGCTGAGTTTTTTGCTCCCAAGTCACGTGATCCTACAGAATCACACGTATACATGTGTTGAGTTACAGCATGTTGTGTTTTCTGCAGGGAGAAAGAGGATCAAGAAGGGAAATTTACCACAGGCGGCAGAGACATGACTCATGGCTGGTGCAAACAGTCTAACAAAATGAGCCAATTCCCTGGTGACTCCTCATCATCCAGGAAAGATTGTAAGAGCACATTTCCTTCATCTTAAATCATGTGCAAACTAAATCACATGCTTGCTAACAAATTCAGGATGGTCTCAGGCTCTGATGAATCTGTAAGGAGTGAAAAGCAATCTTGAAAGATGAATCTACCTTTTCTGAATTTATGCTTCACACACATATTTCTTGGTCATTATTATTAATTTTAGTATCATATTATTATTGAATCATATATCCCCTCACCAATCCATTATAACTTTGTAAAGATGATTGCCTATTAAAACAGAAAGATGAAGAATAAATCACCATTTTCCCCTTCTCCAGAGTTAATGCAAAATGCTATGTTGACCATGATAGGAAGTCCTAATGAAATTATTTAGATTCACCCTGCCTAATGGTCTGCGTAGTGGCAGGTGCTATGCAGGCAATGTCACACACACTGTCTCATCTGGTTATATGCTCTGAACTTACTTTTTCCAAATTTGAGGGAACTTGGAGGTCTCTACAGAACCCTTGGCTAAATTTTTAAAGTACTGAAAATTTTGATTGTGCTAAAAATGTCAACCAAGCAGAGTGGTACATGCCTATAGTCTCAGTTTTCCAAAGCCCCAGGCCAGAGGATTCCTGTGAGTCCTAGGCCAGACTGGCTTTCACAGTGAGTACCAGGTGGTCCAGGGATACAGAGCAAAACCCTGTGGAAGAACAGAAGAAACACCAGTGCCCTTATCGCAGGGGGAAAGAGACAACATCTTCTTTGTTACTTGACAAAGGTGAGAGCAAGGGGAACTGCATACTACCACAAACAGGCTCTTCAAATGGGAGAATTACTAGAAGATGCCCTGCAAGCTAGTCTCAAATATCAGAGAATTCAATGGTCATTAGTTCTGAGGCATTTGGTTAGTATGGAGGATTAATTTTTTTTCTTTGTGTGTGTGTGTGTGTGTGTGTGTGTGTGTGTGTGTGTGTGTGTGTGTGTGGTATTCTATAGATAGGTCTGAATGATGAAGACAGGGGTTTGCTTTAATCATCCATTTATTCACTTGTGAAGTGACTTTGGTGACACCCTACTTCATAGGTGATGCTGTTGTAACTGTTTTATCTTCATAAAAATCAAGGTGCTGTTTAAAGGTCCTGATATCAATAGGCAAGTACTCAGGTTTTGTGTTAGGTACCGACCGATACATAGAAATTTCGTGAAACTGACAGGTGTCAACTAATCAGAATTTAAGACAAGGGCAGTAGTAACACTGAGTTACTCTGTCACACAATCACGGTCCAGGAAAAGAAAAACAACAACAACAACAAATCCTGTGTTTGTGCTTTGTAAATAGTGTCAGAAAAAAAAAGAAAGAAAAACAAGCAAACATATTTCTGAGTTCAGTATTTTATAGGAATCATGACTGCAATGGTGAACCAATTCTGCAGTTGAGTGTTCTGTAAAGTTCATTTGGGAATGGAGATTTTGATCTTTTATATTTAATGTGAATTCCAGTAAGAAAACTACTTGCAAGAAGAGAAATAGAACTGATTTCTCCATTCTTATAGAACACAGCAAATGCTGGCATGTGAGACAAAATACCGTTTGGTAATACATGTATTAGTTTTAGAATAACTATTTTAATGCTTCCCCAAGAGATGGAAAAATTTATGTTGGACACACTTGCGGCTTCAATTGCATGTTGCAAAAGGCTCTCCGGGGTCTATGGAAGGACATTCGAAGCCTCGTAAGACAGCCCATGTGTACTCCCCTCTTGTAATCCCCCTGCTTTCCTTGTGGGGATTTTTTAGAAACCCAGAGGAAAGAGGCCATAATTCTGTCAACACCACACACCACAGGAGCAGGCTTGGGTCTTGATCCCTGGAAGCTGTGCAGTGGAGCTTGAGTTACAATTCTGCAAGAAAGCATGTGGCCAGGGTAGAGTAAGGGCTTTGTGCCACGAAGGTCATTGTCCCTAAGAGCTGCCTGAGGCAGCCAGCTCCCTGGTGTTGCTTTAATGATGTTCTGTGAATACCTCAGATCTCCAGGGAAGGAGAAGGGAAACAGTCCTTGCTAAATCCATGAGCTCAAGCAGAAAAAGTTTTCAGCTCTCTCTCCCAGCTTGTAGAATAATGAAATTATATGAGGTTTCGATTTTATTGTAAATCTCTTACTGTGTGGACCAAGTGAGTGAGGACTAAAGTCTTGATGTGACATGATCAGAAGACATGTGTATGTCAGGACTATTTCCTGGTGACCAGAGTGTAATGCTTACACAGTTTATCTTAGCTGTGGGGCCTGGAGGCAAACCTTAGTATCAGGGGTTTCTTGTACTCTGGCCAGTAGCTTCCCTGAGAGCTCCAGCAGATCAGTGGATGGAAGATAGTAAGGGCAAGAGTTTGTTTCCATGGCAATCTCCTTGCAGGGTGGCCAGAGAGAAGTTACAGTTGTGTTTGGTGACTCTCAACATTCTCTGTTTCTGTCTGCAACAAACTCAACCTTACCATACCCTCGAAGCACCAAGAAATGGCAGTGCATCATTGCCACTGGTCTTGAGTTGCAGAATTCTTCTCTGGTGTTGGTCGAGTCAAGAATTGGGTATACTAGTCAAATTGAGTTGACACTGGCTGGTCCTCAAGCAGTGAAAACAGGATCCTCTCTGTTCCCTGTGACTTGTTGATAAGAATGGGTTTCTCTTCATTCTGTTTTTAGTGTGTTTTTAGTGTGTTAAAACCCTTTGGTGTGTCAGTGATATCCAGGTTCCATATTAAAAACAGATCATTAGTATAATTGCTTGAAGCCTAGTTCAGGTTTACTTGATGTTATTTATTTTGGGGGTGGGTAAAAATGAGCTGCTATTTTGTTATTATGAAAAACAATGCTTCCTTTCTCCTTTTCATTCCTCATTTGTACATCATTCTCTGTTAACTTTTCATTGTTCAAATCTGGGCGTCTCTCTTCCTTTCTCAGGTTTCTTTCTGCCTCTCTTCCCATCCCAGTCAGATGGCCTTCAGTTGAGTAAAAGACTCAGTATTATTCTTAAGAATCTTCCATTCATCTAAGTTGGCTGACTGTGGTCTCCATCAGATACAAAATCATCCTGGCAAAAGCCAAGCGCTACATCTAACTGAAATACACTCAGCAAATATTTTCCCATATTTTTTTCACCCCAATCCTCCAGGGGAGACAGTGCATGGTAAAACCTTGCTCTAATTCCTTGTGAATTTATGCTAAAGCACGAGAGAGAAAACAATGAAAACAGGAACATTCATAATATAACCATAATGTTTTGAATGCTTCAGACACTCTGCTTAATCCTTTCCAAGAAGGATTTTATTTAAGGCTCATCTTTTTTGTGTAGTACCATCTTATGCTTAAGATAATTAAGACTCAGCAAGAGCGAAGCATGTTGAGTTAAGGGAAAAGACAGACCGTGAACTCAGGGCTGCTGGACTCTGAGGTCTGCATGGTTCTTGACTCTTCCCTACCTCTTCTATGTAAGGGAAAATATGTGCAACTTACTTAAGTTTTGAGAAGAAAGAAATGACATTCATCGAAAGCACAGATTTGGAGAAGAAGAAAATGTGTTTACACTGCCTTTGGTAGTACCAATCAGAAATGATGAGGGTAGAAAACAGTCATACAGACCCTTGTACGCTTTCAGTGTTCTCAAAGCTGATACTGGGCCAAAGATGTAAATATGAGTTCAGATTTCCAAGGGTGCATTTAGTTCTTTTTACACTAATCCTTCCCCTATTCAATCCTTCCTTCCTAATGTGTCTGCTAAGTGTGAGGGATTAACTTCAAATTCTAAAGATTATGCCTCAAAGGGTTTAATCCAGGAAATACTAAAGCTACAATTTAGTAGCTTTGATTGAGTTGGTATGTTCCATGGATGAACATACAGTCCTCCTCTGACATTTCCCAAACTCAGAAGCCACATTGGAATTGTGATATGATAATATGTTGGGAACATCACTTCTTTCCTAGTTCATTAGACTCTGGGTTGATGTACCTTCTGAACTTAGGACAATGGGAATCACTTGTCTAACAGGGACACACATAGCCATTCTTAAAAAAAATCTGATTCTCAGATGTCATAAGACTGGATTACATTTGTTTTCTGCACACCCTACCTCTCCCTCCCTAGTATGAACAGATACAGCCATAACTAACCTCAATTCTCTCTATGAGTATCTGGATAAAAGTGACCCAGTGAGAATGGCTGTTGGGTCTTTCCGATGGTCTGGAATACTCGTAGGCTAGTGACTTCCCACAGTGCCTTGTAAGGAACCAGTACTTGTTGAATATTTACAAAGTATCACACACTGAGTTAGGGAACTTCTATATTGCCTCCTTAATTCTTAGAGCCACACAGAGCCATCACTAGAAACTCCAGGTTAAGAGAATTTAAGAATCTCATTCAAGGTCAGATCTGAAATCAGAAGCTACACTTACATGACATGAAGCCAGTCCTTTACTTAGCTATGACCAGGCATCAGCACTGCTCTTTGGCAGGTTTGCAACACTGAAAATCTGGGCGTTAAATACTGTGTAAGGTCACATTGTAACTCAGGAATACATGCATAGACAGGTATACCCAGACACAGCAGTATGCCAAAATCATAACAGACTTCTGAGTAATTCTGAGTGTCATCTGATGGTTAGAAATAGATCATGCAGTAGCGAAGTACACTTTTTGAAAGAAAAAAAAAAAAAGAACCAAACATTCAGAAAAAGTGACTGAGCCTTTCAATTTAAAGCAACACAAGGAATTGTTATTAGTATTATTGTTACTCACAGCAGGCTACTACTGAAGCTTACCATTTATTTTTGGAGGTGTTCATGTGGGGCCCAGGATGTGCCAGATCTAGGAATCTTCAAAATAATCAGTGAGGCAGATGATCTGTAGGCTTGTTGCACAGACACGTTGTATACAGACGGTGTCCTGCCAGGAACTGTTAAAGAGCTATCTCCTGTCTCCACTGCTGCCTTTTTCTGAAAACAGCCTGACTAGTCAGGGGCAAGAATTATATTCATGGGTTTGCTGAAAATCATTTATGACTGTCCCTAAAAGCAATTGATGAATTCCATTTTAAAGACATGGCTCGACAAGTTCTTTCTCCAAAGGTAAAGAGTCCAGCTAAGATGACGTGGGTGTGTCACCTGGGGACTGAGATTCATGTAGGATAAAGTCTAAATGTCTATGGATCCTAGGTTTGACCATGTACTCTCTAGAAATTAGTTGACTTTTGCAATGTAGGAAAATATTCTATTGGATTTCTCTGAGGTCACAACAATTCTTGCCTTTAGACTTCATAGCCATGAAGTGGTTGTCAAATCTTACTGGATGATGCTATGTGCTTGTCAGGAGAAAGTACATCATGTGACATGCAGAACATGTGTTGAAGATCCTTTCCCACACAAGCCTTGGTGGCAGTTTTGTGGGGATCCTTGGCCAATCCAAGCTCTTTATGAAACTTTGAGGTAATTCTGTTTAGTAAAACCCTTTGATGTAAAATCACTGGATCCCAGGTGATTGTTAATAAAAAATAGGCAACAGTCACATGGTAAATTGTGTTATATTGGCTGCTTTATTGGGTAGAGGGGAGCTAGAGGTTGCTACAGCAAAAAAAAAAAAAAACAAAAAACAAAAAAAAACAAAAAAAAAACCCTTCATTTCCATAGTTTTGGACAGAAGCTGTTTACTTTCCATCTATGTTGTCTGTTGTTGTGTGTGTTTTGTAAGTGTCCTCTTCTGGTAGTTTTTTTTTTCTTGAGACTCCTCAGGATTCAGGTATCCAACCTTCTCTCTTTGTAGCTCAGTGGAACTGGGAATTCTTTGCCATCCATGGTAAACGTTAAAGATCAGACTCGAACATGGCTGCATCTTTCCCATCATATCCAACCTAAAGGCAGGAGAGACAGAAAAAGATGAAACAGCAAGCTACTGTAGTAAACATTGGTTTGTTTGTTTTGGTTTTGAGTGTTGTGATCAGAGTAGGGGTAGAAGTTGATGGGAGATCTTTGGTTTGGATAAGTGAAGGACTAGTAGGAAGAAAGGCAATGTTAAACCAAGTAGTATTACAGAAGTTACCCCAAGACACAAAAATCTCAAATCCAATGATTTGCCCATTGGAGATTAGCAAGGTTAGAACTGGCTAACCAGATTCCTAAATTAATAAAAATGAATAAATAAACCAACCCCATATAAAACTGAGGAAACCTTTTTTTTCATTTTGTTTGATTGAGTTGATAAAAGTAAGAAATAACACAATGTTATAGCTGTGTAGCTGTTGTGGGTCTTTGGTGGTTGGTAGGTAGGAGGCTTTTGGCTATAGAAAATTATGATATGTTTGCACCATCTAGGGCATTAGAGAAAATCAGGGAATGTGAAACAAGATTTTTATGTGTGAATGTAGATCTGAAACTAGATATTTATATTGGCAATTGTTATGTATGCAAACTTTTTTGGTACCAAGATTCCATTTCCCATCTCTTTATTATAGTAAAAGCATATAGTAAGATGTGGGCTTCCTAATTTATATGTATAGTACGGTGTTGTCAGCAGTGTGTCAGTTGTGTGTCATTCATCTGGGAATGGTCATGAAGATTGTTACCACATTTGGCTACTGAGAATAGTGCTGCAATGGACATGCGGTGCAAATATTGTCTTAAGATCCATTTTCAATGGCTTCTTGTAAGAGCTCAGTTGGATTCCTTGAACATATGCTAGTTTTACATCCAACCTAAAGCTTCTATTCAGTGAAGGAAACAATTAGCAGAGAAAAAGGTAACCTACAAAATACTTGCAAACAATTCATCTGATAAGAAATTATCTTAGATACATATGGTGCTATATTTGAATAACAAAATCATCAGCCTAGTTGGAAAATGGCAATGAACATGAATAGGCATTTTTCCAAACAAAGGCACATAACAGCCAACAGGTACATGAGAAGACACTCAACATTAACAACTATCAGGGAAATATAAACCAAAATCTCAGTAAAATATTATCTGATGGTCATTAGATCACCATGAACAAAGCCCAAACACCAAGAAATACCAGGAGTTGACAATAAGACAGACACATTTGAACACTGCCGCACTGTTTGTGGGAGTATATAGTGGGGAAATCACAGTAGAGGTTTGCACTTATTTCCTCTTACTAATTATAGCACCTTGAAAAAAATTTGAAAATGTTATGTGTCTCCCTTCCCTAACCATGATTTTTGTGTGATACTTGACTCTTAACTCTTGGAGTTTGCTGTAGTGATTGGTGCAGCAATGGCCTATTGGCTAAGCTGGTTGCTATGATGGGCTTGGAAGGACTAAGACTTAAAGTGATTCCCACTCCTATTGAAGAGCTGCCCAGGAAATGTCAGAAGCTCCATGGATTAGCCATCTAGTTTTCTGCATTTTCAAGCACTCCATCTCTTCTTCTATTCACTCTCTGTAGTTATTATCTTACATCCTCTTTATTTTTTACAACCCCTAAGACTTTCTTGCCCTCATTTCTCTCAATTATACTATCATATCTTCATCCACCCACTCATTAAAATCTGTGTTCTTTCCTCCCTCTTTTGTGATCCATATTTGCTGGCTCACAGCTCTTGAGCACTCATGGGCACCATGCTAACACTTCTCTCCCACTACTGTATGTAGGCAAAATTTCCTTCTCCCCTGAACTACTAACATCAGTACAGATAAGAGCCGAAATATCACCAGTGATAAACACTTGATTTGATGTGCAAATATCTGCTTTTTTTTTCTCCCAAACCTACTAAGATGGTGGTCTGTCTGCAGCATCTACTTGCACTCTTCTGCATGGAGATTAGCTTTTGTTATTCAAATTCGTATTGACACTAAATAAAATTTTAATTAAATTTTTTCTTTAAGTTTTTAATTAAGAATTTCATGCATGAATACTGTATTTACATCATTTCTATCTTCTTTTTCCTCCTTCCAATAGGCCTCCTTCCAACTTCCCCAGTCCCCCCATTCCCTCTCAAATTATTGAGTTCTTTAATTACACACACACACACACACACACACACACACACACACACACACACACAGAAAACAAAACAAACAAACAAAACCCCCAAACCTGCTGCTGCCATGTAGTGTTTCTCTTACATATATATGTTTAGGCCTCACCACTTAGGACAGGATAACCTATCAGGGAGCTTCTTCCTAGAGAAGAAGACTAATTCTTTATTTCTGTAGCCATTAATGGCCTATAATTCTTCATCTAGGGCTAAGCCTTATTAGACTTCCCTTATCTGCACTAGCATGACTTTGGTGTTGTAATTATGGGGGTCTTATTTAGGTAACCATATTGTTAAGATGTCATAGATGCAACTTCCCTGTCATTTATAGAAGACACTATCTTTTAGCACACATCCTGGTCCTTTGGCTCTTATCAAATCTTTCTTTCCCCTCTTCATCAATGTTCCCTTAGCCTTAGGTATAGCGATTATATTACAGATGTATCAAGTGGGGTTGGGCACCCCACTGTCAGTTGTCCTCTGCATTTCAACCAGTTGTAGATTTCTATAATTGTCTGTCTGCTGCAAAGAGAATCTTCTTTGATGAGAGTTGAGAACTCAACTTACCCACGTGTGTAAGTATAAGTATTTAAAATGCAGTTGGGCATTATAGTTGTTCAGGAAAGTGGCAGTAGCAGACTCTTCTCCACATTCCGTGGCCTTCCCCACTAGTCATCTATATTACAGTACAAGGTATGAATTCCTTCCTGACAGGGCTTGAAACCAAATTAGAAGGCTGCTAGTTATCCTCAAGATGAAATGCTGCTATTGAACACTTGGGGATATCCTGCTGTGATGGTCATCGATGTGGTTCACGGGCTTTACAGCTGGGTAGAATAATTGATTGCTTTTCACCTTTGGCAATTTTATAGCAACTTCTGATACTTGGGGGCTAGTCCTCAAGAAAGAGGCTTCTGGTCAGTTCCAGCTTGACTTTTCCAAATCCTTCTGAAGTATGTGGCATCTGCAAGAGTAGGGACTTACCTTCAAGATCTGGGAAGAAACCAAAGACGATGGCAATAACCAGTATTGTTTTGTGTGTTGTGTATTGGACTTCCTGGCCAACAATCCAAAGTGGGGATTTCCATGCCTGGCACTGTAGGGGGTTTGGTCCCTACAAAAACCCCAGTGCCAGGTCTATAGCTCTTTCAGAAGTGTTATCATTCCAAGTGCCATAATTTCCTATAGTACACACACACACACACACACACACACACACACACACACACACTTAAATATTATATATGTATTTTTTTCAGATTTTTAACATTTGAATTAGAAACAAGATTGTTTTACATGACAATCCCAGTTCCCTTCTCCCTCCCATCTGCCCCTACGACCCCCCCCCAACTAAAACCCTACCTATCACATACCCTTTCTTCTATTCTTCCCCTGACTCAACCTTTCTGCTCCCTCATGACTTCTGCATCCTTCCTCTTCTTCCCTTCTCATTCTGGTAGCTCCCTCCCCCCTCTTCCCATGCTTTCAATTTGCTTAGGGGATCTTGACCCTTTCCCCTTCTCCAGGGGACCATGTATGTCTCTCTTAGGGTCCTCCTTGTTTACAAGCATCTCTGGCAGTGTGGATTATAGGCTGTCAATCCTTTACACTATGTCTAAAATCCACATATGAGTGAGTACATATCATGCTTGTCTTTTGTGACTGGGTTATCTCGCTCAGAATGGTTTCTTCTAGTTCCACCCAATTTTCTGCAAATTTCAAGATTCCATTGTTTTTTCTGCTGAGTAGTACTCCATTGTGTAAATGTACCACATTTTCTCTATCCATTCTTCAGTTGAGGAGCATCTAGGCTGCTTCCAGGTTCTGGCTATTACAAATAGTGCTGCTACAAATATTGTTGAACAAATGTTCTTGTTGTATGAATGTGCTTCTTTTGGGTATATGCCTAAGAGTGGAATTGCTGCATCTTGTGGTAGACTGATTCCCATTTTCTTGAGGAGTCGTCATACTGATTTCCAAAGTGTCTGTACAAGTTGGCACTCCCAACAGCAGTGGAGAAGTGTTCCCCTTTCTCCACATCCTCTCCAGCATAAACTGTCATTGGTGTTTTTTATTTTGGCCATTCAGACAGGAGTAAGATGGTATCTCAGAGTTGTTTTGATTTGCATTTCCCTGATGGCTAAGGATGTTGAACACTTTCTTATGTGTCTTTCAGCCATTTTAGATTCCTCTATTGAGAATTGTCTATTTAGTTCTGTACCCCACTTTTTAATTGGATTGTTTGGTGTTTTGGAGACTAGCTTCTTGAGTTCTTTGTATATTTTGGAGATCAGCCCTCTGTCAGATGTGGGGTTGGTGAGTATCTTTTCCCAGTCTGTGGGCTGCCCGTTTTGTCTTCCCGACTGTGTCCTTTGCCTTACAGAAGCTTCTCAGTTTCAGGAGGTCCCATTTATCAATTGTTGATCTCAGTGTCTGTGCTACTGGTATAATGTTCAGGAAGTGGTCTCCTGTACCAATTAATTCAAGGGTATTTCCCACTTTGTCTTCTAGTAGGGTTAGTGTGGCTGGGTTTATGTTGAGGTCTTTGATCCATTTTGACTTAAGTTTTGTGCAGGGCAAAAGGCTTGGGTCTATCTGTAGTCTTCTACATGTCAGCATCCAGTTATGCCAGCATCATTTGTTGAAGATGTTCTCTTTGTTCCAGTATATAAATTTGGATTGTTTGTCAAAAATCAGGTTTTGTAGGTGTGTGGGTTAATATCAGGGTTTCAACTCTATTCCATTGATCTACCTGTCTATTTTTGTGCCAATATCAAGCTGTTTGCAGGACTATAGCTGTGTAACAGAGCTTGAAGTCAAGGATGGTGATGCCTCCAGAAGTTCCTTTATTGTACAGGTTGTTTTGGCTATCCTGGGTCTTTTGTTTCTCCATATATATGTAATTTTAAGTAAACATAAAATAAGGTTTATATTGTGGGAAATTACCAATACAGAGCCAAGTGGAAATATAAGGGTATTTAATAGGGAAAAACCTTACTTACAGAGCAACCTAGCCAGCCGGCGTGGCAGCAGTCTGTCCAGCAAGTACAAAAGTGAAACCGAAAGAGAAAACGCAGTCCCATGCAAGTATCACTCGACGACACCCTGACCACGCCCTCACAAGCGTGGTCAGGCACACCTGTAGCCAGCTCCTTAGTAGGCGTGGCTACAGCTTCCCCTACAGGTTTACCTATGGCTTTTTCAAACACCTTTACTGTAATTTGTCCTTTCTTCTTCCCTGTTACTCTGTAGTGCCCTCTTTCCCCCTCATCAGTTAAAGACTCCAATACTCCATCATTTACCCATTGATAGCACTTAGATCATACTGTCACCCACTCTAGAGCTCCTTCCCCTCCTGGCCCCCACACTACCTGTTTATTTTTCTGATTTCTGTGGCTATTCTACCTTACATACTCACACTAAAGATTCAGAACTCGGATCTACAAGGAAGTGAGAACAAGAGGTATTTGTCTTTCTGGCTCTCAGTTACTTCACTCATTATACTATGTTTTCTTTCCATCCATTTACTTTTCAATTTCATGATTTCATTTTTCTTTATAGATGGAGAGTATTCCATTGTGTTTTGTACACATTTTCATTTCTATTCATCAGTTGAAGGACATTTAGGTTGTTTTCATTCCTAAGCTGTTGTGAATAGAGTGGCAATAAACATGTTTAAGCATATATCAGTAGAGTGGGATATTGTATTTGGAGATATGACACGTGTGATTAAGTAAGAATTGCTCCATAGGCTCATAGATTTGAACACTTTGTCATCAGGGAGTGATTAGGTGTGGCTTTGTTGAAGCAAGTGTGTCACTGGGGGGCGTGTTTTGGGATTTAAAAATCTCAACCAGGCCCAGTCTCTCTCTCTCTCTCTCTCTCTCTCTCTCTCTCTCTCTCTCTCTCTCTCTCTCACTATAGATCAGAATGTAGAACTCTCAGCTACTCTACAGCACCATGCCCTGCCACAATGACAACAGTCTAAACCTCTAAACTGAACAAGTCCAATTAAATGCTTTCCATTTTAAGAGTTGCCTAACTCATGGTGGTTCTTCACAGCAATAGAGCATTGCCTAAATCATCAAGGAATGGTATGGCTGGGTTGTACCGTAGATTTAGTTTTAGTTTTTAAAGGAATCACCAGACTACTTTCCATTGTGGCTACACAGGTTTGCATTCTGACCAACAGTGAATGAAGGTTCCCCATTTCCCACATCCTTGCCAGAATTGGTTGACAATTGTTTCCTTGATCTTGGTCATTCTAACTTGGGTAAGATAAAATCTTAAAGAAGTTTAATTTATATTTCTCCAATTGCTAATATGTTGAACAATTTTAAAAATAGCTCTTACTCATTTTTTTTTTTTTCGTTTGAGAATTCTCTGCTCAAATTTGTAGCCCAGCCGTTGATTGGGTCATTTGTTTTCTTGATTATTTGTTATTTGAGTTCTTTGTGTATTCTCAACATTAATCTTCCTAGAACATTATTGGAATTTTTCTTTTTTCTTTTTTTTCAAGACAGAGGTTCTATGTGTAGCCCTGGCTGTATTGAAACTCACTCTGTAGAACAGGCTGGCCTCAAACTCAGAGATCTCGCTGCTTCTGCATCCTGAGTTCTGGGATTAAAGGCATGTATTGGCCATCATTGAGATTTTGATGGGGAATGTGTTGAATCTATACACCAGTGTTGTCTGGTACTATTCTTGGGGAGATGTGAATAAAAGTCTGCCAAAGTATGGGTACCACCGATGTCCAACTTGAGGAACTGTATTGAGGTTACTGACAAGAATATGGGTGAAGGATTATGTATAAGAATAGAAGCCAAAGACAGTTACATCATCAAAAGTCCATCCCAGTATGAGTAACAGCTCATGGAAGCTGGAAACCTAGAGTACAGTAAACAAACAACCTTCAGGCAACTCTATCTGTTTGAGAGTGTCCTTCACAGGAAGCTCAGTTGGTTTGAGCTTCCTTCCAGGCAGTGCAGCTGGTCTCTGACTTTGGCAGAGAGCTTGGATGATTGTAATGATAAATCTTTCCGTTGCAGCCACCCGAGCCCTAGTGCCATGGGTGAAGATGAAAAATTACCTGGGCACCGATGCGGCGGAGGAATAAATCCCACCCAAGTCCACAACCATCCTAGGTTTCCGAATAAAAATCCCATATTCTGACACCAAATAAAGTGGGGTGCAATTAATGCATACCGCAAAGGAGTCAGAGCAAGTTTGACAAACAGATGTTTTAATAGGAAAGTACTCACGCAGTCAGTCCTCTAAATCAGGCGAACCATGGAATTGAGACAGCCACCTGTGTGCGACCCTCATATTGAAGGTCTTGCTAAGTCACTGACCACGCCCTAGTGTGAGTGGTATGCGTCACCTGTGCCAGCCCCCAAGAGGGTGTGGCTAACATTTTTCCTACAGATGATCTCTGTCTTTTCCAGGTGGCTCAGCTGGTGTAAGCCTCTTTTAGTAACTCAGCTTGTTTGAGAGTCACTATCAGCAGTCCTTGATGTTTATACATGCTTGAAGAGGGAGAGGCCGCATGAATCTGGTCTGTTTCAGGGACTTCCTGAAGCTATTTCCTGAACTTAACCAGCCTCCCTGCATGATGGAATGTTTCATCTTCCCTGAGAGCATTCTCTTGTTTTACTTCACTTTTAACATTGTCTTTTAAAAAATTCACTTATTCTTTATTTTATGTGTGTGAGTGTTTTGTTTACATATATGCATGTGTATCACATGCATACATTACCTTTGGAGGCCTGAAGATGGCATCAGATCCCCTGGGACCTGGAGTTACAGACAGCTGCAAGCCACTGTGTAGGTGATGGGAATTGAACCAGTATCCTCTGGAAGATCAGCCTGTCCTTTTAACTGCTGAACAATGTGATCAGCTCTATAACATCCTATCTTTGCTTATGTGAGGGCTTATCTGGATTGGGTTAAGTGGAAAGACTCACCTTAAATGTGGGTAGTATTGTCATGGTCTGGGATCCCAGGCTGAATAAAAAGGAGAAAGTGAACTGAGCACACACATTCATCACTCTGCTTCCAGACTGGGGATGTAGTTTGACCAGCTGTCTGTATCTGTGACTTGCCCACCATCATGGGCGGTCCTCTCACACTGTAAGCCAAAACAAACCCTTCCAGCTCCAACTTGCTTTTGTTGAGGTATTCTATCACATCAACACAAACAGTAACAAATACAAAAACAAAACAGAACTGGTACTGAGAAGTGGGGCTGGTGGTGTGATAAACCTTACTTACTATGTGGACTTAGGCATGTGGAGCCTCTTTGTGAGAATGATGTAGTAGAACACTGAACTTCGGGGCTACAAAAGGCTTAGCAGATAACACTGCTGGGAGAAATATGGACTGTGGAGGCCTAGCTCAGAAGGCTTCATAGAGAAACAAGGATTCTATCAGGATCTGAGCTAGAGACCACCCCATGGGGTATTCTGACCAAGAACCAAGCTACATTCTGTCTCCATCCTGAGAACTCTGGATTTTCTTTGAGCCTGTTTCAATAACTGCCATTGATAATCTTTTCCATTGTCTATTTATTTGCTTGATTCTTCCATTTGTGGGGTCTTTTTCAGAGTTCAATTTTCTTGTTAAAATTTCTTTGTGTTTTAATTTTTCCCTCTAAATGTTGACTAATCATCCTCTTTTCTAGCTTTGTTGTCCAGATCCTGAACTGATTTCCTTATTTCCTTCATCTACTTGTTTTGAATCTTTTCATGTGGTTATCAATTCTTTTAAAGAGGACTCTGGAATCTTTTTTATAGCATTTCAGATATCTCATTTGGTTTCTGGTCTTGAGGAGCTCTGAGCTCATTGGGGTAACATAGTAGATTATTGTCTCATATTTTTGCTTTTCTCTGTTATGTTTTATGCATTTACTGGGTCAGATATGTCCTCTAATCCTCACCCCAGCCCCCTTTCCCCATTCTCTTTGTTTGTTTGATTTTATGTTAGTCTTCACCAAGATTTATATTCTCTACTGCTTTTTAGAGGGGAAAATGACTGCTGTAACAGGTCTAAGGTTTTAATAGCATTCTTGGTGTTAACCTAAAATAGAAGGCTCTGTGTGTATCGTGTGTGTCCCTGATAAGGCTCAGAGATACTGCTAGGGTATAGGATGGGGGACACATAGTTTTCACTTTTATTTTCTTTGTTAGACCTAAAGGTATCAATATTTAAGGGATGAGAAAAGAGGGAGCAAGGCATGAATGAGAAGGAAAGTACATGGGTTAGATGAGTCAACGGGTAGTAGAATATTGTGGAGAGATGAGAGAAAGAAAGAACATACATAAAAGCTGACATCAATGAGATGAGATACAAGTTAAAACACAACCAACAATTAAAATAAAAAGTTGTACATGATTTTAAAAAAATCAATGAAATGAAAAAGAAGGCATTATGACCTCAATCAGCAGTTAAACCTCATTAACATTTTGAGTGTTCTCCTTACCCTTGGATTGTCTTTTTCACAAGTGGAGAGGTGGACCTCCAGTCTGAGTAGTTCAAACAAGTTAAATCAGTGTGTCCATTTTCTGCCAGCGTCCCCCTGAGGCTGAGGGGGTGTGGAAGGCTCGCGTGATTGTATTTGTCTTCTCTGAAACCATATCGATAGTGTCCTAAGTTCTGCAGCACATGTGGTGCAAATCTGTGTGGCTTGCCCAGGTTAAGTCAAAGGTGAGGGCTGAGGTGATTACACCCTGGTGTTAACTCCTGCCTCCTGTGCTGCTATATTTCTTTGGCCTCCACAGCCTTCTCTGCTGGGGCCTTTTCTCCATGCATGCCATCTCTAGCCCCTTGCTGTATTTCTACAGCATTGACCCTCTCTGTATGGATATCTTGGTGCCTACCACTGAGACAACTTCTTTGATAGTTACAGTTGATTCAAGCCAGTATGAGTAAGCATGGCATGACTAGGTATTGGTAGGAGTCCCACCTAGCCTTTCCTTTAGATATTTCGCTTACATGAATATAGTCTATTATTTTTATCCTATTCTTTCTATTTGACTGCACCAATGTGGCTTCTAATCTACCACCTAACCCAGAAGTCCAGAAGATGTTTTCTTTTAGGAAATTGTGATAATATCTTTGCTTTACTTTGACTTTGATTTTTAAAAAGTTACTGTTGGATTTAAGCAGGTCTGTAGCTACTTCATACAAGGTTCATGTTATGAGTAACATTACACTGGTTTTGAGCCCAGCCTTCTGGGAGGACTACAAACTTCCATCCTGGTATCTTGTAATTCTAAGCCATTGAATTAAAAAGTACAAATATCTTGAAGAGTAGACAATGTGTAGAGGTCTCAAGAAAGAAGGCACATAGATAGATCCCAGTCAGTCAAGTTCAGTCATCAAGTCTACTTTTGTTTAGATAGCAACTTCATTAATGACATTCTCCTGGTCTGTCAAATCAATCCATGTTTTCAGTGCTGTCTCACTGATAATTCTAGCTGATATCTTACCAACAAAAATTTTGTCAACTGAGATCTTGAATCTATCTACCAAAAGCCATGAGATCAAGTAATGACATTTATTTTAAGATTTTCTCTTTTGGAATAGCTTATTACTTTATAATATGAGATGAACAGAATAGCTGACAATACTATTTCGATGGTAAACATTACTTGTTTATGGAACTGATCAAACTGAAAGCTGATATCGACATTATTCTAGGTATGCAGGAAACAGCTGCTGCATTGAAACTATGTGACTCTTAGTTTAAAAACTGCACAAGAAAAAAAAACCCATAAAACTGAAATGACAAAAGATAAAAAAATATTAGTGAAGGATTCAAGAGAAAGTTAATTGTTTCCTCTGCAAAGAAATTTTGTGTGGCATGGTTTAAAACCTCAACGTGAAATTTTCTGTAAATTCTGATTAATTGGCTCATCTGTGGATTCTGTAGTTCAGAAAAGCAGAACAGTTTACTCTCAGATGGAAGGATGGAAATCTTAGTGTGCAAACTGTCGCAAAGATGTGCTCATCAAATGTGACATTGATTGATTGATTGATTCACCAACTCCAATTGACTCATTTCTCCAATTTCAGTTGACAATTTGCTGCTACTAAATGATATACTAGTTCTTGGGAGAAGAGGGTGAGGATAAACATGGAATGATCCCACAACGTAGGAAATTGTATAAACATACAAACATAAATATTCTAAGAACAGTTATTACAACTCATACAGTTAGCTTTGTCTCTGAAAAGGTGGCACCTAACATCCTACATTCTCTTATCTCTCAGTCTTATACCCTTGACTGATAATTAAATCAGCTTCATTTCCTGAACAGGGCTTTCTTAAAGTCTGTCAATTTAGCAGGTCTTATTACCTCCTAATAGGTGTTCTGTGATTTAAAGAAATGAATTACAAGCTTCAGGCCATTTCTGAGAGAGCCAACAGCCAAGCTTTAACAAACTGCTGCAAGAACTTCAATGGGGGGAAAGAGTGAAGGGAGCTTTGTCTCCAATAGAACGTTTGGCACATTGTGGTTCAGATGTATTTGGAAGCCGCAAGTTCACTGCTTTTTCAGTCATAAAAGCACAAATAAAGAAAGTCTTCTGATTCCTCGGCATTCTGATTAGTCTGTACTGTTAGTTAGCTTTCATTTCCTGTGACAGAATAGATATGGTAAACGGTTTAAAAAGAGGGGGAATTTGTTTGTATTCATAATTTCAAAGGTCTTAGTTATGTTTGCTTGGCTTGGTTAGTTTGGGCTTGTGGTGTGGCAGAGCACCATGGCACAGACGGAGTGAGTGAGTGGAGCAACACAATGGAGCCAGAGGCAAAGAAGGAGCAAGGGTCCTTCTTCTTCTTCTTCTTCTTCTTCTTCTTCTTCTTCTTCTTCTTCTTCTTCTTCTTCTTCTTCTTCTTCTTTTTTTTTCTTTGCCCTCCCAAACTTTGTTAAGAGATTGCTGTTGAGAGTAGATTTCTAAGATGAGGTACGGATACAGTAGAGAAAAGCACACAGTATCTCCCCAGGCAGGATGAGCCAAGCACACTTCAAACCATAACAGCCCTATGGGTTTCTTGTCCTTCCCATTGCTGAGACACGAACTAGGATAAAGGAGATTTTGTTATAGTAGATAGCTATTACTTGTTTCCATCAGGATTCTGTGAACCTGTGACCTTCCTATGTGCTTTCTGCATGTGCATTTCCCTGAGCTCAGAGAAATATTGGCATGAATCTGTCTTCTTAGGCACATTGACATCATTCTTGTTCTCTCCCCTGTTGGTAACTGTAGCAACTCAACTATTATCCCATGGTTTCTTTCTTCCATTTTCTCTATGATTACCAACAAGAATTCAAAGATTTCAAAGAATCAGCCAGATGTGTGCAGGGTTGTATCAATGCTCCACTAGTGCCATTGCTGGAGGCTCAGCTGTCGTAAATCAGCTTGCTTGTATCTCTTGTTTTAAACATAGGAATCTGATTCCAGCTAGCTGGGTTTTGCTAGATTGTAGAAAAATGCCCTCAGAAGGACTGCAGGGAACAGGAAATTTATATATTGGCTGAACTTTTTAAGTAGCAGTCCACAGGGGTAATTTACATTAAAGAAAACCCAGCATGAGGCTGCTGTGGGATTTACAGGCACTTTTGTTAGAAATGAAAATATCATACTTCTAACCAAAATGGATTGAATGGTTCAATGCACACAGAGTTCTTTTCATCTGTAAACAGTTTGAAAAATCCAGCAAGTAAGAAATGAAACACTGATTTAGTGTAAAATTGAAACCTCTCAGATAAATTTAATACTCTTCTAGGTATCAAAGGTTTTTGTGTTCACAATACAAGCTGTGGTCTACAGTCCCAGGAACACACTGTCTTCCAGACATGGCTAGTTGAAATGCCTATGCTTATGAAGTTTGCCATTCAGTGGAAATGGGCAAAGAGTATTTGGCATGCAGCTACTCAGGATCAGAGCACACTTTTTAAGAAAGTCAACTTGGGGATCACATTGCAAAGTGAGCCTTGTAATTCCTGGTACTTGATCCTCACAGAACTCCCAATGTAGGTGTGTCTAAAGACCTCTGGGGACTAAGACTGGGCAATGGGAGGAACTGCTAGATGCAGATACAGATGTAGATGGCAGAACACAGCAGGCATTAGGTTGGAAATGGTACTGTCTAGCAGTTAGCTATAAAAACAACTCCTTGTAGCATGATAGTTACAATGACATTACTACAGGGGCCTTTGTAAATCATAGAGACTTAATGACAGAAATTGTTTAAAAATACCTAATTTTCAACAGTCTTTTATTAAATTTTAATTTCTCTTAATGCCTCTCTTCCCAGTTAGAAATCTAAATTTTATAGACTTAGCTTAAGTTTTGACTTAAGTTTTTTTTTAATTTCCTAAAACCTTTGTAAATATTCATATATACATACAAGGTATGCATGTCTCTGTGTTAATGTGTTACCATGGGATTTTAGTAATACATATTTTTAATTTAAGCAAAAATGAGATTTGTAAATAACAAGTTATAAACTACTAGGTGAGCCAATTTTCATGAACCCTCTTTGTTCGGTAGCTGCCTCTCCTGGATAAGTTGCCCTTTTTCCAACCCACAGCCATCTGCAAATCCACAAGCCTACTTTTGGACCATGACCTACAAACCTTAGTTTCCTAGACACCCTTGTAGGGTAAGTAAGTCACTTCCTCATTTTTTCATCTTCACATTCGCATCCCCTCATTGTGCCCCAACTCCTATGCCTGTATTTATGTCCACACCCCAAAAGCATAGCTCCAGACTGGTTGTCTTTGGACCAGCTTTCTTCAGGAATCACTTTTGACTAGTGAGATGGTTCTTTTTTCTCCCATCCTCCTCTCTGCCAGCTGCTATCTCTACACTCCCAGGTCCTAGCTCCAGGCCAAGGGTTTGGGAGCCATCTTTCCCTAGTCTAATTAAACAGTTCATTAAGCAGCTTTCTAGCTCATGTCATACACCTCCTGTACTGACCCAATCTGAGAAAGTCCAGATTATCAAATCAGACTCACAACTGAAGAAAGAAGACCACATGTTCAGGTCAAATCACAAAAAAAAAAAAACAAAAAAACAAAAAAAAAAAAAAAACAAAAACCTATGTGAAGGTCCAACACAGCATGTCTCTCATAAAACCCACTAGTTCTACATAAAATTTTATCTAATAAGAACAAAGTAGATGAATACCAGAGCACAGAATTTAAAAGAACAATCATAAATCTTATCAAAGAATGAAAGGAATTTAAAGAAAATATGAATGAACAATTCATTAAACTTAAAGAGGATAACAATAAATATTCGAGTGATGTTCAAGAAAATGTAAATGTATCGTTAAATGAAATGACAAAGATAATTCAGAATTTGAAAACTGAGTTCAGTAAAGAGATAGAAACATTGAAGATAGAAACCCAAGCTGAACTTAAGATAGAATTGAAAAAAAACCTTCAGTAACCTGGCTAGATGACAAGTAGAACAAACTGGCAGAAGATAGAACATCAACAATGAAAGATTAAGTAAAGGATCTAGACAAAATAATCAAAGAACATGAAAATATGTAAAAAGAACAGGAAAGGAATATACCAATGGAATTGAAGACACAGACTAACACAAATCCAATCATTATAGATGATTTCAACATCTCAATACTCCTCTGGAAGATCTGGACAAAGAATAAACAGAAAAGCTCCAGAAATAAATGTCATCTTACAACAAATCGACCTAACAGTTTTCTACAGATAATTCCATCCAAGTACCATTCTATTCAGCATGATATGGAAGCTCTTATAAAAGCTGGGCCACAAAACAAACCATCGCAAATCCAGGAAAATGGAAATGATTCCATGTTCTGTTAGACCATTATTCAATAAAACTTAAGGCTGACAGCAAAAAAACTCCAGTAAGCATATAAACCCAGGGAGGTTAAACAACTCATAATTGAATGATGAAGGTTCAAAGGAAATATCAAGAAAGAAATGAAAATATTCCTGGAATGAAATGAGATGACATGAAAATGAAAATGAAACAAAACCTCTGGGACACATTAAAAGCAGTTCTAAGAGGGAAGTTTATAGCCTTAAGTACCTACATTAAAAGATCAGAAAGAGAACAAATAAATGGTTTAATGATGAAACTCAAGAATTTGGGAAAACAAGAACAAACCAAACCCAAGCCCAGTATACAGCAAGAATAATAAAAATCAAAGGACAAATTAATGAAATACAAACAAAGAAAGCATTACAAAGAATCAATAAATCTGAGAGCTTGTCTTTGAGAGGATAAACAAGATTGACAGATCCTTGGCCCAACTGACCAAAAGAAAGAATGAGAGGACCCAAATGAACAGAATCAGGAATGGATAAGGAAACATTACAACAGACACCAAAAATTAAGAATATTAAAAGGCAATACTTTAAAAACCTGTACTCCATTAAGTTGGAAAATGTAGAAGAAGTAGAATTTCTTTTTTTTCTGATTATAGACATTTATTGAACTCATTTATTGATTTGACACACTTCCCCACTCCAATCTAGCACATGATACAATCTGGGTAGGCTAGGCACTGACACAGGAAATGATGGGAACCCACAGCAGGGGTGGGGGAGGGGACAATGCAAAGGGCACTGCGGGAGGGGCTGCTTGGGGGCTGGGGTGGAGGAGCCCCAGATGGCCTCTCTGGCAGGTGCTAGTAAACCTGATCCACATTCCCCCCATCCCTGCTCATTTCCCAGACCCTCAGCCAAACTCTCCAAGCTCCCCCTTCCCTGTTCCTCTCCACAGCCCTGCCTGTCACCACACAGTCTCCCACATAACCCTGGCAGTCCAGGACTGGAAAGAAGGGCAGGGAGAGCTGTCACAAACCTTGAACAGGGAGGTCTCTGTACCTAACTTTACTACCCTAAATCCTTCCTTCTTTAAGCCCCTCCCAGGCCCCAAGCCAATTCCAGGCCTTGGATGCTCTCTGGTAGCCCTTTCTGTATTCATCCAAACTGTCAAAGTTGAACTAAGAAGAGACAACTTAAACATGCCCATAACAAAATAGGAAATTAAAACAGTAATTAAAATCCTTCCAACTAAAATAAGTTCAGATATGGATAAATTCAAAGCAGAATTCTACCTGACTTTCAAAAAAGGTTCTAGAACCAACACTTCTTAAACTCTTGAAAAATAAAATGGCAAAAGACAGCATCTTTGATAAAAGGTGCTGGGAAAACTGGATGTTAACATTCAGAGAATAAAATTAGACCTGTGTCCATTACCCTTCATAAAAATTAGGTCAAAATGGATCAAATACCTCAATTTGAAACCAAAAACACTAAAACCACTACAAGAAATATAGGCAGTTTCCTACAAGATATAGGAAAGGACTTTGAACAGGATTCAATTTACCCAGGAATTAAAACCAAAAATTGACAACTGGGTCCTCATAAAACTAAAATGTTTACATACAGTTATGGAAACAATCAACTTAGTGAAGAACAAACCCACAGAATAGAAGAGAATCTTTGCCAGCTACTCATCTGACAAAGGATTATTGAAAATATAAAACGAACTCAAAAAACAAAGTTGAGAAAACAAATGACCCAATTTAAAAAATTGGGCTAGACACTTAAACAGAGAGTTCTTAATGGAAGAAATAAAATTGTTAAGAAATACCTCAAAGTGTTCATCATCATCAGAAATTAGGGAATTGCAAACTAAACCAATTTGAGATTTCATCTTCCCCTAATCAGAATGGCTAAGATCAACATAACAAATGGTGGAATTGTGGGGAAAGGAGAACCCTCATTCACTGTTCTGGGGGACACAAATTGGTGAAGCCACTTTTGAAATCAGCATGGAGAATATTCAAAAGACTAAAATAACTAGACTAAATTGAATAGACTAGAGTAAATAAACTAGACTAAAATAACCAAGACTAAAATAAACAACCCATATGATCCAGATATATCATTGCTTGGCATATGCACAAAGGGTTAGCCATTATACTCTAGAGATACTTGCTAACCCATGTTCATTGATGGCCTGTTAACAATAGCTAGGAAATGGAAACAATCTAAATGTCCTTCAAAAGATGAGTAGCTAATGAGAATGCTGTATGTGTATACCATTGAATGCTATTCAGCTGTAAAGGAAAATGAAATCGTAAAATGTGCAGGTAAGTGCATGGAGCTAGAAAAGACTATATTGAGTGAGGTAGCCCAGACCCATAAAGACAAACAATGAATATTCTCTCTCATCTATTGTTCTTAGATCCAAATTCTCAGATGTGACTTTCCAACATGGAGTAGCCACAGATAGGGCCTGGGTAGGGACTCGCAAGAAATAGGTGATAGGAAGTAGGAAACTGAAAATGGGGAAGGGGCTTCAGCAAGGGTGGAGGAAGGGAAGTCAATGAGGTAGGACAGATCAGATACAAATAACAAAAAGGCTGCTGATAAAGCATCAGTGTTTTATACTTACCAAAAGTTATACACAATATATATATGTATAAACATATGTATACACATGCATATATATATTTGCTATTAGGCTGGCAATACTCCACACAGGAATATAGACTAACAATCTAGTACCAGGCACAGATGTCTCCTTTTGAATTGTTGATCAGGGTAGTGCAAGTGACTCCCAAAAGAATATGAACTATTGGACCACAGCCAAAAGTGCAGAGAGACACTGGGCCACTGGTCAGGCATGGCTAGAGGCAAGCAAGTATGTTGTGGAGAGATGGGAGAGAAAGAGAAGTTTAGCCGTTTGTGTGCTATGAAGAGAGGCAGAACTGAAGACTTGAAGGTGGTGAGGAACAGCCTGATATGAGAGACCTGTGCAGTCACCTAAGGCCAGGTGACACCTGGGCTGTGTTGCCTCAGAGGCCATGTCTGGGCCCATGGCCCTATTGCAGGATGGGGTCTGTGTTGGTTCTCCTGGCCCATGTTACCACCAAAGGCTATGTGGATGCTTGTAGTCTGTACTACAACCTGAAGCCGTGTAGCTGTCTGTGGGCCACACTGCCCCTTACCAGCCAGCACTGGTGTTACAAATGGTGATATTTTCTTTTTGGAGGGTAGATATGGAGGGACTGGGAAATGAGTGGAATTGGGGTGTGTGATGTGAAATTCTCAAAGATTCAACAATTATGTTTTTAAAAATAATATTGGTGGCGCACGCCTTTAATCCCAGCACTCAAGAGGCAGAGGCAGGCGGATCTCTGTGAGTTCGAGGCCAGCCTGGTCTCCAGAGCGAGTGCCAGGATAGACAGAGAAACCCTGTCTCAAAAAACCAAAATAATAATAATAATAATAATAATAATAATAATAATAATAATATAGACTATTGATGTAGCCCTTGTTTGCCTCTCACAGGTTGAAGGTAAGCCTGTATTGTTGAAGGCACTACACACACAGGACACAGGACTCTGATAATTCAAGCTGGATCTGACCTGAAAGTCTCCTGCCTAAGGTCTAGCTTCCGTGGTTTCAGAAAACACTATGGAAGATGCCAGGGGAGGAAGCAATTAATAGTTCTATCAGTTGTGATCCATCTGAATCATAACAATGATCAGCATGGCAAGATATCCATAAAGGTGCAATATGTGGTATTTAGAGGTTCATGATAACCAACAGCAGTACAAACTCAAAGGAGGGAAGTTGTGCCTAGTATCAGAAACTTGGCCAATTTCCAGGATCTAGTGAGTTCATTAACCTTGTAAAAGAATCTCCTACCACCACTGTGGTAGAGCAGCATAATTTCTTACTACATTCTAAATCTTATCCTGGTAAGTGTAGCTACCTCCCATCCTACAGGAAGCTTCTCTTTACAGCAAATGGAGACCATCACAGAAAAACACAACTGGATGTGATGTAGAGATCAATGGATCATGGCAAGCCCAGCCCCAAGGATACATCTACACCTTCATCCATGTGGCTCAGGAAACATAGAAGAGGGGGGTGGAAAGATTGTAAAAGCCAGAGTACCAGGAAGTCTGCAGTGAAACAGTCTCTCCTAGATATGGCTGCATAAATAATATCAGAACACTAGCAATATAAATAGGCATGCTGGCATGGAAGGGGGGGATTTCCTGGAGTCCCACCCTTAGACAAATAGCTACAGTGAGAGAGAGGGAGAGGGAGAATTGGCTTTGCCCAAGAATGAGCCACCTAAGTGGCTATGCAGTACAAAGTGGTCAGCCCTGAAAATATATGCACAAACAACAAACTGAACTCAGTAGGTTATATTTTAGTTGTTACACACATACATATATAAATGTAATTAACAATAAAAAGAAAAGGATGTTATCAATTTGACAGTGGGTGGCATGGGGAAGGGCTGGGGGAAAGAAAAGAAATTTGGAAAGTGATATAATTGTATATTAATTAAACTGTATTAAAATAAACCTTAAAATAAGCTCACCAATACATAAATAAATTAATTTCTTGGTGATGACCTGACTTGGCACCACCAGAAAGGCTTATAGACTTACTAAAGCCATTCTGTAAAGAACCTGGTGATTATCTGTGTTGTCCTTGCACATAATTATCAGATGAAAAAAATGAGGCCTGAGAAAATGAATAGATGAGATTCAGTGCATGAATGGAATCAGTCTCAATGGAGGCTAATCTTTACTGGGAACAAAGAAAAATCCTCTGGAGCCAGGATTAGTGGAAACATTGTTGAACTTTGATCGTTTTCCTCCTCTTCTTCCATGATCACCTCTTTCTTTTTTTGAAATGAATTCTTCAAATGCAAGCCAGGCTGGTTTCAAACTCGAGATCCTCCTGCCTCAGCTTCCTAAGTGTTGGCCTCACAAGGATGTGCCACTATGCCCTGCTTCAGTCACATTCTCCTTGAAGTGAAAATTTCCATAAAGTTTATAAACCATAACCTGAGATGATGCCTTCTTCTGTCCAGTTCCTGTCTCTAGAAAAGTAAAAACTTTAACAGTTATTCAGATCCCCAGTGTTATTTTGAAGGTGACTCATTTGGAGGTACAAGCTCTAACACATGTGCTTCTCTTCTGTTAGCTTTAATTATGGAGGCTGTTTGAGGTTCATCTTGTTGGCTAGAGTGGGCTCAGGCCTTTACACGTGTGATCCACCATCACTGAGTTCTGCAACATGGCATTTGTGCAGTAGCTATAAATTTCTTTCTTTGAAACATTAAGGAAACCAAACATCATACTCTTTGATAAATTAAAATTATTTAAATAATACTCTTAAGACACTCTGCTAGAAATTTAAAGAAAACTTTGATTTTTTTGTAATAGCCAGCATTAAGTAGTTCAGGAAACATACAATAGCTTACCAGTTCCTCATCTTTTAAGTAAGCAGCATCCCTACTTCCATCTAAAAAAAAGTAAAAACCAGTTCTGTGTGTCTTTCATAGTATAAATCATTGTATTTTGCCACCAACTCAGCTAATTTAATACTTTAACCAAGCAGAGATAGCTAATTGTTTATCCCAAATCTATTTTCTCTTCTCCCAGCTGGGGGAAGCAATATAATTGGAGAATGTCATCAGTGGCTCCAGTGATTCAGCCTTTATCCTATCCTTACCAGCTGCATGGGGCACAGTCATGGCACCTGGAGTTCCTAGTCCTAATCCAAGCACGAGGAACTTTAAAGACAGACCCCAGAACTAAAGGCTAATGGGCAGAAAATGAGGCAACATGGATCTTGGTGAAAACTCTCTTTATTTGAGAGGAAAATAAATCTATACAGCTGTCAACCATTCCTATGCCACACTTCCCTTTCTGTGTAATAGTACATAAAAGAAATTTTTGTACTTAATTCACCATACTACACAAAATAAGCCCAGTTCAGACTAATAACAAGTTTCTGCTTATTGTGAGGCCTAGAATTTATAATAGATACATACATGGAGGCAGAAGGGAGAGGATAGAGACTGCCCGTAAGGGGTTGGGGGCAGGAAAGAGAGAGGGAGGGGGCCTCAAAGGGACAAAAATCAAATGAAATACTCAAAAGAAATCACCTTCATGAAACCCAGCATTAGAAGAGTGAATGAATCTCAATAAATACACAAGTAAATGAATCTATTATGCCATGATATGTCAAGTAAGGCATACTTTTTTTTTTTTAATGGTGAATGAAGTGGAAATGAGGAGTGCTTAAATGAAAATGTGTAAGAAGTAGGAAAAAGCTTCATCGAGACTCAATGGCACAAAAGAACACATGAGAAAATCCTGCTGCTTAGCTGGTTTGGGCTGAATCAAGAAACAGGTCCTAGACTCCATCACCCACCTTCTTCAGGGACAGAACCCAAAGTGATACAAACTTTCCAGAAATTGTAGAAAAAAAATCTAGGGAAGAGTTGCCCTTCCTCGAGAGTACTGAGAAAACATTTATAGAAATCAATAATTATTTTTTTAAAAATTCAACTGTAAAACTGACAACATGGCATGTCATCAAGCGTGCCCTCTTACCCATTTTTAAAGTACATAGTTCAGTGGTATAAGACACATTCATGCCATTGTGCAAGTCTCTAGAGAGTCTCACCTTGCACAATTGATATGATGGCCACCAGTTGGCGAAGTGTCCTTCTCCCTTTCCCAGCCTGGGCCATTGTCATTTTTTTCTGTCAATTCCCTTTCTTATTTGAGTGGAATGATACACTTTTTGTCTTTTTGTGACTGTATTACTTAACTTAGCATGACTTTCTCAATATTATCTTGTTTTACTATGTAATATGAGTTTCTTCTTTTTAAAACCTGGTATAATATCTGATTATATGTATATACCAAAATGTATTTATTCATTCATCTATTCATGAGAAAATGTAGGTGTTTTAACCTTTGGCTGTTGTGCGTGGTGTTCTACGCATATGGCTACAAGGTCTCCCTGAGATTCTGCTTTCAGTAGATATATTTCCACAAGTGGGATTGTTGGATTGTATGGTTAATCCCACTTTGAGATATTTCGAGGAAGCTCCATGCCATTTCCACAGCAGCTGTACTATTTTACATTCTCATCAACAGTGGCCAGAGACTTTCTTTTCTCCACATCTTCTCTAACAGTTAATAATTTTTTTGTCTTTGTTTTTTTTTTTTCTTCTCCAAAATGTTGTTAGTTACTTAGGATGCTTCAAGATTCCACCAAAATATTAGAGTTCTTGAAAATACTTCCACCAAAAAGTTGCTAATGGGATTTCCATAGGGATTAAGCTGAATTTACACACACCCCTAGGTAGCTGGAGACGGTGTTAGCTCAAATGTGAGAAGATGTATGATCAGTTCAGTGGAGAATCAGATCCTCCTTGGATGTGCTATATGAATAAGTAAGGCAGGTATGGTAGTTTAAATGTAACTGACTCCTGTAAGCTCATAAGGAGTGGCACTATCAGGAGGTGTGGCTTTGTTGGAGTAGGTATGGCCTTGTTGGAGGAAGTGTGTCACTGTGGAGGTGGGCTTTGAGGTTTCCTATGCTCAAGCTACACCCAGTGACACAGTTTATTTCTTGTTGCCTTTGGATCATGTAGAATTCTCAGCCCCTTTTCCAGCACCATGTCTGCCTTCATTTGACCATGTTCCAGCACGATGATAATGCAATGAACCTTTGACCCGTAAGCCAACCATTAAATATTTTCCTTTATAATTGTTACTGTGGTTCTGGTGTGTCCCCACAGCAATAGAAACCCTAGGACAGCAGGTGATTGTGCTGAGTGTGCCTTGTTTGGTGACTTGTAGTAGATGAAACTACAAGGACAAGGAAGTGTAGCGCTATCTTTTGTAAAGAAACCACAAGCTAAGAGGGGTGACTGTTCATGTGGCAAAGAAGACAGGGCCCGGAGCCTGGTAAAGAAAGGAAAATTTTGTGCATTCTTTAAATCATGAATTTAGTAGCTGTAATTCCTTGGTAGAAGTGAAGGAGGAATCATATTAAGTTGCATGAGAACAATAAATAAATAAATAAATAAATAAATAAATAAATAAATAAGCTGATTAGCACTTAGTAGTGTCTTCAAGAGTAACTTGGTGTGGAGGAATTGTTAAGGAGTCACAAATGCAGAATTTATATGTCAACTCAGTTATAGATGGCTGTTCTAGCTGGGGTTTTTTTTTTTTTTAAGTTTCCTTTTCTTTCACAATCTTGTCTCACTTGTCAAATGGAAGTGAGCTTATGCTGTATCTTTTAATCTGAGTGAGTCCAAACACACGGGTGTGCTCTAAGAGAACACATTATAAAACTCCTGCAGAAAGGTCACCCACTCTAGTTAGCAGTAATCTCTTCCTGGTGTTCCTTAGTATCTAAAGAGGAAACTGTTTTAGCCCATTCTGACTCTCTCTCTCTCTCTCTCTCTCTCTCTCTCTCTCTCTCTCTCTCTCTCTCTCTCTCTTCCTGTGTACATGCATGCATGGCATACACACATATCTGCAATCCATTTATTCAGTTCATTTATATATGAAACCACAAAATTCCTTGTTCAGTCTTTTTCAAGAGATTTTAAGACTCACAACTACAAAGTAAAAGATGCCTCATGATCTAAACTCTCAAATACTTTCTATTCCTTTCTTTGTGGGAGAAACTGGTATACCAGTTTGCCTTTCTTTACAATGGAAGGGAAGAAATTTTGGTGGTTATTTTTTCTCCAATTGAGGAAGTTTTGCAATGATTCCAAGTAATTATAACAATCAAACAGGAAAAAAAGCTGACATTTGTTGACGTTTTGATCAGTTGTGTTCTCAGATTTTGTTTTGTTATTTATCTATGTGTATATGTGTGACTCTGTGAGTGTAGAGGCGCCTGCAAGCACACACACACACACACACACACACACACACACACACACACACACACACACACACCCCTTAGGCTAGGTAAAACTGACTGCCGCCATGCCGGATGACCTGAGTTCAATCCAATACTTGCATGGTGGAAGATAAGGGCTACAAGACAGCTTCCACACGCTGTCTTCTGACCTCCCCATGTTTACCTTGGCATATGCTACATCCCCTCATACAAAATAAAAATGCAAAAATCGAATAAAAAGTTAGAAATGAAATTAAAATATATTTCCAGTTTCCCCTTTAGGTTTAATTTCAAACACAAATGAAATTTGCAAGAATAGTACAAAGAACACTTTAAAATCCTGCTATAATTTTTCCCCTCTCATTATCTCATATTTTTTTCTTGAGCCATTTGAAGGTAGACTATGTACATTATTGTTTTAATTTTCAATATTTCTTCATTGAATTTCTCCTAGAGACAAGAGTATTGTCTTACACAACCACAGTTCTCCTGTTTAGGAACTTTGACAGGAATGTATGGTGGAGGTATAATTTCAGTCTAGATTCCTGTTTCTGTCACTCATCCCCTGTCTTTCGTGGTTCTTCTCTGATCCTTTACAACAAGCTATCATTTCTTCTTCCTGGCTCGGCTTTGTCTTCCATGACTCTGACATCCTTTTGGGATAGAGGGTTTTTGTGCTTATTTGCTTCGTGTGCTACCACAGGATTAGATCTGAGTATGTCTCACTGGCTAGCAGGCTGTACAAAGGTCCTGGAGTGGTGTGCAGCATGGCCACCTGTTCCTCATCAGAAAAGCTGATGTTGGTCACCCAGTCTCTTAGATTTTTGGTGTGTTTTTTTTTTTCTTTTTATACCCTTGGAACCCATAAGCAATCTCTGTGAAAACATTATAGACTAAAAATGTATGGTTTTCATCAAATTCCAATTTGAATAGATTTAGCACGTACTGGAGATTCTTGCCTGAAGCTCTAACACTGGTGGGGAATGGAGGGATATTTAACATGTGTTCCATTCACATTCATAAGCTGACCTTCCTGTGCTACCAAAATACTTATTATCAGTATAGACATAGTTTCCCTATTTTATTGACTGTGCTATAATCTGTCGTTATGCAATTGTCCTAGATATAGACAATGGGAGCCTCTGCAAGATGAACTCTTATGGTTTTGTTTTTCTGAAGTTTATTTTTTAAAAACATTGGATTTTAGAGTTATTTTACAGTAAAACTACAAAACACAATCAATTATTTCTGCATGCCTTGCACTTATTTTGCCCAGCTATTAACATCTTACATGACTATAACCCACTTGCAGCAACTGAAAAGCCAGTATTGGCCCTTGCTGTTAATTGCACTTTATTTTTTGAGTCTCATGAGCTTCTTGCATTTCCCCTTTTGTGGTCCAGGATCGTGCTCAGGGCAACACATTATATTTAACTGTCTTGGCTCCTTAGACTATTGGGACAAGTCTCAGACATTCCTCACTTTGGAGAGTATGGTCCTGTGTCCTTTTGACATGCCGGTATGTCTATTCACTGACTTATTGAATACCACCTTGCTTTCTGGCACAAGATGATTCAGAATCCCTTTGTTACATTTCCTCTTTAATTCTGGAATTTGTCATTTCTGCAAGAAGCTCATGTTCCCTTTATAGAAAGTGGTATTTATGAAGAGGATATAGTTAAGTAGTAAAGTCCTTGCCTAGCATGCACAAGGCCCTGGGTTCCGTTCTAAGCATCATAAACAAACAGAACAATGAACAAAATTTTATTTAGATTCTTATATATGGACACTCAACAGTGTTGTTGATACTAGCCAACCAAGTGTCACTGATTATTAGCATATCAGATTTAGTAGGTATATATTACATATTGATGGAGTCACCACACACACACACACACACACACACACACACACACACACACACACATATACATTCAGCCCAACCCTTTGTCTACCTCCCTTCAACATTACAGTGTCCTTCAGTCATGATCACCAGTACTTCTTGTCATTTTCTCCATTTTATAATACTCATAAATTAATTTAAAAATTTCTAGATCAATAACACATACACACACTCACACACACACACCCCAAAGAAATGTGGTTCTGTTTACATGATCCTCTTTTCTTAGTCAGAAGGTATACCGCCATACACTAAATTCAATTGATTCTTTAATTAGTTCTTTCCTCCATTCAATGTATTTATATTAATTTTTTTAAAAAAAACCTTAACTCTGTATAATTGATATCAATTAATGTTTTACTTTACAGAACATGGGATGGCTTGTTTACTTGTAAAAACTAAATAATAGATGCTTTGGATTTCTATGGACCACACAATCTCTGTTGCTGTGACTGAGCTTTAGGGTTTGGCATGAAAGTACTTATAGATTGTATGTAAATAAATGAGAGTGACTGAGTTATAATAAGCCTTTACTTATAAAAATAGGTAATAGACTGCACTATGTCCATGAACCCTACTTCAGAGCACTAAAATGTTTCCCAAATGCTTTGGAAAAGCTATCTTTAGAATAATGTTACCCCTTGTTCCACCTCTTTTACCCTGTGACTTATGGTATTTTCCAGAGATGCTCACGCCTTCAGTCTCACATGCTGCTTTGCATGGTACATTGCTGCTCCTTCAGCATAAACGCTTTTAAATCTAGGTTACCCCTGTGACTTTACAAACCAATACAATATTTGAAAGTGGCCATGACCATTTGGGTCTTTCATTTCCTGACTCTTAAAATGCTCATTCTGAGAGGAGCAGCTACATTCAAGCCACACCTTGGGGCCTTCATGCTTTGAAGAAGTCCAAATTACATGAAGAGTCAATAACATCTCTAGTTATCCACTTACTCTCCACGTGCCTCGGGATATCAGACATGTGAGTGCAGAGGCCTTCTTGACACACTCCTCTTGCAGATGCCAGGCATAATGCCTAAAGTGAGTTGTCTGGCCTTCCGGCCATTCAGACAATCACAGATGAGGCTGTAAATGCAGTGTAGGACAGATGAATCTTTAGCCACTGTGAGAATTCTTGGACTTACTATATGTAATATTCTTATATTTCCACTAACTTGTGTGGAGTGTGGAGTAGAGATGTCTCACAAAATGTATTTAAAACCTTATTTATTTATTTATTAGTTCAAATTAGGAACAAGCTTGCTTCACATGTCAATCCCTTCTCCCTCTCCTTCCCCTTCCCCCAACCCTCCTCCAACCCCTCCTGCCCCCACCCCATCACCCTCCACTCCCCAGGCAGGGTAGGTTCCTCGATGGGGGCTCCCCAAAGTCCACCACATCATCATGGGCTGGGCCTAGGCCCTCCCACATGTGTCCAGGCTGAGGGTGCATCCCTTCATGTGGATGGGCTCTCAAAGTCCCTTCTTACACCAGGGAAAAATACTGATAGAGAAAATGTGGTACATTTATACAATGGAGTACTACTCAGCAGAAAAAAGCAATGGAATCTTGAAATTCGCAGGCAAATAGATAGAACTAGGAGAAACCATCCTGAGTGAGGTAACCCAGTCACAAAAAGACAAACATGGTATATACTCACTCATATATGAATTTTAGATAGAGCAAAGGATTACCAGCCTACAATCCTCTTCACCAAAGAAACTAGGAAGCAAGAAGCACTCTAAGAGAAAAATGCATGGACCCCAGAGAATGGAAGAGCCAGGATCTCCTGACCTAACTGGGAGCATGAGGGTGGGGAGAGGGAGCTGGCAGAATGAGAGGAGGAGAAGAGGAGGAAATGGAGGAGCAGAAAGGTTGAGTTGGGGGAAGAATAGAGGAGACCAGGATGAGAGATACCATTACAGAGGGAGCCATTATAGGTCTTAGGAGAGATCTGGCACTAGGGAGATTTCCAGAGATCTATAAGAATGACACGAACTGACAATCTGGGATACCCTAAATGCCCTTCCCCTATAATAGACTGATGACTACTTTATATGCCATCCTAGAGCCTTCATCCAGTGGCTGATGGAAGCAGAGGCAGACACCCACAGATATATACTGAACTGAACTCTGGAACCCAGTTGCAGAGAGGGAGGAATGAAGATCAAAGGGGTCAGGGCTAGGCTGGTGAAACCCACAGAATCAGCTGGCCTGAATAAGGGGGAGCACATGGATCCCAGACTGATATCTAGGAGTCCAGAACAGGACTGATCCAGACCCCTGAACATGGATGTCAATGAGGAGGCCTCCGAACTCGATGGGGCCCCTGGTAGTGGATCAGTATTTAAAATCTTTAAGAGGTAGAACCTCATAGGAGTTTATGGGTCATGTAGGAATGTCCTTCTAAAGAAACTGTGGATCCTTGGACTTCTCCTGATCATATTTTTATCTTTTTCCATCAGGTAAACAAGCTTTCTCTGCCACATGGCTTCAGATTCTGCATTGTAGTTAATTTTTAAGACGTTACCATTTATTTAGTATAGTGTCTGAGAAGACTATCAAGAATCATCTGACATGGCTACTAAAACATCCCTCTCTTCTCGAGTTACTTATCTATTCATATGCATAGGTGGAATATATGTGCTTCATATATTCCAACTATATAAAATACAATATTATGCTAATCAATGAATGAGGTAGCACATTACATTTCAATACATGTATAATGCATGTAATGTTCAAATCATATTAAATATATTTAGCTTCTTGATTTCTTCATGGTATAAATGGTTGATGAAGTCAACTTACCACAGAGACACTTGCACAATCTTGCTCACTGAATCAATATTCACAATAATTAAATTATGGTACCTGTGTAGGTGCCCAACAACAGAGAAATGGATAAAGAAAATGTGACATATAAATTTGATAGACTTTTCTTCTGGCCATAATGAAGCAATGTTCTTTTCAGGACAATTTATACAACTAGTAATAATTATATTAATTATATTAAGTGAATTGAGTCAGTTTCCGATAGAAAATGCTATTTTCTCTCATTTGTGGTTCTTAGATTCTTATATAGTTACATAAAATCATACACATACACATATACATATACATGCACATATATGACATGAAAGTAGAAGTTAAATAGTCTAGAGAAACAAAGGAGACTAATTGGAGGGAGAGCGATGAAACGGTGAGGGGAGGAAGGCATAGGAAGACTATGCTCCATGTGCAATATGTATTTGTAGGAAAAATCCTCATGTAAAACAGTACCAGGAACAATGAATATACATGATGAAAAATTTAATTTGTATTTGGTTTTTTAAAATTATGTTTATGTACATATTTTATGAAGGCTCTTAGTAGTTTTCCATATAACTGTTTAAACTATATATCAAGCTGGTATTCACCTGGGAATTCCATCTCTATTATTATGCATGCTGTCTAAGGAGGAAAGTAATCACCAATATTAGTCAGTTTCATCTTGAGAGCTCCATCAGTGTCTGGGTTGTCAAGACATGCCCGATGGTGTAATAGTGACATCCACCCTTGTCATGTTAGTTGAGTCAATGCTAAATATTTTAACCCCCGCCCCAGGATTGCTAACTGTCCCGCGCACGCTCTGTATTTCTCGCCAGCAAGAAATCATACGCAGGACACTCGGATCCTTCTGCAGACAAGCTTTAATGCATCTTACCAGAGTGGAGACTGAGCAGAGACACTAAACCAAGAAAACCATCCCTATATAAAGGCTGACCAGCCGCCTGGGACGTGTTACCCTAAGAATGGCTTCAGCTCCTCAGGCAAAAATGAGCCACGGGATAGGCAGAGATCAAAGGAATGGAGATTACCCAGCGCCTGTGAAGTAATTCACATCTTGGTGTCTTCAGGCACCATTATAATGTAGGAACCGGCTTCCTACATATCCCCCTTTTTTATTAATTAATGAAAAGGCTTTATATATTTTTATAAGCAAATAGGTCACCCAAATGTTGAGGGATAGAGGTAGAGGCTGAACCTTCCCAAAATCAAACATTAAGACTGTGTACAAGAGTCGCCCTCAGGCTGTTAGCTTCACCTGAAGCACTCTTGACCTGTCCTCTGCCGTTTTTCTGGGAAAGGGAAGTCTTGGGGCAGGTAACCCTTATGCAGGTCAACGTACCTCCCAGAGAAGCCTGCATAATAGGCAACTCTGTGCGATGCCTATGCTCAGCATCCCTCTTTGGGCTGCTCAGACCAGACACTCTACCCTGTGCAATGAGCCTAGGCTCCGGGTGTGCAAGAGCTGTCTGGCCGGCGGCCTATTGCTTAGCCAAAATATAAGCGCTTGGGTGATCTCTTGGTTTGAGCCCTGGAGCTTACATGCCAGTCAAAAGTAACAGCAATCCGCAAGCGGCTGCATCAAACAATTACACCCCCACCCCTTTTCTCACAGACCAGCCAAAAATAACAGCAATCCGCAAACGGCTGCATCAAACAATAACACCCCCACCCCTTAAGCAGTGACAATCTCTCCGCCAAGGGCAGGAGTTAATCTGGATAACAATAGCGGCTCTCAATTCCCGGGGGTAGAGGGTGGAGTTCCGACTTTTGAAGGTCTGTAGGGGCTCTTCGGGTGAGTCTTTCTGGGATCCACAGAGGATTTTCTTCATCCTGTGAGAAAACACAATATCGCTCCCCTGGATCTTATGAGAATAGGATCCGGGCTTCTCCAAAGATCAGTTAAGATATCTTTTCATTTTACCATTTCCTTTTGGTTTTTTAGGTTTTGAGGTGAGACGCTTGGCCCGAGCGTCAATGTTAATGAGGCTTTAAAGCCCCAGGCATTCCAGGCCTTTAAGAAGTGTTGAATAGCAGGCATGGCCTTTTCCCCTATCAAAGACTGGGAAAGCCATCTGTAATTTTCTCCGCTCCTCTGATGGTAAGAAGGAGTCGGTTCCAAATAGTGGGTGTGCTGATAGAAGTACACCCGCTGAATTAACAGGCGATGGCCTCATATTTGTTTTTACTTTTGGCAGCTCCTCCTCTAGCTCTGCTTCCTTGTTAGAGTCTAAAATCTCAGAGTCTGAGCTGCTCAGCTCCAAGGCTTCCAGTTTCGTTGCAGGGCAGAGGCTAGGTTCCGAGTCCTCATCTCTCCTAAATTTACCGGGGTGTGACCGGCCATTCCCCATTCTTTCTCCCTCCTTCTCTGTCTCTCCCTCATCCAGCTGAGCTGTTCCTTTTAAAACTTTATCTCTTGAGCTTTTAGAGTCATCAGAGCTATCAAGATTTAAAGCTTTATACACTCCCTTGTCAGTAGACATTCCAGGAGGTCCTTTTTTCTTATTTGTTGCTGTACACACTCCCTTGTCAGTAGACATTCCGGGAGGTCCTTTTTTCTTATATTTTATTGTTAGGCGCGCCCCATCTCTCACCATATTCGGTTTCTGATATGTAATTCTGGACTTCTTTAAGATTGCTGTAACAGTGAGAAAAGTCAAAATAGCTCCTAGTAAAAGCATAGAAGCCTCTATATTAACCTCCCACAATAGCAACATTCCCAAGCCAAAGTCCAGAAAAATCATACCTCTCCGAATTTCTCTCATTACATTCGGTTTCTGATATGTAATTCTGGACTTCTTTAAGATTGTCCCAAGCCAAAGTCCAGAAAAATCATACCTCTCCGAATTTACCATCCTGCAGTTCTGAATCCGCCCTGTAACCAAGGGGTCTCCGCGGTGCCGGAGATGTTAAGCTTCCCGGGTTTCGGCACCATATGTCCCGCGCACGCTCTGTATTTCTCGCCAGCAAGAAATCATACGCAGGACACTCGGATCCTTCTGCAGACAAGCTTTAATGCATCTTACCAGAGTGGAGACTGAGCAGAGACACTAAACCAAGAAAACCATCCCTATATAAAGGCTGACCAGCCGCCTGGGACGTGTTACCCTAAGAATGGCTTCAGCTCCTCAGGCAAAATGAGCCACGGGATAGGCAGAGATCAAAGGAATGGAGATTACCCAGCGCCTGTGAAGTAATTCACATCTTGGTGTCTTCAGGCACCATTATAATGTAGGAACCGGCTTCCTACAGCTAACCTTAGGATTAACTGAATCCATGTGGCAAATAAGTCAAGAAGGTGTTTTTGAAGCATTATCAGCAGCAAAACCTAGAACATAGTCAAAATTAGAAAAAAAACAAATCAGAATAATGCCCAAGAACGTTCATCATTTCAACCAAAATGCAAAGAGGTGTGAGGACATAGTTTGTGATTTAGTGTCTGAAAGATACTGGTTTAATTTGGATCTTGATCATCCCCCCAAAGGCCCATATATTAGTCCCTAGGTAGGTACAGCTGGAAGTTGTACCTAGGAGGAACTGTATGGGTCATTGAGGACATACCCTCATCGGGAACAGTAAGCATCCAGTCTCTTCCACTTCTTTACTTTTACTTGCTGGCCATGAAGGACATGAAGGAGATAGTTTTAATCCAGTAGGGTGATGTAACCTCATACCACATTCCTCTAAAGCAATGGGGCCAATGAACTGTGGGCCAAAGCTTTAAAAGACAGGAGCTTAAATATGCTATATATAAGCTGAACCTATTAGGTATTTATCTATGTGCATGTGTACATGCTCATTGTGTGTGTGTGTGTGTGTGTGTGTGTGTGTGTGTGTGTGTACATACCACATGGAGAGTCTAGAAATAGATTCTTAATCACTCCTCATTTTATTTTTTTGATGTAAGTGACCATAGCTCCTCTTATAAAGGGAAGCATTTAATTGGTTAATTGCTTACAGTGTCAGGGTCTTAATCCATTATCAATATGGCAGGAGCATGGTTGGCACAAAGGCAGACACAATGCTTGAGAAGTAGCTGAGAGTTCTGCATCTGGATCTGCAGGCAGTAGGAAGAGAGCAATGCTGACCTTGGCTTGGGCTTTTTGAAACTTTAAAGTTTCACACTTAAAGTGACACACTTCCTCCAACAGGGCCACACCTACTCCAATAAAGCCACACTTCTCAACCCCTCCCAAGTAGTATCACTCCCTGGTGACTAAGATTTCAAATATATGAACCTGGGGGTAGGCATTCTTACTCAAAGCAGAACATTCCACTCCCTGCACCTCAGGGGCTTCTGTCATATCTTAATGCAAAATAGCATTTAATCCAACTTCAAAATCTCTATAATCTATAGCAGTATTAACACCATTTAAAGTCCAAAGTCTTTTCTGAGAATCATAGCAACATTTTAAATGTAGCCCAGGATAAAAATCAGAATCAAAAATCAAAAAAACAGATGACATACTTCTTACACATGATTGCAGAATATACATCACTATTTAAAAAGGGAGAAAGGGAGCATAGTGGGGAAATACTGGGCCAAAGCAAGACTAGAAACCAGCCGAGAAAATTCCTAACTTTTCACCTCCATGTCCAATGTCAAAGCACTCTTCAGATCTCCAACTCCTTTTACCTCTGTTGACCACAACACATTTCTCTTTCTTGGAATGCTTCCTTTCCCTGTTGGCAGCTTTTCTTGTCAGGTATCCCTCAACTCTGGCATCTCCAACATCATGGAGTCTCCGACACAATCCAGGCTTCACCTTCACAGTTTCATTCAATGGCCTCTCTGGGCTCCCCTACAGGGACATATCTGACACACGCCTGACCTCAGTGGCTTTTCCTAATCATGAAGGGAGATTCTATCACCCCTTTATTGCATCCTTGACTCTAAAGCCAGAACCACATGACCAAAGCTGCCAAGTTCTGCTGCTTGCTCAGGCTAGAACTTGGCATCCTTATTCAAATACATGCTCACCATCTTTCTGTTTTCTATGGTTGCCTTCACTACTTAAGGATTTCTTTATCTTCCTTTCAACTTGGAAACTCAACTAGGTTGGGTCTTTCCCTGCAGTTACCACTCCGTTTATTCCATTTAGCAGCAGGCTTTTCTTTCTTTCTTTCTTTCTTTCTTTTTTATCTCTTTGAGCACAGGACTTTGCATCATTAAACTCGGTGCTCCTTTTCTTTTCAAGCTCTAAGTTTTGTATTTTTTTCTTGCTCAACTTGCCCCTTTTCATTATAGATGTGTGTATGAGTGTCCACTAATAACTACACAACACAGTCAATACCAAGGCTGTTTTGAAATCTCCTCTGTCAATGCCATTGATTAAAAACTCTTCATTTTAGCCTCAGGCAGATTTTTAGGACAAGGAAAAAACCATATTCTTTGCCAAAATATGCCAAGAATGATTTTTAGGCTCTAACTAATACTCTTCCCTTCTGAAACTTCTTGAGAGGGGCTCCTAAAGTCCACATCACCCTCAGCACCACTGTCTTCCATGCTTCGACTAGGATGGCCCATTAAACCCACTTAAAGCATTTCAGTACTTTCATCATCCAAAGTTCCAAAGTCCACATTCCAACAAGCATCATGGTCCAGCCCATCACATCAACACCCAACTCTTGGTAAAACTCTGTCTTAGCTGGTATTCTACTGCTGTGAAGAGACACCATAACCTTGTCAGTTCTTCCAAAAGAAAACATTTAATTGTTCATTTGCTTACAGTTTCAGACGTTTAGTCTAGTATCATGGTAGGTGACCATGCCATCCACACAGGCAGATATGGTGCTGGAGAAGTATCTGAGGGTTCTACATCTGAATCTATAGCCAACAGGAAGAGAGCAACATTGAGCCTTCTTTAAGTGCCATACTTCCCCCAGCAAAGCTATACTTCCCAACCCCTCCCAAGTAGTGTCACTCCTTGATGACTAAGTATTCAAACATATGAGTCTAGGGGGGTCATTTACACCACCACAGTAGGTATCTCACTGAACTTGGAATTTGGGTAGGCAGATTAAACATCATACCCCTGTTATTAAAGTGTATATGCAAGTTATCACTCCGGGCTTTGCTTATGTCTTTTTATTTTCTTTCTTTTTAAACTTTACATAGATTCTAGGAATTAAACTGAGGTCTCAGGCTTCCATGGAAAGCATTTTACAGATTACTTCATCTCTCTGTTGATACCTTATGTATTTGTTAGAGTGATGGAAGCTGATACCAAACACTACCAGGTTGTATATGAGGATGAGGTTGCCCATGGAATGCAATTAGCAAGGTGTATAATTCTATTGTATCTTAGATTTAGCTAAAACCAAAGAGTTCAAGCTCTTTCTTCTCCATGTTGCTTAATACAAAGGAAAGATTGAGTTCATAAAGTTCACAAAGAATGAAATGATCACTTTAAATTTTTATGACAGCTCCATATTTCAACTCATTGGATACTTTTTGATGTTTAATATGATACTTCATTTCAAGGTTTCCAATTAATAATATCATTTAAATACTAAATAGACATGATTATTTAGATGATCATTATACTCAAAAGTCTTACAATAGTTATTATACTAACAAGTTAATATAATATAATAATAATATAATATAATTAAGTTAATGGTAACCGTGGCCCTAAAATAACAATAAGATAACAACTAAATGTATGCTTCCCAGTCAATCCCTAAAAACATGAAAAGTTGACAATGGAAATTTTACAGAAATTTAAGGTCAAAAGGTAACAACAAATGCATAATAACAAATGCATAACAACTTCTCATGTGCCTAACACCCCTCCAAGCAGTGGGCATACACTGAAAGATTTTGAAAAGACCATTCAGCAAAATAATTGATGTTCAGTTTTAAAATTGACAAAATATAGCCAAATTATCCAATAAAGTAAGGCTCTACTCATAAGAAGACAGAAGCCCAGAGAACAACCATAGGTTGTAAGGCCGGACATGTCCAGGAATATTTACAGAATGCCTTCTAAGGAGGAAGTAAGACAGAAAGGCAAACAACTCAATATTACATAAGCAATGCTGTGTAAGACTACATAACATAACTGAAGGAGTGGATAGTCCCACATGGGATGGAGGTGATGACTTCAGAGGAGCAGTGACATTTGAAAGGACAGGGATTAAATGGGTTTCCTTAGGCCATTGAGTTTATATGAAGACGTTAAGGAAATGGAAACACTTGAGGGTGTTCCTTTGAAATAGAAAGAAATATTTGAAAACCAATTTCTTCTGCAACACATGTCCAAATTAAATGGTGCTTTCCATTTTCTTTAAGACAAGGTGGTCTGACAAATTCTTTGTGTGAGCAAAGGCACCCATGCAATGTTGATAGTTCCTGCTAATCAGCTCATCTACAGCATTCTATAGAGTTCTACTCCCACCAATGAAACTATGCACTTACCTAAGTCAGTTTCACTGGTGCTTAAATTGTATGTGACAGCTGTCTTATCAAAATATGTAATTTGAAAAAAAGCATTGTACTTAGTAATTAGCACTTTATTTAAATATTGTGTAAGTCAATGAAATGTGAAAGAAATACTTATGAATGTGTATTGGTGCATTTGACTTCAGAAAAATCCCCAATTTTAAAATGTTCCCCAAACTTTTATTCATTGCTCTATACTCATAATTCAATATTATATTTTGTAACTTGCCTGGAGGAAGTATAATTAATGTGTGTTAGTTACTTTCCTATTGCTTGGACAAAACATCGTGATAAAGGCAACTTGTAAAAGAAAGCTTATTTCACCTCCATAACCAAACATGGGTTGTGTAACTATGAAAAATTAGTCTGGGAAAGCACATGTATGTTTTTGTTGGTGAATGAAATGAATGACTGAGAAATCTTTGGAATTCCAATGTTGAGGTCTGGCAGCTGCACTAACCTATGGGTAGAGGTGTATGAATTTAAAGGGAAGTTTGATAGTGTGTCCATTTAGCAAAATAATAATAGTTGGTTCTCACCTGGGCCCTGTAAATTCCCAAACTATGGATTCTTGCCCAGATTTTCAGTTCATTTCCTCCTGTGGAGCAGTTTTAATCCAGCCAGAAATTAGTTGGTCACTCCCATAGCATTCATGTTTCTATTGCATCCCTGGACATCCTCGCCATGTCAGCCATCATTATATTTTGTGGAGTTCACATCTGGGTAGGATTGCTGATCACTATTTCCCCTCTCCAGCCTGCATAGGTCAATACTATCAGAGCTAGCCAGCAAGCAGGAAGCCTCCCCACCAACAATCCTTTTCTAGTTTCCTACATTCTACAGGGAGTCTAAATTAAACACACAAATATAAAGATTTGGTATTAAGATCTGCATTTGATTAAAAATATGTGACATTTGTCTTTCTGGGTCTAAGTTACCTCACTCAGTAGGATGTTCTCTATCTATATCCACTTACCTACAAATTTCTTAATTTTATTTCTTTTACAGTTGAATAAAATTCCATTGTATATAGACATCATATTTTCATTATCTTATTCATCAGCGGATGTACCTGAAGGCTGTTTCCTTGTCTTAGCTATTGTGAATAGAGAAAACTTCACCAGAGATTTATTGTGCAGTGGATTGTTGACACGGAAACTCACAGCTGGTCTAAGTACAAAGAATAAGTGACTGTGGAAGAAGGTTCAGCCACAAAATGAACCATCAATATTACATCCCCCCGCCTTAAACTCATGGGCCATCACAGAAGAGGATGCAGGAGGACTGTAAGAACCAGAGGCCAGGGAGGACCATATTGAAATAGTCTCTTTGAGACATGACAAGATGGCTGCATTCATGAACTTATAGCAGCTGTGATGGTCTGCACAAAATCAAGCCAGTCAACATTCTAGCATAGAATGAGAGGTTCATGAACCTTCTCCTCTAGCTAAGAAGCCACAGATAGCTTCTGGGAGGAAAGAGTCAGTTTTCTTAAGAGTTGACCTACTCCTAATTGGTCAGCCATGCTCTATTGGATGCACTATACCCAGAAGTATATAAGTAGCACAAATTTGAGTCAGTAAGTTACAAATTAAACAAACAAACACACATGAAGTTAGATAGTGAAGGAGGTAGGCATGGATCTGGGAGGAGTTAAGGAGAAGAATTGGTGTAAGTATGATCAAGACACATTACATAAAATTCTCAAAGAATTAATAAACATATTTATTAAAGATCTGACCGCCTGAGAGCAGGAGAATTGGGTGTATTGTGTGAACTAGCTGAGGCAGTGCTGGAGAGCTCGCCTGGGTAGTGATGATGAGGAAAAGCTGGTGGGCTGACCAACACAGCTACCACCCAGGCTCAGAACCAGGGCTGTGAGCAGGCTCAACCCAATTCCACCAAATCTATGAACTCTTGGAGCATGTGATGGGAACAAACTTACAAATCCAAGATAGAAGGATCTCCATGACACAGGACAACAACAGGATATCCAAGGAGCCCCAGTGAGAGCCCATTACCATGGTGTAGCAGAAACAAGAGATTTAGAGCTAGACCAATGATTCATGGCAATGAATACTTACAAGTAAAGATGAATGGACTAAAGAGTAAACTGTGTGTCTCAATGGGCCACATGACAGCTGATAGCTTCTATGACAAAATCCTTCTCCTTCTCCTTCTCCTTCTCCTCCTTCTTTTTCTTTTGGTTTGTTTTGGTCTTGGTTTTTCTTTTAAATCAAATTTTGTTTTGGAGGGTTGCAAGGGCAGAGGGAGAGTACCAGGGGGATAAGTGGAATCTAAATGCATGAAGTGAAATCTATAAAGAATCCATAAAAGTAAAGAGAAAAAAATAAGACAAAAATAAGGAAAATACATAAAGTTTTATAGAATTAATAAAATCTATATATTAAAAGGATAAATATATGGAAATCATACTTTCTTTTGTTGTTACTATATTGTCACCTTATGTTTTACTCCTTTTATTAACAACTTTTGGACAGTTGCCTTTGATTTGTGAATGATGCCACTGGAGTATATGAGCTGATAGCTTCCATGTATATCTGCTGGCACCATGTATATCTGCACTGTGCAGTCTGAGATTCTCAACCTGGTTTACAGATTTGGTGTTACTGTACTGAAATCTTTCAAATCTTCTCTTTGAATTTATATTTTGTGCATTAAGTCTTTTGTGACAAGGGAGCATGCACATCAGGAAAAGAGATACATTACACAAAATGTGTTTTCCATAATGCCTAGCAATCACATTCTTGTAGTTTCAGTGAGACCCATGAAAATAAAACTGGTGGACCCTGACTACCTGGAATTAAATGAAACCAAAAGTGGATACAAAGAAAGCTCATATATGCATTAAGAGTAAGAGGGGACACCGAAAAACCTAGAAGTCATGTTTTGTGCTCCATTGAATCAGAACTAGTATTGAATTAACGAAGCCAATGACATTTTAAGTAACAAAAAATTCTGCTACAGAACTCTATTGTGATCAGAATGATGACTTCCCACTCACAAAGACTGTATCTTATTGCCTAGAAATTTGTATATATATTATGTATGTAATATGTATAGTTATACATTATATAGCATATAGGATGTATTATTTAGGTATAGTCCCTGGCCTCTGGTTGTTACAGTCTTCCTGCCTCCTCTTCTGTGATAAATATACATACATTCACATACATATATAACCTAAAATATACATAGGCATATATATGTATATATATGTATTTATATACATATATACATGTTATAGAGAAAAGTTAGAGATTTAACAAGCTAATGTTGAGGTGATAATATTACCCTGGGTTATATGACATTCATGGTGGAATTGTAAAAAACTTTGTGGGTGAAATGAGAGGAGAAAGAATGAGAAAGCTGGCAGCATGAGTAAGAATTGGCTAAGTGTGAAGGGTCCTCCAAGAATTGGAAAGGAAAACAAACATCATTCCCTAGAAAGCCCAGAAGGGAGACAGACTCCAAACACATCAATCTTAGACTGGAAGACCCATTTGAGACCTCTGACCCTTGGAATTGTAAGAAAGTAAGCCTGCATTATTTTAAGGCAATAAGTTTGGGTTCCTTTCATACAATAGTCATAAAACACAACCGTAAGTCCTAGCATTGTTTCTTCCTCAGTTACCTTCCTCTATTAGCTAATCACTTATAGTGACACTGATGAAATGAAAATAAAGGTAGAAAAGCCCAAGTCCTTTCACTGTACTTCTTCTTCACCACCAAAAGAGGAGGTGTTCATAGAACAAGCACACCAAGCAGTAAGATGAAAGCAGTAGAGTGTCTGGGGTGTGGCTTAGTAGTGGAGCATGCCCAGAACCCTAGCTTCAACCCCCAGCATTCCACAACAGTATACAACAACACAACAGCAGCAGCAGCATGCTTCTGCTGTTCTGGGTAGAATGGAGGAGAGATGTTACACACACGGTGTAGCTTGGAAATTGTGTAACTTAGATGATTCTGTATGTAGACAAATGTTCTTAGGTTTACATTCAAACATGGAATTGGCAATTATTAAAATGGCAAGTTGGGCATGTTCATTCACATTTGTCATTTTAGCCCTCAGAGAGCCGATGCATGGGGAATGCTATACGATTATAATTAGTTTCAGAGCAGCATGGGCTACAGGGTGAGACCCCTTCACAACTACCCATATGGCATGTATTCAGCAAAAATCATTCTAAGACTTAAAATCATTTACATAGAATAGGAAGTGGAAAATCAAAGAAGCTGGAGTTGAGTGTTCACAGAAGAAAGGAAAGTTCCCACATAGAATGTCACTGGTAGGATGGCTCCTTGCCTTGTGAACAGGATCTTCACCATCTGAATCCGCACTTTGCTCTGCAATTTATGGAGCTGACCTTGACCCAGGAGTCAGTCCTAAAACTCCTGCTACTACAAAAATATTTTATGAAAACTCTAATAAAGAGGAAGACAATCCCAGAATCAGACACAGGTAAGTTTCATCTTTGTAACTCAGATATACCCAACAGGCATTTTTACCCTACTGGAAATGCACCGTACCCTACACACTTCCCTCAGTTGGCACTGCAAGTTTGATAGGTTTGTTTCCTTATCCTTAATTAATTATCCTTAATAACTCCCAGTGTAGCAGCGCCTATGAGGAGGACTATTCAAGGAAGACTGACCTCAGGATCCTCGGAGTTCCTTATGCCTAAGAACTCTGAGAAGCCTACTAAATCCATTTCTTTCTGCAAAGCAGTTACTCATTTTGGGGTATTTCATTTGGGAGTAGATACAATATTGCTAGCTCATTTACTCAAGCAAAAATATCCTCTTACTCCATTAGAAGCTTTGTGGCCTCCTAAGACACCTTTGGTGTAGGCAACTCATTTGTATCTCTTTCTGAAGTCCCTAGAGCCCCTGCTATACACAGGAATCACCCCCCCTGCCTGCCCAGCAGTCTGCCTTCTGATCCCATCGACAGTCTCTCAGAGCATACATCTGGTTTCTCTCCTCAAGTGAACGTGGAGAGGGACTTAAACCCATCTTGATACTGGAAACCCAAAACTCCAGAAATCAAAGGGAAATGTTAGATTTTCAATCCATTTGGAGACTCTCCTTAGGCTATTCTGACAGCAGTTAGCACCCAGGTGACTATTCTGTGACAATCAGATATGCTATAAAGCAATTTAAGGTAGATTAAAAATATGCTTACAGAAACAAGCCCATCTATTTTTATATTGTACTTTACCCAAATGAAAAATGGTCATGCTCCCCAAACTTCAGATATCTGGGCCATGTCCTGTCTGTACAACTTATGGTTGGTTCTCCTCTCCCACCTTTCCGTGGTTTCCTGGTATCAAACTCAGATCATCAGGTTTATACAGCCAGCATCTTTTCCCACTGAGTCATCTCATTAGACCACCTCTGGATTACATTTATCTCCAGATGCTCCTGGCCCCCACAAAAGAGGACTCCAGCAGCTTCCACAAGCCTGCTTGCAGAGCTACTGAGAGAGGAGCCTCTGGTAAGCACACAGATGGGAACACTGGCAGGAGACTGGAGAGGAGTTGGGGTAGGACGTGGACATATGAAGAGATTCCAGCTCCAGGGTACAGCTGCATTGAGTGGGTTGAGCAGTCTGTGCCTGCTGCTGTAGGAATAGAAGAGGGTCAATCTAACAGGACTAACCTGCTGACTGGAATGATATATGCATCTGTCATTTTTATGGCTATTGCCAACATGCCTTTATATTGAGTCATAGCAATTTGTATTCATTCCAGAAATATGCAAGTACCTAGAGCTCCCCACAGGCTTGCTAACAAAATATAACACTAAATATTTTAGACTTTCTCACTGTCAGTCTTCTTGGTTCTCCCTCCAATATATATACATATTGATTAATAAAGATTTCTAAGTAAGACTAGATTGCTAACCTAAGACAATATGGTGACTTGCTCCATCAGGAAAAATGAGGAGTTTAACTGTCTGAGGTCTACCTTTTGGAGGCAAGGGGATTAATAACATGATATAGTGAAATTATCCACAACCCTGACCAGTGTGGCCTACAAATCTGGGAAGAGATAAACCACCATCTGGTGTAGGAACTTTAGGAAGCACAGCTGTGAATGACTGAGGAAGCCACCACTGGCACACTGTCCAGTATCACCTTCCAGTTGCTTGTGCCATAAATGTCTGACCTGAGTCTGTCAAGCAACAAGCCATACATTTCCAGGCCAGGTTAATCAATGTCATCAGAAAAGGCCACACACTGTCATGATTTAAAGGAAGAAGAGACAACCAGAATTCATCCATGCATTTCCAGACTGAGAGCATAATTTGCATCTGTAATTTTATACAGCCACTCCCAGATGGAGTGTAAAGAAATTTCTGGTTTTGTTTATCTTGTCATAGATCATGCTTTTGGTTAAATGAGCCTTGCAGAAAGCTTTCTTGACTATTCTGGTCAGTCAAGCTTATATTGGTTTACAAATGCACAGGAAACTGCTGGCATTTTACAAAGGACACTTGTCATTTAATTACTTTTCCATGCCCCTCTGCATCCCACTACTCCAAATTAAAGAGCTGTGGTAATTTGGGATTAAATTAAGCAGCTTCCTACAGCATCTTCAGTCCCATTTCCTGAGAAGCTCATGCTGTTTAAAATGATGACAAAAGTTAACCTATATTGAGTGGCTAAGTAGCACGCTTGCCACATCTGTTTATCTTCATCATCACAGCAACTTTATGAGACTGAGATTGAGCTCTGTTATCGTCTTGCTTCAAGACGGGAAACTGAGGTTAGCTAAATAGCCTAGTGTTCCTTACTTTCACATGTTCAGTCAGCTTATGGATGCAGCTAAGTCTTGGTCCAGAGACTGGAACTGGGGAGATGATGGGGAGACAGACAGACAGATAGACAGACAGACAGACAGACAGACAGACAGACAGACAGACAGACACACACACACACACACACACACACACACACACACACACACAGTCATGTCAAGTTATGTTAATTTTCTTTTAAACTTCATTTAGCTGACTCAGGACTCTCCCACACACTCAAAAGTTTTCAGTACTTTTAAAGGCACTCAAACAAATATACTGTTGAAAAACTTTGCTTTTAATCTTACAAACATAAAATATTTTTATTACTTTTCTATATCTTTTCTCAGTCTTTGAACACACACACATTTTATGATGTTGGAATTGTAGCAATCATAGTAACTTTATAGTCTGCTTTTTTCAATTAATAGTATATCATAAGTATTTTTTATGCTGTTACATGGTATTCATAATTATTTTAATGACTTTGTAATATTCTATGCAGTTAACCTTCCAAATTGATTTAACTACCTCCTATTGTTAGATTCATATACTCATTTAAATTCTTCAGTCATAGGTGATATATCCATAAATATTTTAAAGCTTATAGCTTTATGTTCCAACTTGAATTGCTTCCATAGGATAAATTTCTGGGTTGAATAAAAATGTGTATATGTCTGTACCAATTGCTGCTGCCATGGCAATGAATGAGCATGTCATTTCCTCTCACAATCTCACCACCAGCAGAACACATTTAGTTTTAAATAGCTGGATTAATGCAGTAGTCCACAATGTTATTGGAGTGTATATTAATTGATTTTTATTCTGCTAATATGTGAAAATACAATAGGTAGAAATACAATAAGTAAATAATAAATGGTTAATTCTTCCTCCACACCATTCAGGCTTCCTCTGCTTGGAACCTGAGCACCTAACATAGGTCTTAAAAGTCTTGAGTTTGATTTGAAAGAAATGTGCTGCCATTATATTTAGTGAACCCTAACTCGGGTTACTGATTAGGTTCCTGTCTTCTTCAGTGTCCTATTGCTGTTAAAAGATACCATGACCATGGCAACTTGTATAAAAGAAATAATTTAATTGGGTTTTTTTTTTTAACACGTTCAGAGGGTTAGTCTATGTCTTTATAGTGGGGAGCGTGGCAGTACTCTGGCAGACATGGTGCTGGAGAAGGAGTCGAGAGTTCTACATTCAGATCCACAAGAAGAGAAGAGAGACAGGCCTGGCTTGGGCATTTGAAAAGGCTACACCTCCTAATCCATTCAAATAATGCCACCTCCTGGTGACTAAGCATTCAAATGTATGAGCCTGTCGATGACACTCTTATTCAAACCACCACAGTTCCAAATGTGAAATGATTTTGTTATATTCTTGTTACCTCTTTGTCCTGACCAAGGCGACATGGTGCTCTATTAAAGACCTGGATCTTAATAGAAATTGCAAGTTCACCTCTGTAAAAGGAAGCAGCCAGTTGGTAAGACCAGGTTGAAAGGTGAAAGTAGACACTAATTACCTAATGAGAACAGATGGAAACATAATCCCATATTGACCCCAAACTGAAATCTACAATTTCCTCCACGAAAAGATGTTACCTTTTTGTTGTTGGCTTGTGCCACTGAAGGACAGAATGAAAAACATCCCACTCCTTAAGACTGTCCCTGTAAATAGGCTATTTTTGCTGAGAGTGAGTATTTTCCCAAACAGCTCTAATAACTTATTCATCTCATTCCCTTGGCAAATACAAACATTAGGCTTTCTAAACAGGCCTACCATTTAAAAAATGCTACATGGGGCAAGCAGGCACTGTAATTCACCAAGGCAAAATGAATCCATGTGTAATCCCAGATTGGAAATTATTGCAAAAGGTTATTTTATATAACACACACATCCCATTTCTCAAATTCCCTTGTAAAGGACACTGATGGACACCTACAGTCTCACTCAGGGCTACATTTTATGAGCAGAGATGAACAAGTGAAACGTGACGGTAACATCAGATGACAATATCTCCAGAGCGGTTATTTTGGCATGGCGTGTCATGTTATTGGTAATTCACAAGTAAAGTGTAAGAGAGAGAGAGAGAGAGAGAGAGAGAGAGAGAGAGAGAGAGAGAGAGAGAGAGAGAGATCTCAGGAATCTGAGTACTTTAAGAACCCTTGAATTCTATAAATCATAGCCTCAAACTTCCACAGTCATTTTGCATGTTGAAAATTATATGCAGGCTAGGATCAACAGTGAGTTTTTTTCCTCTACAAATCCTTGTATTTGAAGGTTGTAGGTTTTAGAATACAGTTAGCCCAGAACAGCTTGTACATCAATAAAAAGTGACTTTATCGAAGACCTGCTTTATTGCTACTGAACGCAATGCATTTACTATCTACTTTTATTTTCTCTGAGGAAGGTCTCAGAGCAATATGGAAATCTTTGCATTAAGAAAGTTTACTTCAGTGTATCAAGAGTTTGTGGCCAGGACAATCACCCCACAAAAGAGTGGGTACCCTACAACTCACCAGCACACGTAAGATTAATATCCTTTTACAGATAGGGGAGGGGTCTCTTAGCACTTTAAGAGTCATCAGTTAGTGAGAAGTAGATGGACTTGAGATGCACAGTTCCCACTGTTGTTCTCAGCATCATAGTTATCATGGAAATGAGGAGGAATTTAAAGTTAAAGACTGAGTTTGGGACTGACTGGCCACAGTGTTATCTACCTTCTCCACATCATTTCTTGACCTGAAGGAAGGTATGACTCAAGGTCAGCTATCAAAAATGTTAATCTATTTTGCATGCAACTTTGGACACTTCTAAATCTTTCTCATATCTTTTACATACACTTGGCTATCATGGGGTAGGCAAAGATAAGGAACTGTATGACCATGTTTTGCATAGCTGAAGACAGATGGCCAAATTCATACTATTGCCAGTGACAATACTCATAAGAAAATTTATTCAGACGAAGTGGTATAGAGTTTTGGAGTTTTCCCATATTGTTGCTAGTTTTTAAATCTACAGATTTGTGCAGGAAGAGCATTTGTGCAGGAAGAGCATCCCAGGGTCTGGGGAGTTGGCTCAGAAGTTCTGAGCCATTGCTGCACAAGCATGAAGGGCATAGTTCAAATTCCCAACACCATGTAAAACTCTGGACATGGTTGTGATGGTGTGACCCCACCATTATGGGGGGCAGAGACAAGAGAATTGCTGGGACCGGGGGACTGCCAGCCCATGTTTAATAACAGACCCCGACTCAAGGGAATAATGTGATAAATGGTAGAACAGGACACCCATGTTCTCCTCTGGCCTGAGGACTCCTGGGCATGTGTACTCATATACAGACATGTATACATATATACATATATACATACATATCACATATATACACATAAATAAATCAATCAGGAAAGAAAGGTGGAAGGACATACTTTTGATATTGTACCCAAAGAAGAGAATTGGCCATAATCTAGATTCTTTTGGATCCATGTAAAGACATTTATTTGCTAAATTGCTAATGAAGTCGATATAAAGTGATTTCTTGGACACTGGACTTCCTTTGCCTTTCTTTATCCACTTCAACTCACCAATAGGGTTACCATAAACGCTTCTATATATACGGAAAGAAAGTTCAGGCAACCACTCCAAGATATTTTTATTCGTAACTATTTCCCTAAAATATACCACAAGGGTCATTAAAATGGCAGTAATTTATGATCTATTATCAAAGATCCATATGTAAGCTCTCACCAGTTTTTAGTGAGTTTCTTGTCTTCCTCACACTGCTAGTGAGGTGGAGGACGAAGGCACATCATTAGGGAAAACCTATGAAGGCAATTAGTGGTGGGAGAAAAGAAATGTTCATGGAGAAGCAAGGCACTGTAACGTTTAACAACTAGCAGCAAATTCTGGCAATATGATGCTAATTAAAGTTTTAAGGGCCTGCTTTATCCTTTAGTCTTGCATAACTTGTTCTGTCCAGGCAAAACGAAGGGACCAAGTCAGGTAATTATGTGGATAATATAAAACTCTCCCTTCTGCCCCTGTTGTCTTCTTGTAGGGGAAAAATGGAAAAGCTAGTTCTGAAGTTTTCCGTTGCACATGTGTGATATACATATGCAGATATATATGCAAACATACACTCATGTACATACTTGTGAGACATCTCCTTCAGTGACATTGATTGTGAACATTCATAGGATTCATGAATGCAAGCCATCTACAGTTTCAATGAAGCTGAACCCAGGTGGCTCTCTGACCGCTCAGCCATTCCCGAGAGCCCCACACTAAGAGCAAAACATCTTTTTCTAAAACGGAACGTGATGTCTCCATTGATGTGTTTTCAAAAATCGTAGAGATACAATTTCTTCAGACTACAACACCAGTGGAAAGTTACTTGAATTACAAAGCCCAGAAACCCGGCCAAATGGCTGAAGATGAACTAGAGCTCAGAATAAAGAGAGGCGAGATACCAAGGAAGGCTCCATGGCAGAAGCAGGGGTCACATTTGAGGCAGAGGGAGTATACAGAGAAATTACTGGTGAGAGAAGTTTTAGGGAGTAAGAAGAGTGAAAAGCAGCTTTGCTGTTTCTGCAGTCTCCTCATTCAGGAGTAAAATACAGTTTTGCATAAGATGCAACTTTAGACCAGATTTCTGAATCTGGATGTGGACATCCAGCTGAGGAGGCGAGCATGCATCAAAACCTTCCCCATACTAGCACGTCACAAAAGGTGGGAAGACACAAGATCACATCGATGGATTTACTAATCTAAGTAACTCAGATGCCTTCTCCACAGAAGATTTAGGGTGGAGGCTTGGCTGTTCTGGGGTTTTTAATTATAGTGGAAATCCAGTGGAGGCTCCAGTGTTTGAGCAATAGAAATTGGAGACAAATCTGACAAAGGCAAGAAAGAAAACTCTCCCAAGAAAGATAAATGACTTGACCTCTTACACATCAGTTATAATTCTTTGTATCCTGACATTTCTATTTTCTTCAGATTTAAAGGTGCTTACAATTTTGATTTCAACATATTGGTCATCTAATTAATACTCACATTCTAGAGTTTTGCAGCAGTGCCATCATATTAAAACTATTATGACTATTTTCTATGTACCCATAATATTCAAGTTGAAGAAAACTTTACAATTTTTCAAATATCTGACAAAGGCTGGATTTTCTAGTTTTGAGAGTATCTTTATTATAATGTGATTATTGCATCTTTACACTGTTAACTAATTGTGATTTTGATTCTACTGAGTTGAAATAGAAATTCAACGAACAATTTCAGGACTAATTTTTTAATCAGTGTTGTCTATACAGCAGGTCAGGTATCATTTACCAATAAAAAACATGCACTTGTAAGTGAATTAGAAATGCTTCACTTGTGGAATATTTAAATATATTTAAATATAGCTGTTAAAGTCCTGTTTGATTTAAAGTTATGTGAATACTGTCCTTTGCATTTTCCAATTATTTCAGATAGATATATATTAGCGGAAGTTCATGGCTCTCTCACTTCTTTGCTTAAACTTTTAGAGGTCTTACCCTACAACTTACAGCTCTAGAAATATGTCAAAAAGTAAAAGAAAAAATGCTTATTTCTTGCAAAAGGAGAAAGAAGGTGTGTGTGTGTGTGTGTGTGTGTGTGTGTGTGTGTGTGTACATATATTGCCTAGGTGAATGGGTTTTCTTTGTATATGTATAGATACCATTTTATTATTATTTCCATACCCTTTAACTGTTTGGGATAAATGGATATTTTAATCACTATCACTCTGTGTGATCTACTACATTATATGTGATTAGTTGTAATCACTGAATAAGTAAGCAAACAAAGGCATGATCAAAATGCCCAGTAGAACTTTTCCATACAGGCTTCTACTTGTATTTGTGGCTAGAAAAGGTGGTATAAATATAGATGGGAAATAAATGTCAAGAAGATCAGTGATGACCAATAGGAGGAGATGATTAATATTTATCATTCACTGTCAGGATCTAGACTCACCTAGGAGACAAGCCTTTGGGGCAGATCTGTGGAAATTTATCTACAGCAGCCTAATTGAGGTGGAAAGATCCACTTTAAATATGAGAGGCACCATTTCATTGACTCAGGTCCTGGACCAAATGAAAAGGAGAAAGAGAGCTGAATACCATTGTTCATCATTCCCTGCATCGTGAAGGCAGGTGCAACGTGACTGGTTGCCTCAAGGGACTGCTGCCATGATTTCCAACCATGATGGACTGGACAATGAAAAGACAAAATCTTTTCTTCCTTAAGTTATTTTCCTTATGTATCTTGCCTTGGTAAGAAAAAGACTAGTAAACAACACGCAGGGTAATGGCATCGTCAAAATCCATTATTTATACCCTTTGTGGAAATTTCAGTGTCACAGAAACTAGTATTTGGTACTTTACACCTAAAAGTTATTATTCAATCATGCTGAATGGGGCGGGGGAGATTCTTGGTTCCTCTCTATATAAACTCAGAGTGCAGAAATATGTCACTAGGTAGTGTGGTTGACTTGAAAATCTCAAATTAAATGAAATACTCATGAGAATTTTTCAATGGCTTTAACTTTTAGGACCAGGTCTAAAGAGTGGACTTTAGCTTGGAAGGTGGCAGAGCAACTTCATGAGCATGGGTGTGTGGCTATGGAACAGGTAGGTGTCACGACAAGAGACAGAAATAGTAGAATAGTGTTGCAGAAATAGTAGATAGAGAATCGGTGAAATCTAAAAATATTGAGCATGAGATTATAAAAGAAAGAATGGGTCTTAGCATCAGACACTAGCTAAAATGATAGGAAAGTTGACCATGAAGGTTGCAAGTAAAAACGGGAAACGGGGTGGCAAGGTGCTTTGATTGTTAGAGCGCTTGCTGCTCTTGCAGGGAACTATACTTCAGTTCCCAGTACACACACTGGGAAATCCACAACCTCTTGTAATTCCAGCTCCAAGGGGTCTGATGTCCTGTTCCAGTGTCTGTGGGAACCTGCACACAAGAGCATACTCATTTATAGACACACGCACACACACACACACACACACACACACACGAATAAACATAATAAAATCAAGAGAGTGCATATGTGTTTTGGAAATAGGAGTTGGTACTCTGCAAAAATATAGTTTTGAGACAGGAGACCTGTGTTTCCTGAAGCAGGTAGACACTGGAGAAGGGACCCTTGTACTTATTAGCTCACTCACTGATATTGTAGAAGAGGATTGACTGAGGGGAATACTTACTGTCAAGTAGTTTGGCTGGAGAAGAGGACACTTGATATTTTATATCTCTAAGTCACAAGTCCTCTCTTGCTTTATTGCATAAGTAATCGACCACTCCATGCATCTGAATGAATCCAGAAAACTACTGTAAATTCAATTTAGATTCATGGACAAAGATCTGCTTGTGTGCAAAGTATAGGCTGTGTCACAGAGGGAAGTCAAGGGCAAATCTCTCTGGGCAACTGCTATCTGAACTCCAGTAAGAGGAGAGAGACTAGCTGAATGTGAATACTAGCAAGGGATCAGCGTAGTCAGTGCCCTGTAGCTTGCCCAGCCAGCATGGACTGCTCTGGCCATTCTCAGAACGCTTGAGAAATTGGGTGAAAAGCAGTCACATCTTGGGAATTTCCTGTGCGAGACATTTGTCTGGTGTGAAGGGGCATGCAAGGAAGGAGAATATCAACTCAGCTAGCAGGAATAGTATGAGGGTAGCCCCTGCTCTCCCTACCCCTTTCCATTGGCAGGTCTCCATATGGAAAAACAAAACACTGGCAGAAATCCAGTCTAGCAGGAAAGGCAAGGAAGGGGATCAGCCTGCAAAAAGACCTTTCTAGTCTAAACTGTTTGGACTTCAGAGATATAACTGGCTGCCCCCACATCACCCAGCAGACTGCAAAAGACAGGTTGGGGAGGGGCATATTATCTTCATTCCCTTTTCTACTGCAAGGAACAAATAGTGACTTTTAATTGTTTTAAGTACTTTAGCTCCTTTCTTTTGTAATCTTATTGAGGGTTTAGTTGATGCTTCTAGGTGTTTTAAAAACTATATTTAAATATCTGTAATTAAAAAATAGTTACTCCTATTTCTTATTCTGTACATAGTGAAAAGATTAAGAAAAATCTAGTTACTAAGAAGACACCATAAAAAAGAGAGTTTCATTACAAAAGATACAAAAATTGAAAAGTAAAAGCATAAAAAACATGAAAAATCAAGGCAATATGATTATAAAAGTCATCAATAAATGAATGCACGGATATTGAAATTCAAAGTCAGCTTTTAAAATGCCAATGACCTCAAAGAGGATTATAAAATAAATAAACTAAGGGAGAGACTTTAAAACCTACATGAAGAAGTCAGAAACAGATAAAAAAGTCAATAAGGAAATTGAGTTTCTGGAAGAAAAAGAAGTGTTTGAAATGAAAAACTCAATAAAGCAAATAAAAGCATAATAGAAAGCATCACCAATATCTTAAATCAGAGATACAGGATATTATATTTTTATGCAAGGCCAAAATATTACATTTAGACATCAACAAAAAATTAAAAGTAAGCATGAGTACAACTTCAAGAGCTCAGAGATTATCAAGAAACCAAACCCAAGAACCCATGAGATAGAAGATGAGGTACAAATTAAAAGCACATTAAACATAGTCAATTAAATTTTCTTAATTTTGGGGCCAGATAGCATCCAAGTACATGTGGCATTGAAAATTCCAAATAGTCATGACTACAAAAGAACCCATGCACACTAATAATTAAAATGCTAAGAATGCATAGCAAAGAAATAATATTTAAAGACAAAAGAAATACCAGCTTATTTAGAAAAGCAAACTTATTGAGATTGTACCGAATATATTGGCTGAAATCCTAAAAGCTGGACTTTCATTTCTAACAAAGTCATTTGAAATCAATAAAAAATTAAACACTTTCTAATATGAGAATACACTAAAGCAATTTGTGTGTACTATGCCAGGATTGAAGAAGACAGTCACAAACCAAGAGCCCACAGGAAAGATGAATGTCACAAAGAATAGATGAATAAGCAAGAATAAGAAAGGACCAAATGTGTTCAAATCAATAAGCAATAGAATCTTAGAAAGAGGAAAAGAAGAAAAATGTGGTGATATATTATTTATGATTTAATAAAGCTTTCCTGAGAGTACAGAAAGCAAAGCTAGCCACAAGCCACAGAGCCAGGCAGCAGTGATACACAACTTTAATGCCAGTGGCCATATTAGCAAGGCATAGATCTAGGCAGGGGTGGCACACAACTTTAATCCCAAGACTCAAGAAACAGAGGTAGATAGAGCTCTGTTAGTTCAAGGCCACACTGAGCTACATGAAATCAATATAAAGAGAAACAGCTCACACAAAGGTGATCTCAGCACTTAGCATCACATGCCTTTAATCCCAGGATTTGAGAGGAATAAAAAGAAAAAGCAAAATCAGTCTTAGAGAATTAGTCTCCAGCCAAACTGAGGACAGGGCAGCCCTTGTAGTCTGCTTTGCTTTGCTGATCTTCAGCTTAAAGCTTGAACCCCAGTCTCTGTGTTTTTATTTTTCATATTTCAAAAAAAAAAAAACATGCCAAAGCAACCAGGAAATAAGCCAACAAATTACAGTAAGTAGCAAATATTTCTCAAGTTATAACCCTAAGTAAAAATGGTTTTGGCTCCAATTGAAAGCTCTAGTCTTGGTGATTGCCTATAAAAATCACATAAGCTGAAATTAAAAGGATGGAAACAATATACCAAGCAAGTGGAATAAGAAGCAAATAAGAGTAGTAAATATTAGTAGCAAATAATAGTAGCAAATAATTAGCAAATAGTAATTAGCAAAAAAATAGTAGCAAATAATAGTAGCAAATATATTAGCAAATAATAGTAGTAAATATTACAGTTTATGTATCAAGGTCGCTACAAATTAATAAAGGACGCAATCCATCAATAAGATATGATATTTTAAATGTATATGTATGAGATACCAGTGTAGTGATTTTCCAAAGTCATTGTCCCCATACATGAATGGACAGAGAAGTCCAGATGTAATGGATGACTCCAGTACTGAACCTTCATCCGTGCCTATATCACCCAGACAGAAAAGTCAACAGAGAAACTTCAGAGATAAATTGCACAATATGCACTTAGCAAACATATATCAAACATTCTATCAAACAGCTTTAGAATATTAATTCTTCTCAGCAGCCCATGAAACTTTATATAAAATATATGACAGTTTAGACCATAAAGAAACTTTTATCATATATTAAAAATTAAGTATTCTCAAATATTATCATATCACCAATGAAATTATGAATCAATACAAGGGGACAAATCCTTGAAAATACAAGATTGACAAATCCTTGGAAAAACTTACAATGAGAAAGATGTAAGACCTAACTAGTAATGTTAGATATAAAATAGGTAATTAATAATAGACAATTTTTGAAATGTTATGTTGAATTAAACAGAAAAATTTGGAAGAAATTGATAAATTTCTGGATAAGTATTATCAAACTCAAAACATGTAAACAACATAAAGTGATATATAATGAGGAATGAGATAGAAACAGTGAGAAAGAGATTCTCCAAAAAGAAAAGCTGGGACTCTCGGACCTTTATGAAAATACTCCAGTTCTTTTCAAACTGTTGCATAATATAAATAGGTATGGAATGCTACTAAATTTAACATACAAATCCAATATTACTCCATACCAAAACCATTTCAGGATGCACAAAAATGAACATAACAGGGCCATTTCCTTAATAAACATAAATGCAAAAATCCTCATGAAATAATTTCTAGCTTAATTTGTATATTACAATCAAATTGGTTAATCTGAGGAATGCAAGGAAGGATAAGCATATGCAGAGCAATAAGTGTAACACACTACATAAATATATTTAAGGACAAAAATTACATGTATCTTGGAGTTTTATTGTGAAAAGACACCAAAAGGAAGTAGGGGGCAGTAGGTGGTAAATGTGATCAAAATACACTATATTCATGCAGCAAGATGATATAATTAAAACCATTATTTTGTACAATTAATATTTGTTAATCAAACATTAAATCAAGGTCTGGGGATGGAAATAAGTACATAAATTATTAAATAAATAATCAATCCTAATTCCCGACTCTCCGCACTTTCTGAATAACTGAATTTGGACCAGTCAAGTTGACCTAGTTGCAGATTAAGTTTGAAACGGCTTTGCATGGTTAACTCCAAGAATATTCTCATTGGCATGAGTCAGAACAGTCCATTTACCAAAAGCAAGCATCACATGGGAAACCGAGGGTCACTGGACTCTCATTGTAAGGCTTTTTTTTGGAAAGCAGTGCAGGAGCATGTGGCCTAATGTAGGGAACCCTGAGCTCCTTCTGCCACTCAGGGACAAGGACACACCGGCTCAAAAAACATCTGTGTCATTTTCTTCTAGTACCCGCATCATAGCATCGAGATCTACTCTGTTGTAGGAACTGGAAGTACCAGAGGGAAAAAGTTATTCCCTTCCCGTTACATTTTATAATTTGAGAAGGGTACACAGCGTAGAACCTTTATTCATTCATGAACAGCATTTCCCATGAATATACCAGGTTACAGGGTCCCAGGGCAGTTTTCCTGTTAGGAAACTCCCTCGCTTCTTTGGTCTCAAGCTCTTGAGTGTATATTCATGGATCTCAAAAACAGTTCTCTGAGCAGCAACATTAACATTAGCTGGCAATTTGCTACCAGGCAAACTCCGGTGTGCCACCTAGACTTGGTATATCACCAACCGGGTTGACAACTAGCAACGTGTTTTATTGGACTTTTTCAGTGACGAAGAAAACAGAACTGTGCTCCTCAAAACAATTGGGCATCTGAAATGGCCGAGCAGTGTGCCTGGAGGCTCTGCGTTTCAACACGTTCGTTCTTTGATGGTACCGCCAATTCTGCTTATCTGGGTGCAGCTTTGTCCCACTGAACTTCCTCTTGGAGGAGGGGGCAAGTAGGCACGAAATCAAATGCAGGGAAACATGCTGGGTGTAGCAAGCTCAGGTTATTTTAGGAAGGGGGAAGCTTTATATAGCCCCACTCGCCCAGGAGACCCGGAAGCTGCAGCTCTGGCATCAGGGGCTTTTCGTGGCAGCTGGAGACTGGTTTGGGTCAACTTATCCCAGCTTGGCCACAGTTACTGGGGACTCCCTTGGCAGACCTAGGTTGGCTCAATTTGGGGAAGTTACTACTGCATGCTCAGATAGCCTGTTTATTCCGGTTTAGGCCAGCAAGGTCCTTTTGGCCCCCAGGCCCTTTGTGCCTGCGCAAATGTTCCCACAGTCTGTGTACCACATTTTGTGGAGGAAGGTTTTTGGTCCTTGTGGCACTTGATGTGTGCAGTTTGGAGAATTGTAACTTGTGGTAAACATTGCTCTTCTGTCTAGAAACAATGCATGTAGCTTCTTTCCATGAGCGTCTGTTGAAATTGCATCTATTGCATCATTTGCCATGGTGAGCTGCTGTTATTCAATTGCTTGTCAGGATCCTCTACTTGTCTGTCGACTTGTTGAAGGCAGAAGGTACAGTCTGCCTACACAGCAGCCTTAAGTGCCTGGCACGTAGAGCCCTCTTGTGAATGCGACAGAGCCAGATCCTACAGGAATCTCCACGGAGCCTGTCAACAGGAGATGTATTCAAAGTAACTTCTCCGTTATTTTGTTTTTTTATATTTTGACATCCTTCTGAGAGTTGTTTCCTGTAAGCATGATAGACTGGAATGCAGGAGCTCTTCAGGCACAGCCTAAGTAAGATCAGTAGCTCTGTGTCTTGCAGAGAGTAGGAGTAAAATTAAGCTGATTTTGTTTTTGGGTGGTGGGGGTGGGGTGGGGTGGGGGTGAGGGGTGTTAGTTTGACTGCTAGTGGGCTATGACTAGGGACTAGTTAACAGTTTTCTTGAGTCAGTTATTGTCAGTTCTCACAAGGAATCTAAGCTTTGAACATGGAGACTTCAGCACTGTCCTTAGGCAGTTGAGTGTCCTTGCAGCCACAGCTGGAGCTGGACTGCTTTTCTCCTTCTGTTCAGATTGATATGGTCAAAAGAGTGGATTATTTCTTTATTTTGTTCCCCCAAGTAGATCCTTCAATGAATAAATATGTGTACTTAGCCTGTGAAAATGGCCAGTATCATACTTCAAGGAAGGAACATTCTGTGGGGGTCACTGTTCCACTCTACTGCTCTCTGTAGTCAGAGGAATCTCTTGGAATAATAGAAAATTGTTATCATCAAGGTAATGTTGTGGAAAAAGCTAAGGATGTCCAGTAATATCCTAATAAAGTGAACTTATCTCTGGGTACAGAGAGAACCTTGAGAGATTGCACCTCCTGTCCAACCAAAAAGCAAGTTCCTTGTTGAAAGCAGCCAGCGTATTGAAATTTGGTAGAGAATATAGACTAACTAAGCCTAAGTGGCCTAAGCCTACCCATCCTGAATCCAGTATTAAGCGCTTGAAAAATCTATCCCTGAAAATGCAGGTTCTATTTATTTTCATTATAGGTTTCAGTGGTGCCTAATAAAGACCTCCACAATGAAGGACAGGGCCCAAAGCATCACTTTCTGAGACCCAGGTGAGCTTGCCTTTCTCATCCATGCCGCAGGTCCTCCGAGAAGGTTGTGGTGCACTGCATGCTTATTAGCTGTTTAATTAGGATATAGTCCATCACAAAACATTTTCTCTCCAACTAAGTCCGTTTTACTTGTGGTCATGGGAACTAGTCTGCTGGAATGATTTCCAGCAAAGTCTGGCTTTAAATTAAGTCTAGCTTTTACAGATCCTGCAGCAGTAGGAAATCTATTGTTCCTTGTAGACCTCCAGGGCTATAAATTGCCCCCTGGAATGTGCTGCTCTCTGGGCCACTGTCCAGAGCAGCAGGGAAGAGGATAATTACCTTGTTTCCTTGTCATTCTCTCTCCAACCAAAGCATTTGGTTTTCCTCTTGAAAAGCAATCATTGCTTGGTCACTCCCTTCAATAGATATTTTGCTTCTGGAGGGATTATCAGGATATAAACCTGAAAAATACATCTGAAATTTTTACTTGTGCCTTTTTCCAGTCTTCAGTCTGAGCATAACCAGGTGACAATGGAAGAAAAAACATAAACAGTTTTATTTATGCCTCAAGAATGAAAAGTTGCCTGGTTATAAAAAAAAGATTACTATCTATAGATCCCATCTAAACCACATGAGGTCATGAGGGTCTACAACAAGGAAGTTATTTAATGTTTAGGTCTTAAAAGTGAGAGGTTGCGGAGATTAGGGGATAACTCACTCTCTTTCAGAACAGGCCAAACTAGATTGTTATTTGCTAGTCAGCCAAAATTAACCCAGGTACCCCGGCAGTCCAGAAAGACAGCATTTGTCCACCCATTTCCTAAGTCCTATTGAATAAGCAAATGAGGGAATCTCATGTCCTGGTACATTCACACTGTCCACATTCAGAATTCATCCTGAAGGAGTCTTTTCCAGATGAAAGTGCATTTCCAGAACCTATCCACTCAATAGGAAAACCCGAGGAAAGCTCGACAGCTGCTTCTGCTTGGGCAGGCTGGATGATTTATTCTGATGTAACAAACAATGGAATCTAAATGAGGTATGAGAAGGAAGAAAAAGGAAGGAAAGAAAGTTTGGCAACTCTGCCTATCCGGGGGCCTCCTCTCAGTGTTAATGTGAGAAAAGGAAATGGTATTTTTATTTTCATTAAAATGCAAAAAGCATCAAAATCAGAAAATAGATCATCTCTCCTCCTGCCTAGAAGCAAACAGAAGCAGATGAGTGTGTGCCTTCTGCTGGGTGTCGCTAGGGGCTTCTCTGACAAGATCAGCCTGAATGGAGACACAGGGGCCAGGCTGTTCACTGTCCATGAAGGACATACAAATCCCCTGCTGCTTCTGCAGCATGCTTCATTCATTCACTCATTACTCCACAAGTCTATAGATGTCTGTGGAGAAGTGGCATTTGTTAGTTCTAGGGATGAAAAGATGAGCAGGTTATAATATGGTCAGTCTGATAAAAGGGATAGATGAGCAAGCAACTAACACAGTGTTTTAAGTCTCCTGCATAAAAGTTTTAAGAGCATTTTCAAGAAGGGCTTGACCTCAGACTTGGGACATCACAGAAGACTTCAGACAAGGTTGCTATCTAGCCACATTCTCCAAACTCCCCCTCCGGGTTTTCTTACAAGCATATAATTATATAATTTGTAATTTTTAGTAGTTGTCAATGCTTTCGATGTCTTATAATGACTGATCTCTTTTTATTTCTCTGTAGCAATTAAAGGCTACTGTGTTGTCTAGAAATTTCTCTTTAGGCTGTGATTTCATCACTGACATCCTGGGAAGTGTATTAATCCAAGTGTTTTAGTAAAAGAGGTTTAAAGTAAGTCAGCACTTGTCTGAAAGGCCATGAGACTAGTAGAAGAGTCAGGCTCAGCATGATATGGAGGACCCTGGAAAAGATGCAGACAACATTCCAGGGGACCAACAACCACTTTCTGCTTTGTCAGAGCTTGGACTTTTGCCAAGACCTCCAGATATCAGCCCAGCTAAGAGTTCTCCTCTAAATCGACAGCTTGCTTCTGCTGCTCTTCAGCTCATCCATTCTTTCTCCAACCTTCTGACTTCTGGCCAACCAGGCTATCATCAAATCAACTGAGGGCCAGCTGAGGATGTCCCTAGTATCCAGTTTGGCCTTATTGAGGACACTGAAATTTCTCCCTTGGATAGGTACAGAAAAATAAATGATGTTAGAACATAATCTCACAGGTAAGCTCTGTTTGACCAAACCAAATTGTTACCAGGCAATGTTTGAGCCAGATGTAACAGAAGTAAGGTTTCACTGCTGTTCTTCTACCCATGCCCGAAGTTCCTATTTTCATGGTAACACATTAAAGATAAAGAAATAATGCCTAGTGCCCCAGGCCAGCCCATGAGCAATCCCAGATCACAAATCCCAATTTCGTTTATGCTGGAATTTCTGTACTCTTAACCAAAAGCAATTTATAGCAAGAATTTCTTCTACAACAAGCATTTGAACTGATTAGAATTCAATTTCTCCGTCTCTGCCTCTCTCTGGTTCCCCTCTCCTTCTCTCATTTCCTCTCTTCTCCCTTTGCTGTAGCTCTGTGGCTGTTTGTTTTATAGATTAGGCTTGGTTTTAAAGTTCCTGTAAATCTTTCCCTTAAGTAAAGGACAGGTTGCTGATCTGTATGCAAATGATATACTTGCCTGCCTTAAAAATTTAAGATTGACTTTGGATTGACCCCATGCTTTATCCCTCAGCAGAGATCTATGAAAGGATATTTATAATACCTGTGGATGTAGTGCACGATACCAGTGGGACTTTTCTTCAACAGCAGATGAATAGCAGAAACATGGGCAGACCGAAACTGATTTCCATAGCTGGATCTCACTGTAGCATTCTGCAATTCTTCCTTTTCATATACCTTGAAATGTTATAATTTGCTATAAAAATAAAGGCTATAAAATAAAAAAATGTACACATATACACATATAAAACATATAATGGTATATCAAGTGCATCTCTCAAACTTTATAATACAAATTTGTTTTACTTGATGTGTATATTAACAGTGATTTTAGAGAAAAACTTAAGTAATTTTTATAATGGCCTTTCCCCCTCTACCTGCTGAAAAGCCACAAAATCTCCTTCATGTTGGAAGTTCTTTTACTGCAAAATAGATACTTCAGTGCATGGTAGCTTTTGGCGCTAGGGGAGATTTTCTTTGTTTTATAGCTTGGGACTCTTCAAATGGCCTTAAAAATTAAAATAGAGCAGAACAATTACTTGGGATGAAATATAGATTTCTTTTGTATACCTTTCTCAAACTCAAACTTTATTAGCATGGAAATGGAGTCCAAAGGATAAAATTGAATGAGATTAGCATACTGATACTTATCTTACAATAAGTGTTTCTCATTCTAAACTTCAGGACCACACTATTTCAGAGCAACTCTTTTTAGTGTGTATCTTTTATTTCTATGGTAGTGGCTAACTGGGCAATGTTCTCAAGAGACTGGAAATACTCCACTTTACTGAGAAAATAGTTAGAGGCTGTGTCTTTAAATCTGGAGGTCACATGTTAAGTCTTTCCCCTAAAATTTTTTTCCCTAACCCTAACTAACCCCTAAACCTAAACCTAGCCCTAGCCCTAAACATAGCCCATGGCTCACAGTGGAGCTACAAGAAGTGCTGGGCCTGTGTGCCCCTACAAAACTGGTAGGGAAAGATCCAAAAAAACCAGTAGTCTCCTTCCTTTGTCCCTGTCCCCCTTTGAAGAAATTTCTTTTCTCTCCATCTCCCATTCAGGGCTCACATACTCTTTGTTGTCATTTCATTTATAAGAAGCCCAATACCAGTCTCATTTATTGAGTATTCAGCTTATAGAAACTTCTGAATACATGTATACAATTGAATGAATGGATGAAAGAACATTTTATGGTGACTAGACAGAAGAATTACAGAGAATGAATGGATCATATAGTGTCTTAGTTACTTTTTCTATGGATGTGATCAGACATCAGAAGAAAGAGTTTATTTGGGATCTATACTTTCTGTGGAGGAGTTCATTACCGTTGTGGTGGAGAGCGTGGCAGCAAGCAGAAGGCCATAGTACTGGAGAAGTAGCTGAGGGCTTATATCTTGATCCGTAAGCATGGGTGGGGGAAGCTAACAAGGAATCTTGGACTTTTGAAATCTCATAGCCTGTCCCCCAGTGAGAAATCTCTTCCAACAAAGTCACACCTCCTAATCCTTCCCAAACAGTTCCACCAACTGGGGACCAAGTATTCCAAGACATGAGTCTATTGAGGGCCTTCTCATTCAAATCACTATATTCAGTATGAATAGATCCTTTAATAACTAAAAAAAAAAAATCATTGAGTCTAACTGTAGTCCCTCTGTTGTGGAGCAAATGGGGATCAATATGACTAAGGAGTTGGCATTTGTTTTTGAAGAAGGAAAGGGATAAGTGGCATGAGAGGGGTGGAATCCGTAGATAGAAACTGATGATGTAAACTAATGCAGCCTCTATGGTAATCTCTATTAAAGCTCTCCCCGCCCCCCCCCAAAAAAATCTTAAAATGCAGCTACTATGTGAGCTAGCTATACACTTCTAGGAATATGCCCAAGGGAAACTAAGTCAGCAACCAGAGACATGCTTATATATCCATGTTTGTTGCATCATTGTAAGTAATAGCCAATATATGGAACCAGTCTGGATTCACATGAGCAGATAAAAGGATCAAGAAAATGTGATGCAAGGCTAGGGAGATGACTCAGTAGGTCAAACACTTGCTGCACAAGTGTGAGGACCTGAGTTTGAATCCAAACAACCCACATAGTTCTATAAGCAGTAGTTTGCATCTGCAATCCCAATGCTCCAACAGCTGTATGAGAGGCAAGAGTGAGGAGAAGTATCCAGACTCTCAGGGGCCCTGACATACACAGTGGTGAAAAAATGAGACCCTGTCTCAAAGTGGAAGGTGCAGACTGAAATTCAGTGTTGTCCTCTGAACCCCAGATGTTTGCTAAGGTCTGGGCATCTGCACTGACACATAGTAACATGCGTGCATACACCACACATACACACACAAAAATACCCAACATGTGATATGTGTGTGTATACAGAGACAATAGGGTTTAAAGAAAGGTAATTTTATGTCAATTATAGGATAAATCAATAGAACTGGATATCACCATGTTAAGCAGTAAGGCTCGACTCTAAAAGACAAATATTGTATGCTCTTCCTCATACAGGCTTAAAAGAGAGGGGAGGGGGAACAAAAGGCAATAATAGAAAAATTAATACACTTTGAAAACATGTAGACTCTAAAGTAAAAACAGTATGTTTTTATTCATATATGTATACACACATATGATATGAAAGCCTAATGGAGTATATTGACTGTAGTGGGGAGAGGGGGGACTGGAAACCAGTGGGAGTACGGAGGACAGAGCATGATGGGAGGATAAATATGAATAAATTACAATCATATACAAGTATGAAAATATCATAAATACAATCCATTATATTGTATGTTTATTAAAAATAGGTAGCTTTGTTTTGTTTTAGTCTAATTATCCCAAGACCTTCCTGCATGTTCTGGTCTGATGTTATTGAGAAAATGGACTATTTACATTAGTACATGGTGTGTTCTACAGTTAGAGGGAAAGGAGTGGGTGCCCATGAAGATGAAAGAGAGAGCTCTTCAGCCTGGGGTGGAACAGTCATCCAGGCCCTCTTCTGTTTGGGAGGAGCCTTGGTGTGCAGGCCTGGGACATTTCCTGCCTTCTCTGCTGGCAAAGTGTTCTTCAAACTGTTTCCTGGAGGCTGAAGTTCTTCCTGGTTCCAGGTTCATTAATCTGACCAAAGCTACCTCATTTTCTCTTTTCTCCTGATTTTTCCTTCTGAGGAAAGTGGAGAAAAAAGTCATTAAGAGGAACTAAGTCAGTCTTTCTGTGAGAAAGTTGGGAACGCTTCCACAGTGTGCCACGTGGAATAAAATGTGGCATTTTTTTCATATTTTCTGTAGGCAAATTGATGGATGATCTAACACCCTGTGAGACCCCAGGTTTTGTTTGTTTGTTTCTGATTGATAGAGGTGGCTATGGATACATTATCTTTCCAACAGGAATTGAATTCTGATGTTTCTTTTAAGTAGAAACTGAAGTATTTAATCTCTGTTAAAGAACTTTCTGACTTCATTATTCAGGTGTAGAAAAACAATAAGGTTTACTAAGGACCTTCAGGTCCCTCCATGTAAAGAGCTTCCTGACTGTGTGTGCATGGATAGGAACAGCTGTGCCAAGTTCAAGCTGAAAGGGGTTCTGGTGCTCTCACTGGACTCTGATCATTTAGTACCCGAGAAAGAAGCAAGCAGCCTCGACATCCAGGATCTAGTTGGATGCTGACTGCTGAGCCTCAATGCTGGTTGACACTAAATGACTCAAACAATGAGCCAGGCTGTTCTCTCACTGGACTTGGACAATCACATGGAGCCAATGCCAGACAAGATCACTGACTGCTTCATAGGAGTGTTAAAGCACAGGGTTCCAAATACTATATTCTGCTTTCTTGGCTAATCAAGAGAGGTCGCCGACTCTTTTCCAATTGCAGTTTTATCTCTTCTCTACTCAGCCTTCCCTATAAAATGAGCCACTGAGATGGCCAACTGAGTTTTCTCACTGACAGACTTCCATCCAGAGGGAGTAGGCTTTCTCCAACCCTCCCCCGGGTTATCCTGTGCTCTTTCTGTTACATTTTTCTTGGGACATTCACACTACTTTTGTCTCTTCCCATGCTAATGTGCTTTCAAATGGGCACAGCCTCCTTAACTGAAGGATTTGGCTTCTACCATGTGATCATCCTACTTTATATTAGATACTTCAGGGTTTTGGTCAGTATGTTCTATAGTTTGCACTCATACACATATCAGATGCGTGACTGATGCTATATATCCCAACTCTTAAGTTCACCATGATAAAAAGGGGAAATGTATCTTATTAATGAAGAGTGTAGGCATCTAGGTTTACTTCAAGAGAGTAGATGATGAGGACAAGCATCCTCATTAAAAATTGTCTCTCCATTTCTCATTCTTTTTCATACTATGTTAAGAAAGTTCTTGAAGCAAGCCCACCATGCTGGATCAAGCAAAGGTGTTGCTTTAGCTGATCAAGCTGGGTTACACGGCCTGCTTCTGTGCCTAGCCAATATGGAGCAACAGCTTGGGCAAAGGAAGCAACTGAGCTGAAAGCCATGGTGTGCTCTGACTCATACTGGAGGGCCAGGAGAGTTTGGAGCATATGACCCAAAGACTCTTGGATATAAGACTGACTCATGTCACTGCTTTCTTGGACGGACTGTTGGAAAGTGGGGATATTTTAGAGATGTCAAAAGCTTATCCAGAGAAGGCAAATGTAAATTCAGAGGGTTTTCATAGTGAAGGGCCTGTGGAAGTAAAAAAAAAATCAGTATCAGAAACATAACTATGAAAGAGCAGGTTTTTCCCCACTGACAAATGAGCACACATAATGTGTGCTGCAGCAGAGCATGGAAATTCGTTTTCCTGTCATGAGACTGCTGTCTGGTGGCTCTGCACAGCTTCCCTCCTAGTTGCCCTTGGATCAAAGGTGAATGACATGTCCTTTGGGAACATCTTCTTCAGTGCTTTAAAGCTATGGGATTCCCAGTGATAACATTTCACAGCAGCATTTCTTGCATAAGGTTTACCACTGTTTCCATCTTATGTTTATTTGTATAGTTGCTTATTGCCTTCTGTACTGTTGACTCCATGAGGCTAGGTTGCCCACATGGTGCTGTATTTTTCATGTAGTGATATGAGTAGAACATTGCTTTGTTAAATGTGGTCAAAAGCATAAACTTTGCAGCAGCGTGCTTTCAAATGTCTCAGTACTTGTCTGAGAATCGTATTGTGCTTCCTTCTCTTAAAGGTGTGGGCTCTGGTATGCAACCAGTAGCCATGAGGGTGTCTAAAGTCCAAGGTGTAGTCCAGACCAGGGCTGCTGCTGAGGGCCATGTCTAGATCCATGGCCCTGTAATAGCAAGGGTCTGAGTTGATATCTGTGGTTCCTGTTAACATCACGGGCCATGCCGATGATCAGGGTCTGGTCAACTATCTGAGACCATGTTGGCATCTGAGAACCATGCCACTTCTGGAACCATACCAATCTGGGTGGCCTATGCTGTTCATGGAGGTGCCCAGGCTCAGGCTACTGCCTAGGGTCATGTCTGTGGCTGTGTCCCAGCAGTGGCTGGAGTCTAGGGTGACATTCATGGCTCCTGTTAACACCCAGGGCCCTGCAGATACTCAGAGTCTGGTCAGCCACCTGAGACTATGTTGGTGCCTGGAGGCCATGCTGCTGCTGGGGTCATACTGATCCATACTGATCCTGGTGACTTGTGTGGCTACCTCTGCCATGGTGACACTTTGCCCTTGCTGTTGTCAAGGTCTGTGGTCCTACTACAGCTGGGGTCTGAGAGAATATCTGTGGCCCATGTTATCACAGGGGTCATTGGAACTGTGATGTGCTGAGCCAGTCCTGCCATTTACTGGCCATAGGATAGCTGGCCCTGTTCCTCACTGTATACAACACAAGTTCTGATCCAGCCCCTCAAGGGAGAGCTGACCCCCACACTCAGAAAAGATGGCCCCATCCCTCACCACAGGTATGCCCCTTTCCTGACCCTGTGGTCTGGGAAGCAGATAAGCCCACCAAGAGAGCAAGAGAGCCGACCCCGCCCAACTCATCTGCCATGGGTGAAAGAAAATGCCATCCACTGCTTTCTACCCGAAGCAGGTGAAAGAGCTAGGCCCTGGGAGTGAGAGAATTAGTCCTGTCCCTCACCAGCTGCAACAGGAGAGCAGACCTATACCCCATCTGAACAACACACTAGAGCTGACCCTGTTGCTGGGTACACAGGTAAGACAGCCCTGAAGATGTGAAAGCAAGAGAGCTGGCCCACTTCAGCAATTGGGACAGAGGACCCTGTACCTTGCTTGGGCAAAATGTCAGAGTTTGCCCTGGTGGTTTGACTGTGGGATGATTGTGTAGTGACCCAGATCTGAGGGCCTGGGAGCAGGAGAACTGGCCCTGCTCCTTGCTGCAGGCTGCATTGGATGAGGTAGCTGAGGCAGCACTGGAGAGCTTGCCTGGGTAGTGATAATGAGGGAGAGCTGGCAGGCTAACCAAACCAGCTGCCATGCATGCCCACCCCAACGTCCATGAACTGCTGGAACATGTGAAGGGGACATCAAAACAGCAGGATCTCCATGACACAGGACAACAGGATATCTAAGAGGAACCCCAAAGACAGCCCACATTGGTGGCATAGCAGAAGCCTGAGGCCTTGAGTCAGATGGGTGACTTATGGCAATGAATGTTTGCAAGTAAAAAAAAAAAAATGAATGGATTCAAGTGTAAACTATGTGACTCAATGGACCACACTGTTGCTTCCACAACAAGATTCTTCTCTCTGTGTATCTCTTTTGTGTTGTTTTCTGTGTTTCATTTGATTTTTGATTTTTCTTTTAAATTTGGTTTTGGTTTTGGTTTGGGGGAGCTTACAAGGACAGAGGGTAAATGTGAGGGGTTGGAGAGATAAGTGGAATCTGAATGCATAGTGTGAAATACACAAAGAGTCAATAAAGGTTTAAAAAAGTGGGCTCCATGTGACCATCTCAATTTTATCAAGTATTAACTGTTTTTAAAATTCAGCAGAAAACATGGGAGGGAGATAACCCACATAAAATAGGCAACAGATTTCACAATTGATCAGTATTTTGAAACTCCATACCTACTCTCCCAAGGATAAGTCCCCTTACTGGTTGTCAAATGGAGAGTTGTCAGCTGGTATATACACACAAACAACAAAAACAGACACAGCAGGCTGTATTTATAAATATATATATTTATATATATTTATGCATACATATACACACATATGTATGAATGTAATAAATATAATGAAAGAAAAAGAGGCTGTCAACTCTGGAGTGGGGGTCTTGAGGGGAGATAGAGGAAGGGGAGCTAGGAGGGGCTGGAAGGAAGAAAGAGGTGATGTAATAAGACATATTTCTTTTTGGTCTGGAGCAGCTCATCCCATTACCCTAAGAATTTAGGTCAAAAGAAACAGGCTAACTGAAGATTTGTCACAATTGCCCACTTACAGCAAATGTCAGATCATGAGGATGGAAGTTTGTGACTAGGTAAATTACCTAGTTACAAACTTGGTACACAAATATACCACAGGGCTGAAATCAGATTTCCTTTGACAATCTGTGGAGGAACTTCGTTACCATAGTTGTGAGATTAGAAAGGACACACACACACACACACACACACACACACACACACACACACACACACACACACACACACTCACAAAACAGCCTCTAACTTATCCAGCAGTGGGAGACTGTAAAACTTGATTATTGCAAAGGTAGGCTGGCATATTAATTAAAAATAAGACTGACATTTGAAGCGTATTTCAAATTTCATGGCAAATTTCATCATTCCAAATATAGTTTCAGATTAATTATGACACATTTGGTGCTAAGCTATTTTAGAATTCAAAACATTTCCATCTTGGAATGGTTGCAGCAAATTAAGGTACTTGATCAAAGCTGCAGAGAAAGGGGGCTGGATTTAATATTCTGCATCTCCTCATAACCTGCCTTTAGCTTTCCTTTTCTCTGCACGTTAAGTCTGGAGAATTATGTGAGGTGATGGCATTTTAAGTATAAATGGGATTTGACATTTTGGGTGTAAATAAGAGTGGCTTATCTTCTTGTGGTGTGAGTCACTGATTACCAGTGGTTAAAATAAAGTGAAAACCACCAAAATGGGAGTGTTTATTTCCTCATACTCACACCAAGGCATTTCATAAGCAGTTACTGCTACCCTCACTGTGCTAACCTTTCCAATTAATTGTCTACTTCATGGATTGATAATGATACTTCTTCCAAATGATTGTTACACAAATAAATACCCTTTTAAAATATGGCTAGGAGCTGGGGATATGCCATTCCTTTAAAACTGGATGGATAACAGGCATACCTCTTCTTCCAAAGCACAGATAGAGCAGAAAACAGATTTTTTATAAAGATTGATCCATTACCATACTGAACAAGACATATGGTTTACCTGTGAGTTCTTTTTCTATTGTTAAACTGAAGACAAGTGGTGAGAGGGTGGGCTCGGAGGAAGGAACTGACTGAGAAAGGGGGCTTCTGAGTTGGAAGGGATATTTCATTAAAGGAAGCTTAGATCATGTCCATGAAAGACACAGAAGGTAGCTCAGGCTTACCCAGCTAGCTGGTTACAGAGCTAGCCCTGACAGCTGAAACAGATGAGTTAGATGCATCATTTACTATCCATGTTTTATTTTCTTCACTTATAAAACCTACCTGTTGATGATATCCCCTTGAGTTCCTTCTGTTGCTAATATTCAGGAACTAGTGGTGTCAATCAATAGACTGAAAAATTTAATTCTAAGTTTCTGCTATTTGAAGAGGGGGTGCTTGGTTAAACCCTCTAGGCTTCAGTTTCTTCTCTGAAAGCAGAAAAATTAGTTAACCTAACACAACTTTCACTGGTTTTCTCTCTGGAGAGGGCTGTGGAGCACAGATGGACAAGGGTTCCTGCTGTTGTGGATCAAAGTGTCCATGTATCCATTTGTTCATTTTCTTCTGTTCCAAAAAGTGTTTACCAAATGCTAGCCATTGACAGGCAGTACTATAGACTGTGGACACATCAAAACATATTTCTAGAGCCCGTGAGATGGCTCAGTGGGTGAACATACCTATCACTAAGTCAGGAGACTTGGGTTAGATCCTAGATGTTAGAATATAGGGTTAACATTATTCTACTCCATCAATTAAATAATTAAAAGACAAGGAAAAGTGAAAGTTAAAGCATAAAAAAAGAAAAAGAAAAAAATTATTTGCATGTGAAACAGAGTCCTGGGGAAAAGAGGGGCCCCAGAGCTGGGAGACTGCTGACTTTGAGTGGGGCTGAGTTTTCTTGGGTTCAAAAGTAACTTTCCTTCTTTTCTCTATAGGTCCCTTATAGTTCATAGGTCTTTTCATGCACGGGAATTATTTCACTCTTCCTCTCCATGTTTGGCCATTTACCTTCTTATAGGGTCCTTATCTCAGGGCAGGAATTTAGAAATAGCTGCTGGCTAGTTAGAATTTGTCACCAGTCAAGGCACTTCTTCAGCTCCCTACTTGTTGGCATGGTAACAGGAAAAGAGAAATTTACCCTATAATAAAGGAAATGGAAACATCCATATAATAAAGGAAATGGAAACATCTCTTCCCTTTCTTCGTACTTCTTTTCTCAGGACCTATGTGATAGGAGAGTATCAACTCTTGAAGTTTGTTCCCTAATTATGTGTGCTATGATGTAGTGCCAAGCATGTACACACACACACACACACACACACACACACACACACACCTTTCTGGAGTAGAGACAGGCAAACAAAAATTCCAAGAAAAAAGGCAGCAAACAAGACTAAGTATTAAGAATAAAACAGAAAAAGGGAGGGAGAGTTTTGTTATTCATAAAGATCTTATGAAAAACATTCTCATAAAAGTGACATTTACACTGAATATTAAAGCACAAAAAGAAATTGAGCATGCAGAGTAGAAGAGCCCAACTGTAGGCAAATAAGAAAACCAGCATGGCTGTCAGTAAGAGGAGATGACCAAGGGAGAAATACTCCAAAGACAGGCAGACATTCAAGGACCTTAAGGATTTGTCTGTGCCGAGTTCAGAAGATCCTAAGGTTTTCTGGTAGAAGCAGCAATGATGGGATCTGAATCAGACTTGGAGCATCTTTTTGGATGATTGAAGGTGTACTGATTGGATGGGCAGCAGTGAAGTGAGAAAAGCAGCCAACAGCTTGTTGCAGTAATGAAGATAACAATTCCCACTATCATGGACTCCAAGGGAGACAGGGCAAGTGGGAAACCGTAGTGGACTGGGGACATTCTTATTTTAAAATAACCAAATTGGCCAATGAATTATCTCTTGCATCATATCCCTGGTATTATAGCTTGAATTTTCAACCCTGAAAAAATCACAGGTTACAGTCTCAACCCATAGCCCCTTACCATGTGACCGTGTTTGGAAGTAGGTTTTATAAAGAAGCAATTACATGTGGCTGCAGGGTGGAACCTATTCAAATATGACACACATTGACCTTAATCTTATTTGAGAAATTAGGACACAAACAGCCATAGAAGGATGACCTTTAGAAAACACAGGGAAAGGACATCTTCAAGCCAGGAAGAGTGGCCTCAAATCAAGGCCAGCACTTTGACAGACTCACAGACTCCAGAGTTGTGGGAAAATAAACTACCGCTTCAGGATCCAGTATGTTGTGTTTTGTTACGGCCATCTTAGTTTAGAAATACACATAGTGTGTAGGAATTCAAGACAAAAGGATAAAACCAAGGCTGACCCCAGTGCTGGGGACATACAGTTGGAGGGAGGGATCTTGGACATGCTCTAATTGAGACGGTGAAGCAGCAGAGCAGGCCGCCAACTCTTCAGTTCACTTTGTGCATCTGAGTCTCAGGGGAAAACAGTTAGCTGGAGAAAAGTAAATATGATGTCATCATCCAAGGCTAAAGGAGTAGACGGTCACTAGGGAGAGAACAGAAGAAACAGCAGTTTAAGTCTGAGCTCACAAGAACTAACTGGAATAATCAAAGCCAACTAACAAGAACCCTTGAAGGAATAGAAGGCACCAGTGTATTCAACAGCACCAAAGGAGAAAGCTCAAGAGTGGGGGATTCATGGTGCTTTAGGTTCTCAAAAGATGACGGAGATTCAAGAAACACCCCTAGGGAAATGGGTTGAATGGTGTTTCTTGTGAGTGATTTTGCACAACAGACCAATGTTTGAAATTTTGCAGGGAGAGACATCCTGAGAAACATTTAGGTATGCAATGGAGACAAGGAAAGAGAAACAAGGCTTTTGAAAAATTTGGCTAAGAACCGAGGGGGAGAAAATGAGACTGCACAAAGATGGTTTATTTTTTTTAAGAGGAGAGGTGTTATGCAACCAGTGTACGTTGATGGCAATCAGGGACAACAGAGGAAAGGCAGAAACTGATGCTCTAGAGCATACAATGAGGAACCAACAGAGAAAAGCCCTTGAGAAGCTGAGAATGGTTATGACCCACTTAGCACCGTACTGGCACATAGTTAGTGAGAGAAGGAGCCCCGAACACAGCATCTAGAGCATGCCACTCCAGCATAGGACTACTGGGTAAAGTTAGTACAAGCTCACTCTGGCCATTCTTGTTTCCTAAAGCAGGAGAGGAAATATGAATGCAGATCTTCTTGCACCAGTATGGAAGCAAGAAACCAAGACTGAGGAGAATTTGATTAAGAAAACCTTGCTACATTTATATTCCTAGTAGTTCACTACTTGGTCTAAATAACTACCCTTGCTCCAGGCCTCTTGCTGGGCACATTTTTTTTTGATTTACCACATGGTCCACTTCAGTACATGAATATCCCTGATCTTAATTTCCTAATGAAATTCTTATGCTATGTAAAAGTTGAATTAAATAGACTTGTGTGATCTTTTTTCTCCTGTTGACTGTCCAATTGTAAAGGCACAAGGCTGAGTCTTTCAAACACAAAATAGAGAGAAGAAAGGCAACCCTTTGCCTCCTCTATACCAGTAAAGGGGGCACTGAAGATGGAGACAATGGACAGTGGATTCCAATCAGCGCTGAGCTTAAAGAGGAGGCAATCCTGACAATAGACTTACGGTACCGAGCTAACAGAGCAAAGCTGTTTGCCAAGACATTAAAAAGACTCTTCTTCCTTTGCCCCCCCGCCCCCACATGTACTAAACCATCTCCCTTCTCACTGAAAAGTGTAACAAGTCTACAAAAGTAACTTGCCAATGCCTAATACAATTAGCCTCTCTGGAGATTTTCCCCAGGAGCTACAACATGAAAAGCAGAAAGAGAAGCACGTGCCAGGATTCCTAGCTGCAGCGTTCACTGTATAAACAAAATATTAGAAACAAGGTAAGTGCCTTAAGAGTAGACTAATTGAGTAAACCATGCAATATTCACAAAGTGTTTTAAACATAGTTGAAACAGAATGAAGGAGGAGTAAGGAAGACCTTTATGGTTTTCTTTTGTTGCTGTAACAAATTCTTGAGACAATCCCTCTTTTAAGACAGAAAGCCTTCAGAAGTTTCAGTCCACAGTTCCTTGGCCATGTTGCATGGGCCTGTGGCAGCACAGTGCTTTATGGTAAGGCCTATGTAGAGTAGATGGGAGACTCACTTAACTTTGGCCAGAAAACAAAGAAGAGAAGAAGATAAACGCCTGGGGTCCCAATATTTTCTTTGAGGACACATCCCTAGTGAACTAACATCTTCCCACTTGGTGTTACCTTCTGTAGGTTCTGCTCTCTCTGGATATTGCTACAGGCTGTGAAGGAACCTAGTCTTCAAAACATTGAACTTTGATGGACAATTCATAATCACAACTTGGCACCTTGAAATTGAATATCATCAAAGTCAGATAAACAAAACCACATAACAGGTTCACAGCATATCTACACCAAATGGAAATTAGATCAATTCGTCTTTCCTTGATCAGTGTCTTAGTCACTCATCTTGTTGCTGTTATATAATATCCCGAAAAGAAAGAAACTTGATTAAGAAGGGTTCATTTTGACTCACAGTTCTAGGGTACAGTCTGTTGTGTTGGGGAAATCCTGATGGGAGGCTTAAAATATCTGCAGTCAGGAAGCACAGGAAGGTGAATGCATATGCATAACTCATTTTCTCCTTTTCGAACAGCTCAGGATCCCATTGGGGTAGAGCTTACCAATCAAGTCTTCACACTTGCTAAATGCAAGTGTGAGTAGGTTACTGTACTATGAGTCATCTGATGGGCTGCAGCAGGAACTGGTTACAATGTCACTTAAGTGGCATCCTTACCCAAAGGGTTTTACTTGGCAAGTCTGTGCAAAAGCAAGCAATTAAACATCTTGACTGGTATGTTCACATCTTCCTCCAAGATGGTCAGTTATTTAAGCTCTCAAAATATGCCTATTCCATTGGATCATTTATAACCGTCCATATCAATTTTATTCATCTACTATGTTTAAGTAACTCTTTACTCTCAATAAGTGCATCAATAGGCAGGTATTTATTCCATTTTTATAATTTGTTCTTGAAATTACCTGTATTATTTATGCATATTAAGGTTTAAAGATTGTAGTCACTTATAATTATCAATCCTTTCCTCTATGGATTCTAAAATAGAAGGTGACTTATTTGTGAGAGAACACTGAAGGGCTGAGAGTTTTACTGAGTCTTATATGATGCAGATTGATCTGGCATGTAGTTGCAAAAAGCCAATGGTATGGGACCCTCTGGATTGATGCTGTTTCCTTGCATATTAGCTAGTATCTTCTTTTTACTGTTTATTTATTGCCCCCATACTTAGGTTATTTCTCTTCTCCCTATCTACCATGAAGACACCAAAGGCCAAACTGGAACAGACCAAACTTTTACTTAATTTATAAACCAGAAATGTAGGTATGCAAATAAGCATGTCCATGTCACAACAAAGGCAAGAAAAGGTATCAGATGAGTTCAGAAGACAGCTCTCTTTCAGCCGAGAAGACCAGGAAACACACTGGGGAAAGGTAAACATTTGGTGTGGGTTTCTAACTCTAGATAGACTTTGATGTATAAAAGGAACAGAAGTCCAGCTGCACAGACAGAACAAAGGACAATATGAGAAAGAAGTCTCCCGAAGTTAGCCTAGTCTGAAGAGAAGAATGAACACATAGGAGCACACCTACATTTGGGTTTTGGGTGCTGTTCCATCTATTCCTTCAGCTTTCTTCAGTGTGTACCATGAAAAGAAGTGCGGGCATTGATTGAGTGAGAGAGAATGGTAGCATGTCAGTCCTGGCATGGATGTCTTCTCTTAGGAAACCCCTCTCCACTATGATAGTCATTCCCCAAGTCTGTTCCTCAGTTTCTGAACTTTTAAGTACTATATCCTGACCCAATGAGCAACTTGCCAAAGTCCAAGATGCCACCTACTACCTTATTTTACTTAAAATGTATGGAGTTACTTAAAACAGGTAAGTAGCTATAGTGTCCTCTCTTAGGTGACATGTGGTTTTCTGGGCCCACAGACAGGCAATCTCATGCTTCTTCCGCCTCTCATCTTGAGGAAGCCCAGGAAAGTAGCCTTTAGGAAGACTTCTCATTTAAATGACACATAATTTTCTTAATCTAGAAGACCTATGTGCCCCCTCTTCCATAGCATTGGCCACAGCTGGTCTGTGTGACAGTCTCCTTCCTTATGCCCAAAGCAATTGTATCACTTGGCATTGTGACCTGAGGGGTTGGAGCTATGAGAGAGTAATGGGATTTAAACTCCAATTCTTCTTAGCTTTTGGCAAGGGTTAGTGAATGGAGATAAACTTAACACCTTTGCTATTTTTATATACACACGAAGATGTGATGTCGCTTTAGATTTGAAACATCTAAAATTTCTCCAGAGATGATAAATAAAACAATTAGTAGAAAGGTACAGAAAGCCTACCTTTGGCTAAGGACTGAGTCTCTGTTTTTCTCCTGGACAGTATTGGGGGAAATTATCTTCATGAGGTTTTTATTGTCACTGATTGCTTGGAACTCTTCCTTGAGCATGTGTCAACAAATTGCTCCAATAAAAGGACTTGCAATAAATCCCCAGTGTCCTGTGGACACATTGCCTTGTAGGTGTGATCCTTCTCAGAGATATTGCAGTCTGGTGGTTCAATGGCTTTGTAATCTAAACTCTAACTGGTTGAGGGAACTGAACAGACTTGTGTTCTTAAAGTAATGACTTAAAGCTACGGTTCTGAAGACACAAGAGTTTCATGACTCTGTTTTTCTCTTATATCTGTGCTGATAAAAGTGTTCTCAAACTGAGGAGAGGTAACTGAGTCTGGGAGCTGTCTCCAAAGAGGAACTTTTGAAATAACTATGTTTATTGCTGTTGGAGAAGAAAACTCATAAAAGACACATGCTAAAAGCATCCAATTTTGGAAGGAAGTACCATTTTAGAGGAATGAGACTGATATTCCTAATAGAGCTGAAATGGAAAAGTTGGAAGGGGAGAATTTTTTCTAACTTTTTATTGATTCCTTGTGGATTTCATATCACGCATCCTAATCCCATCCATTCCTTATAGCTTCCTTCTGGCCTTGCAACCTCTCCCCCAAAATAAAATAAATTTTAAAAGAAAAATAAACAAACAAAAATGTCTAGTTTGGAACCTGTAGTGTGGCCCCCTGAGCCCGATTCTCTAGCAGCAGCCTGGCCACTCAGGCCACAGCCTGGTAGGAATTCTGTTCCCTTAGGCACCAGCCCTGTCGCTAAAGGTAGCTTTAACTAAATCTCTATCGCTGTATTTATAAGTAAGACTGAGATTCAAAGGCTGGGCTAAAAACCTGCTAGTTCAGAGAGGCTAACCTTCCCTACTTGCTGGCATCCCTAAGAGACCTGTGCTTTTGCTTCACTAAACCAGAAAAGATTAGACCACTCTGGTTCTACTACTTCCTGTGTCCCTCTGTCTCTCCCAGATGCCCTATGATGCTCTATGGTTACTTTCTGTCAACTAGTTGCTAATTACATTTTATTTAATTAATGCAAATAGAAACTCAGGGGTCACAGTGTGATCAAATATCTCCCAAGATTTTCCCCTTTTTGTCTAAATAAAAACAAAAGGTTTTAACTCTACACAGTGAAACAATATAGAAGAGGAATAATTATCAGGTATTGTCTAAAATTAAAAAATAATTTTAACACAATGAAACTATATACAGTAAGAAAAATTATCAAATAAGGATTATATTCACAAGTCCAGTCCATTTGTATTTCACAAATTCAGAGAAAATACTGTAATATCTGTCCTATCTCAGTGATTTCAAAGTTTTGTACCTACTTTACTTTCTATTCTAACTTGTATTATCAACCCAAAACTATCTTCTCAGATCTTAAAACATTTTCTTAAAAAAATTAAGCTTTTATGTCTCTCAGCCTTGTACACTTTATATACCTCTTTCATTTGTTTCTTTTCTGGATTTGGTAACAAGGAAAACTGTAACTATAACTGTCTCATCTTCAACTTCATCAGAGACCTGAGAAAGATATAATATTACCCAAGTATATGGGAAGTGCAGAGCAAACAACTCCCCAAACTAAGAAATGACAGAAACAGCTGGCTGCCTGGACAGTCACCCAAGGTTTCTATGCAACATTGGGGACTCCATCTTAGCCTAAAGGCCTAGAATATCTGACAGACTTTTCTGTGAAGCAGGAACTTTGAAGGACTGTCCTACCTTGTCTTAGCAAAGTTCAGCAGTTACTTTCTTCTGTGTCCTGCTTGTCAAGTCTGGACAACATACTGTTAGCAAGGGCAGTTTCTTGCCCAGTGGCTAACTGCCACAAAAAGTAAACTCCATATGGAGGTTGTTCAATGTCCATCATCCTTTTTTTAAAGTAAATTGGTGCTGCCAAGAGCAGATGTGTCTCACTTTCATGAAAAGCTTTATGTTATTGAAACACCTTAAATGCCATATTCTGTAGGTCTCTGAATTGTTCGAGGACAACCTATCTATCTAAAATATATCCCTGTTTAACCTTAAAAACATATCTAACATAACTACAAGTTTGATTATAGTGGGTAACTAACTGCTAAACTTACATTTATATTATTATATATAACTACATTTCTTAGTTATATACTACATTTTAAAATGAGTTGCATAGGTACAATACATTAAACAAGAAGAGAAACATATATAGTATAACAAAAGTAACTTTAAGTTTGATTCTTATATTTTTGGTTGTGAGCCTAGCCTTTAATGGCTGAGCCATCCCTCCAGCCCATTAAGTTTGTATCTTAAATATGCAAAGTACCTTAAACAACAATAAGGACATTATATAGAGAGTATGTTCTATCAAAAATAACCTTAAATTTGTATCAATATACAAAAATCCATAGCAATGTAAAATATTTGAGATTAGTAGTTGCTTTTTAGTTTAAAGTAGATTCAATAATCTACCCTTTTATCCTATCCTTTCCATATCCCTTATCTTTTTTCTTTTCAGAAAGAGATCCTTAAATGCAACCTCCCTTGCCAGATCCCCTAAGCAATGACAAACATTCATAACCCACTAAATGGCCAAAAAACCACACACCCCATCTCTTAGGAATGTGGACATCATATTCTTAAACTTACTTCCTGTTTTCTTGGGGCAATGGCATCTATAGGGGGCCCTGAAAAGATTGGGATGATGGGAAAGTCCTGGGTGAGTTAGCCATATTATTTTTTTGTTTAGTCTCTGTGTGATGGGAAAGTGTAAGGCTTACCTGAAGCCTTGGCTGGATAGTCTATGAGGCTGGACCATTTCAGTTAACTGCCTTGAAATTGTCCTGAGCAGCTTGTAGTTCAAAGCTGATCCCTGGGTGGTATTTGCCAGCTTAATGGCATTGCCACAATCCAAGTGGAATTGTCAGTGTGGGGCCCCATTATTTTTTGGAGACTTCAAAGGCCACTGTTAGGAATGGTCACAATTCACTCCAGAAGGCTTAAATGTTTTAAAAGTCTTATGCAGCAGATCTCAGAAAGGTTAAACGAGCACATTCTATTAAGTATAACTGGGTACACAAACTTAATTCCTAGTTACCTGAATCAGACTCAATCTTAAAATAATGTAAGGAAGCTAGATGAAGTCTATTTCTAGAATTACTTAGTACTCTATATAACCATTAATATCACTACAGAAAGTTTATATATATATATTATATAATACACAAAATATATAAATGATATATATGTAGTAATCTTATAAAGTTAGAGATAATATTTGTACCTTAGTGACAATAGAATACTCCCTTAACTTTGGTTTTATTCTTTCCCATATCAGGTAGCTCTTCTAACATGAGACAGAGATTTTGGATTTTTCTTTAGCAAGAATGCTTGGGTTTAGAGAAGGAGTGAGCCATATTCAAACTCCAAAGTCAGCCTTGATTTTTAATTGTATTGGGACCACATTTTCTTGGGACATTTTTCTCTGGATGATTTGTCCTTCTTCAGATGTCTCAATTGCCCGGTAGTTGTCAGATTCCTTAGTTGGATACTTTTTTCTCCTGAAAGACAAAAACAAAACCCTGTACTAAGCCTAACTAAGGGGGAGGGGTCATTTTTTGTCAGGTTATATCTCTGTTAAGACAAAATGTTTGGCAACAGAAAAAAATATTATCTTTTAATAATAAAAAATATTTTATTATTTCTTTCTTACCAGATAAAATGAAAACAAAGCCTGTTATGTTTTATTAGAGATATATGCTGGAGCATTGCCAGTCTTAATTTGTACATGTATCTCCATAATAGCCATTACCTCTGGTAATATATACTTGCAGTATTAGCCTTTTCAGAATTCGAAGCAATTGCCCATTGAAATAATGTATATGTATCTATGGTATGGTGCACATACTCAATTTTCCAAACTCTGCAAAATGAAACACATCCATTTGCCAGATTTCATTTCTTTGAGTATTGTTTGGGTTACTTCCTGAAGGTAATAGAGTTTGATTATATAAAGAACAAGTGAAAAAGCAGTCTTTTAAATCAATCACTATAATAGACTATCCCTTAATTAGTAAGAAGGCAAGGGAATTCGAGGCTGTAATGAGCCCATTGGCTGAATCCCCTTATTTATGGCTCTTAAACTTGTTAACATTCACCATTTTCTAGATTTCTTTTTAATAACAAATACAGGAGAATTCCAAATACTGGTCAATTCTTCAATACATTGAGCATTTAACTGCTCATGTACCAACTGTTATCATGCCTGTAATTTTTTTTTTTATGTCAAAGGCCATTGTTCCACTCACACAGGTTTGTCAGTTAAGCATTATAAATCAGAACTGTTGGTAACTTTGAAAGACCAGCAACTGTTTTGCCCTGCTTATGCACAACTTGAACAATTAGTGACTATCCTTGATAAAACCCTTTAATAGTTTTCTCAGAAGCATACATTAATTTATGAGATTGAAGGAACGTAAATCTGTGTTTTCTATTGTTGCAACAAATCATGTCCCCGTAAGTTCATTGTTATGTTAGCCACATGTGGCTTTAATTTTCTTATATGTCTTTCTGGCACTATACACTCAACCGCCTTGTATTTTGCTTTACCTGAGATAAAGTTTCAACTCATAGAAGCTGAACATTTACTTTCTGAATAGGCCAATCTGGATGGCAAGGTTTTGGTGAAATTATTGTCGCATCTGTACATGTGCCTACTACGCCCTCAATTTAAACGCTATTTATTTGTATTTTTAGTTTTGGCCTTTGGTAATTTATAAAAGTTTGCCCAAAATATTTGTTTTATGGTCTATCCTGAAAATTTTGTTTTATCTACTGATGCTGTTAGTCATCCAGAGCAGTATAGTTTTTTAACAATAGACATTAAGTCTTTTAAATGCTCTGTGGAGGGATTTCCCCAATGCAGACAGGGAATGATTGAATCAAATTTGTCATTGAAGTCGGTGAGAAGCCCACTAAAGCAATTCCCAATGGCAAAGGATTATCTGGTCTATCCCCTGTTGATCTGCATTCATTGTCCAATGCAGGCCTTTGCCACACCTTCTGCATATTCCAGAGGGCTGAGGTCTTTCATTTGGATTATCTCTAGAAAAGACATTGTATCTAGGAATACCTTGCCTCCAATTCCCATTCAAATGACCTTGTTTACTACAATTAAAACATCGGACCTTTTGATTTTTCTTAAAATTTTTAGAAATCACCTCTCCTATTCAAGTATCATCATAAGTGTGAGATTCATTATCAACTGTATTTCAGAATCATTCATCTATGGGTGCTAATCTTTAAAGACCTAATCAAAATTTTCATTCTAAATTAGCATTTTTCAAAATCCAAATATTCAATTAATAATTGTCTAACATCTGGATCTGACATCATTCTATTTACAGCAAGGGTTAATCTTTGTTAAAAAAAAATGAGTGAAGGCTTCTTTTGGGTCTTGTATAATTATAGTAAATGACTTAGTCCTTTTTCCCGATTCTTCAACCTTATTCCAAACATTCAATGCTCCTATAAGGCATAGAATCAAGGTGTTATCATCAAATATATAATGTCTTAGCAAATCAACTTACTAGCCCTTACAGAGAAGCTGGTCTTCTAGCTCTATCTCATTGTACTAGTACTCTAGATTCCTTTTTCTACCATGCTCTCAACTGTAAAAAAAAAAAAAAAAAAAAAAAAAGGACCAGCTTCCAATACTGCTGTAACTAAATCTTCCCAGTTGGTTGGATTAATTCTGTTCCCAGTAGTCCATGGATTTTACATCTGTTTCACAAAGGATGAATGCGTACTCTATGAAATGACTACTTCCTTAAATCTTTTCAAATCTAACATATCTACAGGATTCAAATTAACTTCTGCATTGCCTTGAGGGTACCCACCATCTTGTGGTCATTCTTATATAGTAGCTGAATACATTTAAGTTGGTGTTCTAATTACTTAGGCCTTTCAGTTTCATAATGCAATGGTGAAGTAGGTTCTTCTCTGAATTCCTCTGTTTATGTCTGAGTATTTTTTTTCACTAGTACATCTTTCTAAAGCTTGTATCTTATTAGTAGTAAGTCTTTTTGAAACTTTTGTCTTATCAGTCAGATTAGCATATTTGGCATGGTTATCAAACCATGTTTTAAATGATAAAATATTAAGTACCAAACTGATAGTAATTACAATTGACATTTTGTTAATCCCAGTTAAGACATTTATCCCCGCATTTAAATTTTCCATTTCTCAAACCATCCATAGTGACACTATGCAGGGTCCTAGCACCCTTCACTGTGATGTTCCCCATTATTAACATGGGAAAGATTTTTCTTGTTAATAGTATTTAACTCTCTACTGAAGGACTTCCAAGGTAGTTCATCAAATTTGCTGACTTCTCAGTAGTTTGTCTGCAGTGTTGGTGGTTAACTCAAGCCCCTCCTGCAATTTCTAAGCACTAACCTCATTTCCAGAGTCCCAGCAAGTGAAAGCTGCCAGCTGTGAGTGCTCCTTTGAAGAAGCACAAATGACAACTGCAGAGGAGCTAGGTGACATGACTCCTCTGTCTGTGCGGTTGTGCCATGCATTGGAGCACCAGATATTTTAACTTCCGGCATAGAGGCTAGGCCTTAATCTACTGTTATTTCAGCCAGCAATGGCAACTCCACAGTTAATGACCTGCTTCTCTAGCAGCATCCTGGCCACTCAGGCTACAGCCTGGTAGGAATTCCCTTAGGCACCAGCCCAGTCACTGCCACTAAGAGTAGCTTTAACTAAATCTCCATCTTTCTGATTATAACTAAGACTAGAGATTCAAAGACTGAGGTAAAATAGTGCTAGCTCAGAGAGGTTGAGTTCAATTAGCAAACCTTCTTTTTCTTGCTGGAATCTCCAAAAGACTTGGGCTTCTGCTTTGCCAAACTAGAAAAGACTGTGCCATTCCCAACTCCATCCTACTACTTCCTGTCTCTCTCTCTCTCTATCTCTCAGGAACCTTCCCAGGCTCCATTACTTTCTGTCAACAAACTGCTAACTCAGCCTCCTAACCCAAGGTTAGTTTTATTTAATTAATGCAAATGCAAACTTGGGGTTCACAGTGTGATTGAATATCCCCCCAACAGTAGTGACTATAGATTTGTTCAGGTATAATTTCTCTCTACTGTTTTGTTCAACATATTTGATATGCTTAAATCTTAACAGAGATAAATTCCAGTAGCAAGTTTGGGCCCAGGTTGAGTGTGATAAAATACAAAGGTATATAGAAACTTAGAATATTGACAAGAGTGGGTTTTTTGTTTTGTTTTATTCTTTTTTAAGGAAGAAAATTATATTTTTGCTTATAGTTACAGCCCACCATGGTCAGAGAATCATTCAGAGTGTTTCACATCATGATATGTCATGAATCAGAGAAGGGGGGATGCAAAGAAGGTTCCTGAAGAAATGATATTTACATTAAAGATTCTGACATGCAATTTGAATAAGGAGACAAATGAAGAAGGAAAAATACTGTACTGCGGTTTAATAGGAAACAGTTAGTGGGAATAGTTAGAAGTCATCAGTAAAAAGGCATTGTTACATGCAGTTGGTTCATAATTTGGAGATAGGATCATTTTAAATAGTATTGGGATCCACTGCAGTGTGACATGAATGTAAGCTTCCTATATTGGGGATAAAAGAAGCAGTTATTGGGAAAGAAAGGTACATCCAAGCAAGTAAGAAATAAAAGCTTTTGAGCCTTACCATTATGACTTGATAGGATTAGGACTAGGTGTGGGGATTTTGTCTCAGTGAGCTGTTGAGTGCTTTTGCTTTGTTAGCCAATATGAGGGTGTCTCTAGGCCAGAGAACTTGTTTGGAACATGACAAAACACAGGCTTTGTAATTTTCATATTAACTATCCTGCTCAGGAAGCTTACTTGTAGAAGATTAGCTCCCCCACTGGTGGTATTACTTTAAAAAGTTCTGGAAACTTTGAGAAGCAGAACTTAGCTGGAGGAAGTTGGTCACTGGTGATGGTTCTTAGGAATATCTTGTCCCTGGTCACTTCTTGCCTCTCTGTGTTCTCTTTGTCACGAGCTCTCTTGCAGCTTCTACCACCAGGACATTTTGCCTATGATCATGGAACCAAGACTCGTGGATTGCAATCTATGCAATCTTGAGTAAAGAAACCTTTCCCCCTTCTACATTGTTATCTCCATGCATTTTTGTTGGAGCTATGAAAATTAATACATGTGACAGACAACTCAGAAGGAGACCAACAAACCCAGAATGATGGCAATAGTAGAAAACACTGGCCAGAAGTCAAGGGCAGCAATTAGCCACTGGGAGATCAGTAAATATTGAGAAAGAGGAAAGACAACATTGAAAAGGAAGCATTGCCAAGCATGGTGGCATGAACATTTAAAACAAGTACACAGGAAGCAGAACCAGGCAGATCTCTGTGGATTCCAGGCCATCTAGGATAACAAATTGAAACTCTATCTCAAAACAAACAAACAAAAATCCAACAAAAATGACACATCCTTAAAAGTCACACAGATTTGATGACTGAGGGAGGGACAAGTTAAGCACAGGAGCAGGAAGAGCACCCTGGAAGTGAAGGAGACACCCTGCTTGGGTCAGCCTAGGCAATGTTATTTCTTCAAGCCTCTGATAAAAAGCCAAGCCAAGCCAAGCCTGGCCTGCAGATGGTAGTTAATGAAAAAGAACCACTTGATGGGAAAATGGCTGCCTGGAAGAAATGAGTGAAATCACATGGTCCTTTGTCTTTGAAGATGACCTTATTATACTTTAGACTCTAGGTTGGGATTAGCAGCCAGAAAGAAGAATCTCTTTCTATTTTCTTTCCCTGGTGGTAGCTGATTAGTCTGCATAGTCCTTGTAGAATTGCAATGCTTTGCAAGTCCAGAAATAACATTTGTTCAAGGGCCCATCAGGTGAGGACTGAAAACCAAACAAACTTATTTATCCTAGGCTTACAGCAAGCTGGTGCATCTGAGGTGAGTGTGCTACAAGCAATTGAGGGTGATTCATTTTGAGAAGAAAAAAATGAGACAGCTTAAGCAATGTTTGTTTTGACTCAGGCAAAAAGACTGTGCTTTAGATACCCTCTCTATTACACTTGTCTGGGAGCATCTCACATTATAGGATAAGGAGTGCCCAGAGCCAGCAAGGCTGGTCAATCTACAAGTAGCCCACCCCCATAAATCAAGACCATGATCTGGAGCCTAAGACCCTGACATTGCTGTTCAAATGGTCTTGACTCTACATTCAGAACCTATATGGGACTTTTTCTTTCTCATTCCTCCTAAGAACACAATAGATTCACACTAAGTTGAGTGGGAACCAGATGGCAGCTGTGGGGCGATGGCTGGGGATTATACATGCATCCTAATTTCGTGGTGTGACAGCTAATACCTTAGAACTTCCCATTCTGGTCCCTCCTCCCTTCCTGGTGCTTCCACTGTCTCATGTAGCTTGAGACAGATATAAAGAGTTTCTCTCCTGTAAAAACGGCTACTAGTTTTCAAACTGGGCTTTATCTCCCTTGAGTTTTATCTCCATTGCAGATGACCCTCCTGGCTACATTTTCAATTTATTAGGGCTTTCTAATTACAAAAATAGCACATTATAGAGAAATTTTAACACAAAAGTATAAAGTCACCAGATATAAGATGTAAACAGAGAATAAATACAATGTTATTTTGTCTCAGTACTATGTACAAGAAACAAAAATAGTCTACCACAGGTGATCTAAATAGAAGGATAATTTATTGTGAAAATGTTAAGACTTGTAAATAGAAGACTTGAAAAGTATGACATTGATGCATTAAAGCACATACCTTCCTTACAGAAGACTTGAATCTAAGGTTACAAAAAAGACAGGACTCAGGGTGATTCTGGGTGCTATCTGGTAGAAACTTGGGAAGTCTCTTAGGAGCTCTCCTAGGTAGGCATCAACTCTGACATTTGGGATTCAGATTCATGGGAAGCATGAGATCACCTGGCCTGGCTCAAAAGCCTTCTTCTTAGACAGGGCACCTTGGCAAGGGGAGAACGTGTCTCTAGAAAAACACATTTCCATTACCAGAGCCCAGGGGAAGGGATTTGTGAAATGAAAACTTAAGGTGTTCATTGTGATTTTCCCCACATTACCCTACCCTGACATTGATATTCAGTTTATGGTTGCACGCAGCAAGCTAACCTTTAAGAAGCGCGGTGTTTTTTTTCTGGATATGGATGTCAAGACCTCTATGAACATGGAAAATTATTGTAGTGTTTTAGACTAACTGATTTTAAATATAGTGTGGAGTTGGCCTTGTTTACCTAGACTTTGCTGACCTTGGCGCTTTCAACATGGCCCATGCTGCTTAAACAGAAGTGAAAACTGACCCTTGCCCTAAACCCTCCTGACTCAAAGGCAGTTTCTTGGAATAAATAATAGTTTTCAGGTGGATGAAGGAAATGCTGATTTTGTGTTCCAAGTACAGGACGGGGCTCAATGTAAAAACTTATAGCAACTAGCCATTTCCATGGTAACAACTTGTTTATTTTGCTCCACCATGTGTCAGGCTCATTAACTACTTTATTTCTACTCCCTGAAATTCTAGAAGCTAGTCTCTGCTAGCCTGCAGAGACACTGAAATTGATGGTTAGCAAATGTTAACCATTTGGTCAGGGTCTCGGTAGGGTTGAGTTGAGATTTGCAATCAAATCTGCTTGACCACAGCACCATGTCTCTTTTCACGTTACTTGCGGTTGCTTGTAGCCTCCATGCAGATGTTTTGCTTGGGCCTCCATCAGCACCTTTCTCTTAATGTGTGCTTACATCTAGCTCCAGGCTTACACCTGAAACACCTGTGACAGCAAAGGCTGGTTTTGACTTATGTATCCCATCACTATGCTTCAAACAAAATAGATGTTCTTTGTCTCTTGGCACTGTAGTCTTTCCTGTACACTCTCTCATGTGTTTGTACACATACTTGCACACTCATATTGACCTATAGTGGTCTATGCTGTGAAATATTCCTTTACACTGTGCAAATATATGTTGCTGTGATTGGTTTAATAAAGAAGTGACTGGTCAATAGCTGAACAGAACAAAGTTAGGCAGGAGAGCCAGACTAAGGATGCTGGGACGAAGAGGAGCAGAGTCTGGATTGCCAGGAGACATGGAGGGTGCAAGAAATGCTGGAGAACAGCTAAAGCCACAAGCCACGTGATAATACATAGATTAATAGAAATGGGTTGATTGAAATTGTAGAGCTAATTAGTAATAAGCCTGAGCTGTCAACCAAGCATTTACAATTTATTTTAACTCTCTTATGGTTATTTGGAAGCTTCTGCCAGGACACAGAAAAACTCCACTACAGGTCTAAAGTTTTCTTAGATTACATAGACAGTCTTGAGTCTTTGGAAATTTCTTCTATTTTGTTTGAGATAAGATTGCTCTAATCTCAGCAATGCAGGATAGCTTCCCCAACCCCCTGAATAACAGAAATACAAGCTTGAACCAGCATGCCATGCAGAGCTCTATTTATTTTCAAATGAGCAAACTTCTAATGCTAACCACTCAACAATTCTTTCATATAGCAATTTTCTGAATAAAAATATCAATATCCTAAATGCCCCCTTTCTAATAAGTCAATGAATTGAGCTAGAACATTAGAAGGGTTGATAGTTCTGATTTCTGGGAGGCCTGTCTTCTTCTTCTTCTTCTTCTTCTTCTTCTTCTTCTTCTTCTTCTTCTTCTTCTTCTTCTTCTTCTTCTTCTTCTTCTTCTCCTCCTCCTCCTCCTCCTCCTCCTCCTCCTCCTCCTCCTCCTCTCCTCCTCCTCCATTCAAAGGGAAAAATGGAGGAGGAATAGATCTGGGAGAAAAAGCAGGTACAGGGAGGGAATGGGAGTAGTGAAGGTAGGGAAAACTGTTATTGGGATGAGAGAAGAATAAAAATAAATAAATCTAAAAAGTAACTTTAAGTATTCCCTCAATAGTTGATTCTATTTTGTTTAGGTTCCACAGGAGAACAAACTCAGCTAAAGGGTCTTAAAAAACAAATACTTACAAGAATAGAAAATGGGTTTCAAGAAGTTAGAAGTGTTCTATTTGATATAAGCAGAATAGGTTTTGTGGATATTAGAAATGAGATGGGAGACTTTAAGGAAGAAAGATGTACTAGGAGAAGCCAAAGCCACAGAAAGATGGAATATGTTCATTACTGCACAGTCAGATCAAAGGTGTGAAGAGAAAAGTAATGTCTACAGAGAAGAAACTGAGGGGCAAGGACACAAGGTGGGTTGTTTGTGAGTTATCCATAGGAAAGGTGTGATCTTACATGAACTTGAATTCTAATTTACAATGCACCCTTGTCTCTCACTTGACATAATATATTTAAGATGCAAACTTTTAGTGCATGAGGGGCAGGGGAGGAGGATAGGGAGAGGGACCTGAGATTGACATGTAAAATGATTTCCTTTCTAATAAAAAGGGAAAAAATAAATAAATTTCCATAGTATAAAATTTTTTTGTGCAAAAATAAAAATCAGAAATGAGGACTGATTTTTTTAGATTCACCAGACCTTAAATTTCTTATGGCTGGCATAATGGTTTCTGGGAGTATTTCTTTGGAATTAGTTTATAAGGATGGACAATTGATAAATCCTGTGGAAATGAGTTTGTATCATTGTTCCAAGAAGCAACTTGTTCAATTGCCTTGATTTAAGAAGTTTTCAATTCAGGCATATGTTTAAGTTTTCAAATCTATGTGTTAAATTCTTATTTTTCTGATGTATCTTAACTTCTAAAGACTGTTTTCAATTTCTCCTATGTGTAAGAACTAGCTAAAAGTTTATTGAAATTGTGGTATCCTAAGTCTCCTTCACCACAAAAAGTCTAAACCACATGTGTTGTATGCAGCTAGGGACTATGCATTTTGTAAATAGAGAGGGTGATTCAGGTGCAAGGCTGAAAAACTATAAAAATATTATTTTAGGAAAAATGTCAGTAATGTTAGTCATACATCTAGATAGAAATTATCTTTATAACAGATTAATTCAATTTACTCCTTATAACTTATGATTGTTGGATGGCCTATATTCATGGATACAATAGAAAGTAGAGGAAGTCCTAGAAAGGTACATACCCAACAGGGAGGTTATATGGAACCTGGAATATATATTTGAGTATAAATAATTTATCTGTGTTGGGATGATCAGATAGCTGTGGCACACCTAATGAGAAAGAGGTCACTATTATTTCTATTTCTTTTATGCTGAGTTGATGCATCTAGCCAAATCTCTTTATATTCTTCTTTCATAGGGGCATCTCTAAGTGTCCTTAACTGCAGCACTTTTTCCTAATAAACTCACTATAATAAAAAATTGCTATAAATCTAATCTGACCTTCTACAAACTAACCAGTTTAGATTCTTAATAAGATGATGTTTAATGCTATATACCAAGTAACAATGTGTAAACTAGGTCAAATAAGTCCAGCCTAATTCAAGATATATAAAACCAATAAAGTGTTCAATCAGTAATGAGTGCATCTACAATTCTGCATGTTTTAAAGCACCTTTAAATTGAAAATTTGGCTCAAATCTCTTAGACCTAAAACTAAGTGTGACAAATTATAATCATTCACTATTGCTCTATCCCCTTTCTTGAGATAGGGTCTTATTATGTAGCCCAGACTGGTCTTGAACCCACAATCTTCCTTCCTCAGCCTACAAAATTCCAGGATTTAAGGGTGTGCTATCACATTCAAAAAGATTACATCTTTAGCCCACTCAGCTACTTACCTGTCTCATTTCTTATCACCTTAAATATTCTTTGAAAGTTGCCTATTGCAAGTACCCATTCTTGGGTTGCGTCATCCCCCAGAGGCTTCTTACAGCATCCTAACTTATTGTTCTTCCTCTGTTGATGCCTCTGTATTATCTTCACTCTCTACCCACTGTCGTTGTGGTTATGAACAATAGTCTGCCTTTTCTCACTCTCTTAAGCTATGTGGGTACAGCAAATTTCCAGCTCTCGTCAAACTCAAGCATCCACACTGTCTCATCTGTACCAGAGAAGTTCTGCTGGCTTCCCAGTTTGATGTTCAGTTCCCTTGGAGGCCACAAGCTTTATAGATATGGAATTGCACTGCCTGAGAAAAGCAAAAAACAAACAAACAAACAAACAAACAAAAGAAGGTAGATAGATTGTGATGGTTTTCTCTCTATGGCTATCTGTAAAGGTATCAGTGTGCTCCCAGGAGGGAACAGTTTTGCCACCCTACTGAACACAATGTTATTTGCCCAGCTCTTGGCTATTTGTGAGGGGGAGGGCATCAGGACATCTTCCCTTTTCAGTAGTTGGTCCACAGTCTTAGTATCATACTGTTGTGTGGCCTCTTCTCCCAGATACTTTTGGATATAATATTTTACAGAAATTCAGCTAGAAGGTGGATTGGGTCTCAGTGGGTAGATTGGCTATGAGTTTTCTGGGTTTTTCCTTTTCCTTTTTCTTTTCTTTTTTTTTTTTTTTTTTTGGTTTTTCGAGACAGGGTTTCTCTGTGTAGCTTTGGAGCCTATCCTGGCACTCGCTCTGTAGACCAGGCTGGCCTCAAACTCACAGAGAGCTGCCTGTCTCTGCCTCCCAAGTGTCTTTTTTAATTTCCATACCCAGAGTCTTGACTTATCTTGACTTATGGGGGTTTGGATCTTTTCCATTGGGAGACAAAGAAGACATAATAGAGCAATTATTCAAAGGGAAGTTCATGTCCATCTTATCTTTAGGGCTTAAAGGACCTGATGATGACCCATCTATCATTGTCCCCAGTAGCCTCCTTCAGTTAGCTGTGGTGGATCCCCAGCTTCATTGCTGTGAGGGTGGTGAAGACCACAGGGTTTGGGACTTTTCATATTGTCTCCAGGCTTCAGGATGGGATGCTTTTTACCCATATAAGGTCACAAGGCTGGAGCTTGTGGACAAACTCAAACAGGAACAAGGTCTCCACCTCTCCAACTGTCTGATAAGTAGTTGCACAGCTTTTGAGGAGCCTGTAAGGACTTGATAAGGGAATTGTTAGTAATCTCTGCCTTATGAACATCTTTTACCTTAGGGAGGAGAAGGGGAGGGCTCCAAACCTAATTTCAAATAGGGTAAAACCTTGTCAATGTGGGGTACACCTGATCCTTAGAAAATAAAATGGTAGGAGGTTGGTCCAATTTTCACTAGCCTCAAGGACATATTTAGTGAAAAGTTTCCTTCAAGGTCCTAGTTATCTTTCTACCTATCCTGAGCATTGTGGTCTATAGGCATAATGTTACCTTTGCCAGATTTTTGGGAAACTGAATGTGAAGGCAGGGCCATTGTCAGACCCCAGGAAGAGAGGCAATCCAAACCTAGGAGTTAACTCTTTGAGGAGTTTCTTGGTGACCACTGAGGTTGTCTTCATTCTAGTTAGGATAGGCTTGCACTCATCCAGCAAAGGTATCTATGAAGACTAACAAACACTTACACCCAAGAACTGTGGATTTGATTTCTGTAAAGTCTGCTTCCCAATGTTCTTCAGAGTGCTTCCTTAGGAGTGGATTCCTTCGAGAACGTTTCCTATCCGTTTGGAGTTCACTTGTGCACCAGTGCCACATCTAAACACAATGTCTTTGACAAGATTGTCCAGCTGAGGGGTGTGATATCTGGGTCTGAGTAACTCTGCAGTTTTGGATGGCCCCCAGATGGATGACCTTCTGGAGTTTGGCAACCATCTGTCTACCTATAGCAGCAGAAAGTACAGGTCTTCCATTTGGCAAGAACCACTGTCCATTTCCCTCCTGTTTGGCATCTTCCATTTCTCCCAGTTGGGTTCTTTTGGTGTTTAGTTTGGGCACTGGAGCAATTCAGGTTCAGGCAGGGAAACCAAGAACTGGAGATGCCCCATTGGTTTTAGACCAATTCCTGAGACAGAGAGATATGCTGAGAAGCAAACAGGAAAGGCAAACAGGGGTGGGGCACCACACAATCTTAAACCAGGGGGTTCAGTGGCATTTCACATGGATTCCAGACACTGGAATTAGGGCCATGCTCAGCCTTTCTTTCTTAAGCATCCTATTCAGAGAGTCATAAACAGACTTACTCCAGAGACAACCCATTTTAGGGTGGAGGTGTCAACAGACTCTGAGGTGGCAGGGTTAGAGGTGGGAAAAGTTCAATTGACCCTGAAATGTCTCAGGTGCACACTCCCCAGGAAATGGACATTTTCTATACTTTCACACGAGTGGGGACTCTGGACCTCCAGTGTCTCAGTGTCTGGGGATCTTGCTGGGGTCTCCATAATGTTTCACAGTAACCCACCAGAGATCACCACTTATGGCTGAAAAGAAAGTCTTTATTACCTGCCAGAAGCTGCATGGGGAATTGTCTAAATTACACACCCATGAGCCTGGCATCCCTTTGTCTTTTACACACAAAACATCCTGGTTGTCACATTTCAGTTAGTAAGGATAAAGATTTAGAAAAAAATTCCATTCCCTGTTCAGCTGTCAATACTAAAAAGTTTAGTTTTATAAACTTTTCCCTGTTTTTAGTTTAGTTTTGTTGTTATGGTTCACGGATTTTATTTCCATTAGTCAATAAGAAATGTAAGAATACAATGCTATAAAATTTCAGTTTCGTTCTGTGACGGCAAGAATTTGAGAATTAAGAAATGGAGTGGTTAACAAAAAAGAAGCAGAATTACAGAAAACAAAAGGCAAACTCAGTACATTTGGGGACTTTCATGGAATATGGACTAGGTCTTTGATGGATTAGGTCTTTGTTCCCATTTTGGAAGTTGCTGGGGGTCTGGGTGATAGGTTTTAAGGGCAGAATGGTGACTCTAATAGGACATCGGTTGTGCTAAGTAAGGTCTGGGGACCTGTTTTAAGAGGAGCATGACAGCCCTTTAAACCAGAGTCTCTTCAACCTTAAATGCAAAAAATTCTCTAGGCAAAGATATGATAAGAATATTCAGATCTGACTCCACTCCCCATGGACATTTGTGTCTACCCATAAACAGTACTCATATTTGGAGTGCTGAATCAACAAACTTTAGAAAGATCCTACTACTTTTTCATCCTCTCAGTACAAACATATGAGTGTGGAAAGCAAACACGTGTTAGTACCCTCTTTTGTTTTGGTTGTTTGTGTTTGGGTAGCCTCCCTACCATGTGTCTCTTGGGACCCTACTACTTTCTACTGTCTTCAGAAGGCAGGGAAAGGAATCAGATAGTGCTCCATTATGTTTCCCTAAGTTCCTTTCCAAAAACACATCCCCCACAAATTCTCTGTCCTTCTTATGCACAGTACGGAATGCAGTCATATTCTGGTATGACCTTTTCACAGATCCTTGGTAGACCTGTCTAGAGAAAAGTGGGGCATGATAGCTCACAGCAATAATCCCAGCCCTAGGCAGAAGGATTTCCACAAATTCAAGACTCGGGCTACACGGTGAGTTCTGGGTCAGCCTGGGATACATTTTGCGAACTGATCCAGCTTCACTCAGCTTTCAGCCTCTAACTGAAACTGTGAAATAATAGAAAGATAGCCCATGTAGCACTCTTTTATGTCTGCATTTCTCTTTGTGTGTGAAAGGAGCCTTTTGTACATTTTACCACTTTTCACTTTGTTCCCTGTACTCATTTTCATCCATCATTTTTCAGCTGTCCATTTTCTCTCACATTTTGGTGAAAAACTAAACATCATATTAAGAAATTGAAATAGGCAAATGTGGCCGTGTGATCTTGCTTCCTCTTTGTTCTGGAGAAGGCTCCTTTCAGCTAGAGTTGTCAGGATTGCATTTCCAAGCTTAGCAAATTGGAGAGAATGAGAATCTGAACTTTGTTTTGGAAAAACAAGAAGCAGCAACACAGGAAAGGATGACTGGGCCTTGGAACAGGGTTACCAAAATCTAGAGGATGCAACAATGTAAATATAGATTTTAAAGGCTACTCTGCAACCCAAATAGGATGTGTAGCTTATAATGTTTCAGTTTACATAAAAATTAGCATTATCATAGCCTGGTGTCAAAACACTGTATGAATCTTTTTTCTGTTATTATGCTTTAAAAACAAATAGACTCCCTCAAATGGAAACTAAAAGGAAAATCTGTCTCACTTACAGACATACTCAGATTTGGTTGTTGAATTGAGAACTCAAGGACACCGCCAAGGATTCTTCCTCATCCTGCCATTCTCTGGGAGACTGTTTTCTCAGCCTCTTCTTGGCCATGAGATAGTTATTATCAGTCCAGACACAACCTTCAGAGCTTCCAATTTTGAGAGAAAGATGAGATTTCTTCCCCTTTCTTGTTTTTGGCCACGAGGTGAGCTGCACTGGGTGCTCCTGCTTCAGGTGTTCCCTCAGCTCATCCCCAAAAGGACTGGAGCCACTGGCTAGGACCAAAGCTCCAGTTCTCTTTCCAAAATGAGGGGTGCAAATAAAACCACCGACCTCCCCCACTCCCCAAGGATAGTGAGGCCTCCCATGCAGGATCATCAAAGTCTGTCACACCATTTGGGGGAGGGCCTAGGCCCTCCTCCATCTAACTGGGCTGAGAGAATATCCATCCATAGGGAATGAGCTCCCAAAGTCCATTTGTGTACTAGGGATAAATACTGGTTCCACTGTTCGAGGTCCCATATACTTTCCTGGCCTCCTAACTGGCACCCACATTCAGAGGGTTTGTTTCGGTCCAATGCTGGTTCCCCAGCTTTCCAACCTGGGTCTCTGTGCTCTCATTAGGCCACGTCAGCTGTTTCTGTAGGTTTCTCCAACAAGGTCTTGACTGCTTGCTCATTCCCACTCCCTCTCAACAACTGGATTTCAGGAATTCAGCTCAGTGCTTAGCTGTGGGTATCTGTTTATGCTTCCATCAGCTACTGGATGAAGGCTCTAGGATGGCATATAAGGTAGTCATCAGTCTCATTATAGGGGATGGGCATCAAAGGTAGCCTCTCCATTACTGCCTAGATTCTTAGTTGGGATCATCTTTGTGGATCTCTGAACATTTCCTTAGTGCCAGATTTCTCTTTAAATCTATATTGATTCCCTCTATTAAGGTATCTCTTTTCTTGCTCTCCTCTATTCCTCCATCCCCTCAATCTTAGAATGAATGTCAAGAAGCTAACTGAACTCAGGTGAATCATCCAGAAAGTTGACTGCAATGTTAAGAAATAATAAAGAAAATATTAAGATTAGAAATGAATACATTTTATTTCTTTAATCCAGAGAAAAGCAATGGACAGTAGTCCATTAGACATACACAGTGTCATTGTTTTTTGCTCTAGAATCCATACTGCTTGGGGACTGTGTCTGGTTTAATTCCTTCCTTGAAACACTTGTGAAACTGTACCTTTTTCTGGAAGTTTTGAAAACTTACCTCATCAGATGCTGTCAGAACAATTTCCTTCATGATTACTTTTGTTTGAGACAGTCTTACTATGTATTCCAGGCTGGCATGGAACTCACTGTGTAGACCAGACTGGCCTTGAACATAGAGATTAACCTATGTCTCCTTACCAGTTCTGAGACCAAAGGTATGTAGTACCAGCCAGGCTCCTTCATTGTCTGGGAGAAAAATGTCTTTATGTATTTCTTTGCTATCATTTCAAGGGTTATATGGGAGAACACAATATATTTACTTAGTGTAAGAACTGAGCTGCTCAGGGCAAGACCTGAACAGTAAATAAATTCAGACTTTAATGTGTGTGCTGTTTTTTTTCCATTTCATTTACCAGTTGATGGCCCATCTATTCCCCCAAAGAGAATTCCTTATTTCCAAGAATTATTAACTAAAGTGGTAGGATACCAAATGTCCCACAGTTAGCAATCACCATCTGGGAACTACATGCTGATTAAAAGTCAGTGTAGAAATGACTCTGTATCTGGCTGTTTACAGTGTTAATGGTTACTATACATGACAACTGACAGAATATCAACTATAACTAAGCTGGAGGCATTCCAAATGCTATATTGTTAGGAGACTAGATCAGAAGGAACCAGGCAAAATCAATTTTCAGTTCTGATGACATCTTAGTCAGTGTTCCAGTGCTATGAAGAGACACCATGACAAAAGAAAACATTTAACTGGGACTTGCTTACAGTTTCAGAGATTTAGTCATTATCAACATGCCAGGGAACATGGAGGCATGCAAGCAGGCATTGGAGAAGTAGCTAAGAGCAGGCAGAGACTCTGGGATGGGCATCAGCTTTTGAAACCTCAAAACCCACCCCCAGTGACAAACTTTCTCCAACAATGCCACACCTCATAATCTTTTCAAATAGTGCCACACCCCAGGGACTAAGTGTTCGAATCTATGGAAGCCATTCTCATTCAAACCACCACAGATGAGAAAGAGGAACTTGAGGATTTACTCCACTAGGATAACAAAGAAAGAAAAAACTGGTTGAAAATGCATTTGTGTGCTGTAAGTGTAGGAGGACTTCTTAGCTGAAGATCATAAAATAATAATAAACAAATAAATTAAAGATCATGGAGTTATTGGGGGTGATTTTGAGTAAAACTGGACTGAATGATAATGGTCTTCATGTGGTAGCTTTTGATCTTTGTAAACAAAACGACCCATAGCAAAAATGGAACTGGTGTCTATGTTCAGAGACAGGAGATCCATTTTAAGGTGTTTTGCTTATTATGTGGGATATACTCTCATGCATTCTCTTCTTGCTTCACTGTTTGTAACATTTATTAAAGCAATGCAGCCTCCTGAAGATAGAAACCACACCTTGATCACCAAGCTTGGGTGATCAAGAACCTGAGAATAGGTAACACAAGGACTTACAATAAAAACATACACCACTCTTCTATAAACAAAACAACAAAGACAAAATAGCAGTAAAATGACTCCTAGTGCTATTTTCATAAACCAGTGCCTTGCTTAGCCATCATCAGAGATGCTTCCTCCTGCAGAAGACAGGAACAAATGCAGAAATCCACAATCAGACAATATGCAGAGTGTGAGACCTTGGAACACTCAGCCTGAAATGGTATGGCTCCATCAACTCCCTGGCATCAAGAAGAACTCAGGGAACTCCATGGAAGAGGTGGCAAAAAGAATATAAGCATCAGAGGGGATGGAGGACACTAAGAAAACAAGGCCCTCTAAATGACAATGACCAAAGCTTATGTGAACTCACACAGACTGAGTCAGCATGCACAGGACCTACATGAGTCTACACTGCTTCAAGTTCAGTGTTTTTGTGGGATTTATGAGGTGTAAATGAGTGAAACTCTGTTTCTTGGGCCTTCTCTTGGGCTGTTTTCCTTTTGTTTGTTAGTTTTCTTCCATCCTCCAATTCTAGTGTGTTCATTTATTTTATTTTATTATTATTCCTTAGAAACCTGTTTATTTTATAATGAGAGTAAGAAAGGGAGTAGAACTGGATGGGAGATGAGGTAAGGAGAAACTGAGGGAATCAGAGGGAGAGAAAACCATAATAAGGACATGTTATGTGAGAAAAAAATCTATTTTCTACTAAAGGGGAATATCATTTAATGCAAACAACAAAGCAAAACAATGCAGCACGAGAATTACCACTCAATACTAAGCAGCGATTCAGTCTGAAAAATATCACCCCAATATCCTTTGAGAAATGGCATTCTTATGTTAAAATTTTATTTCTAAACAGTTCTGAATTAAAGAACATAGATTTACCTCATCCCTGCTTAGGAGACACCAAGTCATTCACACTTCACCAAGTAACTAGGATCATTTTAGTGCCTCCTACTCTAGCTGTAGGCACAGTGCCTAGGATTAAATCGTCTCTGCAATGATACAGAATGGTAGTAACTAGGGGGAGTAGAGAGGAGAAATCAGTCAGAGACTCAAAGTTCTCATAAACCAGCTTTTTAATTGATGCAAACCTTCTGCTCTGGGATGATAGAAAATGGGGGTAAAATGGGAGTGGAAGAGGCTAGGCACTGGGAAGGAGCCAGACTTAAGAGAATGGATGATGTAAGTGGAAAGACTGTCACTGGATCCTCTTCACACAAATGATTGTCCCAATAGAACAATGGATTAATCAGTGTGCTATGCACATCTCACAACTGATAGCTATCCTTGTTTGCCCCTTTCTCTCTAAGAAGAGAAGTATGTGGAGTTAAACAAGACATCAGCTTCCTAAGAAAGTTCAGCTGGGGTTGGCTCCAGCCAAGAAGGGTAATGAGAGAACAGACAGGTCATTAGGGCACAAGCCAAGCAACACAAGTAAGTAACACAATAGACGTGGTTTGAGGGAAGGCTGTTGCTGACTAGAAAGGCTTTTGAAAAGCTACAAGAAAATAGAAATTTCTAAACTGTCTGTCATGGTGACGACATGTTTTAGAAGAATTTTTAATAATAGCCTTTTTAAATGTTAAAAACATAAGAAAATACGAACTCACAATTTTAGCACTTTCAAATCCAACTACAAACAGAAGAATAGACAGTATTTATTTCTCTGAAATGTTATTTGGTTGAAGGCAAGACCAGAAAGTTTATTGTTCTGAAAATTTGTAAGCCCCAGGACTATCTATTAGTATAGAATTAATTGAGAGAACCAAAATTAGAAGAAATATTTGAAAAAAATTCTTTTGAAACCCACTTGAGAGCTGACAGAAGTAGTCTCAGACAGGTACCCAAATTATATATAAGCTAGTTGAGCTTTTTAACACCAAAGTCAATCAATATCTTCTCTGTGAGAGAGACTTGGATAGAAATCAACATGACACAAAGCTAATATTCAGCCAGAGTTGGGAACCACTGCTCTAGATCCTTGCTTTTTACAGTGTGCTCCAAGCCTGACTAGCAGTAGTGTTGCCTGGAAATGTAGTTGAGATATCTTGTCATTTCAAGCTCTTCTCTAGACCCACTGAATCAGAACCTGAAATTTAGATGATTCCTGTGCCTATTAAGTTTGAGAATTACAGATTGAGAGAATACTTACACTAACAAATACTGAAACTCACAACTTTTTAAATGATCCCTTCTTCTGTGATTGTGTGCTATAGCACAATACTTCAAAAGGTTCGGACAGATATACCTACCTTGGCTCATGACTTCTGATTTCACTAACTGTTCTGAGTTAATGCCTCATTCTTCAGAACAAAAGCGCAGTTCCATTCTTGATCCTGATTTTGAGTGTCATTGACCCTGCCCTAGGAAAGCTGAACATTACCAGGATAATGCTTATAATCTAGTGTCCTTTGATAACCAGATACTGGAAATTGTTGTTTCTGCATTCTTGGGTGTCAGCAATCACCATTAAATGTTGTGCCTTAGTTTTTCTTTACCCCCACCCCTGGCCACACACACTTTAGGTTTATAATGCTATGTTGCATCAGAACCAGCTCTGACTTTAGCAGAATGATTATGTGACATTTGGCTTTCTATGAAAAGCCAATCCTTTGCTTGAGAAGTTCATAGGATTCTGAATACATGTAAAACTGACTTCTCTAATTATCCAACTAGTTCAGGACTTCATTAGCTCATTTCCCCACCAGACTCCTGGGATAAACTTTTCTCCATTAAAAAGACTTGGACAGCAGAATCCCTCCTCCACTCCACTGAGATGATCCCCACAACAGCAATTTTTGAGTACCTGGGTCTGAAACTAGACTTCATAAAGTCCCTGATCTGGTCTTCCCTTCTTTCTTACAGTAGGAAGCTTCATGTCTTATGTCCAGATGAACTCTAACATTATCCATGGGGCATAGATTCACCACATGGTCATCCCAGGACCAAAAAGCTCATGAGAAAATAAATCCAGAAGATCTCAAAGTATAGGGAAAACCAAATAAATACAAGAAAGACCATTACCGATGGAAAAAGCTTGTTCACTATATTATTTGTTTTGCTGATCATGACAACTTACTTCTATTCCTACCATACTTATATAACATATTCTGAGGTGTAAGATAAATGTACCCCCAAACATAGAGGTGACTTTCCTACAACTTACCTGGGTGGTCATAGATTGGATTTAGAAATATATACAACTCTGGCTCAGTAAGGAATTCATTTCTTGAAAGGAGAATGTGAAATTCCCTAAAGAAAAAAATAGGTAAACCTCCTAAAGGAATTCAAGTCACTGGTCCAAGACATGTAGTTGCTTTAGAATCAGGGACTTTTGAATTGAACAGCTGTAACCCATTTGGGCAGTTTTGCAAAACAGAAAGTTGGCAGACCAGACATTATTTTCAGACATTCAAACATAAGATATTTGGGGCCAAGGCTTGTGATTAAGAAATCAAATGTTTTCTTTTCCCCCTTCCAACCTGTTTTCAAAATGTGGAAAATTATGTGATTTTTCTTCTCTGAATTTCTATTTGTGGTTATTGGGAATTGACTGTCTCCTCAGCCAGACTAGATTCAGCCACTGGAGATTGATTTGATTCAATTCAGTACATTCCAATCCAATCCAATCCAACTCAGCCTCATCCGCCTTTCTTTGGGGGAGACTTATATAAAAATAACAAACTCCAGTGCCTTGGGGCTGACATACCTGTTGGCTGAAGCTCTGCTTATCAAATATCTTGACTTTTGTACAATATCACTGCTTTTTGTTTCCACCACTGTCTTATGGTTCTGATTTTCATCCTTTCCTGAGTCTTGGATTCTTCTTTTTCTGTCTGAGATAATATACAGTATGGATACTCTAGTCTCTTTGGGCAGGATCCACTTCTTTTGTGCCTAATTCTAACCATCATTTCTGCATCCTAGCTTTTGTGGGAATTCTTCTCCTGGCTCCTCTCCACATTATACTTTACTTCATTCTTTCATGTCTCATTTTCTTCTCCCACAGCTTGGCCTGACAAGGTCCAGGTCCTCTCCAAAGGTTTCCTTTCACATACACATGCTGAGATATGCATGAACATCTGGCTTGAACTTTTTGTTCTACTTCAGTTCCTCGTGAAATATGGGGAGATGAGAGACAAAGAGAAGAGAAAGAGAACAAGATGAATGAGAATAACATCATAGAAATGCCTTCTCATCTAGAAAATATTGAGAACATGCTTGGACTCCACTTGAAAAGTTGGGTGTCTGGACTCTAACACAATTCTTTCTGTTCTACCTGCACTCAACCACAGTTCTAAATGGCCTGGCAACAGCAAGCTGGTGAAGAGCATGGGTGGGGAGTGGCTAGTGAAAATTGGCCGCTATTGCCCCCACCTGTGAGGAACAAAATCGTGGATCCCAAAGGTCTATTTATTAGGTAAATTTCCAGGATGCCTTCAGTGATATCTAAAGTACTAAAATGTAATAAGTCTTTCTCTGTCCCACCAACTCCCAAATAATGACATGGAGACTTCTTATTAATTATGAAAGCTCAGTCCACAGCTCAGGCTTGTTCCCAAGTAGCTGTTATAACTTAAATAAACCCATTTATATTAATCTATGTTGTATCACATGGCTTATGGCATCACGTCTTCTCTGCACATCCTGCTTGCTCTGTGTCTCCTGACTTCTGGATGCCTCTGTCCTCTCTTCTTTTCTGGAAGGCCTGTCTATTTCTGCTGCCTAGCTATTGGCCATTCAGCTTTTTTTTTTTTTTTTTGCATAGTCGATCCTGAAAATCTACTACTTATTTTTTTTTTTGCGATTTTTTTTATTTGAGTTAGAAACAAGATTGTTTTACATGTCAACCCCAGTTCCCTTTCCCTCCCCTCCTCCCCTACCACTGCCCCAACTAAAACCCTACCTATCACATATCCTTTTTGCTCCCCAGGGAGGGTGAGGCCTTCCATAGGGTGTCATCAGAGTCTATCCTATCTTTTGGATAGGGCCTATGTCCACCCCGTGTGTCTTGGCTGAGGGAGGATTCCTCTATATGGAATGGGCTCCCAAAGTCCACACCTATGCTAGGGATAAGCACTGATCTACTACAGAAGACCTCATAGATTTCCGAGGTCTCCTCACTGAAACCCATGTTCCTGGGGTCTAGATCTTTAGGGAGACACTGTAACCACAACTCCAAAGGCTGGCTACAGGTGTGCCTGACCACGCCCTGGCAGGCATGCTCTGGCTTGCGTTTGGCTGGTGTTTATCTGAATAAAGATATATATATATATATATATATATATATTATATATATATATATGGTTTTTCGAGACAGGGTTTCCCTGTGGCTTTGGAGGCTGTCCTGGAACTAGTTCTTGTAGACAGGCTGGTCTCGAACTCACAGAGATCCGCCTGCCTCTGCCTCCCGAGTGCTGGGATTAGAGGTGTGTGCCACCACCGCCCGGTGAAAATGCACTGTCTTTTCGGTGATGAAGAGTCACTTCCCATCCTTCCCATAAATCCTCTTTTGCATACTGCTTTGGCCACCGCCACTGGTTCTTGTCATCCTTCCCCTACTAGAATTCTGACATTCTGATGAAGGAATTCTGGACTTGGTACCATATTAAATGTTACTAAAAAACCCACTCCTCACTGATGATTGTTAACTGTCTGTCATAGTAATATAGTGCTTAGATTAATTTAGGAACCCAAAAGAAAGAAAATAACTTCTTAAGATCATTTTAGAAGACACTTTTCTTGTGACAAGGCTTCTAAATAAAATCCTCCCTTTTTTGTTATTGTTCTGTTTTTGTTTGGCTTTTTGGTTTTTTTGTTGATTGTTTGTTTGACTTTCTGTGATGTATACTTCAGTCTTTGAAAACAAATACCTAAAGCACAATTTCCTAAACTCATTGTGGTTTAATGAGAGATAGGTGACCATTGCTGAGCCCATCTCTAAAACATATGTGTCCTTTCATCTCTGACCCCATTCCCAAAAGATAGCAAAGATCTTCTCCCCCAATCTTCCTTCTCCTAATTCATCCCATTATCTCTGTGTCCAACACCAATAGGCACACCCTGCCAAACCAAGAGTTGCTCCTTTGAGGGCAACTAACAAGTAGGCTCAAGGCCGATGCAAACTTCTACTGCTCCTGAGCTCCATTTATCCCAGTCTCATCCTCAGCTCTATAACAGGAAAACTGCTGCAATATCCCTTTCCTTTTGACCCAATACCAAACAGATAACAAAGACTTCTCACAACCTTCCTTTCCATAATTCATCCCTGTACCAGCCTTCAAGATCATCAGGCATTCCTTTTGAACACACCAGCTTATCAGGCCTGTAAAACAGGCAACACCCAGCTATCACACTCTCTGAAAATCCAAAGAGGAAAAAGAAACCAAGGAACAAAAGACCCTCCAAACAAAGACAAACCTAGAGATCATTACCTAGACCTATAATTACCCCCAAATCCATTTGCCTAAACACCACTGTAAAAACACAATCAATAACAGCCAGGACAATATGTCTCCACTAGAGGCCAGCCATCCTACCACAGCAAACCCCGAGCATTCCAGCACAGTAGAAGCATAAGAATAAGACCTTCAAAGGAACTATATGAAGATTATAGAGGTCCTTAAGAGGAAATGAATAAATCACTTAAGAAAGTCAATGAACACAAACAGTAGAAAGAAACTAATAAAAGTGCAAGACCTGAAAATGAAAATGGAAGAAATAAAGAAAACACAAATGGAGGGAATTCTGGAAATGAAAAACTTAGGAATTTGAACAGGAACTAAAAGGCAAGCTTCACCAGCATAAAATAAAAGACGGGAGAGAGAATCTCAGGCATTGAAGATATGTTAGAAGAAATAGATATATCCATCAGTCAAAGAAAATGTTAAATCTAAGAAACTACTGACACAAAACATCCAGGAAATCTGGGACAGCATGAAAATATCAAAGCTGAGAATAATGGGAATAGAAGAAGGAGAATTAAAAGTCAAAGTACTAGGAAACACTTTCAACAAAAATCATGGAAAAATGTTTTCTTACTTTCTTTTATGTTTTGCCAAATGTACAAAACAAAGAAAGAATACTAAAATCTGCAAGGGTAAAAAGACAAAGAATCATATAAAGGTAGACTTATTAGAATTACACCTGACTGCTTAGTGGAGACTATAAAAGCCAGAAGAGCCTGGACAAATGTCCTGCAGACTCTAAAAAGCCACAGATGCCAGCCTAGGCTACCATATCCAGAAAAACTTTCAATCACCAGAAATGGAGAAAACAAGATATTCCATGAGAAAATCAAATATATATATATATATATATATAATATATATATATCCACAAATCCAGCCCTACAGAACATACTAGAAGGAAAATGACCCAAGGAGAAGGTTAACTAAGCCCATGAAAACACAGGAAATAAATAATCCCACACAAGCAAGATCAAAAGAAGAGAAATACACACACACACACACACACACACACACACACACACACAAACACACACAAACCACCACCACCAACAACAACAAATAACAGTCATAGGAATCAATAATCATTGGTATGATATCTCTCAATATCAATGGTCTCAATTCCCCAATAAAACTACACAGACTAACAGAATGGCTGCATAAACAGGATCCATCCTTCTGCTGCATCCAAAAAAACACACTTCAACATCAAAGATAGACAGTATCTTGGGATAAAAGTTTGGAAAAAGATATTCTAAGCAAATGGACCCCATAATCACATGGTATAGCTATTTTAATATCTAACAAAATAGATTTCAAACCAAAACTAATCAAAAGGGAAGGACACTTCATACTCATCAAAGGAAAAGTCCACCAAGATCACATTCAATTATTAACACACATATCCCAAACACAAGGACCATAATTGACCACATACTCATAAGCAAAGAAATCTCTGGGAAACCAGCATGGAACTGATCCAGACCCTATAAATGTGAGTGTCAGGGAGGAGGTCTCAGAAATATATGGGGCCTCTTGTACTAGATCAGTACTTATCCCCAACATAGGAATGGACTTTGGGATCCCATTTCCCATAGAGGGATATTCTATCAGCCTCAGCCTAGACACACTGGGTAGGGCCTAGGCCCTATCCCAAAGGATATGACAGACTCTGAAGACCCCCATGGAAAGTCTCACTCTCCCTGGGGAGCAGAAATGGTATTGGATAAGTAGGGTGTTAGTGGGGGGCAGGGGAGGAGGGGATGGAGAGGGAACCAGGATTGACATGTAAAACAATCTTGTTTCTAATTTAAATTAAAAAAAAAACAGATACAAGAAAAGGGAAATAACTCTCTGAACCCACCACAGACTAAAGGTAGGTAACAACAACAGACACAATAGAAAGCTAATAATTCATGGAAATGGAACAACTCTCTACTGAATGAAAAACAACTCAAGATAGAAATGAAGAAAGAAATTAAATACTTTCTAGAATTCAATGAAAATGAATATACAGCACAGTCAAATTTATGGCACACAATGAAAGTGGTGCTAAGAGTAAAGTTCATAGCATGAAGTGCCTACATAAAAAATGGAGAGATCTCATACTATCAACTTAGCAACATACATGAAAGTTCTAGAACAAAAAGAAGTAAACACACCCAAGAGGAATGGAATGCAATAAATAATCAAACTGAGGGCTGAAATCAATAAAATAGAAACAAAGAGAACAATACAAAGAATCAATGGAACAAAGAATTGGTTCATTGAGAAATTCAACAAGATAGACAAACCCTTATCCAAACTAACTAAAAGGTAGAGAAAGAATATCCAAATTAACAAAACAGAAATGAAAATGGGGACATAAGAACAGATACCAAGGGAATACAGGTAAGTAAGTATAAGGACATACTTTGGATTATTTCATATTTACTTTTTCCCTTTTTATTAGAAAGAAAATTATTTTACATGTCAATCCCAGGTCCCTCTCCCTCCCCTCCTCCCCTGACACCCCCCCCAACTAATGCCCTACCCATCCCATAACCTTTCTGCTTAAGGACATACTTTTAAAACCTATACTTCACCAAATTGGAAAATCTAAAAGAAATGGAAATTTTCCTTGATGGGTATCATTTACCAAAGTTAAATCAAGATCAGATAAACAATTTAAATAGGCCTATAACTTCTAGTGAAACGGAAGCAGTCATTAAAAGTATTCCAACCAATGAAAGCTCAAGGCCAGATAGTTTTAGCACAGAATTCACTACACTTTTAAAGAAGAGTTAATGCCAATATTCCTGAAATCATTCCAAAAAATAGAAATGGAAGAAACATTACCCAGTACATTTTATGAGCCCATGGTTACCCTGATACCCAAACCACATGAAGATTCAACGAAGAAAGAGAATTATAGACCAATTTCCCTTATGAACATATGTGAGAAAATACGCAATAAAATACTTGCCAGCTGAATCCAAGAACTCATCAAAAAGATCATCCACCAAGATCAAGTAGGCTTCATCCTAAAGATGCAGGGATGGTTCAACATACAAAAAACAATAAATGTAATACACCATATAAACAAACTGAAAGGAAAAAATACACATGATCATCTCATTAGATGCAGAAAAGGCCTTTGACAAAAACTGAAACCTCTTCATTATAAACGTCCTAGAGAGACTAGGGACAAAAGGGATACACTTAAATACAATAAAGGCAAATTACAACAAACCAATATTCAACATCAAATTAAATGGAGAGAAACTCAAAGCAATTATACTAAACTAGCGACAAATCAAGGTTGTCCACTTTCTCCATATCTACTAAATACAATACTTAGAGCTTTAGCTAGAGCAATTAAGACAGCTGAAGAAGTTCAAGTAGATACAAATTGGAAAGCAAGAAGTCAAAGTACTATTATTTGCAGATGATATGATAGCATACATAAGTTATCTTTAAAATTCTACCAGGGAGCTCCTACAGTTGATAAATACTTGCCACAAACTAGCTGGATACAAAATTAACTCATAAAAATCAGTAACCCTCTTATATACAAATAACAAATGGGCTGAAAAAGAAAGCAGGGATACAATGACTTTCACAATAGCCTCAAATCATATAAAATATCTTGTTGTAACTAACCAAGCTAGTGAAAGATTTGTATGATAAAAAAAGTTTCAAGTCACTGAGAAGATATTAGAGGGTGGAAAGATCTCCCATCTTCATGGGCTGGTAGGATTAACACAGAAAAAGAAAATGCCCATCTTACCAAAGCAATCAATAGATTCAATGTAATCCCATCAATTACAACACAATTCTTCACAGACCCTGAAAGGACAATTCTCAACTTCATATGAAAAAACAAAAATAAACAAACAAACAAAAAAACAGCATAGCTAAAACAATCCTGAACAATGGAAGAACTGCTGGCGGTCTCACCATTCCCAATTTCAAGCTGTACTACCAGGCTATAGTAACAAATACCACATGGTACTGGCATAAATACAGACATGTTCATCAGTGGAATCAAGTTGAAGACACAGACATAAATCCACACACATGTGATTTTTTTTATTTAAAAAAACGAGCCAGAAATACACACCAGAAAAAAGACAGCATCATCAATAAACAGTTCTGGTCAAACAAGAAGTCTTCGTGTAGAAGAATGCAAGTAGATTCACACTTATCACCTTGAACAAAACTCAAGTCTCAGTGGATCAAAGACCTCAACATAAAACCAGTTATACTGAAGCTGATAGAAGAGAAAGTGGGGATTGTCCTTGAAGGTGTTGACACAGGAGATAACTTTCTGAACAGAACCCTTACAGTGCAGGCACTAAGATAAATAATTAATAAATGGGACTTTATGAAACTGAAAAGCTTCTGTAAGGCAAAGAACATTGTCAACCAGACAAAGTGGCAGTCTACAGATTAGGAAACAATTTTTACCAACTCCGTATCTAATAGAGGAGTAATATCCAAAATATATAAAGAACTCAAGAAATAATTCAATTTGAAAAATGAGGTGCAGATAAAAATAGAAAATTCTCAATAAAGCAATCTCAAATGCCTGAGAAACACTTAAAGAAATGTTAAAACATCCTTAGCCAGCAGGAAAACACAAATCAAAATGACTTTGATATTCTGTCTTATATCTGTCAGAATGGCTAAAATCAGTAAAATACGTGACAACTCATGCTGGTGAGGATGTGGAGCAAGGGGAACACTTCTCCACTGCTGGTGGGAGTAAAAAACTTGCACAGCCACTCTGGAATTCAATATGATGGTTCCTCAGAAAACTGGAAATCAATAGACCTCAATGACCCCATCCTACCGCAAGGACACTTGTTCAACCACGTTCACTACAGCTTTATTCCTAATAGCCAGAAAGTGGAAACAACCTAGATGGCCCTCCATAGAAGAATAAAGAAAATGTGGTACATTTACACAACAGGGTATTACTCAGCTATTAAGAAAATGACAACACAAATTTTTCAGGCAAATAGATGGAACTAGAAAAAATCATGCTGAGTGAGGGAAATCAGACCCAGAAAGATAAATATAGTATGTATTTGCTTCTAAGTAGATATAGCTGTTTGATAAATGATAACTAAACTACAATCCACAGAACCAGAGAGGTTAGATAAAGAGGCAGAGACCAGACAGGATGCATGCATCTCCCTGGGTAAGGTAAATGGAATAGATTTTATGGGTGAGACAGTTGGAATTAGGGGGTTTTGGGGGTTGGTGTGGAAACTAGTCTAGTGGAAACTCTAGGAATATATGAAGATGATGCCAATATGGGCTGTTATTCATAGAGGATGCAGAGTCTCAACTGGCCATCTCTTGTGGGCAGACAAATCTTCCAGTGGTAGGACTATGTTGTATTCAATTGAGTTGTTGGCCAAGTGGGTCCCATGGAAATTTCCAAACAACCCAGACAATGGATTGCTCTCCACAAATCCACAGTGGTGTCCCATTGCTACAGGCAACACCCACATAACCCATTCAATAAGAAGTAGAGCTGGTGCCTACATGGAACCTTCATTCCTACATTCTAGTCTCTTTTGTTCAGGAAGGTACTATGCAGGTTAACAAAAGAGAAATATGGGCATTAACCCTGCCACAAACATATGACACACAATCTTTCCTGCATGAAAAATATTCCAGAACTTGTGGGAGTAGCCAACCAATATCTGATTTGACTCAAGGCCCACTCCATAAGAGAGAACTCATGTCCAACACTGCTTGTATAACCAAGAACCAGAGACTAGATAAGCCCTGAGACCCAGAGTAAACCTAAACACTACTGGTCTGAAAAAAAATAATAAATGACTCCTAATGATATTCTACTATTTTTGTAGATCAGTGTCTTATCTAGTCAGCATCAGCAAAGTTTCCTCCTGCAGCAGATGGAAGCAGATATAGAGACTCAGAGCCAGACATTACATGGAGACAGAGTTTAAATGGAAGGTCTCCATCAAATCTCTCCCCTTCAGAACTCAGGGAATTCCTTTGAAGGGAGGTGAAAAGATTGTAAGGACCAGAGGGACACCAGGAGAACCCTCTGAATCAACTAAGCAAGGCACATACATATATACTCACAGTAACTGAAGCAACAATCACAGGGCCTACATGGGTCCACACCATGCCCTCTGTGTTTATATTCTAGGTATTAACTCAGTATTTTTACATAACCCCTGAGTGTGAGAATGAGTGGGTCTCTGAATCTTGTGGCTCTTCTCTTTCTGTTGGGTTACTCTGTCCAATTTCAATACGATAATTTTCTTTCATCTTATTATATTTTATTTTGTCAGGTTTGGTTGTTATTGCTTGTAAGCCTGTTATTTTCTGATGAGAGTCAGAAAACGAGTGGATCCTCTTGGGTGGGTGGGAGGAGTACATTAAGTGGAAATTATAATCAGGATATATTCTATGAGAAAATAATCTATTTTCAATGAAAGAACAAAATCTGAGTGTATGCTCACTCTGACCAACACTTTGACTAAAATCTGGAAAGGGGTAGCAGTTTCCAAAGGAACATTTGTCAAAAAAGGGCTGGACAGGGATTCTGGTCAGACCAAGAGAGTATTTGCTAATGATGTCATCATCACCCTCCACCTCACATTACTATTTACTACCATAACCAGTTATTTCTTTTAGAGAAAATGGACAACCAACTTTGACCGACTGTCAGATGGGCTTCCTGCACAGATACATTTAAGAGCAGAGGGAGAGCTAAGAAGTTCCTTCATGGTAGATTGCCTAATTTGTATGAGGCTATGGCTCCATTCCCCAGCATGGAAGGGTGGTGATGTGGGAGGAGAAATGAACAGATTGACAGGCTTGGTAAGAGAGAGTGGCACTTGGCCTGTTTGAGAGTAAAATTTAACCTGGTATCTCTAGCAACATCATATATAGATGGTACTTTCTTACTGGAGGGATAAACAACTCCTCCATAACTTATCATGAGCTTTATCAGCCATTTAAAAATATTTTCCCTAGTTGAGGGTAAAGCTTCATAGGAAAGTGTTTTAGATATGCACAGGGGTCAGAGACCAAATACCCCGACAAATGGCCTTCTTAAACCTCAAAGGCACTTGCATCCTTTATAACAACTGCACCTTCTCTGTGCTCACTTAACGGATATGTAACACACACACACACACACACACACACACACACACGTATGCACACACGCACGCACACATTACATGTCCATTAAGCACACACACACATATATATAAATACATATATATGCATACATATGAATATATAATGAATATATTTAGCCATTAAGAACACACACACAGTGTGTGTGTGTGTGTGTGTGTGTGTGTGTGTGTGTGTGTACCATACAATTCTTGTGCCAAGAGCACAAAGACATCATGTAATAGTTTATTTTCTATAAGTCACGTCTTTGGAAATAAGGCAAGAACTAGGATATGTCATTTGGTAATGTCCCTTCATGTACATTAGAAAGCACACAAAATTCATCTCTAGTTACCTGTCTTCTATAATAATATTTTCTGGTCGTTATTATATAATTGACTCATTCAAAAAATAAGAGAAAACTAAAGTCATTAGGATAGTGCATAGAATTTGACATGACAACCGATCCTTGTAGCCAATTGTAGGCTCAGGGATTCAATAAAGATGGGTATTACTCAGGGAGATTCACAAAGGACATCAGAGAATTCCTATGGACATATAAATTCCCATCTTATATAAATCAGCAAGTCATTGCACCTTGAATTGCTTTTTGTGATGAACTGTTAAACTGCTTGTGAAGAAATACATTTTTTTTGGTTTTTTTTTGGTTTTTCAAGACACGGTTTCTCTGTGTAGCTTTGGAGCCTATCCTGGCACTCTCTCTGGAGACCAGGCTGGCCTCGAACTCATAGAGATCTGCCTGCCTCTGCCTCCCGAGTGCTGGGAATAAAGGCATGTGCCACCAGTGCCCAACAAAGAAATACATTTTTATTCTCCTAAATTTGATGCATGCAGCTTTCATCATTTCATATTAGCATGCTACTCCTCTTACCAATGTCCATTATTTTATAAACAAAATTCATTTTACCTTCAACATAATTTTATTATAAAAAGAACTATTATCATTGCTACTGAAGGGGCCAGCTCCCCATTTCGGCAGCCATAACAGCCAATCACGTGCTTGCCATAACCTTGCCTTGGTCACTTAGAGGTCTGATGCCTGCCTCGTGGCAAGGAACCAATCAGAAGTTAGCTGGTGGTGCTATGCTTTATGGCTCTGGGTGTACTTTACGGACATTGCACACAGCAATGACACACAGAGCATAGCAACCACCCTGGGAGGGCCTATGGGCCATAACAACCAGTTGACCAGTCAACACAGAGCAAGCCCTCCAAGCCTGGAGGCACACCAATCGTGAGCCTCTGTGTACCCCTAGACACTCCCCTTACGCTGTCCTACAAGATCTCTCGGGAGCCCCTAGGAGTTGTCTTTGCTAGCCATCCGCCATGGCGGGTGGGTGAAATACCCCAGCTAACATGGGGTTAGCTCGTTAAAAAAAACAACAAACAATAAAGCCTCATGCAGTTTGCAGCAAGCTCTCGAATTCACCTGGTGATTGGGGTGACTGCGGTCGTGGCCTGGGACCCCGGATACTTGAGTTTTCCGGGGGTCTAACTCTACAAGAATTAGGGTCATGTTCAGGTAGAGAAGGCAATGCTAACTCCCACATCCTTCACACTTATGTCCTCACTTATCTTCAATTCTACCTTGCAGTGGAATTGATCAATTTATCAACAACAAAAGGAAAATATCCAGTAAATTTGAATTCCAGGAAAATAATTTTAACAAGTATTCCATGCAATATATTACATGTTCAAAAATCTATTTGTTATTTACATGAAGTTCAAATTTTACTGGACTATCCCTTTTATTTTTCTAAATCTAACATTTAGAAAATATATATATATATACATATATATATATATAATATATATATATATATATATATATATAATGAAACCAGGCTTATATTGACTGTCGGGGGGGCCAGGAAACTTCCATTAGGTAATGTCCACGGCTTCAGTAACCAGGATCTCTGGTCTGCATTGAATTGGGGATGCTAGCTGATTTGCTATTGAATAGCATGGCCTCGGTGGAGAATGTCCCCTAAGTTTGCATCTCTACAGAAATAAACATTTTCAATAGGCCTGCACCAGGGCGGAGGGTGAGGTGTGCTGGACAAGTGAGGACAGATAGAGTTAGGAGCTATCAGGCAAAAGGGATCCACCGGAGGAGAGACAAATGGCCTCATGGCCAGGGAAGCATGGTTAGGAAACAGCCAGGAAGATGCCGAATAAAGAAGAGACTCCAGTTTTGCAGCATGGAACAGAGAGCTCTCTAAAGATGACAAGATGCCTGTGTTTAGTCTTTATCACCATTGAGTTGCTAGGAGTTTCCATGTTCATGCTCCCCCACTCAGGCCAAACCTCATGGCTACCTGGCTTGGGGCTGAGACATGCCGGGCCCCAACAACTGACATACCCCAACATGACCAAATACAATAAATAGTTTATCAACAAGGATGTTGAATTAAATTGAGCCCTTTGGCTCAAAGGGCTCAAAAAAGAGACAGACTGAATGTCTAAAGACATGCCCTTCTCAGCATTGTTAATAACTGTATTATCCTTCAGTGTCTTTAAGGATGACTTTTCACATAAAATATAAAGAAAGTTTTTTTTTTTTATTTTTAGTGTTCAGAGTGATGTAAGAAGCACAGAAATGATTCCTTGTAGTCAAAATTCCACTTTCTGCATCCCTCTGGATAAAACAAGCTGTGTGCAACAATCCCTTTACATTGCTGCACCATACACATATTACAACTGCCATTGCTGACTATATTTCCCCAACTCCTCATCATAGCAGCTTAAAAGTATCTTATAGGATTAACCAGAAACCAGTCCAATTCTGTTATTTAGGCAGCTGAAGTCACAAATCCAGGCATCAATACACAGTGTAACAGTGTCCAGAAGCCCACTCATGTTAATGGTCATCGGCATGATCTGTGGGTGGCCCAGCCTAGTTTTAAGTTAGGGGAAGGAGTCAGGTAGACCCATTGTCTGTCAGAATCAGGTGGAGAATGGTTTTACTAGTTAGAGTTCTTCATGAAGTGTCTGACTGAAATATCATTTAAAAGGAAGTCTTACTCAGTTCATGCGTGGTGACAGGATTTCACAATAGCTGTTTGCTTTTTCATTTTCCCAGAATAAATGAAGATTATTTCTGAGTGTAAATATAAATGTTTGTTCACTTACATGCTTGCCAAAAAGACAGTCAAAACCCTAACAAAATCAAGAAAAAATAAAAAGCAGGCGAACAACACATTTTTTTTTTCAGGGTAGATAACAGTAGCAACAACAATGATGATAATTTGATATTAGTAGTTAGTATGCTCAGAATTTCAAATGATTAGCTGTTGTGTTTGAAAATAACTGTAAAGAGACAAATGTGGTATGTAAAAAATATTTTATTGCTGAAGTTTAGGCTGTATCCATCTGGAGAATAAAGAGATTAGCGATTGTAATTGAAACCAGCAGTAAGTTATCCAGGGCCTTTATATCCAATTTCTCATTTTGTAATGATGTGGCTCTAATTCTGTAGATGAATTAGGTCACATCTACACAGTAGAAAAACATCCAGTTGAAAAATTGTTAATTTAGCCAAATGATATTTAAAAGCACCCAATGGTGCCAAAATTTTAATGGATTCATTTTTATTTTGTGGCCTTGTTCCATATTGTTGATCAACTATTTCCCCAATGATCAAACATATTTGGCTCTTCCTATGGCTAAAAATCACCTTTTCATCCGGAATACCCATTTGCATCATGCAAAGATATCATTTGATGATGATGGTTTTATCTTTCTGAAGTATATTAGTAGATTAGTATGGTAGAATGTTGAGCCCATCTATGTCAATGAGAAAATGTTAAGCCAAGAAACTTTTCAAAGTTGGGCCCTAAGGAAAATGTGCACATTGTTTTCAAGTGAATAAAAGTATTACATTCATATTAGCAAAACTAAAGGTGAATTTTGAGGATAATACTGTAATATTCCTTAAGAGTACATATATGAAGAATATGGATAAAGTCTAGTTTACTGTAACTTAAGAAATAAAGAAGATCCTACAAGAAAATCTCTCAGCACAATACTTGTATTAAGGTAAAGTTTTATGCTCTAAAAACATGCATGTGCAGCCAAAACAATTTATTACTAGGGTGGGTTGTGGACTTAGTGGCTGTACTCCTAAGGGAAAAGAATAAAGCATAAGATTAATCTTTTAAAAGTTTACTTAGAAACAAAATACTACTGGCCTTCAAGATATCATGCACTAGTCTCCCCTCTGAACAGTTTTTACAGACAACTTATAACCTCCCTAAATTATAGGTTGTGTAGAGAAAGAAATAGGGGGTTATTGTATAATAAAGAAGCTGACAGATCTTTAACTCTAACTGGACTGGTTGTTGCTACTGTAATTTATGCATAGATACTGATTCTAATTAAGTAATAGCAGAGGTTGCCTTTGAATTTATGAGGCTATAATCAGCTCCCTTGTGCTCAATAAATGCCACAGCTACAGTCTGTGGTGTTAATTTCACACTACAGTGGGAACTAGTGCTTGTTGCCAAATATACTCATAAGTCACAGGCAATTTGGATTATTACTGTAGTGTGTGCTGCATTGAGAAATGAACGAATCATGACCACTTTCTGAAGTCATTATTGAGTGTTTGTGTATGAGAACTCTTCTGACATTGATGAGGCATAGTGTGGTAGCTGGTCTTTTTCCCCAAATCAATATCGGATAAAACATATATGCTTAAATTTGAGGTTTTCCTTATATACTACCTCCCATGTGTTGTTCCTTGAATGATGGTGCCTGTAGGATCATTTCAGTATGGACATTTCATGAGTCAACATGAGATTTTATTAATTCCACCAGCTTGCTGGAAAATGTGTTGTACACCTTTCTTATTTCCTGAACTTAGGCATCTACTGAGGTGCTCACACTGATGTTTACTACTAGAGTCACTTCCTCAGAATATCACACATGCAAACATGAACAAACAAACTCAAACAAACAGAGAAACTATTTTACCTTTGACCTTTGTCTCAGAGGAGTTACTTTTAGCAGTCGGGTTTTGTGAAAATCCACTTAGGACCAAATAGTATTCCACATTTTATCTTACACCGACTGGCAAAGCAGCTTCTTTCCTCCAGTGGGGATTACATTCCCACAGCAGCTATGGGTTTAAGGGGTCTTCATGAGTAAGAAGGCAAATTTTATCAATTCCATGGACAGCATGCTCTGTTAGAGATCAGAGATTTTTGTCGTGAGTCCATTTCCATCATCTCCTAAGGAACCCACTAGGATCTGGTGTGATTAAAACAACATAATAAGAAAATTGTGTTTTCTTTTTCAAAGCAAGCACAAAGGGCAGATGACTCCTTGTGTGATGTGAAACCTGACAAAATCAAGATGCCAAGAGAGATGGAAAGAAATCAAGGAGCCACTGCCTCATTACACACCTTTCAAATGAAGTGACAGAAAATATCAGACATTTCATGTATTGCTCTCCATGTTCTCTTGAGACAAAACTATATACCTGAGATATCTCCAAGCTAGAACTGAAGCCCCTCTTTTGGTAAGAGGTTGGAAACATGTGATGGGAGTTGTCCTTCTGTGTATATGTTTGTCTAATTGGTTGATAAATAAAGTACTGCTGGCCAATAGGGAAGCAAGTTAGGGGGGACTAGGAGTCGAGGAAGATTCTGGGAAATGTAGTAAAGAGAAGTCTTGTGACCGGCATCTTCGATAAGTCTTTATAAAATATATGGATTAATGGTTATGGTTGATAATTAAGACAGAGCTAGCAGATAAGAAATCATAGTCATTTGGCCAGCAGCATTGTACCTAATATAAGTCTCTGTGTGTTATTTTGGGGGCCCTAAAGCCATGGCAGAACCCAGGCAGCTGGTGGAAAGATTTACCGTTACAAACATGTATATGGAGTACACATACATGTATGCATGTGCACTTTCATATGCATGTGGAGGAAGTTGGGGGCAACGTTGGAAGTTGTTTTTGCTCTGATCCTCTTTAGTAACACTTCAGGGACAGATATTATGATGTCAAAGTGACATTTAACTACACATTTTCTTCACCCAACTTTCAACACAAAAGGCAAGTCTTCTATTTTCATACAGATGCATAAACAAAAATCAAGATAGCAGCATTTTAGGCGGGAGGCCCAGGAAGTGAATAGATGAGTTGTATTACATAGTTGTGCTGATCAGTACAGATGCACAGCCTCACACCTTGGAAGAAAGATGGAGACCTTTAACAAATCTTGCTGACAGAGTAGTCTGAAGTCACACTCTATATGTGATGGCCACAGAGGTGCATCAGACAGTTCTCATCTCAAAAAAAATGCTGATGAGCATCATTGTTAGCTGGTAGCTTCTGCAGCTGCATCTGCCACCATCCCAATGTTCATGACAGAGCCCTAGCATTCCCAGGCATCTCTGAGATTGACTACGCTGAGGGCATCAAGAGAACCACATGAGGCCTGTAACTTCTTCTCAGGAATTCCTCAGCTGCTTATTCTATTCTCCTCACTTGCTTCTAACATTCATGAAAGCCAGTCACTCACCACCATCAAAATGTTCTTTCTTCCTTTGGGTTCTTTTGCCACGTCATCTCCAGATACTGTCAACACCCGCTGGAAGCTAAGACCTTCCTCTGATTGACAGCCAGTGGTATAAAGCAGGAAAGCTTCCTTGGGTGCTGCAGAGATGCCTTATCAAGTACAGGTGCTTGTCACAGGCTGATGACCTTTGTCCATCCCCAAAACCTACATGGTAGAAGAAAAGGACCAGCTCCCAAAAGTTGTCTTCTTACCTCCATAGTCATGATAGGGCACACATGCGCATATGAATCTTGAAATTCACAGGTAAATGGATGGACTAGAAGAAACCATTTTGAGTGAGGTAACCCAGTCACAAAAAGACAAACATGGCATGTACTCACTCATATGTGTATTTTAGACATAGAGTAAAGGATTACCAGTCTACAATCCACACTGCCAGAGAAGCTAGTAAACAAGGAGGACCCTAAGAGAGACATACATGGTCCCCTGGAGAAGGGGAAAGGAACAAGATCTCCTGAGCAAATTGGGAGCATGGGAGGAGGGGAGAGGTAACTAGGAGAATGAGAAGGGGAGAAGGACAGGGGTAAGGAAGACATGATGGGGCAGGGAGGTTGAGTTGGGGAAAGAACAGAAGAGAGCAAGATAAGAGATAATATAATAGAGAGAGACATTATAGGTTTAAAGAGAAATTAGGCACTAGGGAAATGTCTGGAGATCTACAAAGATGACACCAACTAACAATCTAAGCAACAGAGGAGAGGCTACCTTAAATGCCCTCTTCTGATAATGAGATTGATGACTAATTCATATGCCATCGTATAGCCTTCATCCAGCAGCTGGTGAAAGTAGAAGCAGACACCCACAGCTAAACACTGAACTGAACTGAAATCCAGTTGCAGAGAAGGAGGACAGATGAGCAGAGGGGTCCATACCAGGCTGATGAAACCCACAGAAACAGCTGACCTGAACAAGGGAGAGCTCTTGGCCCCCAGACTGATACCCAGGAAATTAGCATGGGACTGATCCAGACCCCCTGAATGTGGGTGTCAGTGAGGAGACCTTAGAAATCTATGGGAATTGTAGTGGATCAGTACTTATCCCTAGCATAAGAATGGACTATGGTAGTTCATCCCAAATGGAGGGATACTCCCTGAGCCTAGACACAAGGGGGTTGGCCTAGGCCCTACCCCAAAGGATATGACAGACTTTGAAGACCCCCTAAGGAGGGCCTTACCCTCCCTGGGGAGCAGAAAGGGTATGGGATAAGTAGGGTATCTGTTGGGGGGGCATGGGAGGAAGGGAGGGAGAGGGACCTGGGTTTAACATGTAAAATAATCTTCATTCTAATTAAAATAAAAAAACAGAACTAGTTGACCAACATAAAATAAATAAATAAATAAATAAATAAATTCAATTAAGATGCAAAAGAAAAGAAAAACAAGTTTCTCTTGCGAGAGCCAGGTGCTTATTGCTTCAGCTCTGTGTCATGTAGCTGTCACTGTTCCTATTTGGATCTCCCACAGCAGTATAAACTCCCCCAGAGGAACTGTGTTTCCATTTGTCTCAGATATCTCCGGCCATCCTTGATCCTTTGTGAACAGTGAGATAGCAATGGAAGGTGGGAGAGGGTGACCTCCAGAGACAGCTTTCCCCTGCTCAGTCTGGCCATCCCTAGTCCATTGTTCCTCATTTGGCCTTACCATATCTATCCTTTCTTTTCCTCCCCTTCTTCTCACTCTCCCTCCCATCGTCTCTTCCTTTCTGCTCTGTTTCTTCATTGAAAAACTGTTCATTTATTATACCCAAAGTGTTGAAATTGTCTTGTGATTTTGGATCTTTGCAGTGTCTTTCCAGGCAACAGCTGGCTGCTCCTGTCCCTCCCTGATGCTTGACAGCAGCTAGCCTTCAAGAGTGATCTCAGACTCTGGGCACTGCCCTAGAAGGTTTTTGTTTTAGTTTTATTAAAAAGAAAGAAAGAAGAAAAAATCATTCTGAATAATACACATTCCCTAATGAAAGGGTAAAAAAAAGTTTAACAATCCAGTTGCAGCTATTTCTATGCACAGCTATTCTGATGGCAATCAACAGTGCTACCAGAGCCTTTGAGCAGGCTATTGTTTTATGTTTCTCAAACAGTATAATAGCCTGGGAGATGTGGAAAGACATTTATTTTCTTATTAAAATTATTTTAGAGAGACTAATCAGAAAGACAACCACCATAGTCACAGAAAAAAGAATCAAAACAAAATAAAATCCAACTTGGTCTGTGTCTAGCTCATTTTGGTCTTGAACCCCAAATTTTTCTGATTTTCAAAAATGAACTGATATAATCTGTGCGTGGGCCTAGACCACACTAGGATGCTCCTCCCCTTCACATATTAAATGCTTCTTCAATTCTCCTAAATCTGTTCTCTGGATAGATGTTTGCCAAGCTTTACTTTTTTTTTAGCTTTAGAGTTTTTAGATATATTTCATAGTCTACATAAGAGCTAAAAATACACTTGATGATCCATCTCTGACATCTCTACACTTTGTCGCAGTCACCCAAATTGGAATTTCATGGAATCATAAAATTGTAAGAGATGAATAAATTATTAGACTCAATAGTTTTCAGAGTTTAGTTAATAAAACATTTACTGAGAGAACTTGTTACAAAGTCAGATTCTGATGAGGTTTAGAAATACACAAACATCGTTTGGTAAGGTGTGTAAGCACCACCTGATCAATCCACTCATTCTAGGGCTACATGAACAGGGAGTTTTGCTTACCTACATAGACCATGTCATGTGCTGCATCTCCAAGGCACAAAGCAGTTGCACATTCTAGGACATTTTCATATTCCTTTGTAATCCATATCCTTTCCTCACCCTCACCTACAGCCCTCAGGATACACTACACATCTGTCTTCTGACTCTGTAATTTTGCCTTCTGTAGAATTTCATAAAAACAAAACCAAAAACTACAGAGTCTTCTGTGTTCAACTCTCTTGCCTAGTATAGTGTTTATGAGATTCTTCTGCAGTTTGCCTTTGGTTTAGCAAGTGCAGATGATCTGTGCAGTTTTGTGGCTGCAGTTCCGTGGCTGCAGTTCCATGGCCACACTTTGAAAAGCACTAATCTGTGTCAAGCTCTTAGACATGAGGTAGTAGGGTACAAAGAATGTGAATGCTTGACTTGAAGTGAAGTATTGCTGAAATATTTGGAACTTACATCCCTTGGAAACATTCCCCTGAGTAACTTAGTTTTTCTCTACCCCTCTGTAACAAGAGATTGGATCCTGGGGAAACATCATGGGACACTTCTTATTTTTAATTCATGAGCTAATAACAGGTAATGCAATGCATGGATGCCCCTGGAATTTTCTTCCTTGTTACAGGAAAGTATTATCATGGATTCCCTTAAACTCAGAAACATTTAGTAAAAGACTAATTATTAATAACAAAACAGCTCCATAATATTATTGGCAATGGTGTATTTGCTGAATTCAATAGACATTTCTCAAAATAATATACACAATGACCAACAAGAGTTGGGGGAGGTCCTTCTGTGTATATGTTTGTCTTATTGGTTGATAAATAGAATACTGTTGGCCAATAGGGACTTGCAAGTTAGGCGGGACTAAGAGTCGAGGAGGATTCTGGGAAATGTAGTAAAGAAAATTCTTGCGATCCGGGCAGGAAGTGACATAGCAGGCAGACTCTGCATATAAGCAGGGACAAGCAGGAAATAGCTTTCTTCCTCTTCCTCTCTTCTCTGGGAACCGCCATGTGAGCCCCACAAGAGAGGACACATGCCACCAGCATCCTCGATCATATAAGTCTTTATAAAATATATAGATTAGTAGTTATTGTTGATAATTAAGACTGAGCGAGCAGATAAGAAATCCTAGTCATTGGCCAGCAGTATTGAAACTAATATAAAACTCTGTGTGCTGTTTTGGGTGCCCATGTGGTGGCGGGGCTCAGGCAGCTTGGCAGAAAGATTTATCATTACAAACAAGTATACAAAAAAAGCTACAATGAGATATCCCCTCAACTCAAAATGTCTGTTTACAAAAAAGACATACACTAGCAAATGCTGGTAAATGTGGATCAAATAGACAGTAGAAATGTAAATTAATATAGTCATGGTGAAAACAGCATGATTGTTTCTCAAAAACACAAGAAATAGAACTGCCACAGGGTCTAGCAACCCCACTAATGGGTATACCCTTAAAGGAAATTAAATCAATGTGCTGAAGAGACACTTGCACCAGTACTTCCATTGCAGTAACATTAACAATAATAAGAAACAGACTCAATCTAGCTGTCCATTGGTGGATACATGGAAAAAGGAACTATTATTTGTGTGTACATAATATATAAAGCAGAATATTATGCAACCAAAAGAGAATGAAATTAGCATTTAGGCAGCTTGAATGTAATGGAAAACATTTTGTTAAGTCAAGTATAGAGGCCAATGCTCTTGTGTAAGTGCATTCTCCCCGAATAAACTTTACCTAACCTGTACTGAGTCTAGTGAATCTTGATTCCCACACAATATCTGGTACCAGAAGTGGGGTCAGGAGTGGGATCACCCACCCACTTCCCTGTGACACGACCCAACCTGGTGCTCTAGTATGTACCTGTGACCACTGTGTGGTCAGTGCCACAGATGTGTAGTTAGTTCTCTCATTACACAATGCTGAATGCCTTCACATACATATGGAAGTTCAACAACTGATCTCATAAAAGTAGAACTTGGGATAGCAGCCAGCAAGCTTTGGAAAGATATAGGAGAACGAGGGATGGAGAAAGGACAGTCATCAGGTACACAAGTGAGAGTAGATAGGAGAAACAACTTTCAATGTTCTGTATTACCATAGGACATGATGGTTGACAACAATTATTTGTGTATTTCTACATAACAGTAAAAAGAATGCTGAATATGCCCAGTAAAAAGCCCAGTAAATGTCTGAGGTGATGGATAAGCTAGGTGCCTTCATCTGGTTATTGCATTTTGTACACAAACATGGAAATGTTACATGTGCCCATCAAATAGATTTGTTTATGACCCATGAAACTAAGTATAGTTTCATGTTTTCATGTGAAAAGCGGTCTCACTAATGTTGAGGGACCAGAATGATTAACTCTGTCCCCCAACTTTTTCTAGATCACAAGGTCTCTGAGAATTTCACTTTTGGAGCTCATGATAGAGGATTTTCAGGGCCACAAACAGCTGAGCAAAAGGAAACAAGATCAGTAAGCCATAGTCAGGGGATCGTTTGGGCAGGTCATACAGAGCCCAGTACACTCCAGGGAATTCTCCAGGATAGCCAATGCTGTTTACAGGCACATTGCTGGCTTAAGATTTGTGATATTGGAGACAAAACTCTGTCCCATAAGACTTATATCCAGGTAAGAAAACTGAACTACTGAGAGGGAAAAATAATCTGATTGTAGCTAGTTTCCACATTAGTCACACAATCAGTAATCAGCTTAGTCAATTAGCTGGTGGCTTGTCACCACAGCACCTAGCTCCTGGTCTGACATATGCTGTCAATCACCCTGGGATGTTCTCCAGTTGGATGGAAGCACATGTCCACTGCTGGGTAGCGAAGGTCTGTACACCCCTTGCCTCTGAGCATCACAGAATCCCTTTTACAGGGCTGCCAATGATAGCTTTGGGAGTCTGTTTTCCTTTTGTTTTTGTTGCTATTGCTTCTCTAAAAATTCAAAGTGCATCCAAGGCTGTAACTAACATATCATTGGTTAATCTTCCTCCAAAAGCAGTAAAAGGAAAAATAAATTGCAGTGGGCAGCTTTTAAACAAGCTGGTAATCCTAGAGTGGACCCAGATTTTAATTTATAGATTCCTTTTTCTAGGCTTCAGGACTCAGAGTAGGCATAAGGACATTACTGACCCTGGTGATGAATGCCCCATCCTAGTCTGCAGGAGACCTGTGGTCTCTTGCACCACTGGAGTTCAAGGCAAGATGGATGATTCCGTACTGACTGACTTCCATAATCCTGCAGAGCTCCAGAGAGCTGAGGCAGGTACATGCCAAGAAGTTAAACACATTGGAGGTGTGAATTACTCTTCTAATTAAATTACATATTCACATATAAATTTGTACATTCCAACAAATACATAGTAACTTGGAAGAATTTCTAAATATCACCCCAAGAACATAATAAATATATATTTAAAGTCATTAAAATAGTCAAGTTCATCAATATTTCTCAGCTGCTTTCTTCTACATCGCAGTGGCTGACTACTTATTCCCCTTTGCTTTGAGTCCCCATTTCTTCCTCTTACCCTCTTTGAAGTCTAAACAGTGATCAAGTTTCTGCTTCAGCATCAGCTACCATGAATTCCTAGAAGAGTGCACATAGCATCACACGCCTTCCCACAGTGTATGTTCTCTTCATTATTCGTCAGCTCAACTGTGAAGACTCATTTTTTGCCTTTCCAGCATCTGGTCTCATCTGGCTCAGCATGCTGCCGATTTATTGTGCTCCCAGGCAGTAGAAATACTTAATGGCACTCCAGTGTCTTCTTGTCACTGTGCCTACCAACCTGCAGCCCCCGTACTTAATCCACTGACAACCATGACATCTCCCTTCACATCCTCATCTCTTAACACCACACGGTAACTCTATTGGTTCAATATGGCCAGCGCCTTTGACAGAAGACTAAAATGGGATGCTTATAATGATTCTACTTCATGAATTCATACTCATGACCCAAGAATGGTTATTCTCATTTCCAAGTGTTTCCTCCCAACTTAGTATCTTCCACCTATGCCTTTCTATTTCTGTCTTCCTATTGCTTTCCTTTCATTCCTAGTAAACCAGATTTAAAACCTATCAGGATCTCTAGTTCATTTCTCTGACTTTATGAGATCATTATTTTCTCACTCCAAAGACCATGGTTGGTCACATGAGTTCTTTTCTCACCTGCAATCTTACTTGCTTCCCTTTATCTTTTCCTAATGCCATCCCAGAAAACCTTCTTACTATAGGGCCACCAATATTGCTGCAGAAAACAACAGTCTTAGAAATCATTGTCACAATAAATGTCTAGAATCCAAAGAACTGTCAATGCCACTCAAAAATTTTACCCGTTCTCAAAATGAACACCTGACCTTTGAATTCTATTTATTATTTTCAAGTCAACTTCCTATTGCAGACACCTGTCTCAAATTATGCCAGAACCTGAGGACTCTCCTCTACTGTGGTCTCTCTATGGTGTCATGTGAGTTGCTGATGTAAATACATGCCTCTTGATTCACCATTATCTTCTCATAGATGCAATGCTCACTTAAACATCTAGAGCTTTCCTGGGAACTTAGGGCAAGTGGGACATTATAAAATTATTAACACAGGGTAGTTGACAATTTCTGGGGCAAATCTTTAAGCAGTGGAAGTAGTAGTGATAAAGGAAATCCTTGTTTCTTAATTGTCATCGCCCCCTGCCCCCTGAGTATTCTACAGTACTTCACAGGTCCTCCAAAGATGAACCTCACACAACAAAACAGGAGCCACAGCAGCCATCACAGAAATACCCCTACTTATTTCTACTCCTGCTCCTTCTCCATCTCTTTTACTTTTTTTCACCATCTCTTGCTTCCTTGGAATGATGCCACACACAATTATGCAAACACAAGAAAATACTAAAAATAAACTTTCTTGCCATAGGCTATTTGCAGAATTATCCAGGATAGGATATTGCCTATCTTTTAGTAAACTTTCCTGAATAAAGACAATTTATTTCCTATTTATGGTGATTATAAATGAAACCAGGTGTGAAAATGTTCACCTTTCTCATTCCACAGATGCAAGCTGAATTATCTGTCTCCCTGCTTAGCCACAGTTTTAGGGAGGAGGCTTCGCTTTTTTCAGCATGAGTCTAACTGCTTTCATGGTTTGGATCCTTTCTTCTCCATTCTGAAGGGCCATTCTTGGCTAGTCCCCTCTCATCATTGCTTCTTTTTCTATTGTTCCTTACCTATGGGTTCCAGATGTGTACAGATCTCTTATATTATATAAATTCTTCTCTTACACATATTGCTCTTCCACTTGTACTTCTATTTACAAGTTAAGAGTCACTAACAATCCCCTTGTCCTTACATCCTTGAACATCTTCTTCACACTGCCTTCATCACTCAAGCAAAGGATAGCAATCATTTTTTTTTTTTACCAGCTCTAATGGACAGTCTTCCATATTGATCTTCCCAGGGTTCTTAATTCCCTGGAACACTTTGTCCTTCCTTAACCTCTTTCCTTCTTTGCTTCTTTCTTTCTTTGATTCCAGGAGCCAAATCTTTTCTAAATCCATGCTCATTTTCTGACACTTGTTTCCCAGATTTCTTTGCTAGTATCATTTCTGCTATTAAAGAGAAGCTTCTGGAAGTCATTCCATCCCCTCCCCTATTGTCCCTCATTCCATATTCTCTCTGTAGGATTATACACAATGGCATGATTCCTTTTATATTGATGATTTTCAAATATCTCATCTAAATGTATGTCACAAGTACTATTTTTTACAGGTGAGGTGGCAAAATGGACATCTTTATATAACCAATCAATTCAAATGCTAAAAGGCTTGAATATGTTGCCTTCTACCCACAATGCTCTTCTTTCAAATCCCACCTGTCAAAATTTTCTCCCTTAAGAGCCCAGTTTAATGTCATCATTCCTTTTAAATACCATCTTGGATAAACCTTCCTTGATGCTAAGCATCTTCTAAGAAACTTTAATTGATAACGTCCTGTATATCAGGCACCAGAAAAAAAAAGAAAAAAAAAAGAGGAGATGCACGTAGCCCATGCATCAGCCAAGACATATTCCTGGAGTAATCAAAACGCAAAAAACTATGGAAAGGCCACTGTCTCTAAAGAGTAATTTGTTCACCTTTGTTGGTCCCTGAGATGCTTTCAGGCATCCACAGAAGCAAAACTATTTCCATAATAACATTAAGGTACCACGTGGCTTTCCACCTTGCTGGCATCTGTACTGATGATGCAAAAGTAACACTGGATAAAATTTCTTGGCTTCTTAAAATGATCCAAAGCAGTAGCATTAAACCAGTTGCTGGAGTCTTCACTACCACCCACTCACAGTAAAATAAATGCCAGTTCCACTTGAGAATATCCTTGGTGAGGCAGTAAAAAATAATTAATTTAAAATCTCAGTCCTTGAGTGTTCAACTTTAATAGTCTGTGGAAAAATGAGAAATACAGCATGCAGAGATTGTCTCTTCTGGAGAGGGGGAGCCTCACAAGATTCAGGAAGCTAATGAAACTCGGAATTAGGAAACTCAAACAGACTCAGGCAGCTCATAAAGTTATGAAACTCAGTAGGCCCTCCCCATGGTTGTCTTAGTAGTAAGTAATCCCTAGAGTAAGGACAGACTTTGATGGGGCTGCCTGCAAGTTGAGCAGGGGCTTCCAGGGTTGCAGTCTGGGGAAGTTGTGAACTGTATGAGGCTTTCAGTGGTGTAGCTATCCAGTCGCTCATGCTGCTCTTGGCAGTCCTTTCATCTATGCTCCTGGAGTGGCTTCTGGAAACTCAGTAAATCACACAACTAGACTCAGCTGTCCTGGGAGCCCAGTCTGGGATAGAAGGCATTTGTTAATGTCTTCCTCCCCAGGAGAGGTCACACAACAAATGGTTAAGTCACGCAACAAATGTTTATCTCTAAAGAAAGATGCTTCTGCAATTTTTTAAGTTGTAAACAGGATTAGCTTTCTTTTTGTGAAAAGCCAACTTTACTTCAAAAAGGGGTGGTTAATGAGCAAGCAAAATCATTTAGACTTGAGTATTTGACAAATGTTTCCTAAGAGTTGGTGAGTTCCTGCTACTTTGAGGGAAACAATTCATTGGATTGGTTGTCAAGGATAACATTTAAACTCTCAAGAAAAAAAAAAAAAGAAAAAAGAAAAAAGAAGGGATTTTGGGAAGCAAAACACCCTGTAAATTTGACAACTTTCTAGTATTTGAGGATTTAATATGAGATTAGTGGTGATATCAACATTTTGATACTACGTAATGAAATTTGTAAACATTTAGAAGCTCAGTGGACCCAGATCTTTTTCTAATGTCCAATTCATGGACAAGAGATTCTTAGGTTGAAAACACACCAGTGAGTTTTAATGTCATAGAACATGAAAGTTTATTAAAGCGGTTTCAGATGCATGTGGAGGCTAACCTTTAAGAAGCTAAAACCTGGCAAATTTTGAGGCATTTATTAAAGAAGGAGAACAACAATTATATCAACAGGCTATTAAAGTAGATTTCTTTGTTCCAAATATGTATGTGCAAGAGCAGATTTTCTTCATATACACCAGCTATGGCAGCCTGATTACAACATCAGATATGGAACATGGTTGTCTTATATCAGACATGGAAGTGATTCCCAAAAGTGTGACGATTTGTTAACAAAAATAATTAAAAATAATGAACTAACTCCCACAGAGATGTGAAGATAAACAAGGCTTAGACATATTATGCTGCTTGCTAACCAGTAAGGGAATCAGGCAGATATTACAAACAGTTCAAAAAGGAGACCAATTCAACTTTAAATAGGAGGGAGGTGGGTAAAAACGAAATACAAACAAAGGCAAATGGGTTTTCCATAATAATATGAACCATCTAGGACAAGTTAAATATTTATTGGTTGTCTGTAATTTACGAAGATGTCAAATGCCTCAAAGAAAAGGAAGCCTAGGCAGGGTATCCCTTAAAGAAGTAACAGTTTTTTGCTGAAGCAAATCTTCATTAACCAGTTCCTTTTTGGCCTTGCGGTGCTGTGGGTTGAATCCAGTACTTCATGCATACTGTCTCTACTCAGCATCAGAGCTTATTCCCAACCCTGAAAATTAATTTTCATTATGAAAAGATTAGTGATTTTGATAGGAAATGGACTTGGTTTTGTTGCTTTAAGACAATATAAATTGATACATTAAAACCTTCTCATTTTTAACTTTTCTGTGACTGCTATATACTCATTGTGGTATATAAACAAAATTCTTTGTAAAATCTACAACTTTTAGTAGTGTAAGGATATTCTGTGACTAAAGAGCTTGTAAAAAACCACTGTGTTGAGGATCAAAAGCCTTCTCAGCAGCTGTGGATATGGTCCCTTTTGTCCACATCCAGTGTTTGTCGATAGCTAGGGTGAGATGCAATCTCAGTGTGGTTTCACTTTATGTTTCTCCGATGGCTATGAGGCCAAATTTTTTCTTCTAAGTTCATTGACCATTTTTATTTCAGCTTTTGAGAACTACCTGTTCATTTCTTTATCCTATTTATTGATTGGGATATTTGGTTCCTTGTTGCTCAGCTTTGGTTTTCTTTCCAGTTATTTTATATTCTTGATATTAACCCTCTGTCAGATGTATAGCTTGCAAACATTTTCTACCATTCTTCACACTGCCTCTTTAGTGGATTCACTAGTTTGTTTGCTGTGTGGGAGGTTTTGAATTTCATGCAATCCCATTTTTCAATTCTGGAGATTATTTCCTGAGTGACTAGAGTCCTATTCAGAAAGCCTTTGCCTATTGCTATATCATAAAGTGTTTTCCAACTTCTTCTGCTAACACTTTCAGAGTTTTGGGACTTACAGTGAGCTTTTGATTGATTTGGAATTGTATGTTAAGCCTGGTAAGAGTTGAGGATAGAGTTCCAGTCTCCTACATGTGAATATTCTATCTTCCCAGCAACCTGTGTTGTACAGACTGTCTTCTCGCTATGATGTACTTTTGATAACTTTGTCAAAAACTAGAAGACTCTAGCTGTGTTATTTTGTAGCCAGGTCATTTATTCTATGTAGTCTATGCATCATTTTGTGTATGTGTCAGTACCATGTTGTTTGGTTACAATGGCCCTATAATGTAACTTGCAGTCAGGTGGGGTGATCTGTCAAGCATTATTCTCTTTGCTAGGTATTGCTTTGATTATAATGGGGATCTTTTGTGATTCAAGATGGATTTATATCATTTTTCTATTTCTTAAGAGTGGCATTGGAATTTTACATTTAATGTATATGTTGATTTTGGTAGTAGAGTGTTGTTACAATATTAATGTTCCCAGTCCCTCAATGTGTGAGATCTTTCCATCATGTATTAACATCTTCAGTTTCCTTTTTTAGTGTTTTAAAATGTTTACTGTAAGTATCTTTCACTTATTACTTGTTAGGTTATAGTTCTATTGTTTGTTTTGCGAATGAAATTGTTTTTGCATTTTTCCCAGTGTGTCTGTTATTGGTATGTAAGAAAATTACTGATTATATGATTAATGATTACATTATATTTTGGTAGGTTTGTTGTGTATCCTGTCTCTTTGCTGAAAGTGATTACTAGCTTTAAGAGTTTTCTGGCAAGATCTCTAGAGTTTCTTACGTGTAGAACTTGAAAACAAAGATATTTTGACCTTGTTTCCTGTTTGTGCCCTTTGATTTCTTTCTCTAGTCTCTTTGTTCAAGCTAGGACTTCCATCACTCTTGTCTTGTTCCTAAATTTAGTGGAAATTTTTTTTCCATATTTAGTAACTAAATATAAAACACATTGACTCAAGGCTTATCATACAGGCTTTATTACATTGAGATATGTTCCTTCTATTCTTAGTCTATCCAGGACTTTCATCATGAAGGGATGTTGGATTTTTGTCAAAGGATTTTTTTCTGTATTGAGATTATCACATGACTTCTGTCTTTGCATTGCATTATGTAATGCACTTATTGATTTGCATATGTTGAACCATCCCTGCATCTTGGAAATGAAACCAGCTTTATTACAGTGAATAGTATTCAATGTAGTTGTTAATTTGGTTTGCATGTACTTTCCTGAGAATTTTTGCATATATGTCATCAGAGATACTTGTATACAAGTCTAGTCACTATGAAAATCAGCATAGAGATTCCACAAAAAGCTAGAAATAGATCTACAATATGACACAGCTATAACACTGCTGGGTATTTACCCCAAAGACTCCAAGTCCACATACTACTGACACACATCAGTGTTTACCACAATACTATTCATAATAGCTATGCTATGGAACAACCCAGGTGTCCACAAAGAGAGGAATAGAGAAAGCAGGAGTTTCATAGATACACAGTGGAATTTTTTCATCCATAAAAAACCAAGTTATGTCATTTGCAGGAAAGGAGATACAAATGGAGACAATCACTTTAAGTGAATTAGTCCGATCTCAGAAAGATAAATATTGTATGTTCTATCTCATTTGTCTTTATTATATTTTATAAATACATAAAATTATATATGTATATATAGAGAGTAAGATTATTTTTTTACAATTTCATTTATTTGAAGGAAAATTATTAATTGAAGCATTATGCCCAGGAAAGCAAGGGACAGAGGGAAGAGTGAGAAAGGAGGGGCAGAGGATGCTCAAGGTGCATGATATACTTGTATGAAAATGTCTGTATGAGATGGGATATAGTACCATATACAACAATGACACACAAAGTACTTTTAAATCAAGGAATTAGTTAATCCCTGCGACCGTGTTTTTATGGATTTGAACTGACTCAAAGGTCAGTTCTTCCCACTTTCTCATCTAACTTCTTCTGGAGAAAACTGGGTGCCCTCTGTAGCCCTCTCCTGCACCAGCACGGTATTGTAACTAACCCATTCGGATTACACTAAACTGTCCAAACCCACCATGGCTCATGAGTCTAAAAAGGATGCTACATTCATGCTGATCTTGTCAAATCTCCTTAGTATAACTTTTTCCTAATTTCCACCACCCAAACCTGTTTTCTTGCACCTCAGACTCATGACAGTTTTCTTGTTCTTTCTTGACTTCATTTCTCCTGGAATCTGACTCTGTCAAAGCGCCGCTGCCCTTGCAGATTTACCTAGCAGCAGCTGCTCTTTCTCCACACACCTTCAAGTCAGTAGGTATTGTGGGCATACTTCCCTTCCCTAGTATTGCTTTTATTCCTCTGTCCTGAACAAAATGTGCTGCTTTGGAGCCACTGTCCTCCACATTCTACCCTGTCATCAACCACCTGCCCCTTATCAGCTCTAAGCTGCAGAAGATGGACGCCTTGGTTACTCTTGAATTTTTTATCATTCTTCCTAAATCACATTTTCCATCTCTTTATCTTTGAACTCAAATGACCTGTGCTCTCTTTTCATGCTTATATCCCAGGGCTTGGCATTACCAAACACTTCCTCTCCCTTCCATAATCATGCCCTCTCTAGTTGTAGCTATATGCCCTTCCTGTGTCCTTGGTCTCTTTTCTTCACATCATTCCATTAGATTCTTTATGATCTTCATTTCTTTCTTCCTTCTATTGCCATTCCCCATCATTTTCCATTTTTATGACTCTGGGGCACATTCTTCATTCCTTCTGCTGAATTCTTCAAATCATCCATGTTTTTTTCTGTCACCACTGCCTGGCAAACTGAATTTTTTTAAGCGAGAGCATCAGCTATATTGAGGGAAACTTGGGAGGGAACCAGCTCTAGATGGTTCGATTAGTCTTTTGTGCCTATACCCAGGTCAGATGACCAATTTGCAAGTCAGGACCACTATGGACCTCCACCAGAATTTCCCCTGCCCAGGCGTAGTTTGGGCCCAAGGGCAGGAGTGCCTAGGGAACACGCGCATGCTCCACGTCCCTAGTGCAGTAAGTGAGGCCAACTAGTTTACCGTGGTGGAGATAAACTGAATTTATTACATCTCCAACTGATTGCCTTTTCTGCTCTCTATTACAGAGCTGTGAGTGCTAACCACAACCCTAATGCCACCACACATCCATTTTCTTTGATTCCATGAAGTTTTCAAAGATTAACATGCATTTCTAAAGTCAATTCTTTCTATTTTTTCTCATACCCATTAAGCACTTCCTTCTACTAACTTCCTGGGTGTATCAGTAATGCAATTATCTTCTTCCCACATGACAGTGAGAGAATGTTGTCATGTGTGATCTCCTCTTTCTGCTATGGATACCCACAAATCCATCCACACACATCTCTGCTTCCTTCTCTTTGATCATAAAGTGTCCTTTCCCAGGATAATCTCTATTCCTTCCAGGAGTAGATAAGAACTTCTTTGAAAGATGCAGCCTTCCTGTAGTGACCCCACAGGGAAAGGCTCAGGAAATCAATACTTCGATCTCACTTGTCTTCTGTCTTTCCCTGTCTCTTGCTAGTGCTTCTCACTGATCGAAAATAATTAAAAGGCAGATGGCACGAGAGGCCATTGATAGAAACAATCTTTCAGGAACAGCACAAAGGGAAAAGGGAAAGAGCAGCTCCAGAAAACCAAAAGGAAATGTCTAGCACATCACCAACCTCTGAAGGTAGGAACTGAGAAGGCTTTTTAAGCATTTGCATTTCAGTGGAATTTACTCTGCATGCACACTTAGATTCTAACTAGTGTATAGTGTCAGGCGGAGTAGTGGGGAATATACTGGACCTTGGTTGTCTATCAAATGCTTCAGGTACAAAGAAGTCTCAGCATCCTTCCGACAGTATCCATTGGAGAAGAGACCACCCTTAGACTTCCTTTGCCTACTGCCCACTTGACAGCCTACTAATAGGCATTCTGCAGTTAAGCCTTGTAACTCCCTTTACATAGTCACTTCTCAGTCTTTGGAGACACCCCTACTTCTGCACATGAAGGGATGCCTCTGAGGGCTTCACCCATGGTTCGGAAGGTTCAAGGAGCTGGTGAGTCAATGATTGCTTTTCTGAGGGCTCGTTCTGAAATCACCTGGCCCCGATCACCTGTAGGAGAGAAATAGATTATAATGTCTAATGGATGATAGCCTCCGAGAGAAATAAGACGAAGATGTCTGCCACATTTTCCATGCAATTAATTTAGCTTCTCCTAACTCTTCCTTTGTTCTTGGTAACATCCAGTAGCCCCAATCACTGTAGCAAGGAATTGTTTTGCTATTAAGAATACATGCTTCTCTGTCATAGCAATTTTAATCCATATTCAGTCACTGTTTATGAGAAAGGAAACCAGAAAATTTTCCTTAGCCCTAAGCTTCATTACAGATAAATATGCACAAGTGAGGCTGAGGCCATAAAGGTGTATTGGAATTGATGGAGACAATGAGTATCTGCTCTCCTGATTAGATGACAGGTTATACAAGGCAGGTTTGGGCCAGAGTCTGTGAGTCTGAACTACAGGGAAACCCTCTTCTGTGAGATCAAACCTGATCATGGGAAATGAAGTCACAGCTAACCTTAACTGAGACTCTCAAAAGACTTCACTGGAGCGCCTGTTTATCTAGCAAATGATTCACCAATGGCTCCTAGGCCACTGTGTGAGCTGGGCCTCTGCCTGCTATTTTTAAGCCAGCCATTTATCACAACCACTGCTTTATTAAAAACGTACCCTCCGCTCTTCAGAGAACAAATATGAAAATCTGGTTTCTGAAGATATCAGAACCATTTATTTTTGAAGTTGGCAGCACAGGCTGTGAACGCTACTCTGGGATGCATCTCGTCTGTAGGTCCATATTTTTCTGAATGAGCTATTCTCTCATCTACAAGAAACAATGAAATATTCAATGTGCTCTGAAAAATTAAAATATTTTGAAAGGGCTAAAGAAAGGAAACTGCACACCCTGATTGGAAACTGCTGCAGGGAGCCTCTCTGATGATGCAGAAGAGAAACGTGTTGGGACCAGGGCCCTTTGGCCACCCCATCTGTCCTCAGTTTCCCTGCAGAGCTAGCATTCACTGCCCCCCAGCTAAGACAAGAGATGGAAGATCTTTGAGGTAGTTGTCCAAGTCTGGACAGGATCTTATTATTGAACTAGTTGCCCAAGGACAACTAGTGAAGGAGTTAGTCGGCCAGATAACTTGTTAGAGGCTAACAGCGAGAATTGGCTTGAAATTAGACAGACCCTAGGGAATTCCAACTCAACCATTTATTGCTGTGTATTTAAAAATGTCTTTTCTCTAGTGAAATCTGTTTTCATTCACAGCAATTAAAAATATAAATATACATATATGTGGGTGCGTGCGTGCGTGCGTGCGTGCGTGCGTGCGTGCGTGCATGTGTGTGTGTGTGTGTGTGTGTGTGTGTGTGTCCACTAGCAGCTTAGGAGACTGGCTGTGACTATTAATATAAAAAGCAGGCATTTATCATAATAACAGAAATAAAGACTTAATTGTACTTATGCTATGCCTGCACTCAAGATTACTTTGTGCTAACTCTAATCCAGAGACAGCATATGTAAAAGATTCTATATTCATCATCAATTTGCAGATTTAAAACAAAATAACTTCTAGGGTTACCACAAGGTCAAATAGCTTGTCACAACCAAGATGTACTTGTAAAGGCAGAGCCAGGATTCAGAGTCAGCCGTCTGGTCCCGGATCATAATCTCTAGACATGTACTTTTCTCCACACAAGGATTAATGTTAATTTTTTTCTTATCTACAATAACAGTTTGGTTTTATGTCCACAGAAAAGTGCAGGAGGTCATTATTATTAATTTTGCAGGGATGTGAACCTCTGGGATTTTGAGGGCATATCTGACAGTTCTGGAGTTATTTTCTACATACATTGCCTGCCTTTCCACTGTCTCAGATATCCAACACACTGTAGACAAACAGTATTTAGTTTACACTCATCACATCGTAACAGAAGCCAGCCAATTCCATTATACTGAGATACAATGGACATAAAACTGGGTGTTTAGATATTTCTGATCTTCATCACGCTGTCCAGATTTGTGAAGCAGTTTTAAAGCAGAGGAGTCACACGACATGGAGATACAATCTCTGCCACACTGCTACCCACTGTCACACAACATGAAGATACAATCTCTGTCATACTGTCATCAGTAAGCTGAGGCACCAGTGGCCATCCACAGCCAGTTCTGAGGCAGAGCTGAAGCACTGCCACTTTTGTAAGTGTCAACAAAGGGAACTAACCATGTTGTACCAGAACTTCTCCAGATTTGTTGTTCTGAATGAATTGGTATTTATTGATAAGAGTTATCAAGAAATATATGTGAGCAATTGAATGAATGAACTGAAAGCTACATACAAACATATCTTCGTAAGTGAATCAAAATTTAGATTCCTGGAGAAATCTATGATTTTACAAACTCACCTTAGGCAATGAAGATTTTTTTTTCTGTGATATGATATGTTCTGGCTTATCTGTTGCATGTATTTATTATGATGAAGAGTCAGTTTTCAATTGTTATGTTATTTAAATTCAGATCTCTCTCTCCCTCTCTCTCTTTCTCTCTCTCTCTCTCTCTCTCTCTCTCTCTCTCGTGTGTGTGTGTGTGTGTGTGTGTGTCCCTAAATCTTAGAAGGTATGATATAAATATTTTGTTTAAGGTTGAGGTCCTTATATCCATTAGTTTCTGTATTCATCCCCATTCTCTGGATACTATGGCTCCTCTGATTAAGGCTAAAAGTAGCAGTTGTTTGTGATGTAAACAGAACTATTTAGAAGGCAGCTTGAAACTATGTCAATTTAACTAAACAACAGTATTTGGTGCCACCCCCACCCCCATCCATGGATAATGATCTCTCCTGTCATTGAGGGTTTTATATATTATTTTGTAATTTTTTTTATTAGTTCAAATTAGGAACAAGTTTGTTTACATGTCAATCCCTCCTCCCTCTCCCTCCCCCCAACCTCCCACCTGCCCACCACCCCATCCACCCTCCACTCCCCAGGCTGGGTAGGGCCCTCGACAGGGTCTTCCCAAAGTCCACCACATCATCTTGGATTGGGCCTAGGCCCTCCCCCATGTGTTCAAGCCGAGCCATGGGATGGGCTCTCAAGTTATATGCAGGGATTCCTGTGTGGGGAAGGGTCCAATTAGATCCATTTAGAGAGCATTTGCTTATTTTCATGACAGAGTGCTTCTATTATACAATGAAGCATATCTTGCCTAGATTTGTATTATAGATTGTAAGATTCAGAGCTAGACAAGACCATTGGTACTGCCCCCCCTACACACACAGACTCTTCAGTAGAACAGATTACCTAGGTTTAAATCTGTACAACTATAGACACATGGATTTGATAAATATGACAAAAGTACACAGCATCTCTAGTAATATATTTAGGGAAATTAGATGTCCAAATGCACAGAATGAAACTAGAACTTTATACCTCACCCTATAGGAGAATAAACTCCAATTGGATCAAAGTTCCAAACTCTGAAACTGATAGGAGAGAAGGTAGGGAGTATGCTACAGCACACAGGCTATTACAAGCTTCCTAAATAAGATTCTGAATGCTCAAGAGATAGGGCTGACAACTGAGAAATGGTACCTCATGCAACTAGAAAGCTTCTTCTGTGCAGCAAAGAAAACAATCAAGTAAAGAAGTATCCCACAGAATGGAGGGAAATCTACAGATTACTCCAACAGAGGATTAATATTTAGAAGCAAAACATAAAGAATACAAACAACCCAATTCTAAAATTTGGGCCACAAGACTGAGCAAAGAATTCTCAAAATAAAAATACAAATGGCAAGCCTTCATCCAATAGCTTATGGAAGCAGAAGCACAGATTCACAGCCAAGCACTGAGCTGAACTCCTGGAATCCACCTGTAGAGAGGGAGGAGTGATGAGCAAAGGGGTCAAGGACATGTGGGGAAAACCCAGAGAAACAACTAACCTGAGCAAGCGGGAGCCCAGGGACCCCAATCTGACAGCTGGGGAACCAGCATAAGACCAAACCAGGAACCCTGAATGTGGGTGTCAGTTGGGAGGCCTGGGCAGTCTATAGGGTCTCTGGTAGCGGATCAGTATTTATCCCTAGTGCATGAATGGGATTTGTGAGCCCATTCCCTATGGAGGGATAATCTCTCAGCCCAGATACACAGAGGAGAGCCTAGGCCCTGCCCCAAATGATGTCAGGCTTTGATGATCCCCCGTGGGAGGCCTCATCCTACCTGGGGAGTGGATGGGTTGGAATGGGGGTTTGTGGGGGCATGGGAGGACAATGGGGGAGGGAGAGGGAACTGGGATTGGTATGTAAAATAAGATTGTTTTTAATTTAAATAAAATTTATTTTAAAAATACAAATAGCTAGTAAACACTTTTAAATGTATTCAGCATCACTAGCCGTAGGTGAAATGCAAATTAAAACATCTTTGAAATTCTATCTCACCCCACTCAAAAACACCATCATCAAGAAACAAAATAACAAGAAATACTGGTGAAGATGTGGGGAAAGAGGATTCTCCATTGATGTGGGAGTGCAAACTGATGTAGCTACTTGGCAAAATGTAGAGATTCCCCCAAAGACTAGAAACGACCTTTTAAAAGTAATACACACACACACACACACACACACACACACACACACACACACACACACACACACACACACACGCGCCGGACAATTGTGATGCTGAACATATTCCTGGACATTACGGTGGACCATGAGGAGGTTCTCCATAAGCTCCATTAGTTTTTTCTACCTGTAAATTGTTAGCAGTGATCCAACAAGCAAGAGGCACCACCTGTAACTGCTTTTCTGTGTAACAAAAACTTGACTGAATACAAATACCTCCATTCTGTCAGTCACCACCCCCTTTTCTACCTCCAACACCCAATTTCAACAGATGTCAGAGCTGCATTCAAATCAGTTTAATGTTATTCATGTGGTACTGAGCCTGCAAATCCGCCGTAAGTGGAATTTCCCAAAAGTTTAAGTGTAACCTATATAAGCATGCATCAGTAGAGATAGGAGTATGATCAAAAGGAGAAAATATTTAATTCAATTCTTAAATGAGGTTTATTCAGAGCTCAGCCTAATGGTGATTTTGTATATTTCCAGCTATGGCTAATATCAAAAACAACAGATCAGCCTTATGATGGCTATTCTCAGTTGTCAATTTGACTACATCTGAAATTAGCTAAAATCCAAGTGTCTGGGTATACCTGTGAGGGATTTTTTTTAATTAAACAATTAGAAGTAGGAAGACCAACTTTTAATCTGAATCTTTTGATGTGGAAAGAACTACCTTTAATCTGGGCCATGACTTCTCCTGGAAGCCTATATAAAAGGCATGGAAGAAGGACATTTGTTCTCTTTTTGCCTGCTTGCTTTTGTTCTCACTAGCAAGTCCTGACATTAGAGCATAATTCTTCAGGATTTTGATGGACACTGAAGACCAGCTGAGACATCCAGCCTTATGGACTTAACAACTACTGGATTCTGGAACCTTTCATTGGCAGACAGCCATAGTTGGACTAGTTGAACCACAGCCTTTAAGCCATCCTGATTCTAATAAATCACCTCTCTCTCTCTCTCTCTCTCTCTCTCTCTCTCTCTCTCTCTCTCTCTCTCTGTGTGTGTGTGTGTGTGTGTGTGTGTGTGTGTGTGTGTGTGGTGTGTGTTGGAGGGGTGTTTATTCTATACATTAGGTTCCTCTAGAGAACCCTGATTAAGATAAGCACTAAAAGAACATAGGCACAGAGGCACTTGTAGAGGACAGATGGTGCTTTATGCTGATTTTCAATTTGATAAGATCTAGAATCACCTTGGAGACAAATCTTTGGTCACATTTGTGAGGAGTTCTGTAGATTAGGCTGAGACTGCAAGACCTCCCCTAACTACTGAGATAAATAAAAAGGAGGAAGTGAGCTGAGTAGGAGCCTTCACTATTCTCTGTTTCCTGGCTACAGAAGCAATGTGACCAGTTGGCACAGCCTCTTGCTACTGTGACTTCCTTGCCATGATGGACTGTACCCTCAACCTGTGATCCAAAAGAAACTCTTCTTTACACTGCTTTTGTTGGGTATTTTGTGTCAACATGACAATAAATATAGAGGATGAGTGGGTAGTTTCTACCCAATCATCTCAGTTGTCAGAAGACCCTGTGTTTATCTACCATGAACACCGAAATAAGATATGGACTTGAAATATCACATCTGCATACAGAAAAGAGGTGGGGTCTGGTAGAGATTTCAGCAGAGTGGCTGCAGACCAGGAGAGACTGGAATTGGTCTGCTGGGTTTGAAACTAATTTTAGCTTCATGAATACATGCATTTTGCATCCAGTCCTTTAAAAAGAGGTGTTTAAATTCTTCCACGTGACAAAACATTTTCTTTTCTCTGAATGTTTAATCAGCAAAGTGTTCCTATTTAGTCAAGGAACGACTGCTCATCTGTGCAAAGAGAACACTGTCGTTGAAGCAGAGAGGCAATTCCTGCTCCCTTCTGTCAGGAGTACAGTTGTTACATAGGTTCCCCTGTATTTCCCAAGAGTAGACTGAACTACAAGGGAAAATTCCTTGTCAAATTGGATCAGATAGAAAGGCCTAAGAGAACTTGAGGACTTGGGAGCATTGAGGAAGTCCTCAGTCTGTGTAACATGCAGAGAACCCGAAGAAACAGTGATGGTGGATGGATGTCCTGCTGTATATGTTTCTCTTATTGGTTGATGAATAAAACACTGATTGGCTGATAGTCAGACAGGAAGATAGGCAGGGCTGGGAGATGAGAATAATTCTGGGAAAAGTAGGCAGAGGGACTCCACCATAGAGTCCCCATGCTGCCAAAGGAGTAACAGCATGCCGGGGCATTGCTGGGTAAGCCACAGCCTCGTGGCAATACATAGACTGATAAAAATGGGTTCATAATTAAGACACAGATAGCCAATAAGAGGCCCTAGCCATCAGTCAACAGTTTAATAATTAATATACTGTCTCTGTGTGTTCATTTGGGGCTGAAGCAGCCACAGGACCAGGCCGGACAAGAAAACTGCCAGCAACAAGACAGAATCAAGGAATGTTCATGGAGACCAGGGCAGTAGGGAATAGGCTTGGACTGGTGCAGATAAGGCAGAGGGTTGACAATGACATGCAAAGAAGGTAACAGAGTAGGTTTGGAAATTAGCTGCAATACAGGGACCATTGGTGCCCTAAAGTGCCCAATTTGGTCATAATCTTTTTTTTTGTAAATTTTTTATTAGTTCAAATTAGGAACAAGCTTGTTTCACGTGTCAATCCCTTCTCCCTCTCCCTCCCCTCCCCCACCCTTACCCTCTCTTCCCCAACCCACCCCCACCCCATCCACCCTCCACTCCCCTTGGTCATAATCTTAATTTATATTTTTAAATTAGAAGAACAAAAATTAGATTTAAAGGAAAATAGCATGCATCTAAATTAAAGATTGATAGAACATGTGTTTTCATCTATAGGCTGTGTTGAAATAATAATAAATTTTTTTTTTGTTTTGGAGTGGAAGGAGAATGAAGATGCATACACTAGTTAATGGGAGTCCAACAAATTTCAAAAAGGTAAGAAATGGTTGGAGCTTATGGTGGTTTGAATGAGAATGGTTCCAGGTAGGCTCATATGTTTGAATACTTGGTTCCCAGTGATAAAAGTGATAGGGAAGGACTAGAGGTGTTGCTTGTGTGTCATTGGAGGTGGCCTTTGAAATTTCAAAAGCCAATAGGATTCCCAGTAAAGCCAATAGGATTCTCTCTCTCTCTCTCTCTCTCTCTCTCTCTCTCTCTCTCTCTCTCTCTCTCTACCTCCCACTTGTGGATAAGTTAGTAAGATATCAGATACTGATACATGTCTATCCACCTGCTTCCACATTCCCCAACATGATGGCCATGGAATCACCCTCTAAAACTGTAAGCCTAATAAACTCTTTCTTCTATAAGTTGCCTGGTCATGGGGTCCCTTCATAGCAGTAGGGATTGTAACTAAGACAGAGGTCTCCAGACAAATGGCTGTAAAAGGCAAAGCCTAGAAAATTCCTGTGAGAGTCTGCAGTGGACTATACACTCACAAGCAATCTGGGCTAAGAGTCCCAGGACTGATGAAGCAAAGGAATGAGAAGAGAGGAAGGTGTAGAGCACTGTTAATATTGATTACTGCATTTGCCTCCTCACCCTGTTAGAACATGACTTCTAGAACCCTTCCTTAAACGTTTTGAGCAAATCAGGAAAAAAAGTCATCACCTCTTTTAAGTCTTTTGACTCCTTGGGGAAAGTAGATCCTCCTGGTGGCATTTGGTATTATTCAACTCATCAGCCATAAAACTAATCTTTGAATTCACCCCACCTTCCTGTTCTGCCTGTCAGGTACACTTCTCAGTCAAGGAGAAAGTAAGTTAGGGGGAAACCCCTTCCTACCCATGAGAGGGAGGAGCTCTTATACTTCATTCATTATACATGGATTCTCAAAGGAAATACAAACACATGAAAAAAATAAGTTGTAGCAAAGAGAAAGACTATGAATTCTAGAGAAAATAGGCATAATTTGGGAAACAGAAGAGGACTTTCAAAATTCCTCCAGCACTCTTAAAGAGATTTAAAAATGCCTTAAACACACAAAACAAAATCAAATTGCTGTGAAATGGGAGCACAAAGCAAGAGAGCCTACAATTGAAGAATAATTGTTTGAAGATAAAACAGGAAATCTAAAGAGAAAAAATACAGAAAGGTATGAGAACATAAAATTGAAAGACACATTAGGCATAGAGGTTTATTTTAAGGAACCACCCTCTAACTAATGAGGGTTCAAGAAAAATGGGTCTTAATAAAAAACAGTGTGTGCTAGTTTGCCAGTCTAGCAGAGAAGAGATACATGGGCTGCAGGACCTAACACAGGGTATGAAGCACAAAGTCAGTGAGCAGATGGCATTGTTTCCTCCTGACGGCTGTGGGAGATTGTCCCTGGATCTCTTGTGGCTTAGTGAAGATTGCTTCCTTCTCTTCTCCTTGGCTTATGGAAGCTTCACCCTAACCTCTGCCCTCTTCTCAGCTATGTGATCAGCTTATGTCTGTTTCTATGTCTAGGTTTGTCTTTGTTATAAGGACACAGTCTTCAAGGATTAGATGCCATACTCAGCTTCATCATTTGCAAAGATCTTGTTTCTAAAAATATCCACAGGTACTGGAGGCCAGGATTCCTAAAACACGTATAGACAAGGCTACAATTCAAATTACAACAGGGTGAAAATTGCTTTGAAAATTAATAGAAAATGCACCAGGGATTAAGTAGACACAAGTCATTGAGCTGAAAGAGCATCTTTATGTTATTCCAAAACAGGAAGTTTAAAGAAAGTCCCCAAGCTTCCAGAAAGGATTAAATGTGACTTCAAGGGAACAAGAATTAGAGAGTCACAAAAATGTGTCATAGTGGATGTTAGAAATCAGTGACCAGAAGCATTGGAAGTCTAAGTGTATTTTTAACCTCTCATTCTTTCTTTTAAATTGGGTTATGACACACATGGTGATGGATGCACATTGTATCACCATAAAGACCAATATGTATTTCTGTCTCCCAGAGAGTGATCCTCAACAATGGCCTTCTGCCTAAGTAGTGATTTCTATCACATGTTCTCCTGTTCATAAACCTTAGCAACTACATTTGATGGTTGTATGTTGTATCTTTCTCTTAGCATGATTGTTTTAACATTCACACAAGTTGTTGGGTACATTTGTAGCTTATTCTTTTCTTTTGCTGAGTAGGAAGAGTTGAGTAGGGTACTAACACCTTCATGTTACAGAACACAGCCAGCCAAGATCCTGAGTTAACCTGATGGAATGTAAAGGAGGGAAGTTAGAATGTGTGTCCCAAGAAGATAGAACCAGGTTTATGTTGTTGTTTTTTGGTTTGGTTTGGTTTGGTTTTGCTTTTTCATGTTCAGTTGTGGCAGGGTCTCTTTATTGTTATATTTCTGGCACATAGAACAGTATTTGAACATAACTTGCCCCTGATGACAACTTGTTGGATGAAACACATACTCAGTTACACATGATAGTTACAAGGATAAAATCTGTTGCCTAATATATGATTGAGATATCTATCTTTGTTCACTCCTTCAGAAATACTAGGTGTGGGGTTCCTGACTTTGACTTAATTCTAGGAAAGACATAGTCACGTGTCTCTCATTCCAGTCTCTGCTCACCGTGTCTTCTTTTCTTCATTCAGCTCAGCATCATTATCCAGATTTCAGTCTAGTTGTTGTGGAGAGCTGGCCGAGGAGCCCCTGCATCACTTCCTCTCCTGGGTTTCAGTGATACAGGAGCTTGGCTATGCCCAAGGATCTACATTCATCTGCTTCAAGAAGAAGACTTGTCCCAGATTCAGAAAGAGACTTTAGACACATGGATACTCAAAAGGCCTGTTAAATTAATCAAAGCAACCAGGAGGTAGCATTGGGCAAAATACTTCTTTGTGATTAAATTATGGCCCTGCTACTTGCAATGCTCATTTCTCTAAGAGACCAGACCTGAAGCCTGGAGAAATCAGGCCACCTCTCCCTGCAGTTTGTCCCTTGAGAGGAAGAACTAACAACCCTTACTGTGAGCACACAGAATCTGTGAGGAAAAGCAAGCCCAGCCCTCAAAAGACCCCAGTGCCAGAATATTTCTTTTTTTCAGGGGATTTCTCTGAAATCCAGGTCCCCTGCCACGATGTCCATGCTGGCTATCAGTCCTATTCTTTCAATTTAAGCTGTAAATGGAAAGAATTTACATGTTCATGTTCTCATCATATCTATAATGTTCTCCTACATCAAGACCCCATCACGCAGCCTCTGATGTCCCTTCTACATGCTCCCACCCTAAGACCCAATCAGGGCCCATGGTCTGGACTTTCTCTTCTAATAATGTTCGTTTCTATAGGGTCATTTCATGTTTGCTCTTTTCTCAAACTTACAGTTCTAATTTCTAACATTTAGTTGTTCTGTCAAGAAATAAGAAAATGCCTTGCAAACTTAAACTTGACCATGTTCACTTCTTAAATTCTGACTTGTGGTGGAGGGAGGGGCTTGCTGTGTTGACTTTAGGAATTGGCTCACATGGGCAAAGCCATAGAAAGAGTCGGGAGTAAAAGAGAAAAGCTTAGGCAGAAAATCTCTGAGATCTTCCTCTCACATTACAGAGGAAGCAAATGGGAGTCCAGAGATATTTGCAGACATGGCTGAGATCCAAACACTAACAAGGCTAGAAGTCACCATAAGAACCTCCCGATCCTTGCCAAGTGCTCTTTACACACAAACCACTTCTCTCAGTCTTTTGGATGTCCAGTCATGGATGGCCAAAGGTAATGACTTGATTTTGATTGACCCATTTGCAAAAGCAGGAATTTTGACATCTACATATAGAATCTGTGGCTAAATAACATCTAGGAAAAGCTGAAATGACAACTACCAAGAGGAGCATGCGCAGGAGGTAATGAAGTGATATAGGAGGAAGCTCTGCTGATGGATGGCTCACCCCATGTACAGGAGGAGTGAAAGAAAGCTCTCCCTGGGATCCACTCACTGTGTGCACTTTGTGAACATGTCTCTACTTCAGGAAATGTTGTTTAAGTTAGGAATCATTGCTGATAAGCTAATATGCAAAAAAGCATCTAACTCAATCTAGAAATTCATTTCAAGAGAGTGTTGAAAAATTATTCATTTCCTTCCATCTCTTGTATTCTGTTGGTTATGCTTACATCTGTAGTTCCTGATCATTTACCCAGCTTTTCTATTTCCAGCATTCCCTATTTCTTTATTGTCTCTATTTCAGTTTTTTGGTCTTGAACTGTTTCCTTGAGAGAATTGTTGATATCTTGTATTTTTTGGTTAGTTTTTTCTTACCTTTTAAGGGATTTTCTCTTGCCTCTTTGAGGTCCTCTATCATTTTCATGAAGATGTTTTTAAGGTCATTCTCTTCTGCTTCATCTGCATTGTGATGTTCAGGTCTTGCTGGTGTATGGCAGTCCTCTTCTCATGGATGGAGGTGTCACTGTTACCCAGGTGTCAGCAGTGTTTGGGCATGCTGGGTCCCGCTGGTCCAGCAGTTGGAGGCAGAGCTGTCACGGGGCCTCAGTGTGTAGGATCCCACCGCTGAACTCGGTCCAGCACGCAGGTCGCTTGTGTCAGATGACTCTGAGCAGCGACGACCCTAAATTCCCAACTTTTTCTTTTAAATCAGAATTCATTTAAGGAATTAGGGTCCATAAGAGGCAGAAGGTTGTTTTGCAATCTGCTGCTATTCACCGTAGAATGTTAGAAAGGTGACCAGGCCTGCCTAATGGGAGGAGTTGGCTCAGTGGCAGAAAATGGGAATGGTAGACAAATGTTTCAAAATATGTCATTGGCACATCAAGTTTTAGACCATAGACATGAAGTTTTTATTCAAGAGTTATAAACATTTTTTTACCTTTTAAATTTGATTGTGTGTATGGATGTGCATGTATGGTTGCCATAGCATGTACATAGGGATCAGAGAACAATTTATGGGAGCTATTTCTCTCCTCCTACCATACATAGGTCCTAGGGATTGAACTCAGGTCGTCAGGTTAGGTAGCAAGTCCCTTTATCCACTGAGCCTGTTCACTGACCCACATTTTTCCAATTAAAAAACTAAAGCTGGTTGAATTTTGAATGTGGAGTTTGGGGAACACAGCAAGCCATATAGTTTCTGTGCTGCCGGGGCTATGATGTCCTGAGATACCTCAAGGACATTTCTGTAGTCACATCTTAAGGGGACAGTTAAGCAGGGGAACATAGGCTCTGGATGGCCCTTCTGCTATATTGTGTTTTATTTATCTTAGCTGAGTAATCTGTGAGGCCCCAGCCAGAAAGCTGCACTTCGTTACAGGCAGACATCTGCCCTGATAAGCTTTGTTCTTTCCCATGTTTTTTCAATAAGACATGGCTTCACGATTCTCTATCTCCACCTCCCCACCCCACCCCCCAATTCACAGAAATGCTAAAATTGCATTCGTGTTTCCAACTATAAAGTTAACATGGCCAGCAAAAGAGGAAGCTGTCTGCTCCCCAGTGTTTGCCTTTGCTGTGGATTTTTAAAAAGCGAAGCCTTTAACGCCCTGCTGCATGCAATATTTCATTTCCTTTAGACGAGACACTACCTCACAGTGTCCACACGCCCTTCCCTTTGCTCACAGTAGCAACCAAGCCACATATAACCTATCCCGGGTGGCATCCCACCTCTTCACATGAAAGCCCACGTTTTAAGGAAACAGATGTAGTAATTAAATTTTTAGAAAGTTGTTGATTTGTGTGATGCTAGGACAGGCTTCTATCACTACAGGGTCTTTGTGGGCTGGAGGGGATTGAATTCTGGGGACTCAGGTCCTCCTCCTCCTCCTCCTCCTCCTCCTCCTCCTCCTCCTCCTCCGGGTGGCATCCCACCTCTTCACATGAAAGCCCACGTTTTAAGGAAACAGATGTAGTAATTAAATTTTTAGTGGCATATATAGAAACTTCTCTTTAAAACAGAAAGTTGTTGATTTGTGTGATGCTAGGACAGGCTTCTATCACTACAGGGTCTTTGTGGGCTGGAGGGGATTGAACTCTGGGACTCAGGTCCTCCTCCTCCTCCTCTTCCCCCTTCTCCTCCTCTTTCTCCCCCTCCTCCTCTTTCTCCTTCTCTTCTCCCTTCCTTGCTTTCATTGTTTGTACTCCATGCTTCCCTCTCCAACAATAAATGTCTCTTTTTCTTCTTGGAACATATATGAAATTTAGCAATAGGCCTCTACCTCCTTTGGATTCCAGGTTTTTTTATTAAGTGTTAGAATGGAGAGAATACTTTCAGAAACAACTTTCAAAGAAAGGTGGTAAATGGGCATTTTGCAAAAGCTTAAGCAATAGTGCTGAGATCTACAGAGCCCACTAAAATTGCTGACTGGGGGCATCCACACAGGAGGGAGCCTTTAATTTATTCCTCTAGTCACATCTTTCCTCTGTTTGCATGGGCAGGAACTGGACCTTATGCTACTCGCCTGTCTTAGGGTTTCTATTACTGTGCTTAACCACTGACCCCATAGAACTTGGGGGCAGGGGTTGTTATTCCAGCTCACAATATTCAGGTCACAACTCCATCACTGAGGGAACTCAGGCCAGCCTGCTTTACTATAAACTCCAGGGTGGCACTACCCACAATGGCCTGGGTCCTCCTCCATCAAGCACTATTTAGGAAAATGCCCCCAAATTGTGCTTCCAGATCAATCTTATGGAGGTATTTGAAATTTGGTGCCTTCTTCTCAGAGAGCTCTAGCTTATGTCTAGTTGTGGCGTGGAGGGAGAGAGGAAGGGAGGAAAGGAGGGAGGGAGGGAGGAGGGAGAGAGAGAGAGAGAGAGAGAGAGAGAGAGAGAGAGAGAGAGAGAGAGAGAGAGAGAGAAGCATCTTACACCCAGGACTATCTGTGAAACATGGACAAAGGAAACCATTACTATCCCTCTGATCCTGTTCCCCTCCCTGCTTTAGAGGAAAGAGAATGTGGAAGGTATGCGGTGGGTGGGGAGGATCAAAGACATTGTGGGGGCATGGTGCTCATGATGTATGCTCTAGGCCTTTGGGATGTAACAGGGTTGGTTTCCACTCAGATAAGTCTTAGTTGTGGTTCTTTAAAGCAGCAGAGTAGGAAGTTCAGGATTTGAACAGTAATTATCCTAATGGGCCCTGCTTCTCTCTAATGGAGTAACTTCTGTCTGTGACCTTCTTAATTTCTGTGTTGCCTGAACCCCACTAAGAAGATGTGAATCAACCATTTTCAAAGACAGAGAGGCTTTAACATCAATCTCTGTGTGCCCAAAACACAGTGTGAGTGGGGACAGGGGCTTTTAGGCCCCCAGTTTTGTTTCGTTTGCTTCTTTGGGGGTATACAGATAGGAAATATGTTAAGACAGAAATGATTAGCAATGTTGTAAAAAATATTTAGACTGGTTTTATATGAATTCCCCAGGTAGAGAAAGGCCTTTCTCTCACCCTTAGCAGCAACATTAAGTAAAAACAAAGACTGTTTGGACAGAGAAATACCTCTAGAGTTTCAAGGCATCGGAATTTTATTACAGCAATGTGAGACTCATCTTTCTGGAAAAGATGCAGGCAGATCTCATGTGTTCATACTTCAGTAAAAAGGATAAATGGAGTAATTCACCAATCCCATTTGTTTCTCAGAAAAAGGAAAGAAAGAAAAAATCCACTGATTTTATAGCAAGTACCCATATTTTACAGAGTATGAATGTTATTGACTATAAGAATTACAACTGTTTTATGGATTGCTAAAGAAAAATGCTTTCAGTAAAATTTACATAATACCCTACTCTCACTCAGAGTTTTTATTTTCTACTTATTGAAAGAGCTATTTTAGACTTACTTAGGCACAGATTTTTATGATATAGCACATGGATACTTCACTAAAATGGGAAAACATAACAAATAAAATTGATAAAGATATTCTTAAGACACACTCATATTCAGATAGTTTCTTTAAAACTTTTCTTCTCAAGGCAGTTGAAGTTGTTTCTACACATCTTCTACAGTGCCATGAATATTGGTGATTACTGCATTTCATTAAAACAAACCACCATCACCTTGTTCAGCAATTCCATCCAACTACATGTCCCCTATGGCTGTGTATAGAGCCTGTCCTGACTGTTCCTTCATCAACAAGATTTATAAGACACCTTATTTCAAAAGGAGAAAACAGCCATCTCTTAGAACTGACATTTTGTTCCACAAATCATGATTTTCAAAGGTCCTTCCATATTCCTTTCATAGTTTGAGGGAAGCATTTATTAATCTTTAACATTTGTTTTGATAACCAGATCTGACTGTAAGACTCATTGGCATATCTAACAATTCATCCATGTGCCTGAGCACGCAATGCATTTATTGAAAGTCAACCTTTTCCTAAACACGATGGAAGAAACTAATAACTGCAAATACAGTTAATGTAGGGTCTTGACCATCAAGAAATTCCAACAAAAGTGAGAAATAGATTTAAATCCATAGTGACAACAAGGCATCACCAATGAAACAATAATGGCATGTAGTAGGCATTTGCTACAAAAATAATATTTTGGATTAGGTGGGCTGAACAAAGAGCACAACTGCAGTTAATACAGATCATAGATGGGGCATCTCCTGGGGTCGGGTGGTCAGGTTATTTTCCTTCACAGCAGATCTTAGACATTCCTAGTCATATTGATTTGTGTGCAGATTTGTTAGAACCTCAGCTTCCCTCTTTGGCTGGTTTGTTAGGTTAGAAAGGGCGGAAATACCCATCTCTTTTCTAGATCTCTCAAGACTAAAGAACTATACCCTTAAATAAGAAGTTTGTTTCAATAAAACCAAGTCACAGATATCAGAGAAGAGGCTGGAAACTTGTGGGTCACAGCCAACAGGGCTGAGCTAAGTGTGTCCCTGACCTCCAAAGCCACTCAGCCGTAGCACCAGGAGTGGTGACATTATCCCAGGAGTATATGATGGGGCTGGTCCTCAAGGTATAACACAAACATTTGGAGGCAGGCATATCACCATGACTAGGTAAGCACCAATGTCATCTTTACAGTGATATTCCTCCAGTATGTTTAAGGTGAAACAGATTTTTCTTTCTAGTCCCAATTGTCTTACTAAAAGATATCCAACATGGTTTTTTTTTTTTTTTTTTTTTTTTTTTTTTTTTTTTCGAGGAAAGCTGAAATTTCTGGGTTCAGTTCGCGCTAGTGGTAGGGTTAGGGAGGGCATTGGCTTGAACTTAATCTTTCTAGTTCCTACTTTCCTAAGAGGTGCACTGGTACACAATGGTAAGAAGATTCCTATTCCTTCTCCTTTGACTTCATCAGCTTCTGCCCAGAGGAAGGCCAGATTTTGTCTAATATTCATTTCCCTAGTGTTGTGGTTTGAATATGAAATGTCACCCATAGCCTCATGGACTTGAACACTCTGTACCCAGTTGATAACACGGTTTGGGGAGGAGGTTACGGAACTTCCAGGATGTGGAGCCTTGCGGAAAGAAAGATGTCACTAGGGGTGGGTTTGGAGGTTTTATAGCTTGGCCCCACTTCCTGTTCTCTTTCTCTGCTTCCTGTGTGCAGCTGCAATGCCATTGATCTGCCTCCCCATCATGATGAGCTAGATCCCCTCTGGAACATAAACCAAAACTGCCTTAACTTCTTTTTGTCAGGATATCTTATCACAGGGGCAGAAGAATGGCTGACACCGCTGCCCAGAGGAATGGCAGTAGAGGTATCAAAAGAAGGTTTGGAGGATTTGAGCTCAGTTTTCACTCATTACACTTCTCCAGGGGGTGAGACACTTGAGAGGGAACAGCCGAATTGCAGCAGCCAGTCTTTGCTCTTGTGTATGATGGAAAAAAAAAAAAAACCCACTCACAGTTTCTCTATCTTGGGCTTTTTCTCAAGCTGTAGAACAGCTAGGCAGGGCTCTTGGCCCATCCTTCAGAGGCAGGCTGCTCCTGCCATTGCTTTCCATGCCTGTCTACGCTGCCCTCCTCCACGTCACCAGACAGCCTCCTATCAGTTACTGCTGGGGAGAGTGGGGCTGTGCACCCAAGGCAGCTAGATGGCAGGAATGGTGATAAGTACTAAGCAGTCTTTTTCTTGGCTTCTTTTTCATTCCTTTGTCACTCTAGATGTGTTTCAAGGGGTGGGTAATGATTTAAGCTGAGGCCGTATTTAAGCTTCTTAGTTTTAGTTTTGCTGTAGATGTTTTCCTGGAAAATCCCTGATTAGTAGGTATTTTCTTGATTTACTTCCCTTAGCTTCACACTTGCAAGATAGAAGAGGTAAGAAATAGAATTTGAGCCTTTAAGCACAAATTCAAACCTGATCACTTAAAGCAGCTCCGTCTGTGGTCTATAATAGTTATTCAATCAACTGGTTAGTAGCTAGTAAAATTTGATTGTCAAAAATAAATAATGACCTAGCAGATGTAATCATTTATGCAACAGGGGTAGAGTTATGGGGTAATCCACCATTCTATGATTGGATTTGAAGCCAAACCCACAAAAGGTATTCAATTTCTGGTACTATAAACTTGTTCAAAAGCCCATGTTGAGGGCACCATAGGACTTAGGGATAACTTAATTGTTTTGTTTATCTAAATAGCATAATATCAAACAACTTTCAAAATATGAGGGTTTCCACTCATAGACAACATCTTAATCAGAAAAACCTCTCTTTGCAGTGAACTGTAATGAAGTCAGAGGCATACAGCAGCACAAGGTGCTAAAGATAAGTGACTATCGAGTGTTTAGCCCCAAACACCTCCAAGGTTCAGGGAACATTGCAGAAGATGAGGAAGAAAGGCCATGAGAGCCAGAAAATAGGGGCAGGGGCTACAATACACAGCCATTGCCTTCACAAGCTCTCAACAGCTATGAATGTCTGTCCTAGGTCTTCAAAAGAATAAGCCCATCAATAGTCAGGCAAGGTTGAAGAAGAATCTCTTGGGGCCCTATCCCTCCCTGCTAAACTATTTCCTATGGATGGATTCAGGGAACGAAAGAGTTACTGCCTTCAGTTGTATACCCACTAGTAATCACACTCGGTTCCACTGGACAGTCCCAACCGAATGGTCATGCAGAAGGCTTTGATTAAAATAAATGGGACACACAACAAAACCAAAACTCTGAATCTGGTATTGGCACAGGTGGAGAACCTGAGAAAGATGGGAGGGCTTGGAGAGTGATAACAGAGGGTGTAGTGAACAGAATGAATTATATACATGTTTCATCTGCTGTGTGTATGTGAGTGTGTAATTATCAAAGAATTGAGTTAATATTTTACAAAAACCTGATGCTTGTTCATCATTACTGTGTTTCTTCATCTCCAGAGCCCTTTAGTTTCTTATTTCTGGTCAATTAGTCCACTTTATCCTAGACTATGAAGATTGCCAGTTAGTCTGTTCTAATTCTGTTTGCAGGCAAAGCAGCCTCACTGCTAAAGCCTTGTGAACTATTATTAGACATTTTCATTCAGAGGATTCCAAGATAAACAGGGCACCTTCTTGCCTTTTAACAGCAGCTGTTTGTTTGGAAGAACGTTTGCTAGGGTAATGTGGCATGAAAATAAAATTACGACAATTGGAAAAGTTTGAAAGCTAAAAAGTCAGAGTCGGAAGGAAGCAATGAGAGGCTGCAGTTTTGAAAACTGCTTCTACAACACAATTGTGAATTGCCAGATAGCAAGACATCCCACTGCTAGAGAATAGTTTCATCTGGTCAGAATTGCTGGTGCAACTGGACTTATATTTCTTGATTAGTGTTTCTCACATTAAATTCTCTTACAGTCATGAGAACATTTTTGAGACTTAAAAAGAAGCAAATGTTTTGCTTTTTGACAATGTCTTCAGAAGAGAACTAAAATGTTCCTTTAATTTTAAACAATAGTTTGAGTTCACATTTTCAAGCTTAAAGTTTCCTCTAGTGATCTGAAATGCCTATGTGAAGTTGTTTGACCAAATTAACAATCCAGAGCAATCAACAATCATTGTAGCCTACAATCAACAATTTTCGTTATTTATCTAGGTAATAATATATGATGACTTCAACTCACTTGTGCACCTTTGACCAGTTATTTCACATAGTGTATATTAAAAATCAATTAAAAGGAAAGACTCATAGACCTATGAAATCTCATCTAAACATACCATACAGTACAACTGGTTAATTTGCAGTGTGGACTAGTCCATGAAGTGCACTGTCCTTGGGTCCCCTTAACTGTATACCTAAGGTGCTAGACAGCTTTGTGATGGGGGAAGTCTCCTCTCCTTACCTTCTTTCACCTCTTGTTTTGCATGGGAAAGGAAGGCTGTGCTTTGTAACACTGCCAATCAGCTGCAATTAGAGTATTACTTCCCATTACTACAACACTCATTTCCCTTCATATTTTTGTGGCTCTGCTTTTGTACTAACAACAGTATGTAGACAAAAAATTCCATGTGCATGAAACAACTTCTCTCAGAGCCCCTTCCTCATCTCTAACCCTGTGCATTAGCAAGGAACCCATGATCCAGCATTGTGTGAGGGCAGGTGGTAGCTTACATTTCTGCAACAGTTTGAAAGTCCTGTCATTTTATCAGAGGAAAAGGGCACAACTCTGACTCTTACTATCTGGGTATGTTGATCTGAACCTACATTCTTTGAAATAATCATTTACTCTTAGCTAGTGGTTTCTGCAATGCCTGCATGTAGTACTAGTTTGCAAATCATGGCCAACAGCCGCTTAGAGAGTCTTCCCTTACTAAATAGGGTTGGTCAATGGTAACCAGTGGAGCACTGTGGAATTGATGAAATGTGACTTATGAAGCCAGATAATAAGTAGCATCTAGATTACCCCTGGCTATTCAATTACTAAGCAGTCAGGACCATGTACTAAAGACATTTTAGGCACTTTCTGCAAATGTAACTAACACACAGAAGAACTGATTGAGTGCACCCCTTGGAACCAGACCCCCAGACGCAGTCCATGCTTGTGGTGCTTACCAATATTTACACAGCAAGCTCATGGGGGCCCTCATCAGAAGACCCTCAACCAAGTCACTCAGCCATTCCTTAGAGTCTGTGAAGACAGTGGAGCTGTTTTAAGTTGTCATATTTTAGAGATGATTTATTAGGCAGTAATAGATAGTTGTTCACAGCTCCCAACATAGTGCTTACTAATTTTGTAGACCGTTACTCTCTTTCATGAGAAAGCAAATAATGTTCTTTAGTCTTCAATTTAATCTCAATATTAAATTCTATTTGGTCTGATGATGGGGAAAAATAAAACACCTTAATCCAGGCTGAGATGAGTCAGTAACTTCAGATTTTACGTCAGTTAATTTAGGACTTTTTTTCTCACTCCTCATTTGCATAAGCACAGCATATATAATTAGGGAGGGGGGTTGTAACTCACCTACCATCATGGTATGAGGGATACATGCAGGTACCTGTAGTCTTTTTAATCCATCCTCAGCAGCCTCCACTAAAATAGCAAAGGGAAAGCTGGCTGTAGGTATATTACTAATAAGGGATATAAAGACTGACTTCCAATATTTTTTCTAGGTCAGTACTTTTCACTGTTTTATCAGCTCTAAAATTTCATTAAAATCCAGGGGAATTGTACAGGGCATAGAACAAGCCAATAAAGTCCCACTTAAAATTCTATGGCTTCTTGTGGAGTTAGAAGGCCAATTTTAATTTAAATGCGTGGATCCTTTGAAAGTCCTTACCTCTGTCATACAGTATGGGCTGCCCAGGAAGGTTTATTAACACACAAAGCTACTTCAGAGGCGGGAATGCAAAGGAAGTTGTTCTAAACTTAGTTGATTCCTTTTTTTAATTTAAACTAGAAACAAGCTTGTTTTACATGTCAATCCCAGTTCCCTATCCCTTCCCTCCTCCCCTGCCCCCCACCAATCCCTTATCCCATCTCCTTTCTGCTCCCCAGGGAGGGTGTGGCCTTCCATGGGGGATCTTCAAAGTCTGTCACATAATTTGGAGCAGGGTCTAGTCCCTCTCCCTCCCCACCTTCCCACCCCACCTCCACTCCTCCACCCTCCAGTCCCCACCCCCCTAATCCCGGCTAGGCTGAGAGAGTATCCCTCTATGTGGAATGGGCTCCCAAAGTCCATTTGTACACTAGGGATAAATACTGATCCATTGCCAGAGGCCTCATAGACTGCCCAGGCCTCCTAACTGACACCCATGTTCAGGGGGTCTGGGTTGGTGTTATGCTGGTTTCCCAGCTATCAGTCTGGGGTCCATGAGCTCCCCCTTGTTCAGGTCAGCTGTTTCTGTGGGTTTCTCTAGCCTGGTCTTGACCCCTTTGCTCATCACTCCTCTCTCTCTACAACTGGATTCCAGGAGTTCAGCTCAGTGCTTAGCTGTGGATCTCTGCTTCTGCTTCCATCAGCTACTGAATGAAGGCTCTAGGATGGCATATAAAGTAGTGATCAATCTCATTATAGGGGAAGGACATTTAAGGTAGCCTCTCCACTATTGCTTAGATTCTTAGTTGGGGTCATCTTTGTAGATCTCTGGACATTTCCCTAGTGCCAGATTTCTCTTTAGACCTATAATGGCTCCCTCTATTATGGTACCACTTTCTTGCAGAATAGAGGAAAGCAAGAAAAGGGTTGATTCTTTCAAAGGAAGGCATGTGTGGAGAAGTTTACACTGAAAGCCTCAAACTCCCTTTACTATTACTACTTAAGTTTATTTTTAGTTGTATTTTTTATCCTTTTGGAGTAACTGCTATCCTACAAACAGGCAGAAACAAGTGTGTTTCATAAATGACAAAACCAGTCAGTAATATAACTGTGGCTTATTAGCTCCCAAGATGGGAGTTACCATGTATCGAATCACAGTTTTAAATGGGCATAGCAAAGGACTTGGAAATAGCTTCATCTGTGGCTGACAGCTAGGGTAAACCATAAAGTTTCCCATCCCTTCTTACGGTGCAGCTCAGAAACAGAGTACACACCTCCACTACACTGCATTAGAGCCTTTCTTTTTGATTCCTAGCCTTTATCTCATTTCAGACTAGAATTTAAATGGCTTTCATCATGTCCTAGGTTTAATTATATCTCCAGGTTTGAACCATTTTGTCAAAGTAACAGCCTGAGACGCATCCTGCTGCACAGTTCCCCTTTTATTTTTACCACAGCAAAGCAATTCACTTGTTAGCTTCTGTAATTCCCATACAAGCTGAAGGATGAAATCAATACTTGGAGAGGACAATAATGAAAGAAACCTGATCCTTTTGTCAGAGAGAAACTTTCATGACTCATCTGTCCTACCTAGTTTTCTTGCTATTAATTTTAGCATTATTGTTACTTGTTTAACAATAATTCAGTGATCCCTCAAACCATACTCTTATTTGGTTTACAGATGCCTCCATATTTTTCTGAAATGTACACACACACACACACACACACACACACACACACACACACACACACACACACACACACACACACACACAGAGAGAGAGAGAGAGAGAGAGAGAGAGAGAGAGAGTTATTTATCTTTTGTGAAATTGTTTTATTGTTTTATTTTATGGATTCTGGTGTGCTCTTTTGGTATGTGAAAATAAGTAATAAGAATGTCATGGCATAGTACAAAAAGTAGCAACAGCTGGAATAACCACATCAAGTCTTGAGATGATTAAACCAAGGAGAAGTGAAAAAGACCATATTATAGGAAAGACTGTAACTAAGGTTTTAAAATAAGATGATGTCTATTGTAGGTCACATATAAAATCAATTTGGGAAACAAATATAAATTCTGATGTTCGAGGCAAGGTGAAACACTGAGATGATGAGGACATCGAGTGTAATTACCCCTGTAACAAGTGACATGCTAAACTGAAGGAAGTGCCAATTACCTTGTCTCTTTGAATTTCCACCGGCGTATTGGGGCATCTCCATGGAACATAATCTTGGGTATTCCACTCAAAGGCAGGAAACCTAACTCTGAACAATGACATCTTGTTCCCTAAATAGTCTTCACCAAGGTCTCCCAGCACTGCAGAAATGTTTCCTGATTCAAGAATGTTCTCATTCCTTACCGATGGCACAGGGAATGTTTGGAAGTAGGTAGGAGGACACTAGTTTGGTCTGTGATAGACTCCAAGGTCACAGAGGATTTGCACTTTCTTCTGGACCATAGTCTTCTATATACAGATGATACCCAGCCTATCCTGTTTTCTTCACTGTTGGATCAAAAGTATCATGAGTGTGTATGTACTATTTGTCCCCGTGAAAATCCTATAGTCAACAAATAGTATGAGCTATAAACAATAGATAGAACCCTGGGAAATGTAGACTCATGAATTATTTACAAGCATAATACTTTCTCCAAAGCATAGATGTGAAGAGCCTAAGCAAAACAGCAACAAAATCAGAGTCATTTGGGACACAGACAGATATAGCTGATTTCTCCCTAGAGCACAAAGGGTGATCTAATACAAGATGTTATTAGTATAATTAACCACATCACTAAATTAATGGAAAGCATAATTCAATTAATACAATACCTATTCATCCTAAAAATAAGTGATTTGTTATTTGAAGAAAATATCATGTATGAGATTCTTTATTGGCTTGTTCATTGTTAATTATACAAACTAAGGGTTTCACTAAGACACTTCCATACATGCATACAATATATTTCCATCATTTTCTTATGCTCTCTCTCCTTCCCTTGTCTTTTCATATCCCAAATAGTTCTTTTTATACTTTTTTCTCCATTTATATTCCCTTAAATTCCACATACAAGAGAAAATATGCAGTGCTTCTTTTGTGAGACTAGCTGATTGCACTTAAAAGGATCTCAGCTTTAGCCATTTTCTTGAAAATGATATAATTCATTCTTTATGACTGAAGAAAACTTCATTGTGTATATGCCACATTTTCTTTATTCATCCATTCTGAATATGAGTCTGGGCTGTTCCCCAAATCTTGGCTGTCATGCAGAGTATAACAGTAAACATGGGTGTGCTGATATCCCTGACTGACTTGTTTAGTATTGCTATAGTAGTGCTGGCTGTCAACTTGACACACATAGGAAGAGATAACCTTAAGTGAGGATTTGCCCCCATCAGATTGGCACGTAGCCAGTGTGGGGGCCTTTTCTTGATTGCCAATTGATGTAGGAGGGCTCAGCCCACTTAGAGACGGGCTGTTTAAGAAAGGTAACTAAACAAGCTAGACCAAGCAAGCCAGTAAGCAGCACCCGTTTATCCACCTCTGCTTCACTTCCTGACTCCATGCTCTTGTTGTGAGTTCCAGATTCACCTTCCCCTGACGGTAGACCATGAGCTGTGGGATGTAATAATTCTTTTCCTCCCCAAGTTGCTTTCCATCGGTGTTTTATCATAGCAATAGAAACTAAACCAGGACAAGTATGTACCTATGAATAACACAGATGGATCAGATGGTAGTTTTATTTTAAAATGTTCGAGGAACTCCTGTACAGATTGCCATAGCAGCTTGACTAATTTACCTTCCTACCAAAGTGCCTGGGTTTTCCTTCCCTTTGCACTTCTTTACCAGCACTTGACGCTTTGGGAATTCTTGATGGTGGCCATCCTTATGAGGGTAAGATGAAACCTCGATGTGATTACATTTTTAATTGTTTTAGCTGACTTGCAAAATATTGGTTTCTCTATGATATTTTATATGTATATATCGTTGTACTTTGCCACCATTCTCTCCTCCATTTCTCTCCCTCAGTCCTCTTCCTCCTCACTGCCTTCTTCCCTATGGATCATCCCACAGTCTCTGCTCTGTCTGCCTTCATGTCACACACATATACATACACACATGCACACATGCATGCTCTCACTCACACACATGTACATTTTAATCTAGATTCTGCATATGACCAAAAACATGCTGTTTGTTTTTCCGAGTCTTGCTTGTTTTCTCTGAGCAAGATAATCAACAGAGAACATTTCTTTCTCAAACATCTCCACCCAAGAAATTCAAAATCAAAGCATACTCAATGTCTGGTTAAATCTTGTTTCTTGGTCCATAGGTGGTCCTTTCCCTATATCCTCCCATGGGCAAGGGACAAGTGTTTTGTCTCTGCCTTATTTATAAGGATACAATCCCATTCACGAGGGCTCAGTTCACAAGTCCTCATGACTTCCCAAGGATTTTAGTTCTCAATATTGTACCCTTGTGGATGAGGATTCTCCTCCAATATATAAATGTGGAGGGTCATATAAGCAATCAGAATACAGTTGAACTGCTTAGACATAGTTTAGCAGTTAGGAGCACTGGTTGCTCTACTGGGAGGACCCAGGTTCTAGTCCCAGCATCCCCTTGGCAGCTCACAACAATCTGTAGCTCCAGTCCTGGGGATCTGACTCCCACTCATGGCCTCTGAGAACACTGCATACATGCCATGCACACACATACATGTAGGCGAAATAACCATAAACATAATTAAAACAATTCTTGAAAATTTAAAAAAGAGAATAAAAACAAATAAATGGAAGAATTAGTTAACAATTCAAGTAAGTATTTACTAGGAGAGGGAAGGAACAAGCAACAACCTACAAGGTGACTAATTTTAAGCAGAAGAATCCAAAGAAAATGCTATTTTCCATGTACTAAATTGGAAAAGCCTGAAATAAGTGTGGCAAAAAGTTAACTAGTATTATATGCAAATATCCATTGTCTAAAGGAATTTAAATAATGTGAATTCTGTATCAATTTGTCATCCCTCTCCCAGGAAGAAATCCATGGATGCATGAACCCTGCCTTAAGTAAAAGAGTGCTCAGAGTGGGGAAATGAAATGGCCCAAATCTTTACCTAGGGAGGAACAGAGCTGGACATGTTTTTACAATGAAAAATATTGTGCCATGAGATGATTCATGAATCCTAAAAACATAATGGTTAGTGGAGAAAAGCGATCTCCAGAATGCTACATACATTACGAATCTGTGTTATGACTAACAAAACCAAAGCCAAGGATGTATACTTTGAAAAAGGCACACATCATACTACTCCATCTATGAAACATTCAGTAAAAGACTAAAGAGTCAAAGGATCAGGGACTTCCAGGGTGTGGGGCAGAAAGGGATGAAAACACAGAATCCAGCACTAAAACTACTCTGTTGATTACAATGGTGGATGTGCCATAAAAATCTATAGCATGTACAAGGAGAAAACCCAGACATGGTGGTAAATTCTGTTAGAGAATTCACTATGCACAGTGAGCTTGGGAACACACAGCAAGTCCCAATACCTTTTGATTGTTTTACAGCAAACCTAAAAACCACACAAAAGGGAGAGGAGGAAGAGAAGGAGGAAGAGGAGAAGTCATTGTTGTTGCTTTATTAAAATGAAAGAAAATGAAGAAAGATTTAAAAGGGAAACAAAGGAAGCCAATTCTGAGTTCTATGCTTGCCCGAACAGAATTTGGAATAGCCATGCAGTAGCAATGCACAATTCTTTTGTAAAGGAAAGCTTGGCCAGTCCAGTTGCTTCTCAAATTTAAACACAAAAGGCACTCTCATATGTGATTCTGAAAACATTGAACCGAGGAAGCTTTTGTGGGGAAAAATATCTGCTCAATATCAAAATCCATTCAACTGGAGACACAACAAAGAATTGAGATACTGGGGAGTCATTGTAATACAAACAAAACCAGCAACAGAGGGGATCATAGTCATAAAACAGATAGGAGGTAACTGCTCTAAACCTTGGCCCTCCCCAAGAACATACAAAAAACTCCAAAAGGAAAATAAACAACAATGGGTGTGACAGAAGAAGGCATTTATCCTGCATTTTATAGCAGAGCAACCTATGTCAACAATGAAATCACTACAAAGATGGGTTATATACACACCCCCACACATGCACATACAACATACTTGAGCCACTTAGTGGTTTTCATGTAGCAATTTTTTACTTCAAAGACTTTTACAAATCATTACCTTGGAAAGTTAAGAAATATTTTTGTGAAAAATCAATGACTCAATTTTGCTCCATTTTACTTTGTCTTTTGTTAAATCAAAGAAAACTAATCCCTTTCCATTTTTGAAAATACAGCATTATCCCATTTTTACAGTCAGGGTTCCCTCTTTCCATTTCATGTCTGTAATTCTCTATCTGTGCAGATGATCACTGGGCAAACTGGCAGGACCCAGTAGAGGCTTTTGAGCTGATTTTTTGCTTGTTTAGATCTCTCATGGTCTTTGAATGATTTATAACATGTTTCTTTCTTAATATGAAAAGAAAACAGCCGTCTCATAATAACTTTATATTTGTTAAATGGAGAAATAAGACATTTGAAGGTTCTTCGGTCCAGTGGATGGATTTAATGTTGTAGTTTCTCATGGCATGACACCCTTAAGAGGCAGAATTCTATTTCTGTATTTATGTCCCTCACAAGCTTGTGCACACGGCTGATGCTAAGTAAATGTTTTTTAAATAAAATTCGACACTAATTTCTATTTTTCCTTTAGATTAAAAAACAATCCAAGAAAAAATACCTCTAAGAAATTATCATTAATAACTGCTCTAGGGAGATTCTCTTTGGATTTCACTGACTGTGTCTTCACAGAACACCTTCCTCAATGTGCAGCTCAACACTGAATATTGGATAGTTAGTTGTCTTTTAGATCTTCTCTCAGATGTATTTTCACTAATTCACTTGATCTATATTTATAGAGCAACTTCAGTGGGTAGATTATTTCTTTGTGTCCATGGTGGCCAAAAAGAGTGCCTCTTGCATAAAACAACTTATATTTCAATAGGAGCACACCTACAAGAAGAAGATACATGTACCTTTTCAGATGACAATAAAGTCATGAAAGGATAACACATTTAAGAGGAGAAAAATGGCAAGATAGATGGCTTACTGTGCTCTTGGAAGATGCCCTCCTGATAACATGACATTAGATCTGAAGCCATGAGTGAACTGAAAGAGGAAGGTATGTGGATATCTTGGAGAGGACCCTCACAGACAAAATATTCACTTAGTGGAGAATGCAGGATCCCAGCATAGACACTAGCCTGAGTAGATGAGTAAATGAAGGGACCATTTAATGAGATGAAAACATGGGCAGGTTGAGAGGGGTAGGCGAGTATGGGACATTAAGGGATTGGCCTCAGATATGTTAGTTTGAGATGCCCATTAAGCAACATAAGTTAAGGGCTGGGGGAACAATTCCCAGAGGAGTCAGAGGCCAAAGTCTGTTGAATGAAGGGTTGGGTGTATGAGCGTGCACACTTAACTAAATTTAACAATGTAGAAGCTAAATCGGATGTTTCCAGTTATCAGAGCAGTGCAAATCTCTTCACATCCAACAGTCCTCTCCTTTGAAATATAAAATATATCTCAAAAACAGTTTTCTTTCAAAGCAACTGTCTTTCCAATTTGTGTGCAGGAAGCAAAACTTGTGGGGTTGTCTTTGTGAGTGGCCATTACAAACAGCACAGCAGGCCTTCTCTGGAGTTTTGAAGAGTGGAGGCACAGCGGTTGCCTTGCTGAACCCTGTGCTCACTGACCTAGCTGTGCACAGCATTCCACACACACCATCAGGATTTTTTTCAGGAGAAAAGGCCCTGCAGGTGAAGCGTCATTCTGTCTTTGGGCCCAGAGCTTTGACGGCAGCCTTGCTCCTGCAGTGGGTTTTCAATGGAGTTAGGAGGACATTCTGCCAATTAGTAAATGGCAGCTGAGTGCAGGGCAAACTGTGCCAAGGCTCAACAGCAATTGTACCAGGAGACCAGAACACTCTGTTCCCTCCTCTCTCCTGTGGCCTTATCATCCTCAAATGCCAGTGTTTCCTGTTGATGACCCATGAAGCTGTCTCACAGCCTGGACATAGCCTTTCTATGGCCCAGCCTCCTGCTCCTTGCTGTTGCTGGGGTTGTGGGATCAATGGGTTTCAGTTACACTGGTGGTGTGGACAGACAAACAACATGACACTTAATTTTGAGTATAAGTTGCTTTAAGTCTTTGGATCAAGAAAATGAGTATGCCTCACAAAGATACAGGGATGTGCATTACACAAAATTTCACCACCAGCCTACCTGGTGTTTCATGATATTAACCTTGTATAATAACAAACCTATACAATTAAGTAATGTGGAGAATTTAAAAATGAAATCCAAGTGTAAACAGGTCTCAAATTTGACTCATATTCAATTCCAGTCTCACTTTCTATGATCAGAGACAAACACAAATCATCCCCCTATGGCTTTGATTAACCCTTCAAATGTAACTTTTCATAATTCTCTTTCTTGCTGGAATCTTCACGTACTCAGTCACCCATTTCCTCCACATCATCCCCAAAGACTGGCTTCCCTATAGATCCCTGGGCAGCCACCACCCCTGTGCAGACCCACCCCCAGAAATCTCATCAGAATTTAAACCCCAAGAGAAGTGGAAAAAATGTATAGCTCAATAAAAAATGACAAAACAGGTAAAAAAATATGGAACAACTATAGTACAAAATATTATTTGGCAATGAAAATGCAAAAAAAGCCCAATATATAATATAATGTGAGAGAAATTAACAAAAAAATCATAATGGCCAGGCTCAGTTTAGACAGAAATAAAACTTTGGAGAGTGGGACTTGGTCAGTAGCAGGCGTTGTAGCTCCCTAGGTGATTCTTACGTCTAATCAAAGACATGATCCATTGTATTGGTTCTTTATAAGTTATCTGAATGGAAACAGGAAAAAGGAACTAAGTTGGAATTTGGTACTCATCTGTTTGACCTTTGAGCATAAGAAAAAATTTGTGGAATAAGGGCAAATATAGTATAAAATTATGTTGGTAAGAAATAAGCACACATAATTATGGCCAAAAAAAGCCTCACTGTCTAGGTGAACACCACAGCACCTCTAAACTTCAGGTTGACATGGATCGACTCTTAATGTATCAGGTTTAAGAGGCACGGCCTTGAAGAAGTGATTGAGTCATGAGATGCCACCCTTATGTTACAGACTCAATGGGGCTTTTGCCACCTTCCCTCCTTCCATCCCTTCTGTAACATGAGGAGCAGCACTTCTCTTGTGAAGATGTCACCACAAGACACCATGTCGATAACAGAGGGGGTGAATGTTCACCAGCTGATGACTTAAACTTGGAGTACCAGATGCCATAACTGTGAGAAATAATGTTATGTTATTTGCAAATTACCTAGTTTGTGGTATTTTATCATTGCTGCTGAGGTAGACTAAAATGGGGCTCTTTATTGAAGTGAAAATTACTCAATTTTACAAACACTGTAGGGAAGAAGGGGCAGGTGCACTACCTCTGCCAGACCATGTTGCCATCACAGTTATAATTCAGCTAGGCTAGTAATTCTCACCCTTCCCTCATTAGCTCCTTCCTTTCTTTTGTTCCTTCTTTTTCTATTTCTTTCTCTCTTGCCCTCCCAAGTCATCATTTATGCTAACAAGTGAATAACCCTAAAAAGACAAATTTAGAAGGAACACAATGACTATAACAGGTCATTGTGGTTCCTCCCATGCAAGCATTGTAAAAGTCCAAAATGATGTTTATTTTTCCAGCTGCAGCTCCTTGATGGAAGCTGCAGTGGTGGCCTATCAAATGTATAATCTATCTGTATGAATTAATGACAGCACGAATTTATTTCCCAGTTCAAACCAACCCCATGCCACTTACCCCAGATCCTGTCCTCATTACAGGTTTGTGGGGTGCTTACTTAGCACAGTCATGCTAGCCTCATTAGATTTGATTTTTAGATGCTTTCTTTAGGTATCATGCTGTATTTGTGTTTTTAATTTTTCCATCTTTAAATTTAAATTAGAAACAAGATTGTTTTACATGTCAATCCTACTTCCCTCACCCTCCCCTCCACTCCACTCCCCTGTCCCCCACTAACACCCTACCTATCCCATACACTTTCTGCTCCCGAGGGAGAGTGAGGTCTTCCATAAGGGGGTCTTCAGAGTCTGTCATATCCTTTGGGATAAGGCCTGGGCCCTCCCCCGTTTGTCTAGGCTGAGGGAGTATCCCTCTATGTGAAATGGGCTCCCAAAATACATTCCTATGCTAGAGTTAAGTACTGATCAATTACAAGAGGCCCCATAGATTCTGAAGCCTCCTCACTGACACCCACATTCATGGGGTCTGGATCAGTTCCATGCTGGTTTCCCAGTGATCAGTCTGGGGGCCAAGAGCTCCCACTTGTTCAGGTCAGCTGTTTCTGTGGGTTTCACCAACCTGGTCTTGTCCACTTTGCTCATCATTCCTCCTTCTCTGCAAGTGGATTCCAGTTCAGTTCAATGTTTAGCTGTTAGTATCTGCTTCTAGTTCCATAGCTGCTGGATGAAGGCTGTAGGATGACATATAAGTTAGTCATCTATCTCATTATTAGGGGCAGGCATTTGAGGTAACCTCTCCACTGTTGCTTAGATGGTTAGTTGGGATCATCCTTGTAGATCTCTGGACATTTCCCTAGTGCCTGATTTCTCTTTAAAAATATACTGGCTCCCTCTCTGATGGTATTTCTTATTTTGCTCTCATCTATTCTTCCCCCTACACAACCTTCCTGCTCCTTTATGTCTTCTTCACTCCTCCTCTTCTCCTCTTCTCATTCTCCTAGCTCCCTCTCCCCTCCCTCAACGCTCCCAATTTGCTCAGGAGATCTTGTCCCTTTCCCTTTCTCTGGGGGACCATGTATGTCTCTCTTAGAAAGGACACAGTCAGCAAGGCAAGACGGCAGCACACAGAATGGTAAAAGATATTCACCAACCCCATATCGGACAGAGGGCTGATCTCCAAAATTTACAAAGAACTCAAGAAGCTAGTTTCCAAAATACCAAATAATCCAATTAAAAAGTGGGGTACAGAACTAAATGGAGAATTCTCAACAGAGGAATCTAAAATGGCTGAAAGACACATAAGAAAGTGTTCAACATCCTTAGCCATCAGGGAAATGCAATTCAAAACAACTCTGAGATACCATCTTACTCCAGTCAGGATGGCTAAAATCAAAAATACCAATGTTAACTTATGCTGGAGAGGATGTGGAGAAAGGGGAACACTTCTCCACTACTGGTGGGAGTACAAACTTGTACAGCCACTTTGGAAATCAGTATGGCGATTCCTCAGGAAAATGGGAATGAGTCTACCTCAAGATCCAGCATTTCCACTCTCAGGCATATACCCAAAAGAAGTACATTCATACAACAAAGACATCTGTTCAACTATATTTATAGCAGCACTATTTGTAATAGCCAGAACCTGGAAGCAACCTAGATGCCCCTCAACTGAAGAATGGATAGAGCAAATGTGGTACATTTACACAATGGAGTACTACTCAGTGGATAAAAACAATGGAATCTTGAAATTTGCAGGCAAATGAGTGGAACTAGAACTAGAACTAGAAGAAACCATTCTGAGTGAGGTAACCCAGTCACAAAAAGACAAACATGGTATACACTCACTCATATATGGATTTTACATGTAGAGCAAAGGATTACTAGCCTACCATCCACACCACTAGAGAAGTTAGGCAACAAGGAGGACTTATGATGTATTCTTAAGAAACTTGTGGCACACCCATCTACCAACAGTAATTTCTTAGAACCCTGTATAAATCTCTGCATTTTGTGACCTGCACATTTAAACGCATGGCTTCTACAGCACAGCCACGCTTTAGGAAAATGTCCCCTTGCTCTATAGTGCTACAGGTTCTCACACTATATCCTACACACACCTGAGATGTGCCTGCAGGATCCTGACTTGAAGGGTGAGCATTTCATTTTCCCTTGTAATCAGGAATGCCAAACCCCCTAAGCTGATGGGAGTAACTTCACCTAAGCTCAGACTCTTGACTCAGAGGCAGCACATATCCAGTGATTATTCTAGATGTGGCCAGAGGTCTAGACTGCTATCCCTCAGCTCAGAACAACTACAAAAGACAACTCCAACATAAGAAGTTTACATGGTGTAGCTGAGGCAACCTTCACAACTGTCTTGCCCATCCACTTCTCAATAGAGACTGATCCCCTTCATGTTTAGGAGGTCTCTCAAGAGAGGACCTTATTCATGGAGCCAGGATAACAGGTGTGGCCCCATGGTCCTAGGAATGAATCTCTAAAATGAGGAGTTGAGGTTAACTACTGGATGGTCATTGGAAACCTCAATACCAGCCCCCCACAGTGAGACATCTCCACCAACAAGGCTATGAATACTATTAGTTCCACCCACTGGTGACAGAGCATTCAGATATATGATCCTATACACACAGGTATTGGTGGTATTCTCATTCAACCCAGAAGAATAAAAAGGGCTTCATTGATGGTTGATCTTCATATCTTCTGTTGAGATTTCCTATTTTGCTTATTTCAAATATGTTTATAATTACATTTAAATATATCTTGCCTTATAAACATTACTAAATATTTCTGCCTTTTGTAAAAGAAAAAGAAGGGATTCATTGATCACTTAGGTTTATTAGAATACCACTGGATTCTCCCTTGCTTTCCAGAAAACTCTACATCTAATATAAGGTGTATGTGGTGACTGTGGACCTTCAACACCTTTTTCTACTCAATCACAACCATCACAAGCATGTCTGTCTATTCACTCTAAGTTGCATTGACTTCTACACAGCCAGAATTCCATGGATTATCACAATCATTGCATGAAATAGGCTGCAAGGAACAGCAGACAGACATACTGCTCATGTGCCCTCTGCTCTAGCCTTGAACTATATATGCAAAGCACAAGTTCAAACACATCAAGTTATTAAGAATTCCAAAATGGAAACAGTAGGGCATTAAACCAAGGCCTTGTTAACATAAAGCATTGTGTGATTCTATTTATTACATGAAGCAGATGCCATATCCATCCAATTTCAAGTCCTGTCTAAGCCAGACATGAGAGAACCAGAGAGCAAACCAGGAAGCAGCTCTCTTCCATTGTTCTTTAAGTCACTGCTTGAGTTCCTGCCTTATCTTCCCTCAGTAGTGAACTGTATCTCACTACATAAGCCAAATCAATCCTTTCCTCCCTTAGTTGCTGTTGGTCAGTGTTTTATTATAGCACCAGAAAGAAAACCAGAATACTTGGTAAAATGCAGACTCGGAGATTTTATGTGAGAGTCACACCATAGCCTAGGAATGTTTATTTTATCAGTAACTCCAACCATCAAAAAAATTACAAATTGGAACATAGTGAGATGCTGCTACAACCCCCCTAAAATAGCTAAAAAAACAAAAACCACACCCACAGGATACACAGTTTGATAAGAATATGAATATAAAATTAGAATCTGTACACTTGTGGCAGGAAAGTAAAATTGTATAGTCAGTTTGGAAATACCCTTAAAGTTCCTTAAATTTTCAAACATGGGGTTACCGGGATCCTACTCTTAAACATGAGTTGGAGAATTCAGAACAAATGTCCATTACTTGTAGTCAAATGCCCTCAGAAGCATTCTTCATAATAACCTAATAGTGAATGTGGCTGCTGTCAACTAACAGAAATAAGTACAATGTGGAATAAAGTTAACTCAAAAATAAAAAGAAGTAAGTGCTGATTCATGCTCCAACATAAATAAATCCTAGAACAATGCCTGCTAAGTGAAACAACTAGTCATAAACATTACACATTTTATAATTCAGTTCATACAAAATGTCCTAAATAAGTAGGAAAGGACAGAAAGTAGAGGAGTGGCTGCTTAAAGCTGAGGGAGTGGGAGAGAAATTGGATAACAGACTTCTTTTGAGGATGGTAGAAGAGTTCTGCAGTTGACTGTGTTGGTCACCCTGTGGGCACACTGTGTGGTATTAACCCTATAAATACATTCTGTGCTATTAGCCCTGTGAACACATTGTGTGGTGTTAACCCTGTGTGTATACTAACCATTATCTTTTTTAAAACCATGAGTTATGATTGCACTGTTTATTAAAAAGTTCCTATTATCCATGGAATGCTATGCTATATGCTCTCCATATAATATGATCCATAATTCGCATGTCAGCACAATAATCCTGCAATGATATGAATGCCAACAGTCCAATTATCACACTTGACAAATGCCACTGCAGCTTTTTGAGATCGATACTATTTCAAAATAAACATCAGAACTGAAACAATTCTAATGATTTTCATGTCATGTTCACTGTGTGAAGACAAATTTAGAAGACAGTCTTTGGACTGAAATGACTTTGAAAACATCCAGTTTTCTTGGCTAAGACCTGAAGAGCAGCCCCAGCACAGACTGAAATGGACTCTTAAGAGAACAAGAGTGTCAGGAGGAGGAAGCATTCATTACAAGTTCTTCTTCAGAGGCGGTAAGATGAGCTTTAATTTCTCCAGGAAGTAGCTCACTCCCTTGTTCCTAAGACTCTTCTGGGCCCAGCTGCAGTGCATGGCATCCCCTTTTCTAAGCCTGAGTGAAATCTCTCCTTTCAGCTAAGGACAGGGTGACAAGAAACAAGAAGATCCGACTTTGATTTGGGATGAGTTGGCACCTAGAATTTCATCTTTTCCCTGCAGAGCTTGCAGATGGACCCTATAACTGTTTAATTACTCCTGTTCTGTGGGTCACGTGCCATGTGGATCCTGTGGAATGAAGAGGCTAAAGTTCTGTGGACAAAGACATGTCCCCAAACCCTGCATGTCCCTTCTGCTCTGTGTGGAAGATGAACAGCTCCACTCCTAATCTTTCACCAGAAACTGAACTCTAAAGTCTTTTACAAACTTTAACATGAGTCTGGGGAGATAGTTAAATGGGTAAAATCCTTGCTATATAAGCATGATACTCTAAGTTCAAATCTCTAGAGTCCAGGTAAAGCCAGACACAGGCACAGTGGTGAGTCTGTAACAAAAGGACTCCTGCAGCGAGATGGGAGGTGGTGTAGGAGCATTCCCAAAAGCTTGTCAACTTTGCTTGACATACACATCAGCAAGACAATAAGATGGGAAACAAGGACTGTGCTGGTTAGGATTTTGGTCAACTTGACACAAACAAGCTAGTGTCTACTGGGAAGAGGAAACTGCAACTGGAAAAAATTGCTCCCATCAGATTGGCCTCTAGGCAAGCCTGTGGGGAATTTTCTTGTTATAAGTGATGAAGGAGGATCCAAACCACTGTGGGCAGTGTCACCTGGGACTGGTGACCCTGGGTTGTATAAGATATCAGGCTGAGCAAGCCCAGAGGAGCAAGCCAGTAAGCATTGAGAACTGCTAACAAGACCAGATTGTTAGTAAAGACTGGAGTTTATCAGCTTTCCAAATGCTTCCACCAGAGGAGGGCTCAAGACCATCCTCAAAAATCTGTTAGATTCATTAACTGTGGAGCCAGTGGTGAAAGGAAAATCTAGGGCCCTCTCTAGAATTGCTCCCAGATGCCCATTTTAGAGGGGCTGGAAGATTCCTGTGAGTGGAAAGCAGTGGAGACCAGAAGTAGAAAAGGTCAACACAACAATCCAGTGATGTATCCTGTGAGTCAATAGGACCTGCTGATTTGGTCAAGAACAAGATGTGAGTGACCACAATGCCCAGGAATATGGTACCCCAATCAGAAAATTTAATTCCAGAAGTACCTGGGGCTTAAAATTCATGTAGAAGACTTTATGAATGGGTTTCTTTAAGCTGAGGAGTGTGCTAAGGCAATGAAAAGCAGTCTATGATCACAGGCAGAATATAACAACAACAGCCATCATTTCTCTCTGTACCAGTTAACAAATCTGACCTTTGAGAGCCCTGATGAAATAGGAGATGTTTATCTACCAATGGATATTTCTTTCATGGTAGGAGGACCAAGTGGACTGCCTTAGAAGGTTTTTTTTTTTTTTTTTTTTTTTTTTTGTGTGTGTGTGTGTGTGTGTGTACATGCTCAAGTGTATGTGGCTAAGTGTGGAGACCAGGGGTCAACATCAAGAGTTCTTCTCAATCACTTTGCACCTTACTTTCTGAGATAAGTTCTCTACTGAACTTAGAACTCACAGATTCAGCTAGACTGACTGCCAGCAATGCCCAGGCATTCTCCTGTTTCTGCCTCCACAGTACTGGAATTAAGAAGTATGCAACTATGCCTTCTCTTCTGGTGGGTTCTAGGGGTCAAATTCGAGTTCTCATGTTTGCAGGGCAATCCCATACAGACTGAACCTCTTCCAAAAACCTGCCTTGAGGTTCTTAAAATCATTTCACTTCTCTTAACTCAGTAAAACACACTAAAGCCACTTTGTTTTGTTTGCTCTTACTTGGGACTGCCTCTGTTCTAATGTCCTTACTCTCATCATTTATGTATCTTTTCTATTCATAATTCTTGCTCTCATCACCAACTCAGTTCTAGTTCCTCAGAATGATCAGCAGACAACCTCCATTGTTCTACTTAGCATCTGCAATGGCTTTCTGGGTCTCCTGATTCCATGGCAACATGTACATCCATTGATAGTTTTAACTCTGTGGTACTAAATTCCAACATGTGTTCTCTCCTCCAGTGCTGTATTTTCGTCCTATAATTTTACTCTGTGTTGATCTATAATTTTCTCTGTGAGGCTTTAAATTCAAGATGTTTGAATATATACCTGAAAACCTTTTAGACATAAGATTAATTCTATGTACTTTGGGTCATTTTGGTTCTTGACAAGTGCAGGCAGCTATGCAGGAGTGAGCTGACTGAAATTACCCACTATTAATCTTTTGCAGACTAACACGACCACATTCATATCTAAGGATAATTGATGGGTGTGTTACAATGTTCATTAAAATGATGACCCATCTTGTCACTTAGACTCTGTCACATACCCAGCAACAAACCTTTAGTTTTAGTGTTCTATGACTTCTCTTTAAAAGAGTTATTAAGGAATGAAAGGCTGAAAGTGTTTTTCAATTCAGAAACATTTTTCCTTACTCTCCTGAATTGTTTCGATTCTAGGATATTGAATTTCATTGGGAATTAATATTTTCACCAAAATGTTCCACATGAGTTTGGAGGATTTGATGGGGACATGGTTTGTTTTGAAACTGTCTTATGTGCACACTGTTTTATTTTAATGCAAGTGAGGATATGAATTTATTTCAAAAACCATTCAAAGTGATGCATGAAAATCTATGCTAGAGATGAGGTTAGCTAAAGTGTTTGGTTAATAGGAGACATCCAGGTAAGACTGCAGACTACAATCTGTCTTGGTGTGACCTGATAAAGGAGAAGAATAGAGTCTATTCCAAAGAGAGAAGGAGACTTGGAAATTTACAAAGATAAGAGCAGAGGGATAGTTCTGAAAGAAAGACAGGCAACTCAACAAAAACTAGTGTGCTATGCCAGACATGGCTTAGCCATTTAGCTTCCCAACAGGGAAGGGGAAGGAGAGGCCTCATTTGAGAGGTAAATGAGGTCCCCCTGCTGAATAGAGACTGGCAGGCCTTCCCTGATGACAAGCATACAACTCTTGCATGTGATAAATCCAATTAGTCAGCAGTATAGAGGAATCCCATTTTGTCACTCTATATGACTTGAAGGGCAGTGGCCAAGTGACATCTTTAGAAAGAATCTATTATTTAAAGATCTGCTACTCTGAGGACTCAGAGCAGGTGTTAAAATCATGATTTGGGATGAATGTGTCTAACCTGTTATAGTCCCAGGTGAGACACTTGCCCAGCAGATAGTTTTGGAAACCAGAAGATCTGGGATCTCAAAAGCCAAAACATGGTAGCTGCAGGAGGATTGGCTCAGGCAGGCAAAGGTGATTCCTGTCTTGGTGGCTAATAGCAGATTTTGCCAACTGAGTGTAAGGATGGACTTCCATCATTCTGAGCTGGATTTTGTCAGATGTGCCAACCTCTGGAGTCACCTTAGAACTCTGAAGATCCAACAGAATATTTATCATCCTCTACACCCTCTCCTCTAGTACACCTGTATTTAGTGGTTTTGGGTCATCTGAAGACAGGTCCTCATAAACAGATTCTCATGTTATTGTGACGTTTCCTCTCTGGAGACACATGCCAGCTATTTTAAACACTGCAAAGGGTAGTATTTGGGGAGTTTAACAAGTGAGAGAATTTATCCAAACCACATATGGTAATGCGTAGCCCTCAAAGGATGTGTATATGCAATGAAGATGAGTCAGCTGAGCATAAACAGAAAGCAAGGCGTCATGCACTCGATCATTAGCTCCTCACTAGTCTTGGTTGTCCAGGCAGTGTGACTACCTGCTTGAGTTCCTGCTTTGACTTCTCTCTCCGTGATGAACTGCAACCTGTAATCTGAATAAGCCCTTTCCTGCACTACATTATTTTTTGTCAGGATGTTTCATCACATCAACAAATTAACCTAGGTCACAGGAACTGGAGAGATGGCTTGGTACACAAGAGCATTTGCTGCACAAGCACAAGGAACTGAGTTCAGGTACTTGAACCTACATGAAAGGACATTTCTACAAAGCCAAGCCTTACCCCAATGCCAAAATCAGATAAGAAAATGAAAACCTGTAGATCAATTTACTGATGAGTATATATATGCAAATAAAAGTTTGAAAGCTCAATTTAAGATCTCATTAAGATGATTGTAAAAAAGAAAAAGACAAGTCACCAATTCCTATGGGACAGAGGCATTAAGGGCATTGACCCTTGGCATGTACATGCTCATGCCAGTAATACACTTTGACTAGTACTTCATCTGATTCCTACACCTCCACAGTGATGATTCCACAGTGGCGTCATCAGTTTCTATTATGGCCAATTGAATATAAGTGATGTGGGGTACACAAAGTATCCTCATCTGAAATGATGAAACCAGACTCATCTCTTTGATCCTGCATAAAAATCAAGTCAGAATGGATCAAAGACCTTCCTGTAAGACCTAAAACAGTAACACTGCTAGGAGAAACCACTTCAACATGCAGAAGCAAGTAACAGTTTTCTGGAAAGGACTCCAGGAACACAGAAAATAATCCTCCCCAAATTGACAAATGAAGTTAAAAAGCTTCTCCTGAACAGCAGAGGGAACTGCAGTGGAGAGACAGATTCCAGGATGAGAAAAATTCTTATCAACTCCCTATCAGACAGGAAATTAATATCTGGAGCATATAAAGAACTGAGAAAAAGGAGACACATGAAAAATCATTTAATCAATACATGAATTAACAAATTAGATAGATCTCAAAAAAGGAATTAGAAATAGCCAATAAATGCTTGGAAATGTGCTCAACATCCTTAGTCATCAGAGAAAGGAAAATTAAAACTGCTTTGAGATTTCAGCCCGCCCAAGTCAGAATTAGTACATTCAAAAAATTAAGTGTCAACAGGTATTGATCAGGGTGTAAGAGGAATCCATATAAATTGTTTGCTATAATATAAATGGATGAAGACACTGGACATCAGTGTGGAAGTGTGAGAAGCAGATGATGTACTTAGTAGTATATATTAATGATGTGAGCAGGGACAAGTCAAGCTACCCAAGGGAATTGATGAAGCCTTCCTCTGGTCCCAGTATAAGTATTTATGAATGGTTGACAAATGTGTATAAAAACTAGAAACCATAGCTTCCTCCTATCAGCTGACTGCAACTTGAGATGCTCCTCTACAGAGAACTCCCACTGATACTAGCTAATATGGCTTCTTGTGCTATCATTTCCAAGTTGTGGCTAGGAGGTACCCTCCATCAGAGCAAGCACAGTCCATCTGACCACAGTTTTTCTGTATGTGTGTATGTCATTTCTTCAATGTCTGTCATTCTTCATTCCTCAGCACCCCAATTAGATTTCCAGCACCAAGCCATGCAGGAGAGCATAGCATGGAAGTTCCTAAAACAAACAAACGATGTGTGATGCTATGTACCACTCCTGGATATATACCCAAAAGATTCTAAATCAACATACCCACATCACAGTGGTAATTTGCACATGTATGTATGTTTATCATTACACTACTGAATAGTAGAGGGAAATAGACCCAGGCTGGATGTGTGTTGACATAAGAGAAGTTAAAGAAAATATGGTCCATACACAAAAACAAACCTTATTTATCAAGATTCTTCTGGTGAAGGAGGTGGTGGAAAGAAATAAAGAAAGAAAATGAAAATGAAATTACTACATATGCAAGAAATAGGATGGAAATCATTGTGAAGTAAGCCATCCAAATGTAAGCTGAACAAGAAGGATACCGATGAATATGCCAAACTGCACAGGAAAAGCCCATGAGGCCTCAGCCCTACACAAAGAGGTATAGACAACTGAGTAAAGCTGGGAGTGAGAGAGGAAACCCTCCTCAAGGAAGATTACATCAAATGTTCGTTCATTCCTGAAAACGTACCTATAAACAACATGGACTTATATGGGCGCAATACATATTGGGAAAATATATGTATATACAAATATTTGTATGCATGCAATAACAATTAATGAAAAAGAAGACAGGAAGCTGAAGGAGAGTGGCAAGGGGTATAGGGGAAGGTTTGGAGGGAGGAAAGGAAGAAATGTTGTACTTAAAATACAATTTCAAGGCAGGAGAGATGGCTCAGCAGATAAGATCATTGGCTGCTCTGCCAGAGGACCCCAAGTTCAATTCCTGACACCTGTCTGGCAGCTCGCAACTGTAACTCCAGTTGCAGGGGACTGTATACCATCACACAGACATACATGCAGGCAAACCACCGTTGTACACAAAATAAAAGTAAATAAATCATTTTAAAAAATAAAATCTCAAAAAATAAAAAAACCTAAAAAAAGTCTCATGCTGGCTTCTCCTTTTCTTCATTTTTTAAAAATGTTTCATATGAACAATTATTGTCCTATTGTTACTTCTGGAATCATGTAGTCACTTGACTATGGTAGGGGTTAATGTGTCCCTTTCATCTCAGTAGGGGCCTGTTTAGTACCTTATAGAAAACAAAAGAAAGAATGCTTGGTATTGGAGGCACTGGGCTTTCAGCTGCTTCTCTTTTTTTCTGAACACATTAGAAAGGAAAATCTAACCAAATGTGGTGACTAAGTGTGAAAAAAGAAATGTCAAAGCACTGAACGAAATCCTTTTAGATGTTAGCCTTGGGAATTCTGGCAGGGATCACCTGTCTTAGTTAAATGCGCTACACAAAACCAGCTCCCTGAATTACAGAGCAGTATACGACCAAAAACATTGGAGACATGAAGTATAAGACCTTAACTTCATGTTCCCTTGTCCATTTCGTGGAAATTTTACTGAGCATAAAAGAGATACATTCAGCAAATAGGTACATAAACTCCATTACAGAATTTATAGACTTAAGAGATTTTGTTATAGACGTTATAGATGATAATGAAAATAAAGACTCATGAAATGACATCAGACTATGGATTAAAAGGCAAACCTGGGCTAGGGCATGTAGATCAATTGATAAACTGCTTAGTGCTGAAGAATGACAATCCTGAGCACCCATGTAAATGCCAAGTAAGCATGGCAGCCTACAGGTAATGCAAAATTTCAGAAAGACATGGGATTCCTAGAGTAAGCTGGCTAGCTTGCTTTATTCAAATCAGCAAACTTGGGGTTCAACTGAGAGGCCCCACCTCAGTGTACAAAGTGGATAGAAAGTTGACAGTGAATGAGTCAGACATCTGATGTCAGCATCTGGCAGCCCCATGTACACACACACACACACATACACATACACACACACACACAGAGTGTGTGCATACATAAACATAGGAGAAAAAGGCAAACCACTCTGGTATGGTCATCTTTACCTTCTGTATGAATTGAATCTCTTTAAAGTTCTACCTCTACCTAGAATATACCTAAAAATCTAAAATTAAAACCTGTAAGATACGACATTCTGTGAGTTGCCATTTAGAAGCTAATTCACTGTTAAAACCAGAAAGGAACTCCAAGTTGAAGTGTAAAGACAATGTATGACTAGAGTTTATTGAATGAGATTTTAGTTCAAGACTGAAGGGGCTAACTTCACATCTGTCACCCATGCATGGTTTTCTCATTTTTGGCTTTTTGTGTTGAATTTGTCTCCCAATACTCTATAGAAGGTTGTAAAAACCTGCAAACTAATGTAACTAAGACTTACTGTTTTTCATTTAGTAATCTCATAGGGTTGGCAGAGTCCCCACTGGCTTTCTAAGGACAAGCCTAGAAGTATCTTTTAAAGAGAGAAGAAAGGGGGCCAACAGGAAACAATAAATTGTATTGGATTATGCCCCAGGCTACCAAGTTAAATGAACCAGTCAGACAAGGAAAGAGAAATTAGATGGAGCCATTTAAATATAATGTATAATTATAGTGTATAAATATAATGTATAAACATAATGTATAATTCTTAAAGAGTATTACTTTGTTTTCTGGTGATGTCGCCCGCTCCTCTGGAAGACAAAGTGGTTGCTTTGGTTAAACTACAGGAGTTCTAGTCCATGAAAAGTTACAGGTTTTTTTTTTGTATCACATACTGCTGTGAATGAGAATAAGGAAATCCATTTTGCTTTTGTAGCTACAGATCAAAAAAATGATTTGACTGCACATCTCATCAGACAAGATCATCATCCTACAATGTCTCCAGCTCTCAGCTTTAATGTTTTTTTTTTTCTTCCTGTAGATTTACATAAGATCTCTAATGTTGTTGGAATGTTTCTTTGTGTGTCTTGTTTCTGAAGGATTCATAAGTAGAGTACAAAGGAAAATCAGATTACTAATGCTACTCCATCTATTTTTATTCAGTCAGTTTTCCTTTGGGCTGAGCCACTGCATTTTTGTTCAGGTTTCTCCCTCAGAGTCTGAGCTAAGTCTATTCATCTCTTTTGTGCATAAATAGATCTCCTGTGGGAGATTCTGCTACCAACTGGAGAAAGACTGCAGTTTTAAGAATTTCAGAATAGTTTCAGAGACTCGGATTGTCCTTGTAGATGTGGCATATCTACGGAATTTTGTCCCCTGAAATTGTTCAAGACAAAGGATTCAGTTGAAAATATATCTAGTAAGTTTAACTCAGTGACTTCAATTTACATTATGAATGCCTCATTGTAACCTGTTACAGTTGCTGAAGAGTTCTGAGCTCTTAAGGTTGATATTTCCCATACTTGTTGTCATATTCTTAGACTTAGTCTTCAAAAACAGTTTTTGCTTATTCTTTACTTAAGAAGCACAGCAAAAATTAAAATATTTTTCTTAGCATTCATCATTTTATTCAACCAATGTTTTCAAGGACCTCCCCCCCCCCTTTGTGATTTGCTTTCTCTTTAACTTTGAACACTCCTGAACTGAAGCCTAGGGGTTTCCAGGCTGTGCACCCATAACTCAGAGCTGGTTATACACATCTCAGAGTCAAGAGACAACTCTCTGAGAGATAAATGGCCCAGCAGAAGGACAATTACCACTGAACAAAGGAAAGGGAAACTAAAGAGGTGTTATAATGGCGGCGTTAGATATATCGAACAAGGCAAGCTGTCCTGGAGACATAGATCTTCCCTGACATTTCCCTTTGATGATTTATGATATGGTTATATTGAGTGTCCTTGTGGCCTTATATGCAGGAGACTTCGCTTTGATTTTCTTTTTTTAAAGCCTTATTTCATTCCACAGAACACAATCAAAGAAAACCAGAGAGGCCCCTGCTTAATGCACCACACCATTTGAGTGCAGATCCCTTTGGTGGAGGAAGAAGGGAAGGTAGGCTGGCAAATTTATCAAAAGGAACAATGATAAACAACACTAGACCATTCTGGCCTCTGCTGGAGCCCTATCCTTTATCCCCCAACATTATATGGCATTGTTTCTTGCAGCTAGACAAGGCAGAGTAGAGATCTGCACTAAAATACCTTGCTTTAAAGAGACGCAGAAGCAATGCTCAGTGGTCAGTGAACAGGAGATTGGAACACGTGTTCTGAAAGAGTCCCCTTCTGAGCAGGTCTGGGGATCTTAGTTGCTGTCACCAATGAACTATATATATGGGCATGCATACTGTTACCAGACCTCTGTGAAGAGAAAGGTGATTCTAGGGGTTGGCATGACATTGTTTCTCTTCTCTAATTTTGGCATTATTAGACCTGTCATCGCAGAATGAGTCTAAGACTTCTTCAATGTCAACATGGTGCCTGAAGATGGACTCCAGTTCCAGCCTGGAACTCTCCTTAGCAGGTGACAACTTGATAGTTGACAGTTGGAAGCATATTGTTAGCTACATTTGGCTTTAACTGTCACAATAAGCAAGTGGCATCTGGAAGCAACCAGAGTTGATTGGTTAGCAGATTCTCAGTAATTTGGGGGGTTCAGACTGGTGACAAGTCCCTCTCTGTCTACTCCTCTTGAGGGCTCTTGAGGTATAGTGTTCCAACTTTGAAAACTACTTACTATTACTGGGAGTTTTCAGGTATACGAGCATTTATTTTCTGGACTAATCTGAGGAATGCCTGATGACTTCCAGGTTGTAGTCCTATGTTTTCACAACTTTGAGACATGATCATCTGAAGTTTGATGAGCTTAGCCTTTTTTGCTTATAAAAATGCTCAAAGAGTTACGGATGCATGATCCAAAGATCAAGAGTCAGAGTGAACACCAAGGAACACAAGAGAGACAGAAACCAGGTGACATTTTATAGTACATTCTTTTAGCTATGGTTCAAAGACCTTTGCTATAAACAGCTGGAATCTAGTCTAAGCAGCACAAAGGTCCCTTTTCTGAAGTTCATTAACTTCTTCTTCTGTAATATCTGTAGCATGATAAATAAAATACACAGAGACTGATATTGTGGTTCAAGTTGAAGATCAGCAAAGTAAAGCAGCCAGCCACTAATTCTTATCTATACCTCAAACTGAAAGGTGAACCTGGTTCCACCAAACTTCAAACTGTAATCCCAGACTGCTATGTTCTCCTCAACATGGCTGGAAAATCCTAGACTTCATTGTCGTCCTATCTACAATGTGACTGGAGAATGAATGCCAGCTTTGAGACCCTGTTCCTGTCTTAAATACCTCTCAATGAGTCCTGGGATTAAAGTTGTGAGCTCTGCTATTCTTTTAGACTGAGTCAATCGTGTGTAGGCCTGGGTGGTCTTGAACTCAGAGAGATCCATCTGACTTTGTCTCCTGAGTCCTGAGATTAAAGGTGTGTACCACAACTGCCTGACCTCTATAGCTTGTGGCTGACTTTGCTTTCTGAATCCTCAGGCAAGCTTTAGTAAACCATAAAAAATATATCACCACAATTCTCTCTTTAGGTAAAAACAACAGGGTGTGTTGGATAGGCACCATTGTGTCTGGGTAATGAAAACAGATTAAACATTGCATTAAAAAGAATCCAGATGCTCAACTGTAAATTGGAAGAATTGGAGTAAACATTGAAATAACTTTTGTCTTCATCTTCTCAGTTGAATTGGTTCTTTCCTGAAATAACAATACTCAGAAGCCCTAAGAGATAGGCACGGTCATTAAATCCACTACAAAAACTTTCTTAGTAGCTGGAAGAATCAGAACAGTCAGAATTAAAACCCCAAAGTCATGTACTACCTATTATAAGATGTAAAAGTCAGAGATTTTCAGTGTAACATACAGCATTACTAAAAGAAAAAGAAAAAGAAAAAAGAAAAGAGTTACTCCCTAACAATTCATCCTGAAGATTCTTCCTTTAAAAATCGAAGCCTAAACTAGACATATTCTTGCACTCTGGACTGCTGCTCATTTTTTTAACTTGAAAGATAATACTCAAGCAAAAGACTAAGAAAGTTTTTTTTTTTTAGGACAAAAAAGATTGTTTGCTTTAACTGATATAGAAATATCATGTCCAAATATAGTCCTCTATTTAAACCAAAGGAAGAAATAGTTTTGTCTTAATGACCTAATGAAACATTATGAAGGAAATCATCACATCACATGACTTACAAAGAAAATGGCATCTTTCCTCCAGATGAATAGTAGCATCACATAATCATAATTCTTAGATCAGGTCCCCCACATACTGCCCACCCTCATCGCTTTGGTAAGAAATTGTGGATCTGAAAAATGTTTGTTTTTAATTTCTTCTGTCTTCCAAGTTCAAAGTTCCAGTCAGTGGTTTAACATCTGAAGTTTGTATTTCTTTTTTTATTGAGTTAAAGAGAATGTTTTAACTTGTTTATTGACTCAGTACTATCCAGTCCTATTAGTGTTTCATTTGATGCTTTCATTGGCTTCTTTAATGTCTGGGGTTAGTAGATTCTTCTAGAGGTAGACCAGAGGCAAGCATCCGAGAGTAAGTAGACTATTTGGAAGTACTCTTAGGAAACATCACGACAGGGTAGAAAACAAATCATAGAAGTAAATAAAGCCAATAATCACCATCATCAAAATTAGAGCTGATACCAGGGCATTGGTTACCAGTTTGAAATGAGATAAATCCAGTGAGATTCAGTATTAATAAGCATTTATAGAAAGTAAATATCGACATGATATATAAATAGAATTGCACTACATTTTACAAAATTGCATTGTTAAACACAAATCACCAGTATACTTCAAAAACTGATGGTCTGTGAAGGAATATATAGTATTAACCTCTGCACTAACTTGTCCAAAGTGAGCAAGTTATAGTATTTGCTATTATTTGAGCTGCTGTTAGCAAACATGGACAAGGCATCCCTCCCAGGCTTCTGTATGTATGTATGGAGCTGATGAAGAAACATAGGTATTGGCTTCAGAATAAGGATAGACCATCAGCAACATCTGCTACTTCTTGTTTGGTTGATTACAAGTTGTTTTACATTCATCAAGAAATAATCTTATGTCCAAGCATGAACCAAAGGGCATCAATAGGACTAAAATTCCTTGGCATCCTTTAAAAACTGTTCCTATCTCCTCCTTGAATTTAGAATTTTTAAACTCTTGCTTAGAGAAACCCCATTCTTAATGTGTTTACTATACAAAGAACATTGCTACTTTGCCACAAGTTTATCCCATATTATTAGGACTATTTGAAGATTTTTAAAGGTATTCCTGCTTCCTATGGTGATAGAAGCCCATGGCAACACTCCCACAGAAGAACATCTGTAAACTTAAACAAATGCTTTTAAAAAGTTTAATTGAAGGTTCTGGAAAAGTAACATGAACAGGCATGATTTCAAAGGAGTCAAAACCTAGAAAATAGTATAGGTTTACTATTCCCTGCTTTGAAAGAGTTGGACTCAGGGAGGGGCTGTAGCTATGACAGGATATTTGTTTCTAGTGGGAGACTTGATGTCCTTTGGCCTGTTTTAGCTAGTATTCTTATTGCTGTGATGAAACACCATGACCAAGGCAAGTTATAAAAGGAAACATATAATTGGGGGTCTGATGACAGTTTCAGAGGGTTAGTCCATGTTCACCATGGTAGAGATTGTGGTCCTGGAGCAATAGTTGAGGGCTCACAACTGATCTGGAAGTTGCAGGCAGAGAGTAAGGGTGAGGAGACAACAGAGAGAGAGAGAGAGAGAGAGAGAGAGAGAGAGAGAGAGAGAGAGAGAGAGAGAGAGAGAGAGAGACACTGGAGTGAGCAGGACCTGAGCTTTTGAAGCCCCAAAGCCCATCCGTAGTGACACACCTTCCCCAGCAAGGTCACACCTACTCCAATAAGTCTATACCTCTTAATCCTCTCCAAACATATCCCCTTACTGGAGACTAAGCATACAAACAAATGAGCCCATAGGGGCCGTTCTCATTCAAATCACCACATGGACTAAAAGAACAGAATTAAAGCTGTGATAGCCACAGAGGTAAGAAAGAAATCCTCACACAAAAGGCACTCAGGGGAATGGAATGTCAAATGTAAAAAAACAGAAAGACTACAGAGTTGCAGTTTGTGGTAAAGGACTAACCTAAAATTTGACCTGCCTCCTAGCATAGAAAATACTAAGGTTTTGGCTTAAATATAGTGCACTAAAACCAAAGAATTAACACTATTTAAGAAATATTATAAAATCTAGATTCTCTAAAATAGCATATTCATAAGGTCTAGGATATGATCCAAAATGATTCAACACCAGTTAAAAACAGCACATAAGGAAGCATTACTCATAAAAGGTGACAGATGAATACAAGTTGCAAGACACCCCAGATGTTGAGTTAATTGGAAAGGACCTTTAAGTAAGCTGTCATGATTATATCCAATGATGAACAGGAAGTGAAAAGTTTACTCCTCAAAGAACAAATAAGTATCCTCGCCCCGAATCCCCAGTCTTTCTATTTGAAGGAAGAAAGCACACAGTTCAAGCTTACTCTACCAATCTACACCTAGCTAACATAGGTGTAGAACCTTCAGAGCACATGTGAAATGCAACATAGAGGCACAGGCTCACTGGATGACCAAGAACTCATCACAAGACTCCAGAATGCATTTCATGCCTTCACAACCTGCTACCAAATTATTAACTCTCTAAGTATTTCCTCTATCTAATACATCTTGTTTGGCTATCAAAAATCACAATGAGGACAGAATAAAATGAAAAAAGAACAACAAATGAAACCCCCTCCAAAAAACTAAACCACCGCTAACAACAACAACCACCCAAGAACACAACAAAACCCCAGTTATAGTAGTCAGTGAATGCATCAAATTTACATATGTGAGGGTTGTTAGAATGATACAATCTGAAAGTTAAAACTGCGTTGCAGTGGTTTGAATGAGATGTGCCCCTGCAGGCTAACACATTTGAACTCGTGGTCCCGGGTTCATGGTGCTGTCTGAGGAAGCTATGGAACTTTATGTTGTGGAACCTTACTGGAGGAAGTGTGACCCTAAGGTGGCCTTACCCCACTTCTATTTCACCTTCTGCTTCTTATATGTGGGAGATGAGATTTCTTTCCATAAGTTGCTTTTGATCCTGATATTTTATCTCAGCAACAAATAGTAACCAGTACACGTGCTAAGGGCTGTTGTGATGATGTACACAGCATGTAGAAATAAGTAATGGAAACTCTAGCAAGCAAAAGAAAAATACAAAGAAAGAACCTATAACAGACATGAGGCATGTTTCTGAGGCATATTATTACTTCAAACATGGCTGAGGGGAAAGTTCAAGCTTCAGAATATCCCAATAAAAAACTTCAAAAATCGAAAAGAAATTTTTAAAAGAAATAAGAGAAAGCCTGAAATGAAAAACAGGAGGGAATATCCAGAAACTGCGGGACCATGACAAAAGACATCTTCCATAAGAACTAGGACATGAAAGAGAAAAGAATAGAAGAATCGTTTGAATCAATAAAACTAAGAGTTTACCCCACAAATATTGTCAAACATCAAACCACAGACCCAGGAAGATCAAAGAACACAGAAAAGGATAAATGAAAAAACAAACTAAACAGAGCAAACCTACCCTGAGCCATCTCATCTCACACTTAAAAGTCAACAATAGAGAAAAAAATCCCAAGGGAAGACAGAGCAACAAAACACTTTATTTACAGAGGAACAAGAATCACAATTCCATCCAGGAAAAGTGCAGTGAAGTATTATTTAGTGTTGAGGGGGAGAGACTGTTGTCACAATCTGCATTTCATGAAATTGCTCCTTCAAAGTGAAAGATAAATAAGACGTGACTTAGACAAACAAGAATGGAGAAAATTTGTTCCTAGTAGAGCTGCCTTACCAGAATCTTCCAAGAAGTGTTTTTCAGAGAAGGAAAGGATATGCATGGGTGGAAGAACATCAGAGAATGAGCAAATGAATGTGTGCTGGATAGTTTTATATCAACTTGATACAAGATATAGTCATCAGAGAAGTAGAACTGCAATTGAGAAAACACCTCCATAAAGTCATGGTGTAGGCAAATTTGTTGGGCATAGTCTATGTGCTTTAATGCCTCAGAAGAGCACTGGGAGCATGCTATTAGGGCTGCATTGCATATACCTTAGTAGTAGGTATAGGAAGGAGCATCTTAAATCCAGGATGAGGGCCCAGTGACCCTTCCCATACCTTCCTCCTATGTCAAATGTCAACAGACCCCATCTGGAGGGTCATTTGCAAGTAGTCATGGTTGTTCTGATAATAATGATAATTAGTCCACTCACAGGACAGTGATTACCCAAACTAATAGGAAATAAGACAGAAGATGTGACGAGACTTCTATCTATTAAGTAAACTCAATTCATTATGAAAAACCTGCCAAGTAATCTATATGCTTATGAATTCCCCTCAAAATCTATAAATTACTTAGGAAAAAACTGCCAATCATATATAGGAAATAGAAGAGTAAAAAAATCTGTCAAATCATATTTGAGAGCTCAGAAGAACAAAACTTGGCAAATACAAAATGAACAATAGTTATTATAGACACATTCACACAAAAATTCTTGACAAAATATTATCAAATCAATGCTCACAAGAACACATCACAATTGGGTAAAATTCCTCTCAGGAACACAAAGATGATAGATTAAGGGGAAGTCACCAATCAATTCACCTTACTAACAGAATAAAACTGAGGAAAATATACCATCATCTTAATAGGAACAAAAAGGTATTTACCCAAATGCAATACACATTTAGAATACTGCCAGAAAATTACAAATTCTGTGTAAATCCTTCAATCTAATAAAGGAAATTTACAGAACAACCCCTGAAGCTAAAATATTTTTGAGTGAAATATAAGTTCTCCTCCCATCATATTGGAAACAGAGGATGGATACCTTTTCTCCTACCTTTTCAACACTGCATTGGAGTTTTTAGTCAAGGAAGTAAATTAAAAGGCAGACCAATCAAAGAACAAGTGAGATTATCTCTATTAATAGAGGTCATGATTGTTCATATGGAAAATCCAAATGAATGTGATAATAATTACCATTGTCATGGTAATTAAAATTAGAAGAAAATGAGCAGTAATTACCAATAAATACATACTGTGAAGTGCTGTGATATTTTTTAACCAAAGTTGCAAACTAGTTACCAAGGTGTGTTTAATTGAACCAATTCCAAGTGAGGACTAGTAACCCTCTGAAGTGTACAAGATAACAAGTTTAAGATTGATATACAGAAGTCAATGCTTTTTATATTATCTTAAAAAGGAAAACTAATTTTTGTAATTCTAGTCATTTACAACAGAAAAACACCAAATGTTCCACAGTGAATACAAGACTCTGTACTGAAAATAGCAGTAGAGTACTGAAGAAAACAAATAAAGGGAAGAAAGATGTGTTGTGTTCACAGATTGGAGGATTCAATATTATTACATGTCAAATTCATCCACAAGTTCCACATACTTATCGTGGCTAATTTGATGAATCAACTTGACTAGGTTAACAGATGTTAACAGCTGGGGAAACATAGTTATAGTGTGCTTATGAAGGCATTTCTTGCCTATATTAGCATTTGAATCAGCATCTAATACCCAGGTCTGTCCCTACCACTGTAGGTAGGCACCATCCAGTCCCCTGGGGCTCAGACAAGATAAGAAGACAAGCAAGGGCCAATCCTCCCTTCACACTGAACATTGACATCCCCAGTTCACAGGTGTGCCGGGTAGTTTTGTCAGCCTGATACAAGCTAGGGTCATCTGAGAAGGGGGGAACCTCAAATAAAGTTCCATCATTAGTTTAGCCTGTAAGCAACTCTATGAGGGCACTTTCTTGATTAATGATTAATGTGGGAGGGCCCAGGTCATGGTAGGCAGTGCCACCCTTAGGCAGGTGGGCCTGAGTTGAGTGAGACTTGGGAAGAAAGACAGTAAGCAGCATTTCTCCATGGTCTCTGCTTCTGTTTCTACCTCCAGGTTCCTATTTGAGGTCATACCCTTACTTCCCTTAATGATGGACCTTGTCGGGGAATCGTAAGCCAAACAAACAAACAAACAAACAAACAAAAACCCTTTCCTCCTCAAACTACTTTCGGTCATGGTGTTTGTCACAGAAATACAAAGAAAACTAGAAGGCTTCTGGATTTCAGGATTTATACCAACCTTTCACTCACCTGAGATTAGATAGATGATCAATGATGATAATGGAGAGAGAGAGAGAGAGAGAGAGAGAGAGAGAGAGAGAGAGAGAGAGAGAGAGAGAGAGAGAGGAAAGTTGGAGACTGGTTTTGCTATTACTCTAGATAACCATAGCATAATAACCCAATGAGCTTTTTGATGATATTGTCAAAAGTACATGCAAATACAAATGAATAAAACTATCCAAGCCAAAGCTGAGAAGATGTCACAGTGAATAAAAGGCTTTCTTACAAGCATGAAAACCTCAGTTCAGATTCTTAGTACCCACATCAAAGCCTCAGCAGCTTCAGCTCTGGGAGGACAGACACAGGTTCTGGATTGCATGGACTTCTTGGTCATCTAGTCTAGCCAAAAGGGTGAGAGACTCTTCTCAAAAAATGAGGCCAAGTGAAGTCAACAAATGTCAACCTCCATCCTTTACACATGTAAGCATAGTCAAGTACACATGTTCATGCACCACACACACACACACACACACACACACACACACACACACACACACAACAGAGAGAGAGAGAGAGAGAGAGAGAGAGAGAGAGAGAGAGAGATATGAATACATATTTTTTATTTTTTATCATTACTTCTTTGAGAATCTCATATAATATATTTTGGTCATAGTCACACAAATCCACATTCTTCCCAGATCCATAACCCCTGCTCTACATATCCAACTTTGTGTCCTCTTTTGCAAAACTTAAGTTCAGTTTGTGCTGACCATATACTCTAGAACATGGGACATTTGGGAAGAGGTGGTGTTCTTTAATGGCACAACCCCTGGTGAGTTGACTACACAAGATTTTTAGGGAAGTATCAAAGCCAAGTTTAGAATGGAAGGGTGTTGGAAGATATGAACTATCATAAACTAGTTATAAGATTTCTCATAAAACAGTAGTACATAGAACAATTTGATTTGGAAAAAAATGAATGGAACAGAATATAGAGCTGAGGAAATAGAGGCTACACATTCATACTAAATTAAATTTTGACACAGTGTCAAGGCAATTCAATGGGGAAAGATGTTCCTTTCAACAAATGGTACGGGAGTAGCTTGATTATAGAAAAAATGAACACCAGTTTTTCCTTACACTGCAAACAGTAATTAAGCTAAAAGACAACTTAGTTTCCAGGGTTAAAAATCAGTTGAAAGTACAAAAGATCCAGAAGAAAACAGGATAAAATACTTGTAGCTTCAGAGTAGGCAAATATTTTCAGTTGGAATAAAAACAAACAAGAATTGTAAGAGAAAAAATTGAGCAGTTAGATTTTCACAAACTTAAGGATATTATCTCTTTGAAAGGCCCTAAAAAATGAAACAACAGCAAGGTATCTTGGTGACAGAACACTTGCTTAGAATGCTGAATCTCTGGGTTCAGTATCCAACATCACAGAAAGAAAGGGTCTGTGAGATGGCTCAGTAGCTGAAGATGCTTGCAGCATGAGACTGGCAACCTGAGTTTGATCCCTGGATCCCATGGAAGAAGGGAACTCCACACAATTGCCCTCTGACTTCTATATACACTCCATGGCACACCTTTCCAATCACAAATATTATGCACAGTGCATATGACAAATAAGAAATAAAAAAGTTTTAAAGGAAGAAAATATTTTTGAAACTTGTATTTTATATCTCAGCATTGGAGATATGGCATGTAATCATAATAAATTCTAGCAACTCATTAAGAATGAAAACAGCCGGGCAGTGGTGGCGCACGCCTTTAATCCCAGCACTCGGGAGGCAGAGGCAGGTGGATCTCTGTGAGTTCGAGACCAGCCTGGTCTACAAGAGCGAGTTCCAGGACAGCCTCCAAAGCCACAGGGAAACCCTGTCTCAAAAAACCAAAAAAAAAAAAAAAAGAATGAAAACAACCCAATAAAATATGGACAAATATTTCAACAGACACAGAGAAGTTGTATGAGTGGGTATTAATTTCCAAATGCACAAAACAATCAATCATAGGGAAAATGGAAATTTAAACCACAACATGGTATATCACCCCTCAGCTGCCCATGATATAACCAGTAAACCCCAAAGGACTGAAGTTGTCCAGGATATGAACAACTGGATTTTGTTAACTATTTGGGAGGATGAATCTATGGTTTCTGAAGAAGCTGAAGATGGACTTAAACGGCAAAGTCATACCATTTATCTCCCCCAGGCTTTTAAAATAATCAGCTCAAAATCTGACAAATTCTTAAGTCACTAGCAGGCTAAAGAAGCAGTTTACAGTAGAGAGGGTAACCTTTTCCCATTCTTCTCAAGTGAATAAATAATAGAGTGATCCACTAACTCCCCCACAAAGTGTTCCTATCTTGCCTATTTTTCAGTTTAATTCTGTGATTCCTTGTTGTACCTGGAAAACTACTTAAGGTAGTTAGTTTCCTAAGGCAGCTGGCCCGCCACTTTTCCACAGCCAGCATGTGCTCATAGGGTTCCTCTTCCTCTACTACCTTACGAAATTCTACAAAATGATGTGCCTTTATTGGAGTCCTGCTCAGCGTCCGGGTAGGAGGAAAAAAAAATAGTATAGGCTGCTCTGTGGAGCATCACATGGTGTTCATCTTGTCCCCCAAGAAGCAGAGTCAATTATGCCAGTTTTTGCTCCTCAGTATTGTCCTTTTGAGTTAGTGCACTAAGTAGGAGTTATCATCAAAAGTCTTATAGGGATCAAATGAAGTTGATATGAGTCATGGCTATGTCAAAAACACCAGTGTCTCAGACTCATGGGAACAGCAAGGCCTTCCTTCCCCTGGTCCAAGTGCGGATATCAACAAACAATTGACTTTTGGCTAAAATCAGTGTGTATAGAAAGTGTCAACCACAACTTCCTCCTCCTTGATGACTGCACCCTGGGGCTGTTCCTTGACAGAGACCTTCTACTGATAACTAGCTAACTCAGCTCCTGATTCCTGCTGTACATAATAAACTAGATGAGTTTTTGGGCTGCTGCTGGTGCATATCCATTGCAGAGCACGACCCACCTCTGTGTTACTTGTGCCTGCCATTTCTTCATTCCCCATTGCTCCAGTCAGGTCAGGTGCAAAGCCCTGGAGGTCTAACTAGGGATTACTAGCTCTTGGTTTGAAAGGAAATTATGTGTTGACACTTTCTTAAAATGATGATGGATATTAAATGACTGCAAATCTAAGATTGCTGTTCATTGGTTAATAATTCTGAGATGGCCTTCAGTAAGATAAGGCCTTCAATTCTATTTTATTTGATATTCATCCAGAATCTATAATGTGCATGTTCAGTAAGTATTAATTTATTGTGCAGTATTGTATATAAAGTAGAATTTATTTCAACAGAACATTGAAGGGCCTTTTTTTTCCTGTTACTTGTACACTTTCAGTTTTGCTCCAGGTGAGTAGAGCTGAATAAGTAACTTTATTTTAAACAGAAAGAGTTATTTGGAGAAGGCAGGGTCTTCCTGGTTTTACAATCTGGACTTTTCAAGTTTCTAAATATAACTTTAGGAACCCTTCTGGGAATCTGCAAAGGCAAGGTAACTCAAATATCTTTATTTAGTAACTGAAATCACATAGGTTGAGTTCAAGTAACATCTGCAAGTGACCTTTTGATGTGCTCTGGTTTATTATTGTACTGTAGTACACTGGCAGAATTTAAGTTTAAAGCTACCTATTACACTCCTTATTTTTGTATGGTAGATACATAAAGATGACTTTTTAATTTTCATTGATTTATGGTAGGATACAGAGTGATGGTTCTCTTTACGGTGTGTGTGTGTGTGTGTGTGTGTGTGTGTGTGTGTATGTGTGTATGTGTGTGTGTGTGTGTGTGTGTGTTTGTGTGTGTGTGTGTGTGTGTGTGTGTGTGTGTGTGTGTGTGTGACTATATTTTTCTTCTGATTCATCTCCTTCACCATTTTTGTCTTGTACTCAACATGACCCTCATTGGCTTGTCCACAAATAGTGTCCCCTTCTGCTTCATCCTACAGGTCTTCCATCCTCCTTCTGCCAACTCATCCCTTACAATCTTTCCCTCTCATGATTCCCTCTCTGGTTTCCAGAGGTTGACAATTGTAATTTGTTAGCTGTCAAAGGTCAATCAAGGACTGTTATGCCTCCATAAATCTAGGGGCTCTTTGGACTTCTCAAATAAGGAGAAGTGTGAATCCCCAGTTTGTTCAGCTCACATTACTGTTCCAGTACTGTACTTTGATGACTTAATTCCATTCTTCAGTATTCTTCACATAGAAAACCTTTGCTTCTCATGTTTGCAGACCCGGTTGGCCTCGAACTCATAGAGATTCACCTGCCTCTGCCTTCCCAAGTGCTGGGATTAAAGGCATGTGCCACCAATGCCCAGTCAGGTCTCAAGCTTTTATTTGTCTGTTTTAGTATCAGAGTGAACACCCAGAGCTAACACAGGCAGCAGGAAGTGAAGGCCATGGGAGGTGAGTGGTAAGTAAATATTGTTGCTTTGTCCTTCAAAACACGCTAAACTAGGGGGAGTGACAGTGTGAATGCTACACAATGGGACTCTAGGAACGTGAAGCCACATGTTTGATATTTGTAAAGCAGAGTCATTTGTCTCCTCAATAAAATTAGTCTATGTTCTGCAGGACTTTGTTCCAGGATCTTGACCTTCTACAGTTTTACAGGCATTTCTTGACATCATCTAAAATTCTTGATTGCTCAACTTCTATTTACTGATAGAACTTACATGACTCTTTGCCCCATTCCTCAGAATACTTATCTCAGTGTATCCACACCAACAAAGTAATTCTAACTAGGACCACTCAAGATTGCTATATCTGTAAGGTTCTTGAATCCCAGGGGGAAAGAGTCTTATCCTAATCACTCCATTCTCAGGAAGGCAAGTGATGGAGGGAGGTGTTTGAAATCCCTCCGATGACTCTCATGCACATTACATAGGAAGATACCTAAGGTGTCTGTCTACCCATGGGTACCAGTTTGAGTAGTGTACAGCACCTCTGGCTTAGTAAGACAAATATGTGTCTTGCCAAGAATGGCCTCAGAATGGTAAATGCAGCAACAAAATTCACTCATGAATCATATGTGGATCCTAATGTATTTTGTGGTACAAATCTAAGACCACAAATTTACTGACTGCATGGTAAGATCTAGGCCAACCAATGCTGTATAATATGACCCTGCCTCAAAATACACACACACACACACACACACACACACACACACACACACACACACACACACAGCTATTTGACTGTCTCATGAGTAATATTCTAATTACTTTAATCAAAATGTCCTGAATTTAAATGTTCAAGTTCAATGTTGTATTTCAATATGATAATCTATACTCCATACCTTCTTTCTTCAGACTTATTGGGATAACAGTTACTATGACTCAAGAGTAAAATAAGAATACATGGGCATGGAAAAGGCAAGTCCTGTAGGAGGATAATAGCAGGCATTTGTCTTCTTCTTTAACTCAGCTCTTAAACTGTGGGTCCTGAGATCCTATGTGTCATTGGTTAACTAAATGCAGCGGTTGGAAAAAATAATGTCAGAAGTAAGAGGTTTCAGAATGCACAGCAATCAAAATCCAATTGAAAATCAACGCACGATGAACCTGAGATGTTTCTGGCAGACTTGTCCATGTGGTGCCACACAGCTTCGTGGTAGCCCAGAAGAAGAGCCTACCACATGAATGTTTGTCATGCTCTCAACTGTGCATTCAGTTCACAATGCCCATCACACTTCCTGAAACACCATGCCTATATTTGAGACTGTTGTATATGATGAATTAGTGTTTCAACTACACATGCAAAATTTTCTACTATTGCAGAAGCTCAATGGTTTAATTATGAAAGCCAAAAACTTCATATTTTCATATTCTCATTCCTCAGCATGTAAGTATAAAATTAGTGTGTCTTTTGCTCATATTGTATCAGAATATTTGCTTCTAAACTTTGCTGCTTAAAGCTCGGCAGTAGTGGGGCATGCCTTTAATCCCAGCACTTGGGAGGCAGAAACAGGCAAATCTTTGTAAGTTTGAGGCCAGTCTGGTCAACAGAGTGAGTTTCAGGGCAGCCAGGGCTGTACAGAGAAACCCTGTCTCAAATAATAATAATAATAATAATAATAATAATAATAATAATAATAATAATAATTTGTTTGAGTCATTGACTTGAGTTTCACTTTTTAAAGAATTTTTAAATGAGTTACAGCTTGAAATTAGAACAGAACTTCATACAATTTCTGAGATAGCACTAAATGTGCTTCTGTCATTTTGTATTATGTTTTTATATACAGCAGCACTCTTAGCATTGTGAATATAAAAAGAAAACCTCAACCAACACTGAAAAGCATTAAAATTTCTCTAGGTCCTTCAGGATCAAATATTCAACAAGGACTTGTTTCTTTAAAGATGGATATTATTTTTAACTTGTATATGAATATATGTTTATGTGTACACATATGCGTACAGGTGCTTGAAGAGGCCAGAGAAGGGAATCATATCCCCTGGAGCTGAAGGTATAGGAAGTTGTGAGCCACCCAATATGAGTGCTGGGAACCAAATTCCAAGATGTAATTCTTTATGCAAAAATAAAAGGCTCATCTACCCCATTAGGATGCAAGTTTGCTTTCATCTTTAAAAAATAGCAAACTATATATGTACCAAGGAATTGTTTTAAACTATGTTTTTGAGGTCTATTAGTCTGCTTTTACAACTATTTTATATATCTATATATTCATAATTGTGGGTGAGAAAAGTTCAATAGTTGCATCTGTATAAGGACCCACTAGGTCCCATCTCCCTTAACTGGGCAGAGCAGGAGTGGATGACTGCATAGGCTTTCCAGCATGAATTCTGGTTATATAAATTCAACTAGTACTGACTATAATCCTGAAGACACAGTCCTGAATGCCATTTTTTTTCCCAAATGCTGAAATCTCCAAAGATTGAAATGTCTAAAGTATAAAATCCTGAAAGTCACAATACCAAAGGATTAAAATCCAGGCCACTGAAACCCAGGGTCTGAATCTCAAAAGGACAGTTCGTGTGATACCAAAGCTATGTAGGAGGAGTAGAAAAGAGAGCTGTAAGGGAAGACGATCTGGTTGTGTGGTAGAACAATAAAAATCACTTCAGCATAAAATGTGTTCTTGGCATTCTTTCTTGCTCATGAAATGCCAGGGGCTGTTCATGCCTCACTGGCCTGAAGAAGGCAGGGAAGTTACTGGCTGGTTTTAAAATTAATTATGCACACAGTAGGATAAGGAGATGTGTAGGCAATGGTGTTGCTGGGCAGTCAGCAGTACTATTTTCACCAAATTTACACTCTAAACTTGAATGCAAGTAGAATATTCTAAATGGCAAAGAAGCATGGGCAAGTCTGACAGAAACAGCTCGAATCCTACAAGAATTTAAAAGGGACAGGACCACATGATGAACTTAACTTCTTCATAGAGTCATGACTTGAGCAAAAGCCAGCAATTATTCACTGTGAAGCCAACCTTCAGAGTGAAGTCAATGGAAGCACAAGTCAGCCAGCTCTCCAAACTGCTCTGAGCAACTGTCTATAGCCCAGCTCTGTAGCACATGTCTGCATATGCCTAGTTTTCTTTTTTGGTTCATTTTCCTCATTTTTAAAGCTGTCTTTTTACTATTTAAAATCATCAATGTCACTTTTTGATAATTCTTAACACGTGATATTTCATTTTTGCATTACCTCCAATATTAGAAGCATAAACTGTAAAAACTTACAGAGTTCCAACTCATTTAATGCTTTCCATTTTGCCACCTAGTTGATTTACCCTGTTGCTGCTCCTGATTCCTGCACTGAAATCAGAACCAACTTCTCCAGGCTTCCATCTTTCCATCTTTTACTAAAGACCAATGGCTCCTCAGGATCCCTCTAGGTTTTCCAGATCCCTCAACCATGTGGACTAAGCAATTACTGTGTTCTTAACTTCTCCAGTGTCAGACAAACACTGTGGGACTACTCCAACACCTAAGGGTACCTTAGCCTCAAGAATTAAGCAACTACAGGATTCTCAGCTTCTTAGGTGTGAACAAACCATTATATATAATATATGAGCATATATCATGTATGACTATATATAATGTATGAATACATATTATATGTGAATATATGTATATTCATTCATTCTATCCATTCTTTTCCCCTAACCTTGACTAATACCTGTGTCTAATATAATTTTATTCACAGGCTTAAAAGAAAAGCAATGATATGAGTGTGGCTTTTAAATTACCACCATGGGCAAATCTGGAATATTTCCTCTGATTTTCATATAATACTTAAGCTTCTGTGTTATTATCTGGAAAAAGTCACATGAAAAATATTATTTTATCTGATTGATTAACCATTAGAGGTTCCATTATTAAATAAATTGGTTAGAATGGGTCCCAAGAAGCAACTGTCAGTCACTGTCATGTAGACTGTTCCCTACTAATATGGAACTACTGTGATATGGTTAATATTAGCCAGTCACTATTTTTAAGAAAATAGACATCAAGGCCAGCCTGGTCTACAGAGAAAGTTCCAGGACAGGCTCCAAAACTACACAGACAAACCCTGTCTTGAATGGTTTTCCTTTGCTACTGATCCTCTCCATGAATGTTAATGGTTGTGAACTGAGGGTCATGTTCAATTCCTATTAAATTTAGAAAGATCCCTCAGGACATTTATAGAAAAACTCATGGGACTACTTAGTCCCATCAATGAGTGATGGATGGACACTTTCCTTTGTAAACTTTACTACTTATAAAATGTAAGGACTGGGCTTTCTAAAGTCCTCTATGTGTAGACATTGGCCTTGGTACATGACATCATATGCTCAGTTGCAACAGGAAAGCACTTGCTATGATAGCCCCTCAAGAAATTACGTGAAGAAGGCTTAATGTAACAAGATCTTAACAGGCATGAAGAACATATTTAGCCATTTCATAAAATATTCTCCTAGGCTCTTTTAAAGATTCTGTCAGTGGATAGGTCTAACAATTAATATCCTGTTAAATTAAGACTACCACGAACAAAAGCATGTCTTATCTTTAAAAGAGTATATGCATACAGATAGCAAAAAGGAAATGAGACACAGATGTAGAATAGAGCGGAAGGCTTATTTAATATGCACTCTCAAAGTGCAGTGCAATGATAAAAAGTCAGATATCTACAAAATTGTAATGTAAATCTGTTTGATTTGCAAGCAGCCTGAAATACTTGAAAGTGAGTACTGGTCTCCTGTGTCTCTGTTGCTTGGGAAAGAACAAAGTGCACAGCTAGGGATCGAACCCTGGTATGAAAGTGGGTCAGAACAGGGTTACAGCTCATACTCAGCAGATCTGCAGCCTCCATAAGACCATCGTGTCCACCAGGGTGAAAGAAAATTGGTGTTGCTTTCCTGTTCTCCCCAAGAAGGTTGGACAATAAGCCGTCGTCCTCCCTTCATCATCGTCCCAATTTCTATGCCTTCTTATTTTTGTAAGCTAACTGAGGAAAATATTCTTGGTGTATAAATTCATCTGGTCCTAAGACTGAAATGGTAGAAGATTAAATTATCGATCAATGAGAGTGATTAAAGCTCCCCACCCTGTTTTTGTAGTCTTTGGTGAATTGTATGACAAGATGCCACTAAGGAAGCTCACTTTAAAGGGATGGCCTTCATGTGGACACCAAAGCTAGAAATTTAGTGACAACCATCAGCCGGTATGATGGCATTTCACAAAGGGAAACGAATTGCAAGCCCACCTGCTTCTAATGGCTGTTAATTACGTGTGACAGGCTGATAGCCCAGTTACAAGTGAGAAGGGTGAGTTCTTCTGGCCTGCTTCTAGTACCACACCACAACCAATTATAAAGAAATGCATTCAAACAGCATGCCTGTTTTTGTCAAGAGAAGGAAAGGAGAAATGCAGAGTAATTGGGGAATGAGGCATAAGAGAACAGCAAATGATAAAATGTGGTGAACTTTTGGAGGATGGGGGAATTACAATGAAGCAGTGTCTCCCAGCCCCAGGACCATCAAAAGCTAATGGAAAAAAATAGGATGATATTATACTTTTAATATCAGCATCTACTTAATTAGAAAAAAGAAAAGCATAAAGTAGCACCAATTAGCTAATGGCAAAGCACTGTCTTCACCTGCTGACTTACAGAACACGTCCTTTTCAGAAAAAAAAAATTGCTGTGCTATGTCAGACATAGCATGGAGATGCTGGCATTTAGTTATGGGAAACCAATCCCAAATGGCAGCATTTTAACTTGGTGTTTTAAAACTCTCCTTTTAAACTAGCTGTGTGATGTTTTTGTTGTGAGATAAGTAGAGTTAGGTTATTTTTCTAATAAAAAAAGGTTTTGTTAAATATAAAATACAAGTAAAATAGGGGCTGGATGATGGTTCTGCCCTTGGAGAGGACTCAATTTTCGTTTCTTGCTCCAACATCAGGAACCTCACAATCACCTATGTGTAATTCCAGTTCCAGGCAATCAAAGACCCTCTTCTGGCCTCCAAGAACATCCACTCACAACTACCCACAGTCCCACGCAGACAACACAAGTATACATACAATTAAAACTAAAAGAAAATCTTAAAACATAAGATGAAATAAATAAAACCTTTGTTCTGTAGTCTCAGAAACTCCAGCTGAGATTTGACTGGACATGTGGATAGTGACTCATACAAGCTAAACTCACCAGAAACTGGTGAACAAACATGATGGCAAGTTAATAACTTGCTGTGGCAAACACAATTGTATCAAAGAAGGTATTACTGTGTTTCCCCCATAGCACCTATTTTCTTGCTGTTGGAAAGACAAATCACATTCAAAAGTTTATCTCATGAGTAAGGAAGGGAATACGGACAATGACTTCTAGCTGCTTCAGAAATTGAAAGAGTGGTACACATTCACTCACAGCAGGTATTGGCTAGAGCCAGGATGCCTTTTGCTGTGCATACAGGATTTTGGACATTGTTTTGCGACACATTTTTTTCTTTGCCAACTCTTTTTTTTTTTTACATTTCACTTCTGCCCTTGATCTTCTTAAGGTGTGTATGTTTCCTTGGAGATAACACAGTTCTGTGAGTGTTAATATTGTATTGTCATTGCTGATACCTGTCTTTTACACTGCTTCTACCTCCTGAAAGCACATTTAATCCTCCATGTCCATGGGTTCTCTTTCTGGGACCAGCAGGGTGAGTGCCACTTGGAACCTGTTGGAGATATAGAATTTCAGGCTCCACCCCTTACACCAACTGAATCAGACTGCATTTTAATGAGGGAGCCAGAGATTAAATATTTAAAATGTACTTCCTTACCTCTTCTGCATCATCTTTGGACTTTTGCTGTTACAACTGGATTAACTCAGTTCAACACTGAAGGTGACCTCACGTATAACCTTTTCAGGACCCTACCTATACTTTTTGAATGTATATCTTAGGTCTCAAAGCAAAATACTGATTTCACATTTTCAGAGGCCACTTTGCTGTTTGTAGGGATACAAGTTCTCCTGTATTGGGTCAGAAACTGAACCACAACGCCCCAGTGGTGTGGCTGAGACATGCAGACATAGCTGAGACAGCCCTATCATTGAATAATTCTCAATCTACCACTTAGAGATTACAGATAGCCAAGGTCAAAATTAGAATACTGATCCTCAGAACTTCCTCAAGCTGGGTGGAGTCTGAAGCACTGATGATCCAGGAGCCAAACATCATACTCCACGCTGGACTCACCAACTCCACATCAGCTCTGTAGTCTCCTCCTGAAAACAAATGCTCCCTGGAAGAACGGCTGCCAGCTTTTAGCAATTCCTATTGTCTTAACTGGAGTCCTGATATATTTTGGGTTAAATTAACTTATTCTGTGACTGCTAAGGTCAACTAAAGAAATATGAAGATATTTCTTTATGAATAGGGTTAAAGAGAACAGAGGAAAGTATCAGGCTTGGTGGAAAATGTACTTTGCTTCCATCTTGTACTCACTTGGGAGCTCATGTTCATGATTGACAGTCACCAAGGTAGATTGACTCTTTTCAATCTTCACGAATTGTATTTATAACCCATTAATTGTTTAAATTTCTTTTTTCTAGTCACAATCTCTGTAAATTGTTTGCACTATGTTTTAGATTGAAATAATTTACTTTGAGATTTTTCTGATCATCACACCATGGAATCTGCTGTTCTGAAGGTGTGTGTGTGTGTGTGTGTGTGTGTGTGTGTGTGTGTGTGTACAGTCCCTGTGCTGCAGCTTTTACACAGGTATGAAACAAGAACAAGCTACTTGGGGAAAATGTTTGTCAGGTTTAATCTTGTTTCATATTTGGAGTGATACTCACTCAGGATATATAAACTCACTTAACAGTGTTGTTTCCCAATCTTAAAAAAATTCCCAGAAGGAATCATGTAAGAACAGCACAAAATTTACTAATAAAATTAAAATCAATCATCCTTGGAAGACAAAACTCAAAATGTTTTCCAATCAGAACAAGTATAGAAGTAGATATTGCAGTGAAGGTTAACTTATTTTCTTCCTTCCAATTGAGTGCAGTGTGTTCTGAAAAGCTTTTGACCAAAGTTATCACACAAGTTTATGTTTTCTTGATGAGGAAGGAATGTTTATTTGGATATCTGTACCATTCTTCACCTTTCCTAAGCGATGCTATTGGCCTCTTGTTTCTCTTTTATAGACACAGATTCTTCAAGCTATCCAAACAAATATGTTTTCCATGCTGATCATTAGTGGGTATGTATCTTGCTTGACTGGGGCAGGGCTGAAGTTCATCCATTTGTCTAGAACTATTTGAAAATGAATGGACACTTGGCTATTCAAACAACACCATTCAAATGAGACACTAGAGGTAGTCTTGGGACCAGCCACCCACCCCTTGTAATAATGAAAATTACTTTCTGCTCAATTAAAATACACATGTAAATCTAAATAGCAAATAACATGTAATAAGTATCAGTATCAAAATGAAAGTGCTGAGATGTCAAAAAAAAAAAAAAACAAGTGGGAGAGTGTAATACATTGGGGCTACCAAAGTGGTCCACTGTCACTGCTGCTGTGTACGGGAAGACGAAGGACCAGAGAATGAGAGAGATTTTCATCATGGAGCAAGATTCCAGAGGCAAACTTAAGGAAACTGTCTTGGGGTCCCTTTTCTCACTCTTGCTCCTCTACATCCATCCCATCCCAGCAATAACAGGAGAAGTGTATTACATTGAAGACAGGATTAAATACATAACCATAATGTAATTTGTATTTCCACTTTTATTTTTAGTGGCTGAGATCATAAAGCTCATATTTTGAAGTTGGTGTCTCAATTACAATTTATAACTCCCTTGGTCATCTCTCAGTTTCTCCAGGAGTTGTTCCTAGGGTCTTCAAGGATGTGCAAATCCATGGATGCTCAAGTGTCTTATATAAAATAATATGGTGTCTGCATAGTCTATGTCATCTTATCAGATACTTCAAATCATCTCTAGACCAGTTACGACCCAATGCAATGTGATATACAAATTGTTGGTCTATGCTGATTGTAAAATGACAAGAAAAATCAGTAAAAGTGCAATTAAAAAATATTCTTTAATCCTATTAGTTGAGTCCTCAGATATGGAGTTCCCATTGTAGTTTGACAATTATTCTGAGATTGTCTATTTCAGTATTGTCTATTTCTTTTTGTATTTATACTGTAGCAAATCTACACCCAAGTGAGGCACATGGGAGAAGAAGTAGCAGGGTATACCAGGCAAAGAAGCTTGTGTCAGTTTTCGTTAGTACAGCAGTGCCCATCCCCATCCCATACTTATCAAACAGTAGAATTGTTTATTTCTGAAGATCCTTGATCTTGTCCCTAACCCTGCTTATTGAAGACAAAGGTGAGTCTACTATTCAATTTGGACAGTTTCTCTAGTACCTTCCAGCTCCACTCATTTCTCCCTTCAGGACAGTTCTATCTTGCCAGAATGGCCCTCCTACTGTGGCAGAGAGCTGAGGGGAAATGGAGGAAACAGGAGCCTGGAAAAAGCATTAAAGGAAGCCTTTACGAGTTCAAAAGATACAGTTGACTGTGGTGTGTGATGGTAGTGATTAGAGCAGAGAAAAGGACATTGGCACAAACATTAATGAGCTTATACATTACTTTTTGGTATTCAAGAGTAAGAGAAAGTACCAGAGTGTCTCTCAATTGTTTTAGATTGTCATGTGCTTTTTCTTAGTGCTAAAATTTCACTCTGAGCCACATGAATTGTGAGTTTTCCTGCAATCTCTTCCTTCACTAATTTTCTCTCCTTCTTCTGGCCTCTCTCTATCTTGCCCTTCCTTTTATCTAGCTCGCTGCTTTTGTAAATGCCCACGTAGATAAATCTTTCTATAGATTACATAATATAAGGGCTGTACATTTAGACATGGTGATGAAAAAAAAGGTGTTATCTCACACATCTGGTCTTACAATTTTACCCTCTTGTTGCTTTGTACCTTATATTTCATGTATGTAGATAGTCATCTGTGATGGTTAACACAGGCTTCTAACTTGGCAGGTTCTGGAATCACCTAGGAAATACATGTGAGAGATTATTCAGACATTGTTAGTCAGAGTGTGCCTGGGAAGATGATCTAGATGGAGCTGATTGATGTGTGCATAACCCCCTGAAGTCTGAGAAGCATCATCTCATGGACCGGGGTCCACGATGGATCGAAAAGGAGAAAGTGAGCTGAACACAAATGTTCATCTCTCTGGTCTTCCTGACTGTTGATGCAGTATGGCCAGCTGCCCTCACTTCTGTCACTGTGTCTTCACAACCTGATGAACTGTAGCCTTCTCACTTTGAGCCAAAATAAACTCTTCCTTCTTGGTCAGGTATTTTGACAAGGAAATGAGAAACTTAACTATTTGTCAAAGAAATGAGAAACATAACTAACACAGATGCTGTGGTAAATCTCCCCAGGAAGTGCTTCATGCAAAGTAACAAACACATCACTCTAACCTTGCCAAGTCTTTCTTGTCCCTGCTTCATTTTCTCTGGAAAGAACTCTTACATCTTTTGAGCCTTCCTTTGTCCTAAGCTGAACTGTTGCCCAAACCCAAAGTACAAGTAAGGATGCTTTCCAGTGGGAGGCACCAGCATCCCTTCCTCAACTGTAAGCCTGCAGTACAATTTGTATGCAATCCTTTGGGCTACCAGAACAAATCACCACAAATCAGACAGCTTAAAACAACAAAAGCATGCCTGCCAGTGGTGGCACTCACCTTTAGTCCCAGCACTCAAGAGGCAGAGACAGCCTGATCTCTGAATCTGAAGTAAGCCTGGTCTACTACAGACTGAGTTCTAGGGCTGTGATCCTTCTGAAATCTTTGGAAATAAAGCCTTTTTACATCCCCTACTCTATGATGGCTACCAGTACTCATCTGTGCTCCTTGACCAGTGTCTATATCACTCCAAGTCCCCTGTCTTTGTATGACCTTTCTTTCTGTGTGTCTCTTCTCTTTCTCTCTGCCTATCACAAATCAGTAATTAGATCTCCAGTCCATCACAATGCAGTGTGACCTCACCTCAACTTTACTAATTACACAACAAAAACCTCTAATTTGAAATTAGGGTTACATTCCAGATAGACATGGGTCTGGTGAGGTGTTTCTGGGGAGGTATAAGTGAGCCCAGTATACCATGCGGTGCCATTTACGACAAGCACTTCTTTCCCTGTTATCCAGGCACACTGTAATAGCACAAGGCTGCTGATTCCACTAAGTCTCTGGATAGAAATACAAGGCATTTAATCTGCATGCTGGGACCATGGCCCTGGGGTCCTGACATTAGAGTGTACTGTACAGCTTGCTCTGACGCACCATCTATACTTATCCAGAGAGGCATTTACCCTACACACTGTGGGGGATACTGTGGAACTGTGCTGCAGCAGCTTGCATTGCTACAGTAACAGCCTTGAAACCCCACCAAGCAGCCAGCTATCTAGACAAAGAGCATCAACTCTAAGGCATAATCCACTTCATCTTGTCATACAACACCTCCGAGAGCATTCGCAGATCTCCACGAGGATGGTTTAAACATTTTTGTAATACCAATAAAGGAAGAGACCAGTTCACAGAAGTCAGTTTGACTTCTTGGTATCTTTCTGTGCAGATTTCCTGCCTTGCAAGGCAAGTTCACAGGACTAGATTGAACTTCAAGGCAACACCAGCCAGGGGCAGAAGAAATGATATCTTACTGTGTGAACTCCTCAATTGAAAAGGGCAACTAAATCAAAACTTTTGAAATTTACACACCAGCAAAATAAGAGAACATATTTATGTATCTTCTTCCATTTCCACGTATTTGCAATTATGCCTGGAGAAGTCTCGCTTCAATACTGAGCAGCAACTGCAGTCTGGCCTGCAGGCTGCATTGCTGGTATTTTGTGTTGATGCCTCCCCTCATAATATACTTAAAGACAGAATGCCCAAAAGAACCTCAGTTGGATCATAACTAAAACTAGTCATCGAGGAATAATCCCATAAGCTTATGGCAGGGATTACAAACAGAATGTCTGGTAGAGGCTACATAGGTCATAAAGCAAAAGAGGTAGGTTTTCTGGGGATGGAGAGCTGGGATCCTGATGCTATCAGAAACCATCTCTTATGTTCAGTGGGTGTCAATGTGAGAGTCACTACCAGTAGCCTTTAAAGTTCTTTAGAGAAAAAAAAATTCTCACTTTTACATAAAATTCCTCTATTTGAAAGTGTAGATGACTGATGGGTGTTCTCCTAAAACATAGTTCAAGGGAAAGAATAATAACATGTAAAGCTTGTCTTCTGCAAGCATCGATTCTAAAGAGATTTTCCATCTCAAGATAAAAAAGAAATGGCCTTTACCTGGGAAGGCTTAAAACATCCTTCCTAGTTTTAGACATAGTCACAACTGGTCTACATTTTACACAGGTGAACCTGGGTCATACTAGTAGCTCAGGCACCAACAAACTCATACCTTTCAGCATGTCATTTTCACTTCTGGAACTCTAGGGTCAGATGCTCTCTGGGCATCACTGTTGCTCTAATTGATCCTAGGATTCTAAGATCAAGTACCTTGTGGCAGCTATTGTGTCTGTTTCTCTACAGTCCCTGGGTCTGGGTTGCCACTCAGTAAATCCTCCATTATTCAATTGAGGACTAAGGGAGGAAATGGCTGGACTAATATTAGCCCTATACTCAAGAAGAATTAGCTAAGTCCCAATCTGTGTTCCTTCGAACCAACAGCAAGGCCGGGCTGGGACAGGCAGCCTTTTTTGTTTTTTTTTCTGTTTGTGAAGTGCTGAAAGGAAACACATCCACATGTTGGATGCAGGTTCTGCGTTGCTTTGCTATAAGTGTAGCTTAGTCCCTTTGCTACTTGCTCCTCATCACTTCCTCCAGCCTTTAAATGATTATTCTTTACATTACAATCCTGAACCATATACATGCAAGCAACCCCAATCAATCCCAATGGATCACCAAAAAAGAAACAAAGATGAAAATATGAGAAGGGCTTGGAAAGAAGACCTCAAGCTGGAAGGAGGGGGTAACAAGGAGTGAAAATGGTCAAAATTCATTGTATGTATTATAAAATTGTCAATTTTATTAAGTTTAAAAAGTTATAGAGTACATGGAGAAAAATCTACCCTACTTTTACTAGACAATGACTCTTGCAAACTTAGTCATGTACCACAACTAAAATCAAGATACGGGGCGATCACATCAGAGTCATCATGCTTGTTTTGGACATCCTTATCTGTCTACAGATGTTTATTACTCAGTATTTTCCAGAGACTTTTCTGTCTGTGTCTCATGTTCAGTATTTTTATCACTGTGTCTTTAAACCCACTGATACTTTCTGCTACAATAAGTTATTATCCTTTTAAGTGCAACCTAATGGAGTTTTCATTTCTGATATACAATGTTCATACCTAAAGCCACACCTGGAATATGTTGCACATGCTCTGTACCTCTGCCTAGCTTGCTCACTTATTCTTTCCTTCTTCACATTCAGTTAGAGTAACCACTTTCTGTATCATTTCTGTTATGTCTAAGTCAGTGCATATTTTTTTCTGTTTATAAGGAGTCATGTTTTCTTTTGTTTTGTTACATGTCTGATAATTTTTATTCTATTCTTAATTATTAACTCTATGGTGTTGGACATTATATGAGTTCCAAAATTACCCATGGAATCATTTCTGGGATCAGTATAAGTTACATGAGAAATTCTTGGATTTCTTTTGAGGTTTTTAGGCTTTAAGAAATGGAATCAGATGAGTGTATTTGTTGGGAAGAATTCCTACACACACACACACACACACACACACACACACACACAGAGGAGCTCTTGTCTCTCTGATTCTATGGGACCAAAATCTGCAAGTCTAGGTTTCAAAATTTCCCACATGCACACCTTAACGGGGGAGGGGGAGGGCCAAAACTTGCCTGGGGTTCCTCTCCTGCCCTGAGCCTAAAAATGGCTTTTTCCAAATAGAAGAGCTGGAGGAATGGTGGGTTCACTGTGTCAACTTTGTCTAGTTCAGAGAGTATACCACAAATTTTCTTTAAACAAATCTAACATCAGCAAACATTTCTTTCATACAGTTTCCAGTTATTTCCCTTTTGAATGGGGATGGGGTGAGCCGAGAATATAAATCAAGTCTTACTCCACTGAGGCAGGGGTCAGGCTGTAGATCACTTTGATTTTACCAGCCTCTCATTCTGTCACACTTAGGCAGTTCTTGCAATATTTTTGCTCCTGTCTCCTGTCTCCTAAATACCTAGTTCCAGCATCTTTCCTTGTCACATTACCACTAGTTCTGAAATAAATGGAAAATGGAAGTAACTTTATAATATTATTTCTAGTCAATGACTACAGGTAATTCACCTTTTCAATTGATCTGTTACTTACGCACTGCTGTATCAGCTACTGCTTGAGCTGAATATTGATCCTGGCACAAATGCGCAGTTCCCAGAGGCTGCCTCTGTGGGTTTACATCTACTTCTTAACACTACCTCTAGCACTTCCACTGTCCTATTCATTCAAGATCATTATTTCATCCACATACATTTGTACACTTCCAAAAACTACTGTGGAACATCCATGCACCCAGTTTCTGCAGTGGGTCCTGGGACTTAAAATGTGAGCAAAGACACCGTTGCTGCCATCATCATGAACCTGGTCATACTGAATAGACTACATACTACAGTCAACTCTCAGTTTCCATATCTTTGACAATACAACTTTGAATGTTTTTATATGTTACAATGTGACAGACTATCTGTGCTGAAGTATTCTGCTACCGAAGGCTCAAAATGCAGCTTGAAATTGTTATTCAAGGGCTAGAGAGATGGCTCAGCAGTTAAGATAGCATACTGCTTTTGCAGCAGACCCAAATTTAAATTTCCACCACCCACATTAGGTGGCTCACAACTACCTATAACACCTCAGGTTTCTGAAGACATGGGACTTATGTGCACACACAGGTGCACTCACACGTGTGTGTGCACACACACACAATTAAAACTAAAACTAAATGTTTAAAAATATTGTTCAGATACATTACTTACATTATAGCTGAACAACAATACAGGAGAAAGGGAAAATGCATTATTGTTCTGAACTAAATTAGGTGATGCCCTGCAAGGTAACTTCTCTGCTGTTCCAGAGGCTTGTTTCCAACAATCCACACATAAGAGCAGGACAAAAGTCAAACATGGAGCTCACAAAGAGACATTGCATTAAGTTTTACATGACACATGATCCCAAAGAGTGATACTAAAAGCGATAGCCTACTCCATCTCGTGGAAGGAGTTAGTTCAATCCCACTACCTGTTCTGCTAGAGCAGAAAAGGGTGTCTGAAGTCATTACTACAGCCTTCACTCTTCTGATATTGGGTCTTGAATTAAAACGTGGAGACCTATGATACCTAATGAGAAATTTGATTTCAAGTGTTGCCGCTAGATCACAGAAACAATAAAGTAAGTGAATTAGACATACCCCAAGGGTGATAAACCTCAGTAAAAGTGCAGGGAGGTAAGACTGTGCTGTTACCGCAACACCTCATATTCACTGTTGGGGGCACCAGAGAAGCAGGCATCTGCCTGCCTCGATGTTGTTATTAGAACATGCTTGAGCCAAGAGGAATAGCAAATGGCATTATAGACATGCACTTACCTTTTTACATATCAATCCCACATCTAATTCTCTGTCCTCAAAAGATATCAGAAGAAAATACAAATTGCTACTAGGATATGGCTAAAGCTTGAATAGCTGGGAAACCAGCATGGGATTGATCCAGATCCCCGGAATGTGGGTGTCAGTGAGGAGACCTTGGAAATCTATGTAGCCTCTTGTAGTGGATCAGTACTTATCGCTACCATAGGAATGGACTTTAGGAGCCCATCCCATATGGAGGGATACTCCCTGAGCCTAGACACAAGGGGGTTGACCTAGGCCCTATCCCAAAGATTTTGACAGACTTTGAAGACCCCCCCTATGGAAGGCCTCACCTTCCCTGGAGAGCAGAAAGGGTATGGGATGGGTAGGGTGTTAGTTGGGGGGACAGGGGAGTAGGGGAGGGAGAGGGGCCTGGGTTGACATGTAAAATAATTTTCTTTCTATTAAAAAAGAAAAATTTAAAAAGCTTGAATCTTCGTTTGTAATATCAAATGATTTCTACGTGAGGTTTAAAGAAATGTATCAGAAACAAAAGAATGTAAAACACATGAAATTAAAAGAATGAGAAAAGATACATTAAACAAATACATATCAGAAAAGGGCTTGGAATGGTTAGTCTGGAATTATCTAGGCGACAAGAGACCAAGCACACCTGTGAGGGACTATTGAGCTCTGGTGGTACCTGTGAGAGGTTGTGTTGACTAGTTCACTGAGGTACAAAGACTCATTCTCAAAGTGGACAGCACTAATTACAGACAGGGGTAGGCCAGTTCAGGCATCCCCTCTACTATTGCTAGTAGTCTTAGCTGGGGTCATCCTTGCAGATTATTAGGAGTTACCCTAGAGCCAAGTTTCTCCCTAAGCGCATAGTAGCTCTCTTAATTAAGGTATCTGTTTCATTTCTCTTCCACAGCATCCATCCCCACCTGGGCCATCTTGTTCCCTCCTGTTCTCATCCTCCCTTACTTCCTTGCCACCATCCCCCTCTGGCTCAGTTTGCCCTGTAGGGATCATCTAATATCTCTTCCCAGGGTGATCCATGTGTAATTCTTAGGGTCTTCCTTGTTACCTAGCTTCTCTGGAGCTGTGGACTTGAATACCCATCATCCCTTAATTGATGCATCCAGACACAGAGACCCACAACCAAGAACCAGGCTGACCTCTGGGAATCCAGGTGAAAAGAGAGAGGAGGGAATATATGAGCAAGGGAGGTCAAGATCATGATGGAGAAATCTACAGAGACAGCTGAACCAAGCTTGTGGAAACTCATGAACTCTAGACCTACAAACTTTGCTGACTCCAGGGGTTTGAATTCGGGCATCCATATATGGGAGGCAGTTGTGAAGCTTGGGCTATCAGAGGGGTCCTTGGTAGTAGGACCATGATACAAACGTGGTACATGAGCTAGTTTGTTGGAGCCCATTCCTTAGGGTGGGATGCCATGCTCAGTCTTAATGCATGGGAGAGAGGCCAGACCCTTCCCCAAACTATTATGCCAGACTATGTTGACTCTTCATGGGAGCTCTTACCTGTGAGGAGAAGTGGACTGGGGGTGGGCTAGGGGAGAGGTGAGGAGGAATGGGAGGAGGTTAGGGAGGGAAAGCTGTGTTTGGAATGTAAAATGAAATCAAAACAAAAAGTGGACAGCACTGTTTCCCTTTTGAAGTAAAACAGAAGAATGAGCTGAACACATTGAGAGCTCTCTGCTTCATGGTGTAGCTGCAATGTGACCAACTCCTTAAACCCCTTGAGTTGCTTTTGCCAGGTTATCTCAACACAGCAAGAAGAAAAGAAACAGATGAGTGGGCAATGCATGTTTCAGGGAAAACAGAATTTCATGCAAATAATATGATTTTCACAGATTATCAGTAAGTGATGGTGAGACTGTGACTAATTTTAAAGAAAATACAGAGGTATAGCAATTCTTATGGAAATCCTCTGCTTTGTAAGCTAATTAAAAATACAACTTTTAAAAAGAAGACTTTGAACATAGGTACCCTGCATTGGTGGAAACTGTTTCCCCCAGAAGACATGGATTATTAAATAAAAATCTAAGTGCCTGTTTTTGGGTATCTTCTTATGAGTTATTGGTCAAAGAGGCCCCAGAGGCCCTCAAAATAACATAAGCTATTGCCATTGCTTCTGGTTGCCCATGATAACTAGATAGTATGATTTATTACTAAAGACACAATGTGCTTTGGTTGCAGGGAATAGAGGAATATATGGAACAGACCTAAAAACTACCCCCCCCCATTGCTGAATAGCTTTTATGGAGCCAGAAGGGGCTATATAGCTGCTGGGGGTTAGAGGAATCAGTGCCATTACTCAAAAGTGAGTGTGGAATGATACAATATTGACCTGCCAAGCAAGATATGCCTGTTTATACAATAATGGCATGAAAGTTTTGAGGGTAACCAACTACTTTCAAATAAGATCTGAGGCCTGCTCCACAGGTGGGAACTCTTGGGTGATATATTGCAAACATTGTCAATAATTCATTTCTGGGCATGTCATGGGCCCTAACAGGGAATCCACTACTGTTTTTTTTTTAGCTCAATTGACATGTCAAACTGCATTTTAAACATTTATATTCATACTCATAGATTAGTGCTGCATGAAAAGTATGATCTTTTATCCAATTGGCTATCCATCAGAAGTTCCATTGTCAAAGATGGTCAGAACAGAACAGAGAAGCAACTGTCAATCACTGCAGTGTTGACTGTCCCCTGATGTGGAACTACTGTGATGCTGCTAATGTCATATTCTGTATATATTATGGTTGTTATACCATTAACTCACTGCAGCTACAGTTACCCAAACAAGACTGGCAAAGGATTAAACCAGCAAGATCAGTCAACAATCCAACAGGAAATGCTAATTGAACTCAATGTGTTAACAAAAAAGAAAAAAATGAAGACCATATGAAGATGGGAGGGAGATGTCTTAGGCAATGAAAAAGGGAAGTTGAGTTGAGGGTGGACATGATCAAGATGCATTGAATACATGTATGAAGTTGTCAAAGAATAAATTAAAATATAAAATAACATGAGGTCAATGTTCCCTCAGTTAAGAGCAGTGGTCCTGTCTAATGGCCTTCAGATAATGACCAACATTTTTCCAGTGCTCAGACTCCAAATGAAACATCAGCCAGTCCTTCCTGGGTTTTAGCCTACTGGTCCCAAGACTGGGACTCTTGGCAGCCCTGTCAGTTCTCCAGCTTGCAGATTTCTGCAGATTCTGAGGTTTACCAGTATCCAGAATCACTTAAGCTAATATTTCATCTTAACTATTTTCTGGTATCTGAAGACCCCTGACTCCTATTTACACCTTTTTTTTTAATGAGACAAAAACTTTTCACAAAACCAAAGTGAAGGTAGTGATAACATCTATTCTGGACAGAGAGAAAGTTTCATTTAAGAGGCACTTGGGACAATAAAATTCATGACAATGCTGTCTCTGATGCTTCATGTAGGTGGGAAACATTACCAATCTTTAAAAGGTATACATTCATCTGGAAGTCTTCTTGTTTGTATAATATACTTCACAACTTTTTTTTCAATTAAAGTTGGGACTTGAAAGTTATTGGTTTAAGTTTGCATGGATGTCTAAAGGAGAGCTCTGAACGGGTGTCATTGCCTGATCCTGTCTGACTTCCACATCTGGAACTGTTGTCATTGTTTTCACATTTGGAGTTCACAAAATAAATGGAATTATGGCTTTTGATCTTTCTCTACATTCAATTCATAGTGGAAAGGAGTGTTTTAGTGGCATAGGTTCAGCAGATGCCCAAGTAGGTGGAGCACAATTGTGAGTACTAATGCTCACTCTGAGGTCATTTCATGCCCAGAAAGCAGCAAAGTTGGAAATATGTCTTCCCCCAATTGGTAAATACTGAAACACGTGTGTAGGGAAGTATATTCAATTTGTTTGAAGTTATTTTGAGCTAGTCATGACTCACAGGAGAAGGGTTTAAAATCACAAAATAACTCCATGCCACTATGGTGTGTGAAGTTAGATGCTCCCAAATTGTCTTCAAGGCTGAGTGCTCCACAGTCCTTGGATACTCTTGTCTGTTTTCCCATGTTGCCTCTTCCTTATTTCTGTACTTGGTCTAAATCCTTAACAGACACACAGAGCAAAGAGTGACCTGAAGGGAGGTGAACTCTTAAAGCCTTGCCCAGTGATGTCCTTTCCCCAGCAAAGCCGAGTTCTAAGCTTCCCCAGACAGCACTACCATCCAGGGACCAAGAGTTCAAATGGTCTTTAGGGGGACATTTCTCAAACTGACACAGATATCTAACTTCACAAAGAATTATTCTTATAACTTTTGAATTCAGTCCCCAGAAATGGTCTGCATGATAAGGTCTTTGTTCCTTCCTGTACTTTAGTCTTCAAGAAGCATATTAGAGCAACTTCCATGACACATTCTAGCTCCTTACATGGTTCATGTTCCATGAAAGTTTATTACAATGCCATCCCATTTGCTTATGTTAATTCTACTATGGAATACTCAAGGCAAAGTTTAACATTTCTTTTAGTCATGCTCTAGAAAGACAGTTAAGTATCTATTGGAATTCTTGTAGAAGGCCACTTACACATTTCTGAATGCCTTTACTTAGGAGGTAGGTGGTGACCCAACTACTCCAGAGAGATAATCATCTCTTAGTTCCTGTGTTTCTGGGGGGTACAGAAGAGCTTATGTGGGTACTACTTATATTCAAGGCCATAGGAAATGTTGGGGTTCAAGATCCAGAAGTACTCTGGAAGGCTTTGTCCTGACCCTCTGGTCATTGTATCTGAGAGAATGATTCTGCCTGTGTGATCTTTCTTGTGGAAGGTATGATGCTGCAGTTCACATGTGGAATGCAGTCCAGAGTGAAGGAGCATGACAGGAAACTGGGAAGTGAGACAAAGTATCAGGGATGAATGGTAAATACTCCAGAACTCATAGGCAAGGTCACAAGACTGCCACTAAGAATAGTCAGCCCTCAAGGTGTGGCAGATAGGTCATTTTTCAAATGTTAAGTAACATTAGTGTTTCTAATATTACCAGAATTCTGGTGAAAATCTCCATCCCCAGCTCTATTCTATTCATTGGTCACTTTTATTTTCCCTTGCTCCACTCTGATAAAGATTTAAACAGCATGACAGTTTCTTTGACTCAAATGCAATAGCATCCTCGGATGGGCAGAAAAGAAATAGAACACCCTAACCCTAACCCTAACCCTAACCCTAACCCTAACCCTAACCCTAACCCCAACCCCAACCTGGAGGGTTGGTGGTGAACCTGCCTGTTTGGTTTCAGTTGTTTGGATGACTAGGGATTTTTGCCTGTTTAACTTGGTCACTACTAAGTACACACAAAAACCATAAAATTTGGTCGTAGTGTTGATTTAGAAAGCAACAGAAGTGCTAGTAGAGTTAAAAGCGTCTTACAAAAATATGTTTGTACTCAAAGCTGAGAAATACTGTGAACCAAAAGACTGTCACTTGTCTTTGACTATAAATCTAATACACTAGGAAGGGCATCAAATTGTTCAGCTATAGTTACACATAACACATAACACCATCCTCTCTGAGGAGTTATTTCAAACTCTTTTATATAATATTCATTACAAGTTAATTATCTCTGACAACTAACTAGGGAAATATGTTAATCTGGGAAGACAGACTTCTGTCTTGGAAGAAGCAACTGTTGGGTTCTCCCATATGAGTTTAGGAATGATTTCATTAAGGTTCAGTAGTGGTTCGCAAGCTGATGTTTAGATGCTTTTGAAACACTGTATGGTTGTTCCCTTTATCTACCAAATAAGTCCCTTGAGTAATCATTACAGAGTAAGCAATCATGGGGGACAATGAAACTGAACTTATTTTGTGTTTTGATTACCTTTATTATTATTAGTCTTCCCATGAAAGGCCTTGAAAGTCTAAATTTTTCTCAGGAATAGAATGAGAGTAAATATTATCCATTTGTACAGAGACACAAATATAAAAGTAACAAATGCTTCAAAGAAACCAAAGACAACTTGGCCCATGGGAAGTTTGTCTTCTTGTCAAAGGCCTATAGATTAGGCTTGCTACATTAAAATCAAATAATGGATATTTCAGTTGAGGGGATATTGAAAGTAGTGTTATATTTCTACATTCCATGCATAAAACATCAGCAAACAAGTTGGTGATTGCTGAACAGTTGTTTCTTTTGATGGAGACTTTGCAAGTGTGTCCTGTTGCTTTGCAATTCTCCTGGGAAGAGCAATAGACATGATGAATGTCTACGCTGAGCTAATTCTTGTAACAGTGATCTGTCAGTAGACTCCAGCCCTTTCACTCATGAACTTCAAGGCATCACATGACTTCTGTCAAAATCTGAGCAACCCCATTTGAGATACTAGAACCGGCAGAAACACTTCTTCCTGGAGATAAAAACAGAAGAGAAATCATCGAAATGACTTGAAATGTGGTTGTCAGAGTTTCCTGGACAGTCTGCAAACAGCTGCTGTCAGCCTATCCCCTCTTTCTCAACACCAGTTCCATCCAAGGCTAAGTCTTCAGGATGGACAAAATGGAAAAACAGATTTTTTTTTATATCTCACTACATATATTTGTGAAATAACCTTGACTGATTAAAAACATGAATGTAAATACTATTCAATGATAAAATGTCTAAGAGCTAGAAGGGGCCTGAAATATCATTTTTCCCTAAAGAAACTGACCAAAAGGCTCTTAAATTGCTTACTGTCAGAAGAAGAGGCCTGGAGTTCAAATCCTCAGAACCTACATATATGCCAGCTGGTCATGGCAGTCTACCTGTAATTCCAGCCTTGGAAAGTGGAGACTGGTGATCTCCAAACCAAGCCAGCTGATGTAGTGAGATTAGTCATATCAGCAAACTCGAGTTTGACAGAAAGGTGGTACCTAAAATAATAATAATAATAATAATAATAATAATAATAATAATAATAATAATGTGAAGAGGATCAAGGAACAAATTTTACATCAACCTTGGACCTCCACATGTTCAAACACATAGGTGCACCCATACACACACACACTAACACCTGTGCACATGGATGCACACCACATACCACATGAAAAGAAGAAACCAAGCATAAGAAGTAACATAATTGATAAAGAACCACCCCCCCCCGTGTGTGTGTGTGTGTGTGTGTGTGTGTGTGTGTGTGTGTGTGTGTGTGTGTATCATGAATCAGACTACGTAGCATGTGAAACCTTATCTAAAAAAGAAAATAAATACATAAATAAATAAATAAACTTATTCTCATCATGAAAGTTTCATCTCCAAGACCTAATTACCTCCCAGCACACTGCAGATTTGGGTTTTAATGTGATTTGAGAGGAGAACCCATTGTGACATAGGATAGAATGCTGTCATATGATATACAGTATTATGATATGTTACAGAGTGTTGTCATATGGTATATAGCACTATTGGTATAAAGTCTTCTGATATGGTACAGAGTGTAGCGATGTAGTGCATAGAGTTGTGATATTATATGGAGTGTTACGACGCAGTAACAGGGTTGTGATATGGTACAGTCTGCTGTGGTGTAGTATGGAGTGTTGCCATATGATATGGTAGAGTGTTGTGATACAGTGTAGAATGTTGTAATTTTTGTCATTCAAGACAGTTTATGACCTAGAGTTGAGCTCAAGAAGCCTAGGAAATGAATAAGAGGCCACAAGTGAGACTCTAGAAACACATAACTGGATCCAGGAGTGAATAGTTACATATCTAACCTCCCTTCTAGGAGTCCACATGCATGGACATCTAATTCACTTATTTATGCTTTAATCTGCATGAGATGCAGCAAGATCTTAAGTTTCAAAGGAAATGAGGGTTTTAAAAAATCACCTTTTCCAGATGTCTCTAGAAAAGAAAACATTAAATGCCAGGATGATTGTCAGAAAGTGATGCGAGTTTGTATGCCTGGGTCTCCTCCTCAGTAATGCTGTAGGTTAGTAAGTACGGCTTCAGATGCTGGAGGTAAATTCTATGGTCCTATTTCTGCATCAAACGTTTATTGTTTGTCTACCTAAAATGTGATTTTTATCTTTACACTGAAATTCCCCTGCTTTAAAGAAAAAGTGGAGCAAAGGAATAAATATAGTAACTACTTCTTGAAATTGTGCTAAGTGTTGAGTGAGTTAATGTGTGTTTCATGCATGATTAAAGTCTGATTGGTAGTATAACAGAAAATTTCTACACCCACTGTCCCAGCTGCCCCTAGAATCGATACAACCCCAAAGTATTCGTCAACACAGCAAACTGAGTTAATAGGAAAAGGAGTGCTAGCTAGCTTTCTTTTCTCATTGCTGCTTCTCCAGATTCTTTCTAAAAATTCTTTCTTAGGAAAGACACTTGAGGTTTTGTATCCCTACCAGAGAGAAAGCATGAGAGCAGTGTTAACGTTCCAATGAGTAGTATGTGTCCTTATTCATCATCAGCAAACATGGCCAAGTGATATATTTTGGACACGAAGGTGTGAAACAAAGTCATCTTTATGTTTACAAACAGAAACTTGAATGGCTATTTCCTGGTTACATGATCTCTCTCTCTCTCTCTCTCTCTCTCTCTCCAATAGGTCAATTAGGGCAACCTGGATAACACAGGCCACTGATAACAACTAGATGGCTTACAGACATAGCTAGGGTGCAACTGTCATAGGCAAGGAGCAAACCTTTGTGTAAGCCCACCAAGAATCTAGAGTTGTCAGTTCACTATAATTTCCCTAATTAGTTGACACAACAAGGATAGAGAAGAGTGCTAGTTGGGGGCACAGGCAGATATTGACTATTGGAGAGAAGGAAGACATCATCTCAGACTGGAAAAAACTATAATGTTTAGAGTCACCTTGCCTCTTTGCCTTATACCTGTCATTTCCTAGGACAAAGGAGGTAAAAAAAAAATCAGCAGATTTATTTATTTAAGTGGAAATGGAGGTGGTAGTTTGTGTTTCTCTCTATATATGTGCTCTTGGTTCCTAACCCCAAAGGCCACCACCAAATTGGCATGACTCAGATTTACCTGAGAAGAGAGTCTCAGTGAGGGAATGTCTACACTGAGTTGGTTTGTAGGCATGCCTATAGGAACTGTTTTCCCCAAGTTAACTGATGTGGAAAGACCCACAGTACAGTGAGTCATGGACTCACATGAGAAATAGAAAAATATATCAAGGAAGAGAACATGGATACATTCATTTTGCTCTTTCTTTGATTGTGGATATTATATGACCAGCTTTTTTCAGTTCCTGCCTTGACTTCTCCATAGTGGTGGACTTTAACCTGAAATTGGTAACAGTTCTACCAAAGTACAAGTATGCTATGATTTTCCCTCTTTGCTTCCCTGATCCTCTATTTAAAATATCTTCTGTACCCTAATTTCACCGAACAGACCATATACCATTCCTCTAATATTCCTGAATATCAAAACTTCTTGATAGAGTTGAGAGAATGACAAAATGGTTCAGCGGGGAAAGGCACTTGCTATCAAACATGATGATCTGAGTTAGATCCTACGACCCACAACAAGGAAGAAGAAAATGGCCCTGCATATTGTCCTCTTGTCTCCATGTGCATGCAGTGACATGTACACATGGGTGCATGTGCCCGCGTGCACACGCACACACACACACACACACACACACACACAAAAGAGAGAGAGAGAGAAATAGATGATTGAAAGAAAGATAAACAAACAGATAGACAGATGATAAATAATAGATAGATGTAACATTATTGAAAAGAAAGTGCATTCTCTCTAATGTTACTATGTTCAATTCTCACTTACACCTTTATCCCACTGCCCTCCCTCTGAAGTGCCTGGTGGCCTTCACATTTCACTCCTGATGCCCCATGCCTCATTTTTCAGGACCATTAACAACAGTTACACGGTGCTCAGCCACTTAGCCTTCTGCCAGCTCCTCCCTTTCTGTCCCTCACACCTGTGCTAGCCCCCTCTCCTTCCCCTGTTCCTTTACCATTGGAGAGCTCAGAGCTCAGTCCTTGGATCACTTCAGCATGTTTTCTTTTCCTCCATTTGCTGATCTCACTGTTTTATAGTTTCAGATAACTGCTGTATGCTGATGATTCTAGAATATTTTTTCTTCAACTGCAGCTTCTCCCTGGCTCACATATACACAGCTGCTCTCTCACTAGCTCCAGACCGTGTCTTACTCCTTGAACTTATCCAAACTAAGAATGCCAGATGTTACTCATACATTTGCTCTCCCATATTTCACAGTTCTGGAAAATTCTTTCTCCTGATCCCTGCACCCAACACCTTAGAGTACTACTGACCGCCCCCCCTTCCTCTCTTTCTCTTATCCCAGTCCACTCAGGAGTTCTGGAGAATTTATCTCAAAATTCAGTCACTGCTCTTTGATGGCCCAGTCTACTGCCATCTCCAGGATTAGATCACTGCAGCCTCCTAGCTGGTGTCCTTGTTTTCATTTTCCCCATTTGCTGTATGAGTGAGTTATCAGCAAACAGCTGGAACCACCCTGCTAACTCTAGATGGGATGCTCAAACCCTGGTAGAGGCTCATCTCTCAGAAGCTGCTTCACAATCTGGTTGGTGCACAGCAGGGTCCACATACACCCTCATTGCCTCTCCAGCTCAAGCCCTCATTCTTTGGCCCCATCTTGTTAACCATCCTTCCCTCTTCACCACTTCATCAGGCACATTCCTGCCTTGGGACCTTTCCAGTGCCTCGTCAGTCCTTTTGCCTCAAATTCTGTCCCAACCATTATCTGCATGTTTCACATTAACCTGAATCCATTAGTCAAATATTTCCTTGCTGGTGCCCACTGATCTGCATAGAATCTAGACAGTTCCAAAGTTAAAACTCTTGCTGGCACCCCCGGTGTCCTGTAGGTTCCCCCGTCCCCCCAACTACAAATCCAGGGGATTTATCTCATAAATCAATCAGGTCTAATTTAAAGAGATCCTTTAAACAATTGTCTGGGTTGCTTTAGCAAAAATGAGGGGTGGAAGTCTGCTTCTCAAGGTATGTATCAAATTCTCAATAAATACTAGCTGAGTTGATTAATAGGTGGGTGAATGAATAGGTGGGTAGCCTGGATGCTACAATTCACAGGACCAGAGCCAAACAAAGCTGCTTCTCTCAGCTTGACTGACCTGTGCTGTGGGAACACATTTGTGGTCAGGAGACTATGCACTTCCCAAGACTGGATCAGATACTGGATGACCCAAAGGGGAAGCACCTCCTCACATTTTGTGCAAGAGGTGTCTCAGTTACCTCACCCAGCCCCAGTGCTGACCAAGTGTGATGGTCTTTTCTTTAACCGGGCACACCTAACCAGAGAAAGTGGCAACAGAAGAACAAGGAAACACATCTAAATTATATCCCCCATGATCTAAACACACTCCCCCTCCATCTTTTGTGGAGTTCTAGCTTTCAGAACAGGGTCACAGGTGGGACAATTCATTTTTTTCTGCAGCTCATGAGCGCCTTTGAGCAAACCACTGTGGTACCCATATTTTTAAAGGTTATTTGAATACATTGCAAAATGTTTTTAAATCATATATTACTTTTATAAAACATTACAGTGTAATTATTTACTTGCGGCTGGTAGACTTAATATTCAATTGGGTTCTGTTCTGTTCAGTTCAATTATTAACACTTTGCTTCTCAAATATGCAAAGGTCTTTTAGTTGTCTAGGAAACTCTTTCTGGGCTTCCTGAGTTAATATTCAATGACTGCTGAGTGCCAACAGACTGTAGGCATGTCCTTCACACATCCAGCACGGCTGGATGCTGGCTGACATCACCTCCTTGAATCAGATTATAATGGTGCTGTTTTCTTGAGTTTGAACACAGAGTTGGCCAAAAGAGGACACCCAGAAAAATCCATTGTGTGACCTACTACCTCAGCTGTATAAAAGTATTACTCTCTTCTTGGTACAAAGGCCATGGAGAAAAACCAACCTTTAGGTACTAGTTTATTCATCCACTTGCTAGTTTTCTTCTCTTGTAGCAGTTGTAGGAATATGGAACTTCAATAAAGAAAGCTCTTTTACCAAATAAAAGTCCTTCTGATTTCTCTGATGTATATCATTTTACCATGTGCTTTCATCTGAGTTACGACTGGAAATTGATATTTAAAGGGCCACAGCATCATAATCAGTCATAAAAGCAATGGCAATAACTTGAAAAGCAGGACTTGGTGCAGGAGTAAGGACAGATGTTTCTCTTCTGGGCCCTCTCCTCAAACTCACCCTGTCACTGTCCGTTGTGGAGAATAGCTCAGTTCAGTTTATCATTGATCAGAATGGGTGACTCTGGTGTGTACAGTCCTTTTACTATGGCCCTGTCCATCATTCGTCTGTATCCTGGGTGGTGACTGAAGAAAAGGCTGCCTTTCCTGGCCTCATCTTCCACTTCATAGAGTATGTCTAGTGTTTGTAGTTGATGAACCAGAGATGCTCAGAAAGACTGTGTGGGCTGTTGCTGAGAGGGTACCATGAAGATGCACCCAGCAGGAGCTGGTGTTTATACATTCTTTTTTATATCCAAAACTAGAAAGGGGAGGAGGGCACAGTGGGGTTATGATTTACATTTTTATTATTTATTTATACATTAAACACAGAATCCCTGAAAAGAGTATTGCTTCCAGCTCACACAGCAAGCTTCAATAGTCAACTGTTGCCAGCACATCTCTCTCTGCAGACTTGGCAGCTCTGTCACCCCAACTGTCAAGAAAATGAGTTCACTTTCTACACAATTCCAGGTATGTGAGTCTTTTAAATGGATGTTCACCATAGCCCCGTGCCCACAGCACAGATCTCAGTGCACCTGCTGCATATTGATCTGCTTGGCCTCTTACTAAGTTTATGGCTTTGAGCACATGGCTTGAGGACTATAAATCTCAGCGTTGTTGTATGTACAATAGGGGCAATGGAAGTACTGCTCTTGCTTGGTTTGTGTTTGGACCTAGTGCATGTACATGTGGTTCATTAGTTGGCAGAGTAGATACGGTTGTCCTTTAGTGGGAGCTTGGTTCCAGCACCCACGCAGACGCCAAATGTGCAGATACCCAAGTCCTTTCTCGAAAATGGCATGGTATTTGCACTTAGCCCACTCACATCCTCCAGTATACTTTTAATCATTCCCACATTTGCTTATAATATTGAATACAATGCAAATGCTAGCATGTACTTTTATACTATATAGTTTAAGGAATAATGTCAAGAAAAGTCTGTTAAGTCCAGATGCAATTAGGTTTTCTTTTCTTTCTAATATTTCCACCCCACCATTGGTTGAACCTGTAGATATGAATCCTGTGGCATAGAGGGACAAGTATTTTCACCAAAGGCTACCTGTTACCATTATTTTTTAGTGGCCCCATAGAAATATCTGCTTCCCAGTTAGTTTTCACAAGTAAAATTTCAAAAATTTTAATGAGTTTTGAAAAATTGTAGTGAGTTCTAAAGATTTCTTGGCTTCTGGACAATTTGGGGTTGACTGAAGTAGTTGACGGAGGGAAGGGTTTAGGTGCAAGTATTGATTTGTGATGTGATGTCAGGAAGCAGGATGAGAAAGTGAAGCACAATGAGGCGTGTGAGCATCAGGTTCATAGCTGCTGCAGTCATGTGCAGAAGTCATCGCATACCCTCCCACAGAAGCCAATTATGAAAGTTTCAGGAATCACGTGAGCCAGTGTTCAACATGGCCATTGTTCAAATGAAGTCAAATTGATAATGGGATTTTGCTGGGCAAGGAACTGCCAGGCAATTTCATCACTGAACATCACGAAGGTGCTTACTCAAGCTTAGATGGTACTACCTACTGCATGTCAAAGCTTTCCCACAGCTGCTTCCAGACAGGTGGGACATTCACTGGCAGGACCACCCACATTGCAGATGTGTCCTGGTGATGGTTTCCATACACAGCTCTCCTAAAGGTTCCAAGAATTCCTTAACTGCCTCATCCACTTTTCTCATTATAGAACAGACCCTCATTCTTGAACTGTGTAAGGTACTCAGAGATTGCAGTGATTTGCAGTGAATGATTTTTCTCTGCTTAGTTTCTCTTGTTGTGGAGGGCACAGTGGAGAGGTAGATGAGCATTCCATATTGTCTCTGGTCCAAGTCATTAGAGGTTTCTACCCAGGAGTTCTTTCTTGAATATTTATCAGTCCCTTTCCTTCAGTGAAGCATCCTGAAGAGTCTCTGTCATTGTGTTCTTGTTCCTCAAGGGTTTAGCCATGGTGGCAGGAGGTACCCCTGGCCAGAAAGCAATAACTATTATTGACTTTCCACCTTCATGGTCCTTAATCACTTTTAATTTTATTTCCAGTTTGGCTATTTGACACCAACTCTGAGTGGCACATTAGCTGCAGACTTTGTACACTCTGGCCCATGATTAGCAAGAAGATGGAGATTAAAGCAAGCATGAGAAAATGGTACAGTAAAGAAACATGGTAGATGTGAGAAAGAGAAGGCTGCTTTTCACATATATAAACAGGGGTGTGTTCTGAAATAATAAAAAGTATAGTACTGTGTTTTTGGTTTTTCTGTTTTGTTTTTGAGACAGGGTTTCTCTGTGGCTTTAGAGGATGTCCTGGAACTAGCTCTTGTAGACCAGGCTGGTCTCAAACTTACAGAGATCCACCTGCCTCTGCCTCCCGAGTGCTGGGATTAAAGGCATGTGCCACCACTGCCCAGCTAAACAGAAATATAGTACTGTGAAGATGGAAGGGGTTAGATAGTCCTTTATTATCACTATATTATAATGTGCTGCATGTAATTGTGTTATAGTACATAATACATGCTCTTGTAAAACCAGTAATATCACCACACACACCAGGAATACTGAATTGTGATGTCACAATGATCATGACACCACTAGGTGAGGGGAGCTCTCCAGACCCCAATCTAATGGGACCACTATTGTATAAGAAGGCGACATTGACTGAATCAGCATTATGTGGAACATGGCTCCATATTGATCTTCAATTAAATTAGCTCCTAAAATGCAAAGATACCAAGCTGGAGATGTAGTCCAGCAATACAATGCTTAGCTGGTATGTATGAAGCCTTGAATTCATGTCCCAGTATGCTCAAAAAATATAAAAAATATTCATCGTCCCATCAGCACATGGTTAGAGAGCATCCTGCAGATGTCTTCTAGACTCCACATCCAGCAACATCACACTAATGACTTCATGTTGGCAATGCTGGAGATCAGCAAATATTATTAATTGGAGGCTTTTATTCAGCACAATTTAAATATTTACTAGCATTCCACTGCTTATGGTTGCTGTGACAACTGAGTTTCAAGCCCACTGAGAATCTTGATGGGCTGTGGGGAATGTGACAGCTCGACTGACTGCCGTTGAGGGAGATGAAGCCTTGATAAGTTGTCTTCCATCAAATGAGATTTTCTGCAGCGTCAATAACTTAGATTCCCTATCCATAGCTAGAAATCATCCACAGTCAGAAACTGGGGGCTCTAGAATGTCCCGCATTGTGTACTATATACATGGGACGGCAATTGTAAATTTTTATTTTCAAAGAAGTTTTATTTTGAACTACATGAGATTTACATGGAGCTTCTAACCATCACTCAGATATCTTTTTTTTCAATATTACCATTTTACATAAACATAGCAAAATTGCCAAAATCCAGAAATCAGGGCCAACAAAATGTCTCAGCAGGTGAAAGAGATTGTTACCCAGTGAGAAAATGGACCCCTGAGGGTTGTCCCCTGACCTCCACAAGCATGCATGTACACACACATACATACACTCTTATACACACACATCACACATGAGGATAATAATTTTAAAAATCTGGAACTTAAAATGGTACAAGCTATTAATTAAATCATATATCAACTTTACCAGTCTTCTCCTTAAAGCTTATTTTTCATCCCAGCATTATATTGGGTAACTCTACCTGCAATTGTTATTTCTCCAACTTTTAAGAGTCCTTTGCTCTTTCCATATCTTCATAATTTCAACATGTCTCTATGTATCAAGAGTGCTTATTGTATCACAGAAGTAGTATCTTTACAGTGAAAACCAGGTGACCCCACTTTTATGTGTCAACCTGGCTGGACCAAAGAATACTTGTCTACTTGGTCAAAGACTATTCTGAGTGTATAAGAGTATTTCAGGTTGAAGATAACTTTTGAGACTGAGTAAGGTAGATTCCTACAAATCAAGAGAAAGAATGATTTTGTCTGACCTCCTTCAATATCATACATTGGTTTCCAACCTTGGACTCCAACAAAAGCATGGCCTTTGACTCACTACTCCCAGAGTAGTACTGGTTTTCAGGCCATTGAATTTGAGTAGAAGAAGTATCACTGGCTATCCTGGGTTTCTAGCTTACTCAGCCTATTAATCTTTGGGTTTATCAGCCTCTGTGGATATATAAGCATTCCTTCCTTCCTTCCTTCCTTCCTTCCTTCCTTCCTTCCTTCCTTCCTTTTCCTTCCTTCCATCTTTTTTTCCTTCCTTCCATCCCTCCTTCCTTCCTTCCTTCTTTTCCCCCATGTTCTTTAAATAGCTGTGTTTCTCTGAGTAACACTGACTAATACAAGTCCTAGTCAAATGACCAAGGCTAATTAGTATCACTGGTGATAGGATGTGTTAACATCACAAAACTCACTCCATGAAATTCTAGGAAGAACATTCCATCTTTATGGTATTCTTCCCCCAAAGTACATACCCTCATTTTTTTTTGTCTGTGAACCATAAAAGCCAAGCTTCCTCCTGAAATTCATCTTCTCCACTTCTGCATCATTCAGGGCCCGGGTATCAAGTCTTCTCCTTGGATAAAACAGCGCATATGATGAACAGACTGTTTAAAACACATCTCTATATCTACTGGGCTCTATTATATTTCTCTCTTCAGTTCTACATCCAGTCTCCATGAGCCTTAGACCAAAGCAGCCTTAGGCTGTCCACTCTAGAGATACCAGTGATCACCCATTGCAGTTCAAAACTCCAATGGCATCTTTCCCAAAAGATTAACTGGAATGCCACAGTTAATGCAACTGGAAGAGACCCAGATCTACATCCAGTGGATACTGCTGAGAATTTCTGCTTATCAAACCAAACTCCATTTTAGTGAGTTTAGTCAGAAAGAAGATTGGCTTGTTGCTCCCCAACACCTGCTCTCAGGCAAAGATCCTTCCATCAAACACCTCCTGGTATCTGATGAACCTGTGTCTGTCTTCTCAGCACCAGCTACCACACATGGCATTTTACATGGGTGATGGTGATCACACTCAGGTCCATATGCTTGTGTAGCAAGCACTTTACAGACAGAAATATTTCTCTTACCACCAGAGTGTTTTTGGGGGGTGGAGGTCATAGTTCTTTTGAAACAGGCTTTTGGTTCTTGCTATGCAGACTTGGCTGGTCTTGAACTTTCTGTGTAGCCTAGGCTGACCTCAAACTCACGATCATCTTCCTGCTTCAGCCTCCTGGGTGCTGGGTTCAGGCACTTACTTTATGATAGCCATCCATAATCCAAATACTCATTTTGTCAGAATCCCCAATGATAAAATAAATGTAACCCTTTTCATAATATTTCAGTAGGTTTGTTTCTTTTCCTTTAAGTGTGTGTGTGTGTGTGTGTGTGTGTGTGTGAGAGAGAGAGAGAGAGAGAGAGAGAGAGAGAGAGAGAGAGAGAGAGAGAGAGAGAGAGAGAGAGAGCAGGTGCTCATGATAGCCAGAGAAGTTAAAGGTGATTATGAGGCACCCACTGTGGATGCCAGGAATCAAACCCTGATCCTCTGGAAGAACATATGTTCTGAACCACTGAGATGTCAGCCTCAGGTTTGTCTCTTTCATATGAAGCACTGTTTGAAAACTCAGTTTGACATCTTCCAGGATTCTTGGGCTTGATGAGAGCCTAGCGCATGCCTCTATTGTAAATGGTTTTCTTCCTGCCTGAGTGCACAAAGACTTCATTTTCTTTTCTTTCTTTTTTTTGAAGGGGGGTGGTGAGGGAAGTACACCAGGATGTCAATCTTTGAAAAGTCAAAGCTATTCAGATATCAGGAGGTGTTTGATGGAAGGATCTTGCCTGAGAGCAGGTGTTGGGGAGCAGCAAGCCAATCTAGTCAGCAAGCCCCAGATGCCAGTGGCAGACTTCTATCTCAGTGTATAAGCTGAGTGGCTCCTGGGAATGACACCCAAGGTTGATTTCTAGTCTCCAAAAGCACGTATGAGCACACTCACACACGCTCGTGCGGGCGCAAACACACACACACACACACACACACACACACACACACACACACACACACACACACACACAGAATCCTTTAAAAATATTCTACCACATAATGCTGTGGAGATCAGAATGAATACCATCAATGGAAAGAGGGAGAGGTTACTACCACCTTCTCTCGTGGACACATGAGACAGCATTTTTCAACAAACAATATTTGAACTTTTGTTTTTCTCTTGTAATCCCACTGTTCTCAATAATTTTTTTCCCTCAGTCAGCAAGCACACAGAGCTCAGTGACTTACAGCTGCACGTTGGACAACAGTCCTGCCTCATCCCATTTCCCCTTGTTCTTCTTGATTTGTATGTGGAATTTTCTTTTACTATGTTGGGTATGTTTGAGGAAATAACTGAAATGGCTTTTGCATTAAAACGATTGGTAGCATGACCTTCCAGTTGTCCAGATTTCCTCATCTTGCCCTTGCCCTAACCCTTTTGAAATGACTTGCTATGGGGTGGCTTTCCTGTGTGACTTGTACTATTTTTCTCCTCTGTTTCTACCCCTCTTTCCTAATTTTCAGAATAAAGAGGGACTTTCCAGACATCCTCTAAAAATTAGAGAAATATTTTTTTCAATAACTCAGTGTTTCAGTGTCTTGGGTTCCTTTTACTGGTGATCAAGTTGTGTGTTGGCCAATGTGTCCTTCATCTGGTCATCTCTGATCCTTTTGCCCTGACCCCCAGCAGTCTAATACATTCTCTGTACACTAGTGTGAAGTGTTCAAGGGTAGTACAGTAGGCCAGAGTTTGAAGTTAGCCTCTGTCTAAGACATTCTTGTTTGTTTCCTTAGGAAATAGTATCTTAAGAGGTGATCTGGACTTTAGCAATGAACATAGCTGCATGAGAAGTCATTGCTTCTAATTGTTTCAAATAGACAGAGCCAAGATTATTTCTTAAACTCATGCTAATAATTCCAATTTTAATACAAGCTACAGTAATTTTACTCACTGTCATTTGCTTAATTTGTATCACCCTTATTTTATACTGAGAGTGCTGGTTGATAAGGTTACAAGAGATGATAAAATTTGAATATTATGCAATTACTAAGTTGCTTTCTTTGTACACAAAACAGTTACTACCTAGGAAAAACTGTCAAAAAATATAGATACTGGGGCTGGAGATACACCTCAGTGATTAAGAACACTTGTTGCTATTCCAGGGCACCAAAATGTTATTCCCAGCACCCAAAATCATGTAGTTCACAGCCACCTTCACCTCCAGCTCCAAAGGAGCTTCAGCTTCTGTGGGCACCTACAGATACTCACAGACATAAACAAATAATAATGTAAATACATGTAATAAGCCAGGCAGTGGTGGCACATGTCTTTAATCCTAGCAGAGGCAGGTGGATTCCTGTGAACTTGAGTCCAGGCTAGTGTACAGAGAAGTTCCAGGGCAGGCTTCAAGGATACAGAAAAGAAACCCTGTCCCAGTGTGTGTGTGTGTGTGTGTGTGTGTGTGTGTGTGTGTGTGTGTGTGTGTGTGTGTCTGTGTCTCTGTGTCTCTATGTGTGTATTTGCTTATGATGTCCTACTTTCCAATATACACAGCAAACATCACATGCACACACACACACACACACACACACACACACACACACACACACCTTCTGGAGTTTTCATATGTTTTATTGGTGTGTCTTGTGAAGCATTTTAATTCTCTAAGGAGAATCTTCTTCCATTCCTTAGTCCCTCTTTTTTTTTGTAAGTTTATAGGAGTGAGGCTTTAGTACAGTCTCTGGATCAGTTTGCAGGAAATGAGTTTTCCTGAGTGTGTAGGGGGTTAGTCTTAGAACTTCATGCATTCCACATTCTGGAATTGTTCTACTTGTGGTCGGTGTGTTTCAAAGGCAGGAGGTATTTCTTCTTAGTTCCCTGGCCCTTCCCAGTCCATTTCACCCTGAACTATCTCTGCAGCTTGTTTGTTTCCCAGACACTCCTCCCTCAGGACAGCTTTTCTCTGAAGAGAAGTCCACAGCTATTTCTGAGGGTAGCACAGAGCTACCCTTACCCTGCTCACCTGTTACCTCATTCACCCCTGCTACTCTCTGTCATACTGTGCTGTAATGATCATTTCACTTCTAATGCCAAATAGATGCTAAGCCCCAGAATTCAGCATCCTCGGAGCTATCCTCGTTAATGTGAATTGCAATTGGCACAGCTGGTCCTTAGCACCCGACACTGGTCCCCTAGTTCAGGTATCCTCTTGCTTCCTTTTCATTTTGTCACAAGCGCTTGCTCCTTGAGATGACATACCGTTCAATAGTTTTCTCTACCAGGTAATGCATTCATATTTGGAGAAATAATTTGTCACCTACATGTTGATCTTGAACTTGAACATTACCCATCTGTTTTCACAGGGGCTTGAGGAGATTTGGGCCTAAGACATGACTACACAATCACCCATTTGATGAGCAGTGTGAATGAGGGTGCATCATGTCTGGACTGCATCATGGCATTCCAGTGACACTTCAGTCCATGGTTCCAGCCTGGAAAACTCAGACCCACCCATAAAACTGCCTGCCAGTTCAAGCACTAGGGATAAATTCCTGGTCCCACACCCAGTGGCCCCACAGACTGCCAAAGCCCCACTGCTGTCACCCTCATTCAGAGGCCCTAGTTTGATCCTACATAGATAAAAAGGGGAGGGCCTCAATCCTGCCTCAGAGTAATGTGCCAGCTTCATTAACTCCCCATGGGAAGCTTTACCCTCTCTGAGGAGTGGATGGGAGTGGGGTGGGGGGAAAGTGGGGAGAGCAGGAGCAGGGGAAGGAGTAGGAACTGAGATTGGTATGTAAAATGAGAAGATGTTTTAATATAAAAAATGATTTAAAAACTTGCCTGCCAAAACTTCTCCTCGGGTATGCCTCAAGGCACTCAGAAACATATGGACCTTCCAAACCAAAATTTCATGTGCCCCCCAACTCAGGAAACTGCAAATGTGTCAGTCATGTTACTCATACTAGAAACTGAAACTCTCCCTGTTTCTTACTCCCAACATATAACTGCTCACCAAATGCTGTTTCCGTGGAACATGTCTATTTCTTTCCATCTTCCTACCCAGATCCTAGCCATGACTCACCTGCACCAGGCAAACAGCTTCCTAATGGGAGTCTCTGCCTCTCTACACTGCACTTAAGCTCACTCTTTACGTCATGTAGTGTGCCTCAAATACAAATATGGCCGTCTGTCTACTTTTACAAAATAGTCAGCTATCCCAAATCCTAACAACCAGGCACGGCTTATCCCTTCAGCCTCATTTCTCCCCTCTCTCCCCTTATTACCTACTGTTCAGCTCCACTGAGTTGTTTTCAGCATTTTGAACAATTCAGATTCTATTTCACATTCATGATGTCATACAAATACCTCTTCTGCATGGAGCCATCTGGTCTCACTCCACACCTGACTCCTAATGGAGTCCTCCTCACCTTTCCTTCTGCTGGTGAATGTGAGTGGGATTTCCATAGAAAACAACCGGACAGCATACTGCTAGCACAGATATTCTACACAGCAAATTTTAAAGAAATCAGTCTCAGATCAGACTTTTCTCTGTTGCTGTCCATGAAAAGGACTCTAGTGTGACTTCACCTGTCTCTTCAGATCCCAGAAGAATAGAAAGAGCTCTGGATAAGAATGAATGGAGGTGAGAAGTCCATCACCCATTAGCTTTGCTTACTCTGAGGCTGTAAGACAATTACTCACTAATTCCAGACTTCAAGGTCTCACATTGTCAAACACAGACTCTATTTTTATCTATGCCATAGAAATGTTGACCAAAATTGATGTGAAGAATTCATATATAACCACTTTGAAACAGCCCTCCACAGACATTAGACTCAGTTAGAATCAGACAAAACACAATGGCTTATTTCTAAACATGCAGTGTGAGCAGAAGCTTTGTGCTCACTCCTTTTTCAGTTGCAATGAGAAGCTAGTTCTAAGTGCTTTCGAGAACAATATTAAATGTTCGAACTCCAACAGTTTCTATTTCAAGCCTCAGCTTCCTCTGTTTTCTGAAAATAATACATTGGCTAATCACTAGAGGCCGCCAGAAGCCTGGCTCCTCCCAAGGCAGAGGGTTCCATATCCAAGGCAGGTCTTCCTGTGAAGCCAGCTTCACAAGCTTTCCCTAGCTCTAGCCATGGTTTCTTCCATTATTCGAAGAGTTAATATTTCAAGTTTCAGGTTATTGTTTAAAAGAAAACATTTATTTTTATTATTTTTAGGGGTGTGTGTGTGTGTGTGTGTGTGTGTGTGTGTGTGTGTGTGTGTGTGTGTATGTGTGTGTGTGTGTAAGTACAGGTGTCTTATAACAGGCCCTAAGACCTTTGCACAATTGATGTTAGGTGAGAGGCACCTTTCTGAACATAGAACCCAACACATAAACCTGCCCAAATGGAAAAAGAGACTGAATCCATCATAGACCAGTCCATAGTTCCTGGATGGGGAAAGTCCCTGAATGTACTAATCTTTGCTTCTGCAGTTTCACTCCTCACTGTTCTTGCTAACAGAAGTGTGTTAACCTATGACTCTAAGGGATAAATGGACCCCAGGAATGGGAAGTGGCATGAACTCCTGAGCTAATTGAGAGCATGAGGGTAGGAGAGTGGGTGCTGCCACAATAAGAGCACAAGAAGAAAAGTAGAGGAGAAGAAATGGAGGAGCAGAGATAATTGAGTTGGGGGAAGAATAGAGGAGAGAGAGCAGGATGAGAGATACCATATCAGAGGGAGCCACTATAGGTCCAAGAAGAGATCTGGAACTAGGGAGATCTCCAGAGACCTACAAGGATGACACGATCTGACAGTCCGGGCAGTGGAGGAGAGGATGGCCTAGAAGCCCTTCCCCTAGAATGAGATTGATGACTACTCTCTATGCTATCCTAGAGTCCTCATCCAGTGGCTGATGGAAGCAGAGACAGACATCCACAGAAATACACTGAGCTGAAATCTGGAACCTAGTTGAAGAGAGGGAGGAATGAAGAACAAAGGGGTCTGTACCAGGTTGGAGAAACCCACAGAAACAGTTGGCCTGAAAAAGGGAAAGCATATCCACCCAGACGCTCTTTGGGAGGCCAGTATGGGACTGATGCAGCCCCCTGATCATGGATGCCAATTGGGAGGCCCCTGCACTCCTGGGAGCCTCCGGAGGTGGACTGGCGTTTGGCCCTGGTGTGTGTGGGGGGGGGCTTTGAGAGCCCATCCCACTTGAAGGGATGTTCTCTGTCTCTGGACGCATGGGGAGGGGCCTAGGCCCAGCACAGGAAGATTTGGTGGACTTGGTGGAGCCCCTGTTGGGGGCCCTACCCTGCCTGGGGAGTGGTGGGTGGATGGGGTGCATGGATGGAGAATAAGGGGAGGGAAGGAGAAGGGGACTTACATGTGAAACAAGCCTGTTCCCTAACTTGAATTAATAATAATAATAATAATAATAATAATAATAATAATAATAATAATAATAATAAAAAGAGAAACAAAGATAAGGGAAGGTGAGGCTCAGGGTGGCATGATTTGTGCAAGTTCCCCATGCAATCAGCAGCCAACAATACAGACTTTCTATTCAGCTTTAAGAGCATCTGGTATAATCTGAGAAGGCCAGAGGCATCAGAACACCCTGGAGCTAGACTCCCAGGCAGCTGTGAGGCATGTCATGTAGGTGTTGGAAACCGTCTCTGAGTTCTCCAGAAGAACAGCACATGTTCTTAACCGTCGAACCATTTCTCCACCCCTTTATCAACATCTTTAGAAACATCAAACTACTAAAACATGTGTGATTATTTATGTAGTACTCCTAGCTTTTTATGAAATACACCAATGCACAGTAGGAAACAGAGCCAGGCTTCTAACTCTGCTGCATGCTTCAAGGTTTCTCAAGTATTTATACAAGAGAACTTATAATGAAATCCCATAGTTGTCTCCATACTCGTTCATGGTTTTTTGCTAAATAACAGGCTATCCTAATTATATTACATTAATGTTATGTGTATGTGTGTGTGTTTGCATGTGTGTAATACACACAAAATTCCCTACTTAAAAAAATCCTAAATGACTGCTACATCCTGTGGAAGTAATGTGTCACAATGAAATGAGCATAAGATTTGTATCAGAAAGGGGTAGGAAAATGGAATCTGTCATTGCTAATTGAGGGGATTTATCCAGGAAGATATTTTGTGTATTTGCATACAAATGCTCTCATCTGTAAAAATCGTAATATTGCTGCCCCATTAGAGAGTTAGAAAGGTCAATTGAAGTAGAGTGCTACATCCTAAAATAACTATTTTAGGATGAGCTCAACCAAGGTAAGTGAGCTCCTCTGGTCGGGGGAACTGATGGGCTCCCAGGTCTCCCTGGTTTCCACCTGTAGCCATGTGGCAGGTGTTATTTGGTTTTACTGATGTGTAACAAGATGAATAATTTCTCTCACATTGCAACCTTTTGCTTGGTATGCCAGTCCACTATTCATCTTTGACTGCACTTCCTTTTTATTTATGGAGAGAAGGCAAGGATCATGAAACAGATTAAAGGATCTAAAGTAATAAAAAGTGTGCCTTCAGCAGGAGGAAAAGCAAATATCAATTGATACAGTCCAGTAGATGGACAAGTCTGTGGCTGGTGCTGAGCCTAGCTCACCCACCTCACCTCCAACATTGGACATGATATCTACTCTGTGATGCTACTCCAAGGGTTGTAAATATTGAATATGGCTTTTATTCTTCTTACAATATTTTATATGTTTATATCAGGTACTATGAGATGTTTGCCCCAGTAGGCTTTTAGCATTTTTTATATAAGTGAATTTGTTTCTCTCTTCTAATCTCACTATTTTGATATTGATATATTATTGTTATTAATTATAGTTACCCTACTGTGCCCTAGAACTCCAGAATATATTTGTGGTATCAAACAATAATGTTGCACATTTCCTCTCTCCCGAGCCTCTGATATCATAACAGCACTCTCAGCTTCTATGAGATTAACTCCATCCAGATTCCCCTTATGAATAAGGTAAAGCAGGGTTTGCATTCTGGATGTGGCTTATTTTACTTGATATATGTCCTCCTGGTCCGTCCATGTTGTCCAAATAGCAGGATTTAATACTCTTTATCTTTCCACTTTAATGCTATCCAATCCCCATTCTTGGTAGAATTACTCCTTTAATTTTTCTTGTTTGCCTTTGTTCTTTCTATCATATGCTGTTTCCTGCGTACAGGATGCCCTACCTTCCTCTGTCCCCTGGCATTCCCCCACCCATCTAAATCACCTCCCAGGTTATGTCATAAGTTATATTTCTGTGTAAAGACTCTTTGCATGCTCCAAATCCACATGGCTATGCTTCCCTCTGTACTTCTTGAATCCAATGGACATTTTCACTTGGGATTCTTGGGAAGATGCAATACTATAACACATGTCACTTAGTCCAGTTCCCTGTGGTTAAAGCATATAATGTTCATGTAATTTACAAATCATGATCATTCTCTTCCTTGCTCTTATTATTATTACTTCTACATGTAACATTTGCTTGTGTTTCCAGTTTGTTTATGCTATATTCTGTCTGACAGTAGAGAAAATTGTATGCAATGTTCCTGTATGGCAGTATGCCCTTCCTGTCATCATAGAGCATATGACTCTCCTTCAGTGTAATCAAGGTCTTGCTCAGTGCTCCTGGTAGAAAGAGAGTTTCACGTTTACTGTCAAAAAATTAGAAAGAAATTTTAACACATCCTGCTTGTGGTTGAGATTTAAAATTTCTCATTCTAAGTGGTATCTTGAGCATGCAATGTGATTAAAGAGGATTTTCTTTGTTGCCTTTTCTTTATTAAATCTTTTATAGTAAATTAACTTTTCCATTTACAAGGTAGTCCCTAGATAGCGAGAATTTGTGTGGTGGTACAGACTTGGAAATCCCAGGCTGTCTTCACCCAGACTTGAGTCTCATGTCCAGAATTAGTGAGGCATCTTGAGAGACCCGTCCCATCCTTTCAACACTCCAAGGACCAGGTGGTCTAGGATATCAAACTCAGAGCATTGTATGTGTATGGTGCTGAATAATTTAAAAAAGAAAAAAACAGCCTGGCTATATTCATTTAGTTAAAGCATCTGGTCTCTTGAGTTTATTGTTCAAGAACTAGTGTCACAGATAGAGAGATAGTTCATGTCCTGGATGACATTTCTTTTATGAGCCTGGTTGGTAGGGCTGGAATTACAGTTTAGTAAGAAGGTGCCACATTATTCTCTGGTTCCTGTTCTCTTACTTTTGTGCATGGAGAGAATACAAAAATGTGGCTTTGGCTAGAAAAGATATTACTTCTGTTCCAGTCAACAATGGAAGAGTGTGTCTCCTGGAGGCTGCTATGAAAGTAGAGATTGGTCTGCTGCCTGAACCTTAGGACTCAGCATGCTTACATTTGGTAAAGTTCTTTCCTATAGAAGTTGCTGAGGAGAAACACACAAGTTTGTCCCCAAGTCACCTCTGTACTTTTGCAAGGATCTCTCCTCTAAAACTACATGTGTCTCGGGTAATCCAAGGAGAAGTAGGCACCATATCTACAGGAGGCAGCGGTGTGAGATGAGTAAGACCATCTTGAGTTAGGTGTCTCTGAGATATAATTCCCTCCAGTTTTTTTGAAGATTGTAGCCTGATTTGAGTGTGGAATTAACAATCCCTATTTGTAACACACTAGTAGTGAAAAAAGCTTCTCTTGAGTCTATCTGGTAAATCCTTCAGATAACCATCGGCAAAATAAATGATGTTTGACAAAGAATAAAGCAATGATCTGAATTCATCAACAGCATCAAGGATGTAACTTGTTTTCTCACTAGATAGCAAGAGAGCCTTACCAAAGAGACACAGACTTGCTTTGTTCAGTTCAATAACTGATTATGTTAGCTTAGATATTGTCTTATTTAACAAGAAACTCAATTGCATTGCTTTCATTGTTAACCAGAGATAATTTTTGTTATTCAGTCTTTGTTAATCAGCATTTCCATTAATCTGCTTGTAGAAAACTTTCTTTTAGGCCACCAACCAGCCCCAAATCATGACATGGAGACATATTAATTAGTTTTGAATGCTCAGCCTTAGCTTGGCTCTTATTTTAATGTGTTTCTCTTTATCTATGTTTGCCTCCAGGCTTTTTACCTTTCTTTCTTGATATTTTATTTTTCCTGTTGTCTCCATGTCTGGCTGCTGGCTGCTGGCTGCTGGCTGCTGGCTGCTGGCTGCTGGCTGCTGGCTGCTGGCTGCTGGCTTCTTTCTGGTCCTGGGCATGTCCCTCTCATTCTCCTCCATTCTCTCCTCTTTCTTTCATGAGCCTAGATTTCTCCTATTTATTCTCTCTGACAGCAGCCCCACCTATCTCTCTCCTGCCTAACAATTGGCCATCCAGCTTTTCTATTAGATCAATCAGGTGCCCTAGGCAAGCAAGGTGAAACAAATGCAGCATATCTTTGCATCATTAACAAAGGCAGCATAAACAAATGCAACACATCTTTACACAGTTAAAGTAATACTCAGTGGCATAAACAAATGTAACACATCTCCGCCTACTTAAAATAATATTCAACAACATCTACTACTGTTTTGGTTTGTATATTAGGATTACATCAGATGAGGCATCTCATCTCTCCTGTTTTGGAGCATGACTAAAGCCCCCCCACACTCTACGTTCCCATGATGACTTCACAGTCCCTCAAGTGTTTGAACTGAGACAACAACCGAAGTGACTCACTGAAAGATGCTGTTTGGCAGAATGAGCACTCCCACTACAGCCACTGCCACCATGTTTCTCAGTGCATCAAATGGGAGGGAAATGGAACTTCTTGTGAATGTACAGTGTAGTCTTTGTCCTTTTGAACTCATAGGGTGGAAGAGACCTCTCAAAACTGCTCTGACTCTGCCCCAACCTCTCAACTAAGAAAAAGTCAGTAAAAGATGAGTTCATTTAATGTTTGCTAGTTACTTCAGGAAAGGGAACTATAATCTGCCTCCATGGAAGGGTGTCTTCCTAACTGCTGGGTCTGGTGATCCCAGTGGGAAGAATATTGACTTGCTGTGGGGTGGTGATGTTGACAGAAGGTGAAGAGGCAATGGGTTTTCCGAAATGATGTTCTTGAGAAGTAGGAACAGTGGCTCTTTTCCTCCTTTCATGCTTTCTAGAACGAGGCCACAAAGAGTTCCTGAGCCTATGTATGGCATACAGACACACACACACACACACACACACACACACACACACACACACACAAATAAGAATTAAAAGTAACCATTAAAAATTATTATAAGTGACCTGGGCTTCCTATACTCTATTTAGCCCAGACAGGCCTGGAACACACTATGAAGCTCACACTGACCTTGATCTCATGACTGTCTTCATAATCAACCATGCCTCCAAGTATTAGGATTCTGAGTATGAGTCAAAATGCCCAGCTATAAGAAAGATTTGTTCCTGCAAATCTATGTCTTGTCTTTAGGAGAAAAAATGTTTAATTATAGTCCTTATGTCACCTCTTACTTCCTCTTTACATCCTACTGTTTCCATTTGATAGAAATTTTACTCTATACTTTTGATCAAAGAGACAAGCTGCCTATTTTTTCATCAGTCAAAGAACATGACAACTCACTAGGAGTAACAGACCACCAGTTCTTCTCAAGTTGCAGGATCTAGATTTCTGATAAGTAAGCACAAAGTTCATGGTTGTCCTTCACTCAACTCCTGCTTTAGGAGGTAGTGTGGTAGGTTACTATTGGGCTACATGACACACAAAAGACAGGTTGAAAGCCAGACATTGTTATTGGAAATTTAGGGGAGTTCCCCTAGAATCCTCACATGTTACCAGGGAAACTGGGATACCCTCTTGGGTTCTTAGTCTTGTTAATCGAAGACTAATCCTGATCTAGTTGGTCTACCCATGACTATGGCTGGAGCTTTGGGCAAGGCAAGAGGCAACACCTACAAACAGAGGGTTCCAAAGCTTTCTGAAGGAACTGCCTCGATATGAAACAATGTATGAGAAAGTTCAAGTCTAAGAACACTGACAAGCAATGGAGATTTTGGTTGTGGCAAGGAGGAGGAGGCTGCAAGCCCTGTGAGAGTGAAAAGCTACATCACAAGCCTTCTGGTTTACCGGAGACAACTCAGCAAAAAGCTTCCCAGGATCACAACAAACTTCAGAAATTGGATTAAAATTTGCCCTCAAGAAGACTCTGACTGTAATTGGATAAGACTGTATGCAATTTATATCAAAGGCATTGTCAAAACCAGCACAGTGATAAGCTGTCAGCTTGTGAAGATTAATTTATAATGATGAAATTAATCCAACAATATTTAACTCTTATGAGATTATATGTACTGAATACACAAGAAGAAACCTGACTCAGAGCTGAGTGTGATGGCTAAAGCCTGTAAATTTAGCACATGGGAAGCTGTCATAGAAAGATCATTGAGTTCTAGGCATTTGTTCATGACTTCCCAGGAAAATCTCCCTCAATGAATGTTAAAAATTGGATTAAATGATGTGAAATGTGTACATTTGTAAGGAACATGACCACCCAAGCTGACTTAAGACGGACTGTCAAATTATAATAGCTAAGAAACAAATAGAAACATTTGTCAAACCTGGCATTCTGATCAGCAATCCAGTAGTAAAGGAGTAGAGGAAGGAGGATCATGAGTTCACAGCCAACCTGGGTTTCATAGTGAGCTCAAGACCAGTCTGGCCCATATGATGTGATCCTATTATAAAATTAATTTTCTACCCTATGAAATTTATTAACAGAGCACAAGATGTCCAAACAGTATTCCCTCCTGCATATATATTACATGATGTAGTAGGTAGATATAGGAGGAGCCTATATCTTGAAATAAGGGCACAATGTCTCCTGAATATGATTGAGGAGAAAACTTGTTATAGATATGAAGAAAATTTCAGCCAGAGGCATCTGGAAGAGTCTATATTGAGCCAGGTCATGCTGGGAAGGGCAAAAGAGAGGAGAGATGGGGACAAGCAGACCAAGAGATATCCAAAAACAGAGCCAGCCAGGAGCCAAGAGACTGCATAGCTTAGTTATATAGGGGTCAGAGACTTGAGACGAGAAGTGCAGCCTCTGGCCTGGAGAGGGTTAAGGTGGGAGGAGCAGGTAAGACATGTTGGAAGGAGCCACAGGTACTGAGTGGGGCTTGTCTTGGGTTTCTTTGAGACCTGACAATTTCTAAGTATATTTCAATATATTTTAATTTTAAAATAATTAATCACTTTCCTTTACAAAGAATGAAGAAGAATAAAATGCTAAGGGATAATTTTAGCAAAATGTACAAACTTACATTGTAAAGGCTACGTATCACTGTTGAGAGAACCCAGACTTGTATAAATGAAAGGGATTTCATTCTGTAAGTCAGAATATTAAACATTGATAAGATGACAATATTTCACAAATTAATCTGTAGATTCTGCACAATCCCAAATAGAATTCCAGCTGTTTTGCTTTGATTTGTCTTTCAGAAATAAGCTGATCCCAAAATTTGTGTGTAGGTTTAAGGCACATATAGTATCCAGAGAAAAGAAATCTTTAAAAGGAGAACAAATTCAGATTCATATTTTCCAATTCTAAAACTTGCTTCAGATTTATATTAGTCAGGTCTCTGAGGCACTAAGAAGTAGATCATCATGAAGATCAACACAATAAGAACTGAGGATAAAGAGAGAGCCCATTGTACCTTTTCATCACTATAATGAAATCGCTGACCTGTGCTACTTAGAAAAAGTGAGTCTGATTCACAGTTCTGAAACATAGCATAAGTTCCATAGAGAAACTCTGCTCTTGGCTGCACCTCCTCATGGAAGATAGCAATATCAGAAAAAATAAAATATCAAGGAAGGTACAAGCTGCCCCCAGGAGCAGGAAGCCAGGCCCGTTCCTTTTGTAACAGTCATGCAAAAGAACTCAAGGGTTTAATAAGAACTGCTTTGTGAGAGTATCTCCCAGTGAGATAATTCCTACTAAACCTCACCACTTTAAGAGTCTAACACGCATCAATAGTTCTGACACATGAACCTGGGGGAGGGGCATGCAAATCATGTTCAAGTCATATAGCACCTTGAATAAATCTTGCATAGACCATCTAATATAGAATGAATAATCTTTTTAAATAAATTTGGCAAATGTATATATTTACAAAGGTCTTAGTTAGGGTTTCTACTTCTGTGAACAGACATCATGGCAACCCTTATAAAAGGAGATATTTAATGGGGTGGCTTACAGTTTCAGGGGTTTAGTCCATTATCTTCATGGTGAGACATGGCTGTGTGCAGGAAGACAGGGTGTTGGAGCCCACAGTCCTATATATTGATCAGCAGGCAACAGAAAGTGAACTGAGTGTGGCTTGAACATATATGAGACCTAAAGTCCGCCTCACGGTGACACACTTCCTCCAACAAGGCCAGAAATATTGCAACTTAGCCACACCTCCTAATAGTGCCATTACCTATGAACTTATGGGAGCCAATTAAATTCAAACTACCACAATATACAAAAGGATGTGGTTGAATGAGGGTGTGTCTCAATGACAGAGCACATGCCAAAAAAAGGAAGAAACAAAGAAACAAAGGAAGGAAGAGAGAGAGGGGGAGAGAGGGAGGAAGGGAAGGAAGATGGATAGGAAGGGCATGGAAAGAGAAGGAGCAAGAGACAGAGTAGGTGAAGAACAGAGAGAAAAGACCAGTGAGACAAAGAGAGGAAAAGAGGGATGGAGGGACAGAGGGATAAATGGAGGGAGGGAAACTGAATACTTGCCAGACACAATATATAACACTTAATCCCATGGATCCTAAACTAAAATTTAAAAGATTAAACTACAGTGATTCTCAATCTGTGGCTGATAACCCCTTTGGGGATCACATATCAGATGTGAAACCTGCATATCAGGTTTCAGCATTACAGTTCATCACAGTAGCAAAATTACACTTATGAAGTAGCTATGAAATAATTTTATGGTTGGTGGTCAGCAAAACATGAGGAATTGTATTAAAGAGTTTCAGCATTAGGAGATTTGAGAACCACTGGTTTAGGGGAAGCAAAGACTTAGCCTCCTTTACCACTAGACAATAGCTGCTTAGACATTAAGTCTGAAGTATAAGCAATAAAACAAAAATAGACGTATTAAACTTCATTGAAATTGAAACTTTTATATATAAATAAAATAAAGGTAAGAAGCTACCAGAGAATAGGTATGTTGGTTGGGTTTTGTTAACTTGATAGAAATCTAGATACAGTCAGGAAGAAATCTTAATTGTAAAATGCCTCCATAAAACTGGCCTGTAGACAAATTTTCTTGTCTAATGATTGATATGGGAGGGACCAACGCAGTATGGGTAGCACCACCCTTGGCCATGTTTTCCTGGCCATAATAAAATGCAGGCAGAGCAAACCGTGGGGATTAAGACAGTAGGCAGCATTCTTCCATGGATTCTGCTTCAGTTCTTTCCTCTAGTTTCCTTCCTTCAGGACCCTACCTCCAGATCCCTGTCCAGAGTTCCTTCTTTGTCTTCATTCAGTGGACTGTGACTCAAAACATGTAAGCCAAAAAAAAAAAAAACCAACAATAACAACAAAAAACTTTCTTCCCCAAGTTAGCTCTTCATGGTGTTTTTTCACAGAAATAAAAACTAAGATGATGAGAAAAATACATATCACATATCTGATAAGTGGATTGCATTAAAAATATATAATGAACAATCCAACAATAAAAAGACATTAAAAGATCAGGAGAGACATTTATCCAAGAATCTACAAGTGGTAAATGAGAAAATGGAAAAAAAAAATGTGCTGCTTATCAATGGACATTAATGAAACAGAAAGCAAACCATATGACAGAACTTCATCCCCAGTGGAATGGCTAGAATGACAATTATAATGAGTGCTGACAAGAGTATCACTGGACCTCTAACACATTGCTGGTGAGAACTTGAAACAGCTGCTTTGGAAATGGTATGACAATCAAATCAAATTTATATAGACAAGTGACACATAACCTTATAGTTTACCCCCAGGTACCCAAGAGATCTGAAAATATGCATTACTATGCACACAAAAGTTTATTAGCAAATAATGGTAGCATTATTTATAGTTTCAAAAAAATGTCCACAGGACAAAGTTCCATCGGCTGATAAACTGATAAGATATAGTACATCCTTTGCAAAGGAATACTGCTTGTCAATAAAGAGCAATCCAAGCAATATGCTTCAAGAAAACTTGCATGTGGTCTGTGACATGAAGGGTGACTAACAAATAGTAACTCCATTGGTATGGACCATCCAGGACAGGTAGATATTTAGAGACAAAGTGGGACTGAGGGTTTGCATGAATATTGGATATGACAGAAATAATCTGAATTTATTTGGGCATGGCTACCCTCTTTTTCAGTGTCTCTTTGGTCATTATCAAATAACAGTCCTCTTCATTGTTCAGAAAGAAGACAGAGTGAATATTCAGTTTTATTTCTTTCTGACTTTCAGCTGCAGGTTTCTCTTGACAACAGAGGACTTACCAAACACACCTGAGTTGGTCATCTACTAATGGTCCCTCCCATAACACATATCCTGTGGGTTTGGGGCTGAAGCTAAGGATGGGAAGAAGTGAGACTTTGATGCATTGGAAGACCTCTGTGACCAACATCAAATGCCAGTCTTTGGGTAAGCATATTAAGTTTATCTGAAATTTAAAATTCTTAAAACATTGGTAGTTAATAGAAAAAAAACAAAAGAAATAAATTTATGTGAAATCCTTCTACCGGCCTAATAAGGAATTGCAAATGGATTTTGAACACATGCCAAAACAAGCTGATTATAATATCCCTTTATTTACCTTGAAACAGCCCCCCTACTGTGATGAATGGTGACAGTGACAGCAACATATAAAGATGCATCCAAGGCTACGAAGAGGGACCTGAGAGATAAAGCCCCTTCCAAACACAGCAGTGACAAAAGACATCTCTGCAAGTCACTCTGTAAAGTGGCTGTAATGATTCAGAGACATTATTTAGCAGTCAGGAAAACATTGCTGAGAAATGATGGAAGGGTCTGGTGGGAGAAACTGTCAAAGGACTGGCATCAATCACAGTTAAGTGTGTGTCTCTGCTGATTACATGCACCCTGCAGTGAGCCTGCCAAACAGATCTTGGATGCCACCTTGATGAGCTGATGGAGTCTGTGAGGATGACTGATGGAGTGGCCCTCTGCATCTGGGACTAGAAGGAGAGAGGTTGTCGTTGCTGGAGCTTTGGACATGTGGTGATTCTCAATGATCCCACACTAACTCCTTGCAGCTGAGTGTGCACAAGGAGAAAGAGGTATCCTGTGACCTGGATTTCTGTGTGTGAGTTTATCTTCAGTAATTGTAGTAAAACCAATGGTTTGGCATGGCTGAAGTATCCCAAAAACATACAAAAAAGAACCTTTAACTTTTCTGATTAAAAAAAACCTAATAAGTTTAATAGTTATTAAGGTTATTTAATAACTGTTCATTGTATTTTCTTTTTACATTGTGATGAAATCAGTAATAAAATCAACTGTGATATGACAGCAATTTCTGTGCTAAACATTATATGAATAATTTTAGACTAAACTTCTCAACTAGGGAGCTATCACCAAGACCATCATATAGCTAGGAAAATTGGGTCTGGCAAAATGATTTCACTATGTTGAAGCCATCAGCTTCTAAGTAATAGACTCTGCTGGACCTTAGGCACCTTTGACCCCTATGACTGGCTTCTGCCCACACTGTGACATCACCTTCTCCCAAAAGGTACTCAGAAAGGTCTATATGCTGGGTTGGTAAGAGCTTATGTATCCCCTAGATGAGAAAGGCTTCCTTGGCTTTGAACTCACTACTTTGAACAGCCAAGTTTCTCCTGGATATTAAAACTTAGAAATAACAGTTGTTTTCTTGACTGGTTTCTTAAATTTCTCCACAGTTTGACTAAATCTAATCAGGGTCTATTCAAGTCCTATATTAGCCAGAAGAGCAAGAACTCAATAGCTCACAAATTTATCAACTGCTTATCATACCCACAGGGTATAGATCAATATGCTGACTAGTAATAAAGTTCAATCACACATGCTAGCATATTATGTGATTTTAATTGTCTTGGTAGTCACCTTCTTTTAGCTTCAAAAGTGTGTGTGTGTGTGTGTGTGTGTTGTTGTTGTTGTTGTTGTTGTTGTTGTTGTTGTTGTTGTTGTTGAATAATCTTTTTGTTCACTGTGTAGATGTGCCACTACTATTGGTTTAATAAAAAGCTGAATGACCAAAAGTAAGGCAGGATATCCAGGCACAGAGGATTCTGGGAAGAAGAAGACAGAGACGCCAGGAGTCGCCAGCTGATGGAGAGGGAAAAAGACATAAACATGCAGGAGAAGAAGTAAAGCCATGAGTCACATGGCAGTGCATAGGTTAGTAGAAATAGATTGATTTAAGTTATAAGAGCTAATCAGAAACAAGCCTAAGCTACATACCAAGCTTTCATAATTAATAATAAATCTTCATTACTGGGGAGCGACAGAAAAGGTCAATTACGGTGTGTGTTGGTATAATCATGTGTTAGAATGGGCCTGTGCATGCCGAAGTATGCATGTGGAAATCCGAGGTCAACCTCTGTTGTCAGTCTTCATGTTTCAAACAGGGTGTCTTGTTGTTCTGTACTGTGTATATCAGTCTTGTCTGGCCTGAAAGCTTTTGGGGATTCTTCTGTCCCCACCTCCCATGTCTGGGAAGGAGTGCTGGGATTGCAGATACACACTAGCACATCTGGATTCACATTGGTTCTGGGGAATGGACTCAGGTTCTCACACTTGAGCAACAGGATCTTCACCCACAGAGACACGTCCATAGCCCCCAGTAGCCGCATTTTTAAAAAGATGTATTTTATGTGTATGTGTTTTTGCCTGCATGCATGTATATGCACTGTGTGCATATAGTACTGGCAAAGGCCAGAAAAGGGCATCATATCCTCTGGATCCTGATGTTCAGGTAGTTGTGACACACTATGTAGGTATTGGAAACTGAACCTGAACCTGGGTCCTGTGAAAAATAGCAAGTGCTCTTAACTGTTGAGCCATCTTACTAGTCCCAATAGCTATACTTTTCGAAATGAAAGAAAAATAAAACTTTAAAAAATAATTTACTCATTTTGTATCTAATTTCCCAGTGTATCCAAAGGCTATCATTTCAACACATAACCAATATAAGAAGACAGTATTACTTTTTTTGCATTATGTCAGATATGTCAATTTGGACTGACCATACCTCCAGTGGCCAGCATCTAACTGTGACTGAGTGTGGTAGCCCATGTTAGTAATCCTAGCTACTAAGGAGACTGCAGCAGAGCACAACACACTCAAAATCAGTCTGAGAAGTCTAGTAAGACTGTGTCTCAAAATAAAATAAAATAAAATAAAATAAAATAAAATAAAATAAAATAAAGAGGCAAGAAAAGAAGAGAGGGAAAAAAGTGAAGGAAGAAATTAAGCAAGGAAGGAAGGAGAAGGAAAGGGTAAAATGTTTGTTTGGTTGGTTGGTTTTTGGTTTTTCGAGATAGGGTTTCTCTGTATTGCTTTGAAGGTTGTCCTGGAATTCATTCTGTAGACCAGGCTGGCCTAGAATTTATAGAGATCCACCTGCCTCTGCATCCCAAGTCCTGGGATTAAAGGGTTGCACCACCAATGCCTGGCTTGGGAAGGGTAAAAATGTTAATTGTGTTCATTGGCTACTATATCAGATTGTCTAATTCTTGGTAGTTCTTGGTTTAACCTACCTACTTTCCTGTCTTATGTCCTATCTCAGCTTCAACTAATGGTCCACCTGCCCATTTACCCATCAACTAACTAATATATTGATACACTTTCTCAAAGAACTTCAGTGGATTTGTCCTTTAGAGATCTCCACTTCACCTCTCCCTGTTAGGCATAGGTAACTTCTAACACCCAGAAACCGACTCTAACCTAAAGATATAACTCAGTCTTCTGGCTCTAGTAGTCTATCCACTGTCCTGGAGATGCTGTCTGGTCCTGAGAAAACTATTATCTTTCTTTCTTGGTTAATTATATTTTATTTGCTATGCACAAGGGGCTCAATTAATTCTCACAGTGTAAGCTTATTTAAAAACAAAACTCAAATCAGAAGCCTAGACAGTACCCCCAAATCCTTCTTGTTTGCCCTTTACAATCATCGATACCCAGCCCCTAGAGAAATGATTGTCCTAACTTTTAGAAACCACAGATTCACCTTGATTCTTTTTGTTATTACATAAGCATTCTTAAAAGCTTATTCTTCTTGACCTCAAATCAAGAACTGACTATGTCATATTTGTTTTCTTTCAGTCAGGTATGTGAGATCCATCCTTGCTGGTCAGTGCATTGATATGGGAACTACATTAGAGGTTATTAATCCACTCCATGGCTGGTAGATTTAAGGGATTCCCTACTATTTGACTGCTGAAAACTATGCTTTGTTAAACTTATGACAATTATGCCTTATGATAGATAAAAATTGTGTACGCATGTGTATACCCAGTTAACTATAATTGCCAACAATGGCCCCAAAGATTTGAGTTTTCCTAATTCATGAAATATGTGAAGTTCACCTTGTAAGTAGAAGGGCCTTGCAGAAGTTGTTAAGTTCAGGAACTTGAGGTGGAGAGGATTTTTTTTACAAATAATAAGTGCATGTGTCCTAGAAAGAGAGCAAAGGGGGATTTTTGCACAGAGACTTAAAGAAAGAGGCAATGTTAATGGCCAATAGTCACCAGAAGTTGGAAGAAGCCAGCACCTGATTCTCAAAGTATCCCCAGAGGCAGCATAACCCTGCCACATTTTGATTTTACCCTAGTGATACTGACTTCAGGCTTCTGACCTTTAAAACTATGAGAGAACAAATTTCTTTTGAACCACCCACTTTGTGTGATTCATTTCAGGGCACTATTACTGTGCTAAGTGGTTTTCCCAACAGACAATTATCTATTTAAAAGGAAAAAAAACCAGTTCTCTAATTGCCAACAGTATTGAAATGCAGGGCATACACTCTGAAGAGTAGGGTTTAAAAGGAAATTATATACAGAATAAAAATATTTGCCTGTTGACAGGTCCATCTTCCTTGTAGATATTTAAATTATCATAAAGATTCAAGAGAAAGGATTACAAAATTCTCAACAACACTATGTACTGAAGGACCAGTTTATCTATAACTTGAGATGCACATATATGCATGCTAAGCCTTCTGCTCACACACCAGTCCAGCACAACATCCCCCCTCTGGTTCTGAATCAGAAGAAAACAAAATCAATTTCCAGTGTTCTCAAGCTCCACAAAGTTCTCTTATCTCATATTTCCTACCCAACACTGATGGTTTAAGTTTTTAAAGTGTGTGTGTGTGTGTGTGTGTGTGTGTGTGTGTGTGTGTGTGTGTGTGTGTTTATGAATGGCATATGTGTTCAGATGCCCATAGATACCAGAAGAGTGGATTAGATCTCCTGGAACTGGAGTTACAAACACTTGTGAACCTCCCCTACCTAGGTGCTGGGAACTGAACCCCAGTCCTTTGCAAGAGCTTTGAACTGCTGAGCCGTACCTCCCCAATCTCACTGTTGATGGAAACATAGGAAAACAAATAATAAGAAATCAAATGGAAACTAGCGATAATTTACATCAATGAAACACATGGTTGTTTTCTGTTCAGATAAAAATGGAAGAACAGACCAGGAATAAACTCAGACAGGACATGCACCTGCAAACACAGCGGTGAGTGTGTAAGTTAGAAACCATTGTGGGAACTGCAGGGAAGTTGGCCTTCAAGGATCACCTAAGGAACTTTTAGGACCAAATCTAATCCACTTTGGAAATAAACACAGAATCAAGGAAGACTGAATAAAAGAGCATTAAAGAGGGAAAAAAATGAACATGAGGCTTGAAATGTGTTATATATATATCCTTCCCTCCAAAAAAGAAAAGAAACAAAAAGCTGAACCCCAAACTCTCAGAACCCATAAATGTGTAGAAAGTCAAAATCATGCTGGGGTAGGAGGGGTCCTTAGCTTAATATGACTGGAGTGACAAGAATGCTTATAAGAGGAAGGATATATGTTCACAGAGAAGAGAATGACATTCGAAGACCAGCACAGAGAGGAGGTGGAGGCTTGGCCTGGAGGTGTACCACTGCAGCCCACAGAAGCACCAAACTTTGGTTAATTCTGAGATTGGCCAGAGAAAAACCAAGTTCCACCAGATTGGGCAGAAGTAAAGAAAGTTTTATTAACATATTAAATATTGACCAAGATGGAACTTGGTCAGGACCACTCGTGGAAATATCCCATCTGGATGTTGCTGAGACACTTGTTGTCAGAGATTTTATGAACAAAACTCATAGGCCATTGTACATTCCCATGAGGTTTTGTCCTTTTTTAAGAACTACAACTCCCAGAATACCAGGTAGTTACTTTGGGCAAGTGGGGCTTACAGGTTAACATAGGGTATAACAAGAATAGTTGAAAATTCTCCCAAATTAGAGCATGCTAAGTTAAATAGTAGGGAACACATGGATCAAAAGCCATCATAAAATTAAAAGGTTTATCTGTAAAAAAAATCCAGAGAGTGATAAACATAAATGTCAAGATCATGACAACTCTGCTAAAAGTATGGAAGATGGGTCTGGTGACAGGCTCACCTTTGAAAATAAAACCATTCATGTCCAGTTGTTCAGATGGAAAGTAGCTAGGCATGATGGCATATTCCTGCAATGCCAGAACCTGAGGCTGGTGGGGGACATAAGGACTTTGACACTATTTTGGGATAGACTCTGTTTCACAAATTGAAAGATAATTGATACTGACATAAGTAATTTTATCAAGCTAAATAATGGATGTACTTACTAAATACAATAATTCATGTGTTAAATAGTCTATAACAAAAGGCTAGAAGTGTCAAAGTGAAACCTTGCTGTTGATTTTGGGGACAATCAGACCCCATCCTGTAGGAGCTAAGCCTCCATGTGTTTCTGTAAAGAAATTAGAATAGAAAAAAACTTGTAAAAATAATTCATAGAAAACACAAAGCTAGTACCTAGGATACATGCAAGAGCAGAGAACTCTTTCCTGGCTTCAGAAAAGAGCTATGTCCTAAACAAGTTTGCTACCTGCAAAACTAATTAAGAGACTTACTTCGAGATACAGAATGGGAAAGTTTTGGGGGAAAGAATAGAGACAAAAAAACCTTACTTATATTCAGGCAGAATAATAAAAGGTAGGCATTTCTAACAAAGAATTAATTATCCATTTACCCATGACTCCTTTCTTTCAGTATTACATCCCAAGAAATAATGGAACAGCACCTGTAGTTCAGTGAGAAATGCCTTGGCCCAATAGTCCTTGATAGAAATGTTCTTCTTACACAGAAACAATAGAAAGATGTTTTAGATATGAAATCCCAGAGGGAAACTACTCACTCACATTTTCATGTTGGAAAATACCAAGATGCATTCCAGTCAACCCAGCCAAAGTAGTGACAGGTGTAGCCCAACTGGAAATTACCAAAAAGGACCAGAAATGTTCAAAATTTAAATGTCTATGCAGTATTCCAAAACCTTTATTTTAATGGCTAAAGAGATGACTCTGTAGTTAAGAGCCCTAGCTGCTCTTTCTGAGAACTTGGATTTGATTCCCCACATGACAGCTCACAACCATCTATAACTCTAGCCTCAGAGGATCTGACTCCCTCTTCGGGCCTCCATGGACACTGTGAGCAAGTGGTACACATTCATACATGGTGCAAAACACCTACATATAGAATTAAAATAAAATACTTAATATAAATAAAGTAGTTTTTAAAAATATAAGTGCAAAACCAAAATATAATTACTTCAGGATAAGATACACTGTATACAATAATTTGGGACTAGTTTCTGTAAATTAAAAAATACCTAGATCTTACATATAGACAGAAAGGTGACTCATCTAAAACTGTATGTACATACAGTTATCACCTGTGGTGATATTACCTATAAATATCTAATAAAGATTTCCTGAAAATCAGAATGCAAAGCTAACCACAGTCATTGAGGCTGGGTGGTGGTAGTGCATGCCAGCCCAGCCCAGGAGAGGTATAGAAGACAGGCGCTCAGGGTCTCATTCGGTATTTTTGTTGAGGATAGGTTTTCCCAGCCTTAGTTAGTGGTTGACTGCTTTGCTTATCTGATCTTCAGCTTGAACCCCAATATCTGTCTCTGGGTTTTTATTATTCATGCTAAAATCACCTCTATACTTGCAGCAAAGGGGGAAACACCCCTTTCTTATTCAACTCTTATAATTACATAATTGGCAAAAAATTCATATGATTTCTGATCCCCAAAATGTGGGAGAATTCTCACTGACAGCTGTCATTCAACCCATACTTTTCTGCACCAAAGATCAGCTGTGTGTTCTCCAGACCAGCATGGTGCTAGTTGAGTTACTGGAGGTGGCATCAGATCTCACCAGAATCTCAGTCCTAGGAGACTTCCCCTCCAGTCAGCTAGCTTTAATTAACACACACTCCTGACTGAGGCTATAAATAAGAATTCTCACAACTGTGTCCTTGGCTTTGAATAACTTGCTGAAGCAGCCCAGGAAACATTTTGTTTACATTTGTCAGTTTTTTAGAAAGACTATGACAAACATACAGACCCACAGGGCAGGGGCTTCCAAGTCAGGGAATCTTTTGGGGTTTTATGGATGCTCAGTCTTATAGGAATGATGTACTACATCACTAGCTAGCAAGGACCAGCTTAACCTTAACCTTCTCTCCCAAAAGATGGGAAACAACCTAGGACCTGACATCCATCAATGGATCTTTATCATATGAAAAACAACTTATCAAGTTTCTAAGAATTTTAGATTTATATGCCAGGAAACAAAGAAAAAAACTATATGCTTATGTCATTAAACAACACTGAGACATAGTCTATGTATTATGTATCTAGCTATATGAAATTATCTATGTAACTATCTTCTCTCAATATATATGGATATTCTTTGTGAGTGTTTATACCTTTATCTACTTATATGTATATTACCTATAAACGTGTTCATACTGTTATCTAGCTATATAAATCTATAACTCGAGTATCCTTGTTAGATTACCTTTTGACCTTCCTGATAACCACTGTTGATGAGAATCTTACACAACCAGCCCTCTGGCTCTCCTAACCTCTCCAAGCAGACCATCAGCTTGGCGTCATGTGGCTGCAGGAAGCCCAGCCCCCCATGAGTCCATATATGTTCCTTGCTCTGACTTAATCCCCTCTATCAACTCTACACCTTGACTGTACCCTATAAATCTCACGTCTCTTATGTACAAATTCCTGATAATCATGTGTTTTGAATAATCCTTTCAGATTGCAATTCTTTAAAGGAGAAAAACAACATTAAATTAGAACAAAGCCTCTAAAGTATCAAACGCAAAGAGAACAATTACAATAACCATCCAAAGTGAAAGACTTGAGGCTGGAGAAATGGCTTAGCAGTTAAGAGCATACACTGCTCTTGCAGAGGACCTGAATCTGGGACCCACAGCCAACCTCAGGCACCTCACAACTGCCTGTAACTTTGGTTCTAGGGAATCCAAAGCCATCTTCTGGCCTCCAAAAGGCACCTACACACACACACACACACACACACACACACACACACACACACACACACACACACACACATTAAAAAATTAAATATATTTTATTTAAAAAAGACTCATTCATTGATAACAGACTTTTCAGTAAAAGTAGAAGCCAGGAATAAAAGAAAGAACATCTTTGAATCAATGATTGGGAAATATTTCTCATTGATTCCATTCCCACTAACAATGGATGGTTTGGTGTGTCCTTTGAAGACCTATATATGAAAGGCTTAGTATTATTGGAGGTGGCAGGACCCTAGGAGGAGGAAGTGAGTCAGAAGCAGTTAGGTTGCTTGGCCTTGAAGGAGACACTAAACCCCCCAAACCTATCTTCCAGTCTTATGGCTTCAAGTCCATAAGGAGATAAGCAGTTTCCTTTCACCAGGTTCTCCCTACCACAATACATTGCCTTACCACACACCCAAGGGCAATAATATCATGGGCTAATACCTCTGAGATCACAAACAAAAATAAACCAATTTCCTCAGATATTTTGTCACAGCAATACAAACCTAACCAGTCCTTTTGGTTAGGTCCCCATTTATCCACATCCTTGACATTAACTACACCCTGGTAATTTTTAAATGTGCCATTTTACTGAGTGTGAAGTGGTGTCTCATCGGGAGTTTGAATCTCATTTCCCTAATGATGCACAGTGATGAGCATCCTGTCTTATGCTTGTTGGTCATTCTAATATTTTCTTTGGATAAATTCCCAGTCAAACTATTGTCTATTTTAAACTAGATTATGATATGATTATTGGCTGAAAAGAATTTGTTTCATATTTGTATACACATATCAGATAACTATCTTGCACCTATTTTTACCATGCTATAGGCTTTTTCTTTCCAATTTTTGGGGGAGAAGGGTCTTGGTGTCTAGCATGTGAAACACAAAAGTTTTAACTCTGACAAAGTAAAACATTTATTCTTTAGTTGCTTGTGTGTTTGGTATTGTACCTAAATGAAATGCCTAGCCTAGTGTCAAGAAGACTTTTTTCCTATCTTTTGTCTAAAATATCTTTTGTAGCATAAGCTCTCACATTGGGTCTTTAGTGCACTTAAATTGATTTTTGAGTGTGGTATTAAGTAGGGTTCCTATTTAATTCTTTTGCACATGTATGTCTGGTAGTCTCAACATTTGTTGAAAACACTCCACTTTTCCACAGTAATTTATTTTGGTAGCCTTGTCAAAAGTCCCCTGGACACGGAAGTGAAGTGCAGTTTGTGTACTCTCTTTTTCATTCCATTTACCTTTAGGTTTTTCTTGATGCCAGCACACACCGTCTCAGAGACTGAGCCTAGGAAGCCTTCAGACTCTAATTTTGTTCTTTCTGTAGATTGTTCTCACTTTTCTGGTCTACATGTAATTTTAAGTTTCAGGATGGAATTTCAGTTTCTGTAAAATGTCACATTGGAATTAAGAGGAATCACACTGAATCTGAAGGAATAGCAATGTCTTAGGGATGTTAAACTTTCCAATTAGTGGACATGGGATACCTTTATTTCTTGCAGCCTTTTTAAAGATTTTGTTACACCAAGAAACTGTGTCTTGAAAAGCTAAAAACAAACAAAAAATATCTTTTGTGTTACTTTACAAGGCTTTGTTCAATTTATCCTTATTTTAGTTTCTGAATTCATATATTTTTTCATCTTCATGTTGTTCATTGCTTGTGTATAGAAGTATAATTCATTTCTGCATATTTTTTGTTTTGGGAATCTTGCTTAACTATTTGTTTTAATTTTCTTTTGTGTGTTTAAAAATTTCTAAATGGAAAAAAAATTATATCATGTGCAAATTGAGTCTACATCCTTGCCAAGGTGAAGCTTGTCTTCCTTTCATTCTCCTATCTATTTGTCTGTCTGTATGTATGTCTTTCTTTCTTTCTTTCGAGACTGGGTGTCACACAGTCTAGGTTGGCCTCAAACTCAATATGTATCTGAGAATGGCCTCAAACTCCTGTTCCTTTGTTTTCATCTCCTAACTGCTTGGGTTACAGGCATGCATCACCACTCCTAACCCCTTAGTCCTTTTTCTATTCCTTGTATATTTGGTCTTGCCAGAGCCTCCATTACAGCAATTAAAATGGAAAAATGGGCACTGAAGAGACAGATCAGTGGTTCAGATCAGTTGCTGCTCTTTCGGGGCATATGGTTTCAGTTCCCAGTACCCATGTCACATGGTTTAGAACATCCTGTGACCCTAGTTCCAAGTGATCTGACCATCATCAAATCTACACACACATGAGACAGACAGGCAAATAAACATTGAACTCTCAATCTAAACTCTCAGTGCCAGGCATGGTAAATCTCTTTTGGAAGTGCCAATCTCCTGAAATAATACAGGCTCTGAAATAATTTTGCTCTTAGTGTCCTCTCCAAACTTGAAGGCCAGACCCTATTGCTGAACACACCACTTACTCTAGACACTGGACTTTAATTAATCAAACAAGAACTGATCAGGGAGTGTCCTCCCTGAGGACTAGCTCTCATAGTTCCAAAAAGAGCTATCTATGCAAGCTACCAAGGGAGAAAAGCAACCAATGGTTTTACCCATGAGCCACAACAATGACCAACAAAACAAGATACCCTCAATGATGCAACAGTGAAACTATTATATTGAGGATAGCAAACAACTTTCTCATGGAAATTAAGGCCTACTCAATATGAGAGAATTCATGCCTGGTACTGTAAATGTAGAGAATGAAGTTTATAAGATACACACGCACACACACACACACACACACACACACACACACACACACACACACACACACACCATAGAGGACAACCTAGAAATGCCACATTCCTAAATCAGCATAATTTCTAACTGAATACTAAATGTTCTTATACACACAGTTAAGTAGAGCTCTCATCCCTCACCAAAGAAGTTTCTTTTTGCCACAGTCTGAGAACCATTACATGAAGCCACAACGAGGAACCAAGAGGAATCACACACACACACACACACACACACACACACACACACACACACACACACTCACACACACACCATGAATTTTTGAGGGAGTAGGGAGGATGCAGGCAAGGCTGAAGTGGAGAGAGGGGAGGTTAGAAACGGTGTACTCATGTACAAATTCTCAAAAAATGTAATAAAAAGTGGAAATGGCTACCTTGTTGTTCTTAAGAAGGAAGAAAGCATCTTGGATTTAGCATTAAACATGGCGTTAGTTGTTTTTCATACACAATCTGTGTTAGATAAGAACTCCTCTGTACAGCCTAAATCATCTCAAACACTTTTTTCCAGGTATCTTTTATCTTAATAATATAGTTTTTTATATTGATTTTCACATTGTTTTGTTTGTTGAGACAGGGTTTCCCTATGTAGCCCACACTGGCAATGCATGATGCCTCAGCCTTTAGGTATGAGCTACCAAGCTAGCTTTCCCCAGGATTCCTGAACTCTCCATAGTCACCCTGTGGTTAATGGTTGAGAGCTGAGGCTGAAACTAAGCCTTTCTCTGCTTGTGTTCATCTCACCTTTCTGTTTCCTGATGCCTTTTAGTTGTCCTGTTACCTCTTTCTTGATTCAAAATACTCTTCTCTCACCCTCACCCTGGATTATGTGTTCTTCTTTCTAATTCTAAATTTTCTTGTTCTTAGAGTTGCATAAAGAAATCTATAAGCTTTGGTGATGTTTAGGCCTATTCAAAGATGGCTAATGTGGTCCACTCGTAGGTGCCTCACAAAAGAAATGAAAACACACATGTTCACATAAAAACCTGTATGCAGCCAACCTCGTGATACTTCTTATCCCAGCATCCAAGACGCAGAGGCAGGAGGATCACAAGTTCAAATCTATCCTGGTCTACATAGCAGATTTCAGTCCAGCCAGAAGTACATAGTGAGAATATGTTTCAAAAAGAGAACAACAACAACAAAGATTATGTGCATAGGGCAAGCCTTTAATGCCAGCACTGGAGGTGCAAAGCAGGCGCATCTCTGTCAGTCCAAGGCCATCCTGGTCTACATAGTGAGTTCCAGGCTAGCCAGGGCTACACAGTGGGACTCTGTCTCAAAAAAGAAAACAAAATTGTGCATAAATGCTCATAGATGCTCAGACTCCTGTCAATTACTGCTGACAAGCCACACATAGTCTAGACATTTGTTAGAATGTCATTCGAATAGACTAGGCATAAACTGGAATATCATGAAGAACTGACACATGCTTCAGTGTTCATGAATCATGGAAACCAAGTGAAAGAAGCCAGGTAGAGGCAGTCCAGCACTTGCCCAGTATGGTTTTGATTACCAGCACTGACAAAATGAATGTAAAGTAAGTCACAAAAGACAATACAATTCTGATTAAATGAAACTCCAGAATGGGAAAATCATAATGACAGAAAAAAAACATTAATGCTTGTCTGAATCTGAAGGAGGAGGTAGAAGGGAGTAACTGCTAATAAATATGTAGTTTCTTCTGGTATGGTGAGAACATTCCAGAATTGGATAGTGGTGATGGTTGCAAGCTCTGTGAAGAGCCAAAATGGCATGAAATAAGCCTAAGTATTTCTTAAAGGTTTGCATTGTAGGGTATGTGAGTTTTATGCCAATAAATTTAAATATTGTCCAAAAAAATTAAAAAACAGCTAAAAATCTATATCCTCAAAATCTGACAAGAACTCCATGATGTGAAATGTTGGATAAAATCAACCATGTGATCCCTTGGCATCATAAAAACCTTGACCTCTATTCATGTTTTCTAAACAACCAGTAAATAAAATTTCCTTTGCTTCACATCCTCAAAATCAAATCATCTGTCCCTTTTCTTTCATTATTTTTAAGGCTAGTAAATCACTACAGAGAAGGAAGTCAGTAATAAGCAAATTATGTACATTGTTTATTAATTATGCATTATGTAAATCATTTGCAAACCCTCTTGTAAGACTTCTCTATAGTCTTTCTTTTCCCTTTGTTTCTACTTAGCTAAAAAGGTACCCTCCCTGATTTTGATAGTGAACAATGTGATGTGCTCAAGCGGTACTTAATTAAATGAGGATTTAATAGGACCACTGTTGTGTGGCTTTTTAAATTGCAGGCACACACACACACACACACACACACACACACACACACACACAGAGAGAGCCAAAACCTATGATAATGTGACATTTAAGTTGAAAATTAAAATTCAAAAAATTAGGAAATGCAAAAGTTATAGTTGTCATAGTGATCGTTCTTAAGCTAGAAAGTTCAGCATGCTTGCTGAGGCTTCATTTTTATACAGCCTTTTATATGACATTGTTTCAAATATATCACTGCTACATAGCTCATAATGGTTACTAACATATACACTTAAATGAACATGAAATGGTTCTTTTTCATAATGCAATTTGCAACATTTCAGAAACTCAAATCAGAACTGAAATAATTGCCCTAAGTTCATATAATAATTTTGAATTCTGTCTATAGTGTATTAACTGTCTTCCTTTCTTCTTTTTTCTTTTTTTATTTAGAAACAATCCTATTTTACCCATCAGTCCCCCATTCCCTCTCCCTCCCATCCTCCTATACCCCCATCAACACCTCAACCCACCCCCCACTCACTCCCCAAGGATAGTGAGGCCTTCCATGGGGGAATTATCAAGTCTGTCACATCATTTGGGGGAGGGCCTAGGCCCTCCTCCATGTATCTGGGCTGAGAGAGTATCCCTCCACAGGGAATGGGCTCCCAAAGTCCATTTGTGGACTAGGAATAAATACTGGTTCCACTTTTAGAAGTCCCATAGACTGCCCAGGCCTCCTAACTGACACCCACATTCAGAGAGTTTGGTTCAGTCCAATGCTGATTCCCCAGCTTTACAGCTGGGGTCCCTGTGCTCTCATTAGGTCAGGTCAGCTGTTTCTGTAGGTTTCTCCAGTACTGTCTCGACTCCTTTGTTCCTCCCTCCTCCCTCTCTACAACTGGAAGTATGGCTCAGTGCTTAGCTGTGGGTGTCTGCTTCTGCTTCCATCAGCTACTGGATGAAGGCTCTAGGATGACATATAAGATAGTCATCAATCTCATTATAGGGGATGGGCATCAAAGGTGGCCTCTCCACTACTGCCTGGATTCTTAGTTGGGGTCATGTTTGTGGATCTCTGAACATTTCCCTAGTTCCAGATTTCTCTTTAAACCTATACTGGCTCCCTCTATTAAGGTATCTCTTTTCTTGCTCTCCTCTATTCCTTCCCTGACTCACTCTTTCTGATCCCTCTTATTCTCTTCTTCCCTTTTCTTTTTCCTACCTCCCTCCCCTCTTCCCCCATGCTCCCAATTTTCAAAGGAGTTCTTGTTCCTTTCCCCTTCTTTGGGGGACCATATATTTCTCTCTTAGGGTCCTCCTTGTTTCCTAGTTTCTCTGGTGGTATGTATTGGAGGCTGGTAGTCCTTTGCTCTATGTCTGCTATCTATGTATGAGTGAATACATACCTTGCTTGTCTTTCTGTAACTGGGTTACCTCACTCGGGATGGTTTCTTCCAGTTCCATCCATTTGCCTGTGAATTTCAAGATTTCATTGTTTTTGTTTTTTTCCCCACTCAGTAATACTCTGTTGTGTAAATGTACCACATTTTCTCCATCCATTCTTCAGTTAAAGGGCATTTAGGTTGCTTGCAGGTTCTGGCTATTATAAAAAACGTTGCTATGAACATAATTGAACATATGTCCTTGTATGAATGTGAGTCCTTTGGGTATATGCCCAAGAGTGGAATTACTGGATCTTCAGGTAAACTGATTCCCATTTTCTTATAGAACATAGTTGTTGTCTTGTTAGGGTTTCTTTGTGCTCTGATGAGACGATGAAACACCATGACCAAAAAGAAAGTTTGGGGCAACAGTATATTTGACTTACACTTACATTTCACAATTCTTCATAGAAAGTAGTCAGGACAAGAACTCAAATGGGACAGAAACTTGGAGGTAGGAGCTGATACAGAGACTATGGAGGGGTGCTGCTTACTGATTTGCTCCCCATGGCTTGCCCAGCCTGCTTTCTTACAGAACCCAGTACCAGCACCCCATGGGATGGCACCACCCACAATGGGCTGGACTATCCTCCATCAATCACTAATTAAGAAAATGCCTTACAGCTGGATCTTATGGGGGCATTTTCTCAATTGAGTTTCTCACCTTTTAGATAACTCTAGCTTGTGTCAAACTGACATAAAACTACCCAGCACAGTTGTCCTGGTTGGTTTTTGAGAAGAGGAACTCCAGTAGAGAAAATGCATCCATGAGATTTTCTGGAGTCAAGCTTGTGGGACATTTTCTTAATTAAACTAAACCAATGTTGGAGGGCCCAGTTCATTGTAGGAGGTGCCACCTTTGGACTTGTCCTGGATATTAAAAGAAAGCAGGCTAGGCAAACATAAAAAGCAGCCCAGTAAGCAGTGTTCCTCTGTGGTCTCTGCTTCCGTTCCTGCCCTGACTTCCCTCAATGATGGATTTGTTAACTAGCAGGATAAGATGAAACAAATCCTCTCTTTCCCCAAGAGAAGTCTTAGTGTTTATCACAGCAATAGAAATCTAACTAGAATGATGGTGTTCAGAGCAATTCATTCAAATACCTATGAGATGAACTCATTTAGCATTACCCAAATTTACATAAAAACCCTCCTCCCCAGCAAGTTGCAAACAGAATGTGAGAAACCCAAAATGTTGGATTATGCTCCCAGCTGACTTTTTGTCACAGCCTGTCAGTTAGGTAAGGTAAGAAATTTCCCAGCCTGAAAATTGTAGAACTCTGTGTTTCTTCCAAGTTTCATACTTCCACCTTTAAAAGTAACCCATCACTTCTCCAATCATTATTCCACCATCTCCCTGATGAATACTTTTGAAATCTCATTTATTTTTGTAAGACAAGACAAAATTGAAGCATCCCTCGGGCAGCAAATAGCAGCGGGCACATGATACATTTTTTTCTTTCACTAAAAAGTTGTTTTTCTTAGGGCAAAACTTGATAGGAAAGCTAAGATTTTTATGAGTAACTAGAAGGCAAATTATTATAACTTACACCTTTATAGCTTCAAAACATCACGGCCAAAAAAAGTATACAATCCTAAATATATACTTTTTGATATGTTGTATCAAACAAATTTAAGTGAAATAAATTATTTTTCAATTCCCTTGGTACTTTAAAGCAACATTTCAATTAACTAGCTCTTCTTCTAAGGGGAGTTAGCAGGGTTGAGTGCTTTGACTGGGCTCAAGCCAAATCCTTCTAGTCTACTGTTGACCTTGACTTCTGTTCATTATTATTCTGTTTATCACAGTGTGTTGTTATCCTGCATTTACTTAATTCTGTCTCACTGAGAACTCAGGGTTTAGAACTTGCATTTGCCCTCTATTTCACATATAATTGTATCCTGGTCACAGGATTGTTATGTGTTCCCATATGGATACATAAGAATTGTTATGTATTAATACAATTAGTTCTTATGTATCCACATAAGAAACACAGTGTACTTGTGGGATGAATGGTTGATGAATTATGACTTGCCTCACCTCCTTTTCCCCAGTGTGGATGCTACTGTTGAGTCTACAGTAAGCATTCAAGGAAAGGTCTCTCTCCTCTCTGTTCACTCTGAGTTGAATAGAAACCATCTTTACAATGCGCAAGAAGGAACGCTTCTATTTCATTTTTGGAAACCACAAGTATCGGCAATGTCAGCAGTAAATACTGTGTAAGTATAATATATTTGACACTGAGGCCTGAGATGCTAGGGACTTCAACCAAAATGTTTACGGGAGGACTAGATAAATTGCTTGTGCAGTGCTTTGTAACTTTCAGCTCATACTTTGATCTCAAACCTTTGGCTCCATCAAAGCCATTTTGTTTTTTTCTGGCCTACACGTATTTCTTTTAAAAAACTGTGTGAAGTTTATTATCTAAAAAACTTGCAAATAAATAATGACCCATTCCATGGACTGAAAGAGCATAAGAGGTTCAAAATATCATTGTTCAAAAATCCTTGATCCAAAAGCCACCATTCATACAATGAGGAGTCTTCACATATTCGAATATTATGAGACAAGAACATTCAAAGAGGGCTGGGGATATAGCTGAGTTTGTAGAGTGCCCACCTAGCATGTAAAAAGCCCCAGGTTCAGACACCAGGGATGACTAAACTAGGCATGGTCACATGTGCCTGTAATGCTAGGACTTGGGAAGGTGGAATAGAAATTCAAGAACATCCTCAAATACATAGTGAGTTCAAGGGCAGCTTGGGATTCATGCTACCCTGCTTTTTAAAAAGGAAGGGGATGGGTTGTTGAAGAGATGGTTCCGTGGCAAAAAGAGCACTTGTTACTCTTCCAAAGGACCTAGGTTTGAGTCTTATCACCTACATGGCAGCTCACAACCATTTTTGGGGGGGGGTATTTTAGAGACAGGGTTTCTCTGTGTAGCTTTGGAGTCTATCCTGGTACTCCCTCTGGAGACCAGGTAGGCCTTGAATTCACAGAGATCCACCTGGCTTTGCCTCCTGAGTGCTGGGATTAAAGGCGTGCACCACCAAAGCCCGGCCAGCTCACAACCATTTGTAACTCCAGTGCCAAAGCATCCATTGTCCTCTTCTGGCCTCCACATGTATTGCATGCATGTAGTACACAGACATACATGAAAGCAAAACACACTCAGAGAATATAAATAAATAAATATTTTAAAAGAATATTTTAAGATATGAAAATAACAATTTCTACTACTTTGGTAAGGATTGAAGAGTTGAGATTAAAATTAAGTTCAGTGGAGTTTATTTTTCTTCTTCCCAAAGGTATCTAAACAGAATCACTCTAGGCTTGTATGTGTATACACACACACATACACACACAGAGAGAGACACAATTAGTGATCATCAGATACTTACATTCTTTCATGATTTCAATTTTTCATAAGCTTCAATAATCATATTTATGAAACATCATTACAAAATGTGTCCCATGCTGCCATTGGCTTGGTTAATATCCTTATCCTCCTTTCTTTTACATAAATAAGTTTATTTTCTTGTTTGGGGGTGGTAGCATGGCCAACTAAATCAGCGAAATCCTATGACTCTCATATGGTCACAAGATGTGGCTTTGTGACACAGAAACTCATTTATATGACAATTTGCATTCCAAGGCCTTCCCAAATAACACTGGAAACTAGGGCAAGCATCCCATAGAGAAGCCTTTACACAATACTTCCATGTTTTGGTATTCCTTTTGCCTGAATGAGTATTTGTACATTCAGAAACCGCCATGAGACCATGAGACCAAAAGTCACATAATTGTTCTACCAACTGTGGATGGGGCCACAAAGCTATGCAAAAATTCTGGAACATAAATGAACTCTTGAACCCATTGCACCATTTATGAATGCCATCTTTTTATTGTCCCAGAAAATTACTTGGATATTATTTGAAGAAGCCACTGAACTCATTTGTGCTATGTGCTGCTTAATTCAAATCCACAGTAAAAGCAAAAAATAGATTTCATGCCTTGAATTAGATGAGATTCGATCTGTCTTTACTTGGGTGCTGTGTCTCCCAAAGGCCATGTGTTAAAGGCTTGATCACAGGCCTGTGGTGTACTGGGAAGATGGTAGAATTTTAAGAAGTAGAAGAAAATTAAGTCACTGAATATGTGCCCCTAAGGGAACATCAGGCTCCAGTCCCTTAGTTTCCAGGCTGAGTCAGGTGAGCAGCTATGTTTCATTGTGCACTCCTCTCAGTAATGTTTGGCCTCACCACGTGACCTGAGTGACAAAGCCTCTGGATCTATGAGTCAAAATCTGCTTGTCCTACCTCCAGGTGGCTGTCTTGAGTGCTTTGCCACAATCATGGAAAGTTGTTGGGTACAGTCCCTTAGCCAAGGATATTAAGGGACTTATACAGCAGCCAGACAGTGGCTCCTTGAACTCTGCTTCCAGCATCTTCACCTGATGTGTGTGGTCTCTCTCTGCTCCCCTCTATCACTCTCTTAGCTCATGGCTTAAATTCATCTTTCAAACCCTTCTAAAGTCATCCTTATTTCCTGCTTATAACGCAGAGTAAGACAAAAGGCTGGTGTCCAAAATTGATTGTAGTCTTCGAAGTCTTAAGGTACAGGACATGATTCTAAAAGGAAATTTCTTATAATATTTCTAAGAAAGAAATGAAACTGTTTTAAACAGCATCCTAAACTCATAGGGTGAATCTGTTTCTTACCCCAAGATTGGGAGGAACAGGCTGAAAGTGAGTGAAACCATCTATCTTTTGCAAGGTCTAAACCACTGTTGTTAAGATGATGCTTTTCTAAGATGATACCCAGGAGCTGAGGCATAGCTGTCAATCTTCAGACATCCAGCATTCAGACTTTTTGCCTCCAGCAGAATTTAAAGTCTAGATACATATGTTCTACCTCTTGATATGAATTGTTTTAATTGCTTGTTAAAGTTGAAATTGTCCCACTCTGAAAAGCAACAAGAATATAAATTTCAGTGAACATTCTTCCTTCGAGGAGAGCCCCCGCCAATTACAGCACTCTTAGGAATTTAACTTCAGATACAGCATGGGAGACAATTAAGTCTAGGGAAAATGGGACTGGAAATACACAGGCCACCATTGACCTGAGAGGCCTCCTGGAAGAGTGGTCATTTGTCAGCATTTATGACAGCCTTTACAATGTGTGACTTTGCTATTGGAATGGAAATTTCTGAGCATTAGGATTCTGTTACAGATGATTTTTTGGTTTTTGTTGTTTGTTTGTTTTTTTCAAGAATACCTTAAAGCAATGCTCCCACATGATGTACTGATTAAATTTAAGAAATGCTATATTTTGAAAAAGAAGAAAACTTCATCACTATATAAAGGCTTTAGGGTCTCTTCCGAACAAAAAGAGGTTTGATATTATTTAATATACTTGAATACAACTAGGAGAGCATTAACCAACAGAAAACTTGTGAACATCTTTATCCCACAGTGTGATTGCTTTTCTTTCTTTTTTTTTTTTTTGCATTTAAAATATTTTTACTTTGAGAGATTTAAAAATATTTATTTTAATTAGAAAGAAGCTTATTTTACATGTTAATCCATGGTCCTTTCTCCCTCCCCCCCTCCTCTCCCCCCCCCAACTAATACCCTACCTATCCCATACCCAGGGAGGGTGAGGCCTCCTGTAGGTTTTCTTTGTTTTTATAATCTTTCCCTAACTCCAAAATAAAAGGCTAGCCAAGGAGGAATGTTGAATGAGTTATAATTAACTCTTGATTTTGTTGACTTTTTTTTTTTTTAACCTATTCCCCAACTTCAAATTTGTCTGCTAACTAAAACTTACTTGTAGACTCAAAATCAAAACTCAAAGTGTCACTGTAGTTACTCACAGACATACACGGAAAGGTGATGTTTTATGATCCAGAGGACACAACCTCAACTAAATTTACATCAGAGGACACCCTGCTTTCTTGTTGACTCTCCCCAACTGTAAATAACCATTTTTCTCAGTATATTGGGTACTACAATTTTGCATTTTCTTGTTGGTCATTTAACTGTGGAAAATGTCCCTGAACTATAATGCCAAACATACATCTATTGTTCCCATGGGCAAGAAAATTGTCTATGTCTTATAGAGAAAATGCATTTGGAAATATGTCTCTGTGTGTATGTCTGTCTATACTTGCTGATAGCACTATAACACACCCTGAAGGGACTGTGAATTGCACATGCATGTGCTTAGTATGTCAACAATGTGTAATAGGTAAAGTGCTTTTAAACAGAACATATCAAACAAGACTGTATGTTGACTGGTTGACAAAAATGCTGTGACTGGAAGCTCACAGAAACCAAACCCATATTTCCCCTAAGAATGGCACTTTAAAATTCCCTGACTCCATGGTCATGACAGTATTATGGATAATAACTACCACAAGTAATGGGAATTGCCTGTACTTTACTGAGACTGAACTCAGTTTGTCAAGCACATAGTATATCAATCCTGAAACAAGGTATTTCGTAAGAGTGAGAAAGTTTTGTTCATAAGGTGATTGAAGCTGAAGAGGGCAGGCCTAAGGATTAAATATCCAGCTCTGTAAGATCAGTATTAAAGGACTGTATAGGACAGAGCAACAGGGTGGCCTGAGGTGGGGAGATAGGTGATGCTGGTAGTGAGAGGTGACGTCATTGGTAGTTTAACGACCTCTGCAAATGTATTGGACCTTAACTCTCTTCAGAGCAACCATTTTGAAAATGGCTGATTTAGCATGGTCTGTAGGCAGTGGTATAAGCCCTCTAACACCAAAAGATCACCTCCTTGCAGGCCCACATGAAGGGTCACTGGTTTCAAATTGTTCAAGATAGACAAAAGCAGTCTCTATGATCCTGAAATTTAAAAATTATTATCATAGTGACCATACACTGCAGATGTTGCTCATGGCAAAGCTAACAGGTATGTACCATTGAGGTAGGTGACTCTAAAATCGATGATAAAGCTAGCAAAAGAGGCCACAAGATGGCTCAGCAGGTAATGATGTTTCCCAACAAACCTGGCAACCTGAGTTCGATCCCCAGAACATATGGAAAGGTAGAAGGAGAGAATCATCAGCTCCTCAAAATCATTTGTCCTTCATACATGCACATACATTCACAGATATAGGTACACACAAATGAAAATAATTAATAATAATAACATAAATAAACTAGGGCCTGCAATTGTAGGTAAATGTGCTCCCTTGGCATATATAAGGCAATCCCTAGCACTGAAAAACAAATACGTAAATGCAAGGATATTTGAACGTTTATTATAACTTTTCACTAGGTTTCAGTAGTATGTTGATAGTCAATTTATTAAATTTCTTCAACACACAGAACAAGAAACTATTAAGATTTTCCTAGGTGTTCCTTGGCACATTCTTCAGAGCTTGGTCTTAAAAACCTGACTGGGACAATGTGAGAATGAAGAAACAGCAGGTGAACATACAGAAAAGCTGGGATCAGGTGAGCTGTGCTCACTCCGGTGGAGAGAGCGCACTGTGTGACATGGTATCTCATCACATTTATTACGTCCACCACAAGGAGGCATGTTTAGCTACTTTGGGTGGGAGGTCTCTATGGGAGAGAAATATCAGGCTGAAAACATGGAGAGGCAGGGAGAAGCTGCCATTGAAGCTTTCTGTTATACTGTCAACTTTTGCACTCTACAAGGGAAAGGCTTTGCCACTTCTCTGAGCTTCACTTGGGGAAGGTTTCCCATGGCTCTATGACATGGATGTCCATGACATAGCTATGTCCATGTCAACAGCACACACTCACTGAGGGCTTTATCCTCTTTCCACATTTCTTATGCCTGACATTTTAAAGTTTAAGAATATGGTGTTTTGCTGGGTATGGTGGTACTGTAATCCCCAGTAGTAGAAAAATCTTAAGTAGAAAGACTGCTTTGAGTCCAAGGCTAACTTGGTCTATGTGGGGCCTTGGATACCAGCCTGAACTACAGAACAAGGCAATAGGACTTTTCCTTAAAAGGATGATGAGGAATTAGGAGGAGTCAAAGGAAAGGGGGGAGGAGGAAGAAGAAGAAAAGAAGGAAGAGAAGAAAGGAATAAAACTATAAAGAAAAAAGGAAGAGATGAAACCAAAGCTACAATAACAACACCCACTATGTGCCAACCATGCTATGCATCTTATGACCCACTATGTGCCAGCTGTGCTATTCATCTTATATGAACTTATGAAACAGGAAAACTTGATTGCATTTTACCTGTGGAAAGCACTTCACAGAAAAGTGAAGTGACCCGATCATATTCTCACACGATATTCCTGTATTAGTTCATTGCCTGTTGCTGTGATAAAACTCCATGACCAAGGCAACTCACAGAATAGATTGTTTGGGGCTTATGGTTCCAGAGGGTTGGAGACCATAATGGCAAGTAGAGGGAGCAGACAGCAGGTGGCTGAAGCAGCAGCTGAAAGCACATGTCTTGACTTTTGAACAGGAAGGAGAGAGAGATAACTCAAAAAGGCATAAGTCTTTTGAAACCTCAGAGGCAACCCCCCTGTGACACACATCCTCCAGCAAGACCACACCTCCTAATCCTCCCCAACTGGGACCCGAACATTCAACTGTCCAAGACTCATGAGAGACATCTCATTCAAACCACTACACTTCTTTTAACACAAGCTGAGTCATGTGTGATAAACACCTGTTAGATCATGTTTTATAGACAGTAGCCCACACTAGTAAGTTGTTTATTATCCACTTTCTGACCTACAGGTGGCAACTAGGAATGCAATGGCCTTCCTGCAGACTTTCCAGATCACCTTCTCCATATCCCCCTCCATTACACCATTGGCTAGTTAATTATTTAAGGCAGTGGTTCTCAAGCTTCCTAATGTTGTGACCCTTTAATAGAATTCCTCATGTTGTGGTGACTCCCAACCATAAAATTATTTTCACTGCTACTTCATAACTGTAATTTTGCTACTGTTAGGAATCACAATTTAGGAGTCTGGCATGGTGATGCTCACCTTTAATCACAGTACTACGGAGGCAGAGGCAGAACTCTCTGTGAGTTCGAGGCCAGCCTGGTCTACAGAGCAGGTTCCATGATAGCCAGAGTTGTTACACAGAGAAGTCCTGTCTTGAAAATCCAAAAATAAATAAATAAAATCATAATTTAAATATTTGTGGAGATAGAGGTTTGCCAAAGGGGTTTTCTTTTTTTTTCCAGTCAGCTTCTTTATTAAACCAATCACAGTGACATATATTCACACAGTGTAAAAGAATATACCATATTACATAATTTAAAATCTAGTATAATAACAGTGTAATAGAAAAACATTGGATTGGTTAATATGTGGTCTCAGCCCTGTTCTGATTTAGGCATGAAAATTCAGGGAGCTAAAGTGGTTTCCATTGTGGGTCAAATTTGACATGTGTTACATTTTATGGCTTAAGATATTATTGGATTTCATGAAATATTAATAATATACTTTAAATTAAACTTCTGTAGTTTTCCTTTTAGGTATTTTCTCCACTCAAATAATTTTTTTTTGGTTTTTTTTTTTTATTAGTTCTAGTTAGAGAACAAGCTTATTTCAAGTCCCTTCTCCCTCTCCCTCCCCTCACCCCCAAGCTTCCTCCCCCACCCCCAGCCTACCCACCACCCCATCCACCCACCACTCCCCAGGCAGGGTAGGGCCCTCAACGGGGGCTCTGCAAAGTCCACCAAGTCTTCCTATGCTGGTCCTGGGCCCTTCCCCATGTGTCCAGGGCCAGAGTGTAACCCTTCATATGGGATGGGCTCTCAAAGTCCCTTCTTGCACCAGGGAAAAATACTAATCCACCACCAGAGGCTCCCTGGAGTGCAGAGGCCTCCTTATTGACATCCATGTTCAGGGGTCTGGATCAGTCTTGTACTGGCCTCCCGGACAGCATCTGGGGTCGATGTGCTCTCCCTTGTTCAGGTCACCTGTTCCTGTGGGTTTCTCCAACCTGGTACAGACCCCTTTGTTCTTCATTCCTCCCTCTCTTCAACTAAATTCCCGATTTCGGCTCATTGTATATCTGTGGATGTCTGTCTCTGTTTCCATCAGCCACTGGGTGAGGGCTCTAGGATGGCATAAAGAGAAGTCATCAATCTCATTTTGGGGGGAGGGTTTTTAGGTTATCCTCTCCACCGTTGCCTGGATTGTCAGATCGTGTCATCCTTGTAGGTCTCTGGAGATATCCCTGGTTCCTGATCCCTTCTCGGGCCTACAGTGGCTCCCTCTGATATCGTATCTCTCATGTTTTCGACCCACAGGTTGAGACGGTCATTAACAATTCAAATGTCTTGAATTCTCCAAAGTTCTCAAGACTTCCAGGATGGAATCCAAGCTTTGGAAATAATTTAAACATACTGAGCTTAACTTGAAAACCCTTGTCACCTACTATACCAATCCCCTCCAAAGAAATTATCTTGGACTTCTGGGATCTATATGTCAGCATCACACTGTGATTCATTTCCATCTTGCTGTCTACATTTCGATTGTTGATCCTTCCAGACACCAGGGTGACACTTTATACATTAAGTACCTAATACATGATTTTTTTCTTTCAAAAACTTGTTAGTATATTTCTTTATTTGTGTGTGTGTGTGTGTGTGTGAGAGAGAGAGAGAGAGAGAGAGAGAGAGAGAGAGAGAGAGAGAGAGAGAGAACAACTTGTACAAGTCAGTTTACTTTCCACAAGTAGGACCCTTGCCTTGAACTCATGTCATCAGGCTTGGCAGCAAGTGCCTTTACCTGTTGAGCCATCTCACTCACCCCTGACTATTTCTTAATATAATTCACTATAGGAAGAGGCAAATAACAAGAGCACATAGGAAAATAATAAATACATATTTATATACATATATATATGTATGTATGTATGTATGTATGTATATAGTTTCACAAAATACATGACTTGTGAGAGAAAAGGGCATGTGTACTGGATTTTAAGCAAATTACTTAAATAAAAAGGGAATTAGAATTGTTGGATAGTAAAAAATAAAAAACAAAACAAAAGATCACACACCTTTAATTCCAGAACTTGGGAGGCAGAGACAGGCAGATCTCTGTGAGTTCAAGGCCACCCTGGTCTACAAAGCTCCACAGAGAAATCCTGTCTCAAAACACCAAAAAACAAAAACAAAAAAGAATTGTTGGTTAGTATGCAATACGTGATGGTAAAACTTGCCATCCTGACTGGATCTTTTTTGTATGTATTTTTTTTTTTGAGACATACTCTTGCCATGCTGTCTCAATTATGGCTGGAGCTTGAAATCAAGCTGTCCTCGGTACTCAGACACACTGGACCTATAATCGTGTACCATAGTACCAGGCTAATGTGTTTAACATTTTATGTGTATCCAACAGTCTAGGGTTTAAGATTGAAAAGAACCTAAGAGAGCCTTTGTAGCCTGGGGGATAATATCAAGCTGTTTAATATATACCTATATTTTGAGTTCCAGAAGAGAAGACAGAAAAGGTTATTTGAGGAAATAATGGCTGGTAATTTCTGAAACTGGATGAGAAATAAGTCTAAAAATCCAAGAATCCCAAAGCCCTAGGCAGGAAAAGCAATAGAAAAACAGACTAAAGACTACTCAAATGCCACCAATTAAAATCAATAGTGGAACTTCTATGTCCCACTTTTAGTTGCTGGTCTTTAGTTTCTTTTTAAATCTATAGAACTGGCAAATTAGTCATCTAGTGTGGTATTTTAAAGTATTAAAGATGACATATAGAAATTGAAAAGAAATTCTTAAGAAGACCCATAATAACTCTTAAAAATGAGTTAAGATTCCAATTGGCTTGTTCCAGAGCTCAGCTCTACTATTGAAGGATTTTCATCAAGTTACATGAGTTCTCTGTGCCTCAGTTTCTTGGAAACTGCGATTATCTTATTGTTACTGATTGTGACAGTTCAGTGAATGCTGATTACAAGATATAATACTGTTCTTTAAAATAGAACTCAGGAAATGGGTAGTATTTTCATTCAATAAGAAGTTAGCAAATTAGAGGTTTCTCTACATGACAGAGATGTCCTAGTTAGGGTTACTATTGCTGTGATGAAACACCATGACCAAGACAACTGAAAGGGTTTATTTCAGTTTACATTTGCAGGTGATAATGCATCAGTTAAAAAAATCCAGCCAAGAACTCAAACAGGCCAAAAACCTGGATGCAGGAGCTGATGCAGAGACCACAGAGGAATGATGCTTTCTGCCTTGCTCCCCATGGCTTGCTCATCTTCTTTCTTACTGAACTCTGTATGACCAGCCCAAGGAAGGCACCACCCATAATAGGCTGCCCCCTCATCAATCACTAATTAAGGAGGCATTTTCTCAATTTATGTAGCCTCATTTCAGATAACTCCAGCTTGTGTCAAGTTGACATAAAACTAGCCAGTACAAGAGCCAATGCACACATGAACTCACAGCAACAGTGCTGCCTACTTAAGCCCTGAACAAGATCAAGTCAGTCAGCATTCCAGCATGGATAGGGGATGGTTCCTGATGCTCCAACACAACATGAAAACCATTGACAGCTGATCATTGATCACTGCTCAGGGAAGGAGAGTCAATTTTCTTCAGATGTATGGCTTTTTGAAGACTGTCCATGTTCCAACAGATGGTCCTATGCCCATGTGTATATGGGCATCTTTAATATTGGACTAAGTGGGTAAGAAAGGAAGGCGGGAAAGAGGGAAGGAGGGAGAGAGGGAGGGAGGGAGGGAGGGAGGAGAGAAAGGAAGAATGTGTAACGGACAGACGTTTTCTGTCCCAACCACCAGGTCCCAAATAACCAACTCAGAAACTGAATAATTCTTAAACATGCTCATCTGATAGCTTAGGCTTATTACCAACTAGCTCTCATATTTTAAGTTAGCCCATATTCCTTATTAATACTCTGTCATGTGGTGGTACCTTTATTGGCATGGCACATTCATCTCCTGTTCCCTCTGCATCTGGCTGGTGACTCCACCCATCTTTCTCCCAGCATTCTAAATTTGGCTTTCCTGCCTAACTTTATGCTGTTCAGATATTGGCCAGTCAGCTTGTTTATTAAGCCTATCATATCAACGTATATTCATACACTATACAGAAGGATTATTCCACAGCATTTCTCCCCTTTGTCAAACTAAAAAGAAAAAATTTGACTTTAACATAGTAAGATTATATATAACAAAACAATAAGAATTACAGTTACAATATCCAGTCTATTTGTATTTGACAAAATTAGAGCAAGCATTCTACTATCTATCTTATGTTGGTGGATCTGAAGTTTTATACCTAATTTGCTTTCTATCATAACTAATGAAAACTGTAAGTTTAACTATTTAGTCTTTAACTCCATCAAAAACCCCAGAAGGACGAAATGTTACCCAATGACAGTGACATCAGGCTTCTTGGACAGTCAGCCAAAGTTCTTCTGTAATGTTGGGACAATCAACTCTGGCCTACAGGCCTAGCATATTGGACAGGCTTTCCTGTGCAGCAGGGAATTATGAAGGACTGTTCTACCTTGTCTTGGCAAAGTTTGGCAGTCACCTTTCTTGTGTCTTGCTTGGTCCAGTTTGGACAGTAACTGTCAATAATTGAGGCAAGGGCAGTTTCTTTGCCCACATGGTTAGATTTTCCCATAAGAAGGCAAACTGTATACCAAGTTTTTAAAATATCTATTATCTTCTCTGAAGTAGATTGGTGCTGCCAGGAGCAGATTTGTCTCACTATCATGAAAAGCCTTAGGTTATTAAAAATATTAAATGTCATATTCTGCAGGTCTTTGAAGTGTTTGAAGACAATCTATCCACATATAGCTGTGTATGACCTTAAAAGCATAACTAACATGACTATAAGTTGGACTATTGTAGATGACTATTAATCTGTATTTTAATTATACATTGCATTTTTAATGAGTTGCATAGACATAATACCTTAAACAAGAGTAGAAATATACATGCAGTATTTAAAAATTAACTTTAAATTTGTATCAATAGCCAAAATCCATACCAACATAAAATATTTAAGATTAATAATTTTTTATTAAAGTAGATTCAATAGCATAACCTATTCTCCTGTCACTTCTATATCCCCTCTTTTTCTTTTTAGAATGAGATCCCTGAATTTAATATTCTTTGTTCAGGTCTTTTCCTGATCATTACCAATAACAACTTGAAAACAACCCACCTAAATGATGACAAACATTCATAATTTATTTTGGTGATTGTGGGTGTAGTTTTCTAGGCTACTTCCTGTTGATTGGGGCACTGATAATCTTTGGGGGGACCCTGAGAAAATTTAAGATAATTGTTAAGTCTTGGCTGTAGTATTCTGTGAGGCTGGATCATCCTAGCCAACAGCCATTCTGGATGCTGAATCACCTGGGCCATCATTTTCACTGGTGTCTGGTCCCTTTGCTCCATAACACATAAATGTTTAAAGTTAACATACATATCTGTGTTAGTACAAGTATAGATTGCACATTGTACACAAATCAGCCAAAGATGATTTTTTTGTTATGTGTTTGAACAAGTAAAATATATATAATGTATCTTGTTGTTCTTCTAGGTTTATTTTTATGTGTCTGTAATCAGGATTGCAAGGGATCTTCTTTGATCAAACCTGATTTTCTTCAACCTAGAATGAACCCACAGCCTCTTGTTTTCTGTGGAAATAAAAGCAAAACCTCTCGCCCAAATTAACACATGTTTTGTCCTAAAGTTTGAAGTCAAGACATTATTAAAATATATAGGTTGGATTAATCCAACAACATTTATAATAAAATGTCTTTTAGTAGCTGTTGCTCCTTCCTCATAGTCAAGCAATTCAAAGACAACACAATAACATATAGTAGCCAGACTCTCTGTGGATTTTCCATCTTTGTGTGGCTTATTATAATTTTTATTGTGATATTCATTTTTAAGGACTTTTTCTACCCTTTTTCTTTTCTCTCCCAAGCCTACACATATTCTTAAACACACTGTAACATGTTTAGAGTTTGTTTTTTTCTTAGTTACAAATGCTCATGAATTGGGGGAGGACGTGGGAGGAGGGTCTGAGAGAAAATGGAGGAGGAAGAAAAGGAGTGTATGGTCAAAGTACATTGTATACATGTACAAAATTCTCAAAGAATGAATAAAGTCAATTAAAAATAAATTAACAGTACCATTCTAGCATTGCTGTAATGTCTCTGTTCCATTGTTGTGCCTGCTACAGTCTAATCTATCAATAAATCCAGGATCCTCTGGTAAAGGTTGGCTTTGTTGTGGAGAAGGAAGAAGCAAGCTTTTCTCGGGGAGTGAACTCTCACAAGTAGGCCAAATGCAGTTTCTCCCTGGGTTTCCTGAAGAAAAATCTGCTGTTATAATCAGCTAACTTTTTAATGGAACTATGTTTGCTGGCTAAGTTTATGTCAACTTGACACAGGTTACAATCACCTGAGAGGAGGGAACTTTCATTGAGAAAATGCCTCTGTAAGATTGGACCATAGGTAAGTCTGTAGAGTATTTTCTTAATTTGTGATTGATATGGAGGGCCCAGGTCATACCGGTTCCATGCCCTATAAAAAGGAGGCTGAGCATGCTAGTAATCAGCATCTCTCCATGGCTTCTGCATCTGCTCCTGTCTCCAGGTTTCCGTGCTGAGTTCCTATCCTGACTTCCCTTAGTGACGCATTATGGATGTGGCAGCATGAGCCAAATAAACCCTTTCTTCTTCAACATGGTTTTAGTCATGGGTATTTTATCATAGCAATAATAACCCATTCTAAGACAAAATTGGTACCAGGACAATGGGGTATTGCTACGACAGACATGACTGTGTTTTGAGGAGGATTGTGGAAGAACTTTGGAACACTCAATAGGAAAGCTACTGAGTGTTGAGAGCTCAGTAGGTTGTTCTGTAGAAGTTAGAAGAGTGTTGAAAGCAATTTAGATGATGGAGATTTGGCTTGTGAAGTTTCAGAGGGAAGAAAAGACTCTACCAGGACATTTGAATGAAGAATCTGTAGTGGTTGGATAACTGAAGCAGAAGAATTGGCTGTGATGAACAAGAGACCAGAACCACCACTAACGTTTACTGGGACAATAGATGCTGGTCAGTGGGTACTGAAGAATCAATCAGCTGTGACTAAGTGTCATGGAGGTGAAATCTTCTGGGATGTTTCCTCAAAGTCAGCACTGTGTTCAGAGGTTACCAAGGCTGTGCCTTGTTCTGGCAGCCAAACTTGGTCTTGTGTAAGATTCTCCCAGATGGTACTGGTTTTGAAGGCATAAAGAGTCATGGAGAGCGGCTCAGGCTTTGGCACTGTGTAAGAGGTCATTGGTGAAATTGGCATCTGAATAGCAGTGGAACCCTCAGGATTGAAGGGCCATGAAGAGAGTTCAAGAGAGATTATCAGTGAAATTATAGGCCAGTTGCAGTAGAAGACTGATGCTTTGGAGATGTCAGTACTATCAATGACCACCAAGAATAGCAGCAGCAGTGGAGTGCAGCTGGTCTGAACATAAAAGACAAAGTGTGTGTGCCTCAGATGGCAGAGCCAGACAAGTGACCCATGCCTCTTGAAGGAGCCTGGAAGATGGTGAGTGAATTCCAGATATTGAACATTGAATTATTTACTCTGTTGGAGTGTGGGTTTTGCTCTGTTCAGATTACAACAGTGCTCTGGTTCTTACCTCTTGAAGTAAGAAAGTATTTAACTTATTTTTTTATTTTATCTCAGCCCATTAGTTGAGAAACTTTGAATTTTTAAGAGAATTTGCATTTTTACAGAGATTGAACTTGTGTTTAAATTGGTAAAGACTGTGGGATTGTTAAGTTTGTAGTATGATTTATGTTTGCAATATTTATTTGTCTAAGGTCTTCAAATAAACAAAATAATGTCTTAAAAAGTGTTGTGTGTCAAGTTGAGAAGGGGTTCAATTGTGCTGTGTAATTTTTTGTCATCTTGACACAGGCTAGAGTCATCTGAGAGGAAGGAACCCCAACTGAGAAAATGACTCCATAAGCCTGGGCTGTAGGCAAGCTTCTAGAGAAGTTTCTTAATGAGTAGTAATTGATATGGAAGGTCCCAGCCACCCCTGGGCTGGTGGTCCTGGGTTCTATAAGAAAGCAGGCTGAACAAGCCAGTAAGGAACACCTCTCCAGGGCCTATGTATTATCTCCTGCCTCCAGGTTTCCACCCTGTTTAAGTTCCTATCCCAAAATAGAAACTGTGTCTTAGTAAAAATAAAAATCTTTCCTCAAAACAGACACTTTAGAAGTGTGCAATAATATTACTCCCCTTCTCCTTATAGAAATCAATTTTGTACCTATCTGTTCTCACAAGCTTCAGAATTATAGGACTGGTTTGAGGTCTTAGATCACATGCTTCCACTGAGACAAAATGCTCTCTTGATTTTTTTTTCATTTTAAGAATGATATTCTTCTTTACACGAGGGAAATTACCTACCAATTCACACATAGAGACATCTGCCCATCATTCTGTCACCAAAACCCCAAAAGTCATCTTGCATTGTCTTATTTGGCACTAAAATGAGACCCTATAATCTTAAAAGACCAGAGTCTAATTCAGTATGACCCTGCTCCAGATATCACTTTTAATTCACACCATTTCATGTCATCATGGAGCAAGGGTTTGGATCAATGTCCTGCCTCCCACTGACTCTGCCAACAGCACTGAGAGTCTCACCTCAGAGGAAAGAGTAGATGTAAGTGCATTTGCTGACAACACCTGAATAAAAGAAGATGGCTGGTTTTGCTGGTGAAATAAAAAGTTTGACTTCAAAAAGTCAGTTTGAAACTGACTCTTCCTGAATGCAATACAACTGGCATTTGGAATTGGTCCACCTTCCCTAAAGTATAGGCAAATTGTCTTAGTCAAGCTTTCTTTTTTGTGTGTGGGGGGTGGGGGTGGGTAAACCAGAATCGAGAGCAGATCAAGCTTGTTTGTGGGGGAAATTGGTTAACTGGAAAGTTACCGGATTCTCTCACAGACCCTCGGAGTGACCAAACCTATCAAGCAATTGCATGCCGCACTGGCAAGTCAGCAGAAGTGTAGGCTGCTTTCTCTGTCTCTCATCTCTGTTTTAGTGTGTCTTTGTTCTATCTTTACTGACTAGTTTCCACCATCGCTTTGCTCATGGGAGATCTGCAATGTGGTTTTCTTCGTTACATTCTCTGGGACTTCCACAGGCAGAACTGAACAAGCTACCTCTGAATTCCAGATCCCAGCCACAAGGAGTGAAGCATCTTGGCTGAAGTCGGGGCAGAAATCCTCTGATAACCTGATGGGCACAGTCAACATGTATATCAACAGTTCATAGGAAGTATTTTTGGGACATCAGCATGGATATTTAAGGCCCACTTCTGCAGGGATTAATAGGGAAATTCTCAGAGCAATACATTCAGGAGGTATCCCTGCAAATATTAAAATAATTGACTTTATGTAATAATAGCCATTAAAGGTGATTCCTGACTACAGAATTCAAAGAATTCAACTTTTTACCTCCCCTGAGTCACTGAAGTGAGGAAAAGATCCCACAGTCAACCCTGGCAGCCTGACAGGCATTCGTGGGTCAGCAGGAAACGTGAGAACTGCCAGGTCTGTGGTCTTTAGAAAAACACAGCTCCAGTCTCTGAGTCTCCTGACTCTCCTTTTCAATGGCCAGACAACAGTGTTTTGAGGAAATTCTTCCTGAAGTTAGTGGGAACCTGAGTCCAAACCTAAATATTAGTCAAGATAAAATTTTATCTAGAACTTTGTAACATTTGTTTTTTTAAAGCATTAAAATTTATAGCTAAGCTGCAGTAGATTCTAAGCGTACTACAGCATGTGCTAATTTTTTGAGATAATGCCTTGGGAATATGCAGAAGATCTTATAAAGCCTGAAGGCATTTCCATCTTGATGTACTGACTGGATGGTGAATTAAAACTTTTGCCCTGTTGTTCGAAATGTTGGTGAATATTTCTTGTCTTTTTAACTATCTGTCTCTTCCCCAGATTTTTATGCTTAATTTATTCTCTTTTCTTGTAACTTCCCACCTGTGATGAACTTCTAGTCACTTTTCAAATTCATTTATTTAAAAAGGAGTGAAGGACTAGGAAGACAGCTGATCCAATAAGACACTTACCTTGTAAATGTGAGGACCTGACTCCAGAGCCCTGGAACCCAAATGAGAAATCAGGCATGGCTGTGTGCACTTGCAATCCCAGCAATAGCACTTTGGGAAGTAGAGGCAGGCAGACCCTGAAAGCTCCATGGCCAGCTAGTGTAGCCTACTCGGTCAAGTTCCAGACTATGAGAGACTTTATCTTGAACCAGCTATGAAAGGTGCCTGTAAAAAGGCCCTTGACATTGTCTTCTGGCCTCCACACACGCAAACACATACACACACACACACACACACACACACACACACACACACACACACACACACTCACCTGCACTCACTAATACATAAACATGCACACTTAACCACAGGCACACATATACACACGCACACACGCAAAAGTAAACACACATTTTATAGACATAAATGGAGATTTGTGGGAATACAATTGCATGATGTCTGAGATTTACCCTTAAATATAAATACTTCAGCAAAGAAAAAATGGGATTTATAAAGCTGGCATTTTAAGTTCTAATAGGCATTTGGAAGGGTATGACATTATTCTGTTTACTACTTTTGTGGGTATTGAAACATTTAATAAAATAATATAGTTTAATACTGGGAATATATAAAAGATATGTTCATCCACTCAGCAATTGCTTAATAGAAGAATCATTCCCTGAGGTCCAACTGCACTGTATCAGTGGAACCAAGACCCAAATGTTTTAAGGCAAACACACACACAAACATACACACACATACACACACACACACACACACCGTCTTAGTTATGGTTTCTGTTGCTGTGATGAGACACGAGGACCAAAAGCAAGTTAGGGAGGAAAGGATTGCACTTTGGCTTACATTTCCACATTACATTTCCATTGCTGAAGGAAGTCAGGACAGGAACTCAAACTGGACAGGATCCTGGAGGCAAGAGCTAATGCAAAGGCCATGGATGGGTGCTGTTCACTGGCTTGCTCCTCATGGCTTATTCAGTCTACTTTCTTATAACCAGCAGCTCAGGGATGGCACCACCCACAATGGACTGGACCCTTCCCCATCAATCACTAATTAAGAAAATACCCTACAGCTGGATCTTATGGAGGCATTTTCTCTATTGAGGATTCCTCCTTTCAGATGATTCTAGCTTGTGTCAAGTTGACCTGAAACCACCAGCCAACACACACACACACACACACACACACACACACACACACACACACACACACACACACACACAACACACACACACACACACACACACACACACACACACACACACACAAGTCTCTGTTCTTTGCTGTGGGCCTTCCTTTTCCTTGGAACACTGCCAACTTCCCAACACATGGTTATAGCACACTGTCACACACATCAAAACAGGGCTAGATAAGAGAGAACAAAAAGAGCATCTATCTGAAACAACGTTAGGAAGTAAAAGAAAGAAATCTATTTTAAAATCTCATGATGTTTACATCTATAATTTCAAAATGGGTTCTTTGGCTTCTTGTGAGTTCAAGTTTGAAATTTAAAAATAAATGTACACAAAAAGTTTTAAATACAGAAAAAGAATCATTCCCTAAGTCCCCTCTCCTGTGTCATTAAGAATATTTACTTTTGAAAATTGTCGGGTATGGGAATTCCTTACTTCTTTGGCAGTCCATTAGATCATGGTATAACTGTAAGGTAAGTATTTCACAATGTATTACCATTCAAACCTCTACTGGAAGCAATTGGCATAACAAGTATTACTAATGTTCTTAGAGGTCATAACAAAATGACCACTTTTGCTAAAGTGTTCCTTTAGAAAATGTATTTTATCTTCCACTTAGATGTGAAAGGTGTGGCATCTGCGATTTGTGATTTAAAATTTTAGAGAAAGTAGTCTTAGATGAAAATATTTTTTAAAAACTTGATAATTGATAATTGTAGAAATGTAGTATAAATGACCTGGGGTTTACTGTAGTGTTTTCACAGAGTTGTCTATACTTTAGACCAGGTATGATTACTCATGCCTATAGTCTCAACATTTGGGAAGCTGAAACAAGCATATAACCTCCTTTTAATGCCATCCTGATCCCAAATTTCTCAGATGAGTTTCATTTTAAAAGATATATATATATATATATATATATATATATGTACACACACACACACATGTATATATATATGTGTGTGTGTGTGTGTGTACATATATATAGTGAACAGTACATGAGCTGAGAGTATTTTTGTATATCCTTATTTGGGTTTATTTGAATATTTGAAATAAGCATTGTTGTTTTCCTTTAGTCAGGTTCACACTCCCAGCATCCACACACTTGCTTATGGAGACTTATTTTCCCATCATTCTTGAAGATGCATTGAGAGGCTGGCCTCTTTGCATAAGTAGTGTCTGTCATCTCCCAAATCCCTTCCTATGGCAGATAACAAATGTGCTCCAACGTTTCAGTTATATTCTATATGGAGTCCCAGAGAGATATTCTCAATCAGGAAGTAATGGAGTGATGTCAGTGAACAGTGAAATAAGTACCTCCTCCCATAAAGGTAACACATGACTAGTAAAATGCCCTGTATCCACTTTTCAGAGCTGTGCTCATGACCAATGGATTGCAATGGAGAGTCTGAGCTCAAACTTCTTGTGATTTGCACATAATTGCATAAGTTCATATGTAATGTGTACAGGTACCAACAAAGGCTAGAAAGGGACATCAGCTCCTGAGACCCGGAGTTACAAGCAGTTATAAACTTCTTGACACTAGTGCTGGGAACTAAACACAGGTCCTCTGTAAGAGTGGTAAATGTTCTTTACTGCTGTGTCATCTTTCCACCCCTAGACCTTTGTTTTGATGAAAGTAGCTAGGCTATGCTTTCAGTTGGGAAGTTGAGACCCCTAATAGTTAGGGTTATCATTGAGAGTTTTTTTTTTTTTTTCCTGGTGAGTTCCATCTACTGTTTGTTCTTCCTGTCTCCCTTGTTCACCTTAGGCGTTTGCTGATTTATATCAATGCATAGGTTGATTCTTAACCAGTCATTATTTACTGATTTATCACTATCCATGAGGTTTGCTATGCTCTTATATTGCTGTGCTATGCTCTTCACTATGTTCTCATGTTGTGTCTGCCTTTCTTTCTCCTCTGTATGTAGAATTCCTCTGAGTATATTCTATAATGTTAGCCTGATGCTCATGAAGTTTTAGTTTGTGCTTATGTGGGAAGAACTTTGTTTCTCTATCTCATAAAAGACATCCTCAGTGTATATCATAACCTTACTAGGTAGTTTATGTGCTAATGGAATATGATGCATTTCATTCTCTGCTTTTTAACTTTCAGGATGTCTACAAAAAGGTCCAAGGTTCTGCCGATGACCTTGAAGGCAAGTTGGCTTTTTTCTCCTCTTGCTTTAGTAAGTGGTATTGTGATTTTGACAGTTAAGAGGTCTGGAAAGGTTTTCTTGGGTATGTTGAAAATGTCTCCCATGCTTACATGTCCATATCTTTCCCTAAACTTGGAAAATTTAGATCTATAATCTCATTGAACAGTTTCTAAGGCCTTAGTTTATGGCTCCACTACTTCTAGAACATGCATTTTGAGGGTTTTGTCTTTTCTCTATCCCAGAGTTCTTGGAAGCTTTGATTGGCTTGACCATTATTTTCCTAATTGCTGTTTAGATGTAGCAGGATTCAGCCTTCTCTTCCATCCTTGATGTGTATCCTGGTTAATTTTGCCTACTGGTGATTCTTCCCACTGACTTTAATTTTCTGGCTTTTCAATTTCCAGCATTTTTGTCTCAATTTCCTTGCTGAATCGTTCCTCCACATTGTTGAATTTATCATTCATCTTGGCTAATTTTCTCATCTATGGTGCTGATTTTATCAGCAGAATTGACTGTCTTCCTTCATTTATCTGCTTGTTTGAACCACCTTTAAAGTCCCTGACATTTTTAACACTGGGAGGTTGAATTCTTTTCCTGGCATTTCAATCATTTCATAGCCTTTGGTTTCAGTCATTGAGAAGCTGTGGGTGGGTTGTGGGGTTATATAGTTTTGCCTTTTCATAATTTTGTGTTTCTATATTGTAATTTGTACGTCCACTGAGATAGAAGTATCTTTAAGTTTCCCCCCTCCCACTGTATCTTTTTATATGGGCCTTGTTAGTGGATGGTCTTCCTTGGGCTTAGGACCCTCAGTAATATTTAGAAGGGACAAGCAAACAGCAACAAATAAGAAGAATAATTTGTGAGGAAACCCAGTACTAAAATGAAATAAATACAATTGAAATACTTTGACCATATCTCTAATTGATCTGGGAAACAAAGGAACTGGGATATTGTTAAAAGCTTAAAAATTATTAAAGCTATAGAAAAGTATAGTTAAGAAGTAAAAAAAAGGTGGAAAGAATGGGGAAATAGAAAATAAGAATGATAAGGTAAATATATGGTTTGGAGGTCAAATAAATAGCAGAGAGAATACAATAAACTATGTAAACTATGTGCAAGGAAAGAACACCCATGAAACCTAATTAACAGTTGAAATGAAACAAGCAATTATACAAAAATGAAGATTTACAAAGAATAAAAGATGAAATGAAGTAAAATGAAAATTTAAATGTACAGCATCAGTCAGTATCTTTTTCTTTCTGGGTTGGGTGTTTGTCCCTTGTCACCCCACACACAGTCCAAGATGTCTTCTAGATCAAACTCTGATAGTAAGCAATACCACTGATGTTTACAGTTCAAACATGTTTGTCCAGAATGTCTGGCATGCATTCATTACCTTGGTGGAGCTCAAACAAGTTACCAGCTGGGTTGAATTTTTGTTCAGGTACCAGCAGGGGCCAGCCATTCTTTAAGAGTTACCCAGATCATGGCATGGTATGCCATTCAAGATAATTTCCACCTGGATATTGTCTTCTCCATATTTCAGGTGGCTGTATTGTCCCCACATGGATTTCAGTGTCCTAGGCTTTGAGGTGGCCACATTCCTGCCTGGACCTACTTTGTGTATGGATGATCTCATCTGGTCAGGCTCAGACTACTTTTCACTAGCATCCCATGGTCCTGAGAATGTTTCCAACCATCAAGTTTCCATTTGAGTCAGCTCCCATGTTCCCAGGGACGTGTGGTTCTCCAGTCCTTGTGACACTCCAGATGCAATTGGTGGAGGAAAACTTGGGCCATTTGAAGGCATGCTAGTGCTGAGTTTTCTTCTCTTCCCAGCAGAGGGGAGCTTGATTTAAGAGTTCCCCTCTGGATCTGACACCTCCTTTTCCCAGTGTAATAAGAAGTGATGGCATCACTTTCTGGTTTCTCACCATCTGCATTACAAAGCCTGTTTCTCATAGATGCACATGGTGCTTCTTGCTATGTCCTTACATGAAGGAGCAAGTAGCTGTTATGCTTTGAACGTGAAATGTTTTCCATTAGCTTGCGTGTTTGATCACTGGGTCCCCAGCTAGTGGTGTGTTTTGGGAGGTTGAAGGACCTGGAAGAATTGAAACCTTACTGAGAAGTGGGTCGTGTAAGTAGACATTGAGGCATCAGAGCCTGGCCCCATTTCCTGTCTGTTCTCTTCTTCCAGACTCCAGATGCAATGTGACCAGCCACCTCATACTCCAGCTGCCACACCTTCCTGTCACAATGGACTGTGTCCCCTCAAACTACAAGACACAATGAACCCTTTCCCTTGGGTTGTTACTTGTTAGGGTGTTGTCACAAAAATGAGAGAACTAAAGAATGTAGTAGCTCTCTGTTTTGTAAGAATATTATTTCTGTACATAATACCTCCAGCCCACTGACCTCATCACCACCTAATGTTAGCTCACTGATGATAGATAAGGTTACATGTAAATTTGAGGGACACAAACATCCATACTACAGCACTTACAAAATCACATTCTTCATTTCAATAAATTAATTGCAAAAGATTAAAAATAGCCCACTACAAGCACAGGAATGATAAACTTTCTTCCGCAGTAAGAAAACACAGTAATTCTTCCCAGTCCTGATGGTGCAGCCTAATCATGACAGACAGTTGGAAGTCTGAGATACCAGCATTGCAATCTCAGGAACTGCCTGAGCTACCGAATGAGTTCAAGACCAGCTGGGGCAACTTGTTGGGAACCTGTCTCAAAACAAAAAGTAAAAAGAGGGCTAGGGATACAGCACAGTGGTAGAGCACAGGCTAGCATGTGTGAGACCCTTGGTCCCTTCTGCAGTACAGCAATGAATTGCTGCTGTTGTTACTATCCTAACATAAATTTATAATATAGTAGATGAAATTTTATTACATTTAGAAAGAAGGATGGCATTCCCCACCCCCCCACACACACACAGTAAATGCTTAAAACCCATTTTTCTGTGAGGTGGCTCATCTTTCTGAATCTAAAGCAACTTTGCAGTTCAGGTTGCATGCTTTAATATCTGAATGTTTCCAGCCTGCAAGTATGAATACATTCTGCAAGATAAAAATCCATATAAGCTAGAGAATAAAAGTCTACTTGGAAAGACTGTTTATACAATGATTAAGAAATGTTCCCCATCTTGCAAGGCTTGGGAGAACCACTGCCAACCTAACTTCTAAAGGGATATGTGTGGCTCAGGGTGCCCTGCATGATGATGCAGGCAGACATCCTTCATATTACTGGAGAATTCTCATTCCCATATACTGCAAGCCAGGGAAATAAACACAGCTTTGATCGATGGTTCTAGGAAAAGAATGTGCAATGTGGTGTAAGCACGTTCATTGTTTGTTTTGCCTTTTCCTGAGAGAAATGGCTCCGAGAACGGCACCACAGGCTGAAGACAATACCAAGATCTGATTCTGTTTCCCTCTGGGAACCACAGAGCTCATTAGAATGGGGGGTGTCCTTGCACCTCCTACCTATGCTCATGAAGAGCTAAGGTTTTTGTTTTATTTTGTTTTTTCAGTCTCTCCAATAACCACTTTTACCACTAAAAATTTAACAGATAAGCCTACTTCAGTGAATTGCCCTGTAGCTCACTGAGATCAAAATTGAAAACAACATTACACATTGAATTTCATTGGGCCAAAGCAGAATGACTGATTTCAAACCCATCTAAAGATGTTCTTCCTCTAGTCTTCTGCGTCCTGACAACTGACTCCACATACCATCAAATTGCTTAAGCTAAAACCCCTAATCTTTCTTCTTTCCCACCCCCAACATCTATCCTCTCGTGTCCAACTTCAAAACATCTTTCAAATTTATCCACTTCTCTCCCACACACTGCTACTGTCCTAAGTCCTAACTAATAGCTGTGAGTCTCTCTTATTTCATTGTAGTGCTCTCTGCTGAGAAATTAGATTGATCTCCAAGGACCATGTCATGCTCCCTACATCAACCCCTCTTCCCAAAGTGTTGCATCTTACATAGAATGCTAACCACTTATGAAGCCCTGGTCTATCAGGCCCTCACTTCTCTGCCTGCCTACCTTCTATCATACCCAGTAGACAAAAGCACAGTTTCTATCCCTCTCATATGCCAATATCACTGCACTGCTGCACTAGGACTTTGTGTGTCTGACAAGCTCTTGAGTAATTTCAAGGATATAGATAGATAGATGATAGATAGATAAATAGATAGATAGATAGATAGATTCTATACATATTCTACACACACACACACACACACACACACACACACACATATATATATATATATATATATATATATATATATATTCTAATGTTATCTTTAGTGATGTCTGCTCTTCTTGTGTCTCTCCTATAATTTCAGTTTTAATCATAGTATTTACCTTTACTTCAATTATCGTATTTGTACTTTTACTATTTATGAGATATAATCTACATGGAAAGAAGCTAGTTTTATCACTTGCTTTTTCTTCTCGGTCCCTTGAGAGCAACAGACATGTAGTAGACACTCATAGGTATTGTGCTCAATAGTTGAGTTCTTTTCAGGTCAAAGAGCATATCTGCTTTCCCACAAATATTTATTCTCCAGTGCCTTGGTAGGTTCTAGGCATGATTCTAGAATCAAGAGGCTTGAATGCTAACATTTCCCCTTTGCATCTATACTTTGTACTAGGTGCTGGCCAAGCGATATCTTTGGTGGATTATTATTGCCACTGAATTATCATTCCACCTAGGTAAGAGTACCTCAGAGGAAGTTTAATGTCTTAACTGTTTTTACTTTACCGGGAAGACACAAATAATACTAAAAGCTTACATTTTCAATCAACAGAAGTTAATGAATCACTAATAATATAATATGCTTGACATATTATAACTTTAAAAAATAGATTCAGCATAGGACATACCTAAAATTACAGCCACAAAGTAAGCCCAATGTGCCAACAAAGTGGCTGATGACTGAGAAAATGTCTCCTGCACTAGGTTTCCATAAGAACCAAGATTTTAAAGAACATACTGGAATGCCATATGGTAGCCAAGTATTTAATAGGAACCTGAGTCAGTTATTCTGTTGGGCATGGAGATGCAGAGACAACAAAGACATAAAAACTTAAGGCTTGTACCTCTTAACTTTTCTTTGAAAACTAGCTAGAAGTCATTTTAATATGATTAATGCTAACATTCCACTCAATATTTATAAACATATTCACAAAGTGGTGGTATTCCTTGTTCTGAGGACTATATCCCAAGCTGGACTAGAGTTTAACATGCATTCCATACTGGTCTCAAACTGACAGAATTCCTGCTTCAGCTTCTGCAATTCTGGGACTAGAAGCATGGACTACCCAACCCAGGTATTGTTATTTTTAAATTTCAGGAAGGGGCTGGAGAGGTGACTCAACAGTTAAGGGCACTTGCTACTTTTGCAGAGGACTTGGCTTTAGGTCCCAGCATCCACATGGTGGTTCCCAAACATGCATAACTCTAGTATACCAGGGAATCTGACACCCTCTTCTGGCCTTTACAGGCACCAAGAACACATTGTGCACATCCATACATTCAGGTGAAACACTCATACACATGAAATAAAACCTAAAAAAGAAAATATTCAGGAAGATACAGAGCTTGAGATGAAGTAGCAAGTCTAAACTGGTGAACCTGGCAACTGCAGGAGCCTTGATCAGTACCACAGCAAATGCTCTTGACTCTGTTGTAAGCACCCCAGTTCTACACCCCAACCTCATGGTCTTACCCTTCTTAAAGTTGACCTAGTTGGTATGCCTTCCATCCAGTTTCTTCCTCCACGTAATACTTTTGTTAACATCTCTACTCTGTTTTTTGCCAAGAACCAGAAATAATTAATCCCTCTTAATCTCTCTCTCTCTCTCTCTCTCTCTCTCTCTCTCTCTCTCTCTCTCTCTCTCTGCTTTGTATATAATAACTCTCCTCCCAACTCCACGTTTTATTAACAGTAACTGTCCATGGGCTGTGAAGACTGTCCAAATGGGCTGGTTATTTTGGACTCATTCATTCAACAGAAAAACTAGGACACATTCCTCACACAGATATCTTGGAAAATCCACTCATATAGGAAAACAAAGCAGTTCAGCAGCTACAGCAGGACTCCAAGTCAGGAGAAACAAGTTGCAATATAAATGCAAGACCATTATCTTTTCCAATAATTTAATTTGCCAAAGGGACACTACTCCCAAACAACAAAGAAGAGATAGGGCAGCAGCGCAGCCCACAGCACACTCCACAGCGTGAGCCACTTGGGGGGAGTTTATAATAGCCATTTACAATGTTTTTAACTCTTCTGCTCTCCTCCCCGACCCCTCTCTATTCTTTTAAAGGAGATGTTGCTGTATGTATGCTTGTGTGTGTGTGTGTTCTCCCTTTACATTAGAAGGAAATGACCACACAATTGTAGTTATTACAGATAAGCAAGTCAGTTGGCTGATGATGAATAGCACCACAATGGGCTATAAATATTCCATTTCCATTGAATCACTTGGCACACTTCAATATTGTTTTCTAGACAATGCCTATGTAACTAGAGGACTTAACAAGGTTAAGAATCACATGTTATAAGGAAAACACTGGACTCTCCCTAGTCCTCCAGGAATAGACTCTACTTCCTGCTGGCAGTGGAGGAAGCCATTACTGAATGTGCTTTGCTGACAGGGCATGGCCATGACAAGAACGAATGTCTGAGACCCCTGGGAATGACAAAAAACTTCCCTGGTGAGACTTAGAGGGATTTCAAAGCTTCCCTCTGGTCCAGTGTTGACAGTGTGTGCAAAATCAAGCAACAGTACCTTCCTGAGACAGCCTGAAACTGCTGCTTAGAACCACTAGTTAACCTCCCCTGCTGTACTGGATAAACACACTGAGGTACTAGGTTATTGTGTAGTTGGTGCCACTGTATCAGAGTGCACACAGCCCACATAACCCGAGCTATTCTGTTCCTTTGTCTGGGTATCTGTCTTTTCTTCCTTCCCTTACAGTCCTTCTTAGGTTTATGGGGCTCAAGCCACACTGATCATACTAACTTCCAAACAAGATGTGCTCAGACACACCCTTCTTCCTCCTGTCAGTGTCTAGCTGAGAGTAACCAAAGAGGGCATGAGAATTCACATGGTGTATTTCCTCCCAGTTGTATTGCTGTTTGTTACCCCTGTGTACCAACTCTGTTATTATCATCCTCCTGATTTTTTTTCAAAGCATTTGGCTTGGAGTTCACGAGGAAATACTGGTCTAACTGTTACTGCTATACTGTTGAATTGTTTCCTCTTGTTGCTGTTGCCACCTAAAACCCTGTGATTGCCTGGCTATGAATGCCCATCATCAAGTGTCACCTGCAATGCACTCTGTGCTACCAAACACTGTGTCAAGAGGTCTATGTGTCTTTGATCTGCTTTTTACCTCTGCTGTTTGGGGTTCTGGCTCATAGAGAAAAATATTTACTGTCTGTAAGGGAAAGGCAGTGCATTCCCTACCTTTTGAACAACCAGTTGTTGAGATCCTAGCAGTTTGTCACAACCTCACCCACTGAGAACACTTAGGCAGCTTTGGGTTCTGGGATAGGGTGGTCCATGTGTAACATTAGCCTGTGAACTGAACCAGTGCCCTCCTCGTTGCACACCTGACTTGTCTGGCTAGCCTGTATTGGGCATTCATCCCTCTCCCCAAGGCATTTGACATGCCTGTCTAGCTCTGAAACCACTTACCCATGCCTCAGGAAAGTGGCACAGCATTTAGCACTATGTCACTTCTTTTTCTAACTTATGAGTGTGACAATTGAAATCGGAGATGACTAGAAACTGGCTTGATAGCAGATATGAGACTCGATTTGGAGGAGGGGGTGCTGCAAAGTAGGCTGGAAAAAATAGGAACTCCGTATTTTCTTCACCAAGCCAACTTGGTGATATTAAGAGAAGGCTCCTGGCTGTTTTCTAAAAGGAAATGTGAACAACAAGTGGAAAGTTCATAGTCCATCAAATTGGGAAAGCAAAGTAGTGTTTCAAGGGCAAAGCAGAGCAGAAGCCCAAAGGCTGCTCACTTGACTGTCATAAAAGGGAGACCATAGACAGAAAAAAATATTGTAGAAAATGAGAGCAGCCACCATGTTAGTAAATAGCCAATGGCAAGGGAGAAACCAAAAGACCTCCATGTGCAGCGCCTTCAGAGGTGCTGCCTCAGTTTTCCTCCTGCTGGAGCAAGCTAATCTCAAGTTAATGGGCCTGGAGACCTACTTGCCAGGACAGAGTAGACTGTATTAGTTGGCTTTCTGTTGCTGTGATGAAACACATGAACAAAAGCAACCTGGGGAGGAAATGCTTTATTTCAGTTCACAGCTCATAGAGGGAAGTCAGTGCTGGAACTAAAGGCAGAAATCTGGATGCAGATGCAGAAACTGTGAACAGATAGTCACAGTACCTATGTGTATACATTTATAAAATTGCACTGCCCATGAGAAGGCACGTGGGAATTTCTACACAGTTCTAGAACCTAAGCTAACTGGCCATAGGTTGAAGACTTACACATGTCTTTGGTCACACCTACTGTGAATAGACACATCAGATAGGACTTTTCTCAGTATGAACCCTGTTTTCCTTCATAAAGTTCCATAAAGTTGAAAACTGAAAGTCCTTCAGTAATCAAGCTTCTTCATAAGCAAACCAGGGATGGAAAGACAAACAGCTTCTGCAGAAAGGGTGATTTGGGCACTTGGGTCTACTCTCCAGGCCTCTCATATTCCCAGATACCCACAGAAATCTGAGAAATATTGCCTGCAGCTTAGAATTCTCTTCATACCTGTCCTAGTGATGTAGGGTGAAGGAGAAAGATGGTAGTTAATACCTAGATAGGCTTATCGTATCTGTGTCATCTTGTAGCAGAAATCTGAATACATCTGTAGAAAAGGAAAGCTTCTGGGAATTTCAGAAAAGGAAAAATAAAGAAGATGGATGTATTGAAGAGCTATAAAGAAAGGAAGCTCCTCAGATTGGAGCAGTTGAGACACCAGGAAAGCCTTCTTCAAGCTAAAATTGATGGAATAACCAATATGGCTAAGGGGCTTGGGAGGATAATTCGACAACCTAAGGAGAGTTTGGGATGGATTAAAGAAACACAATTTAAAAGCTGAGGAACAAAAAATCAACATAGGTTCTTCTAGACCTTGCCCCTCAGTCCACTGCAAAATGTGACAAGTAGGTAAAACATAAATAAGACTGGTTTTAAGATATTGACTCTTATAGACGAGCTTGCTATACTATTGTAAATATTTGATTTATTTTTAATAATAAAAATGTGCTCAAGAATGGAAATAGATTACCATGCATTACATCAATTGGCAGGAAAATGTTGGTTTTCTGTCAGCACAGAGGCTGCGCTTTAATCTGCTGCTGTTTCAGCCAGCAACTGTGGCTCCACAGTTACTGGCCTGATTCTCTGGCAGTGGCCCGGACACTCAGGCAACTGTCTGGCAGGAATTCTGTTCCCACATGCACCGGCGATGTCGCTGCCACCAAATAATAGCTCTTAATTAAATCTCTATTGTTCTACTTTTCAATAAGACTCGAGAGTCAAAAGCTGGGGTGAAAACCTACTAGAAAGAGAGGTTGAGTAGCAACAAGCTGATCTTCTCCCTTTGCCAATGTCTCTGAAAGGGAACATCCTTCCACTCTGCCAAACAAAAAAGTTAAAAAACAAAACAACAACAACAAAAACATGCCACATAAGGTCCCTCCCTACTACCTCCTGTGCATCTCTGTATAGTCTAACAGGCTTCCCCTGACTCTCTATGTTTACTATCTGTCAGCTAGTTGCTACCTCAACCTCCTGACCCAAGGTCGATTTTATTTAATTAAGGCAAACACAAACCCAGGTTCACAGTGTGATTGAATATCTTGCAGCAGGAAAACACTTACTAAATATGTTAGTGTCAAAAATTCTCACTTGGCAAGGCTGTGAGTACATGTTCACCATTCCAATGAAGAAGCTGATGAGAAGTATGGTTGCTGAATGAGCTCATTCTCTACCTTGCATGTTTGTCTTTGACTAGATGAAAGCCAAATACTTTAGCTTCTGTCATAACATTTGCTTGTTGCCACTTCATTCATTCTATGGTTTCCCCCTGCAAAGCCTATTTCTCAAGCTTCTTGGCCATCTAGTTTTGAACAGACTATATTCACTAAAGGGACTGGGAAGAAGGAAGCACTTAGGGTACCCCCTTTACTTACTCTGAGGCTGACAGCAGCCACTCTTCTCTCTGGTTCCAGTTCCTCAAAGACTAGTATCCTCAATGGCTCCGCTCCCATCTAATAGTTAGAAACTTGCAACCATTCACTGCTAGAACCACCCTTGTAAAGATATAGGAACGAGCTTGACTTCAACAGCTGAAATCCTCAATGATTCATTCACATACTCATTGAGCTTCCAAAATTCTCTTCTGAAGTGTCTTTCATTCATTGTTCTATCAAACAATTGTGATAAAATAGATAAACGTGTTTCTTTGTTTAGGTGGGGTCTGGTTAGCTTGTTGCTAAGTGAGAAATGGGCCAGAATTTATTCTATTTCTACTTTTTCTCTTTCTAAATCTAAGTTTTAAAAAACTACACTCATACAAATAAGTGTAGACGAACATGATTGTTTTTCTTGTAAAAAAGCATCCCTCCTTTGAACTCCTTGTGATTGTATTCAAGGGATACAATGCACCACAGTCAATAGGGTTTTCTTAGAATTATTTTTATTTTTAATTATGTGTCTCTGTATGTATGCCATGTGCATACAGGTCACCATGGAAACAGAAAAAAAAAATGTTGGCTCCCCTGAAGTTATAGTTAAAAAAGGTTGTGAGCCACCCATTGTGGGTTCTAGAAACAGAGCACAGGCTTTGGAAGAGCAGCAAGTACTCTTAACAGATGAGCCATCTTTATATCCCACAAAAGTTTTTTTCAAAATAATACATCACTGATAATTACATTGGATCCTTACTTGATCTTGTATAGCATTAAAAATCTGAATTAGAAGAAAATACTTATAGCCAAGGCATTTGGTTCATTAACTTTGCATAGACTTTTTTAAAAAACATATTTGTTTTTATGTGTATGGATGTTTTATCTACATGTATATCTGTGTACCATGTGTGTGAGATACCCAAAGAGGCCAGAAGACAGTGTCAGATCTCCTGCAACTAGAACTACAAATTGCTTATGTATAGCCACTGAGAATGGAACCCATGGTCTGTGCTCATAACCACAGAGCCATCTCTCCAGCCCCTGCTTTCTATAATTCTATTTGAGGAAAGATAAACTTTATACACACACTTTGCAAATTCTTATTGTGTACACCATTACTCTTCAATTTATAAGACTCTTATTTAACTTGAGAAGGAAATGAGAAAATTTTTAAATGTTAAATATAGCAATGTTTGTTAAGACAGATCTCACTATATAGCCCTGTTTTCCATAGAATGTAAATCAGGCTAGCCTCAATATGTAGATCAGAACAGCCTCTTACTTAAAGTAGTTCTCCTGTCTCACAAGCACCGAGGCTGCAGATATGAGCAACAAATCCAGCACACTTTTGTTTTGATGGTGACATGGTTTTCAAAAATACTCTTATTTAATCACAAGTTTTAGATAGACCTTCACTATCTGGAAATGCTGTACTTGAAAGATTCAGCCTATTCACCTAACGTGGATCAAGTCTCACTTCCCAGCAGTCACAAATTCTCGGAAGAAATCTGATTCTATTTTACTGCAAAAATTTATTGTGTTCTTAATAAAGTATTTTTTAAATAGAAAAAAACTGATAGACAGCATTTTTTAAGATACACTACTAAAATTATCTGGGATTAAATCAATATGGAGCTAATCAAAATAAACTCTATAATATTGTTAAGATAAGAGATCGGGATAAATATTGCCAATTTTCTACCTAATGAAAATATAATGTTTTGCTCCAATTGAGTTATTTATGAAGCAAGAAGCATGGTGTTTGGTAAATGTATTCTGGTGCTTCACTTTAGGAAGTAACTAAATAAGAATCAAATTTTTAAAAGTTGAAGTAAATTCACTTATTCAGTACATATTGCCATCAAACTATACTTGTATACTTTATGAAAAAGTATATACTATTGAAAATTAATCAGATGATTTGCCAACTAGCATGTTTTCTTATGAATGGGAAAAAGAAACATTTCTAGGATGAAATAAAATACAGATTTACTGTGCTTGAAATAAACATTTCAAAACATATTTTGGTAAAATGGTTATTTCTATAAAGTAACATTTCTCAGATCCCAAAGAAACCATGTAAGTTTTACTCAATTGATCTTGAAATTTTTGAAGTAGCCCAGTTATATTTTTTTAATAAATAACAGCAGCATATACTGCCCTGGATTTTGGAAAGTGCTCTGTGTTCTCAGTAGTATTTGCAGTAAGGATAATTATGGAACTTTGCTGCAATGAACTTGAATTTTGGTGTTCTGAAGGGTACTTCAATGTCCAATATTTTTTACTGTTTTGCTTTGTTCTTAAGGGACCTTCCCTCAGATAAACAGATGGGGAACTGAGGAAATTGATCACCTATTCTGATAACTGTATAAATTCTCAATATGCCCAAGATGATGAAAATATAGAATTTTGAAGAACATGCTTCACTTTGAAAAGATTATTTTAACTTTGAGATTATAATATAACTACATCATTTTCCTTTCCCCTTTCTTCCACTAAGCCCTCCCATATGCCCCTCATTGCTCTCTTTAGAATTCATGGCCTCCTTCTCAATAGTTATTGTTACATACGTGTGTGTATATATACATCCATATTTATATTCCCAAATACATAGATACACACTTCTCAGTCTGTTAAGGGATAATCATTGTTTTGTTTGTTTGTTTGTTTGTTTGTTTGTTTGTTTGTTGGCTTTTTCGAGACAGGGTTTCTCTGTATTGTTTTGGAGGCTGTTGTGGAACTCACTCTGTAGACCAGGCTGGCCTTGAACTCACAGAGATCCACCTGCCTCTGCCTCCCAAGTGCTGGGACTAAAGGCATGCACCCACCAATGCCCGGCAGGGATAATCATTTTTATTGGATAACCAATTGGTGTGCCCTTCTCTAGGAAACACTTCTCCCACTCTCAGCATTCCTTATTTGCCAGTAGTTCTCTGTGTAGAGTTGAGGCCTCATGGTTTTCTCCCATCCATTCTCGCATGTCTCCTGTTGTGGTCTTTGTTCAGCTCATGTTTAGGCAGTCATGTTGCTGAGACTTTATGGGTGTAGTTTCTGACATTACTGTGCAACACAGTCTCACAGCAAATTCCCTGATCCTCTGGCTCTTACAACGTTTCTTCCCTTCTGGAATCATTTTTGAGCCTTAGATGCAGGAGTTGTTTTGTACATGTAGCCTTTGGGAGTACTTTGCATTTTGATTGAGCAGCACTTTCTCTAATGGTCTTATCTGTTGCAAAGACAAGTATTCTTGATGAGAGTTGGGAACTACAGTTATCTTTGGATATAAGAAGAACTACTTAGAATGTAGTTAGGGATTATGCTGATTTAGTAAAATGGCAGTTGTATGCTCTTCTTTGAGATCCATGACTTCACTAACCCTGAGTAACTGGCTAGGTTTCCAGTGCCAGATATGATTTCCCTCTTGTCAAAAAGGTCTTAACGCCAAGTACAGGCCTATTGCTTACCACCAAAGTATGCAAACCACTGCTTCACATTAGAGTTAACTTGTGTCATGCTGGTCATCGGTGTCCTTCATTGGCATCATAATTAGGTAGGACCACTGGTTGCTTCCCTCCTTTGGAAGCTAGCATGGCATCTTCTGGTATTAGTCCTCAAGGAGAAGGGTTTTAGGTCAGATCCAGATAAGTTCCCCTGGGTCCTATGTCCAAAGAGCATAGTGTCTTCAGCAATAGGAACTTACCTTCCAACACATGGGAACAAGGAAGGACAATGGCAAAATAGTCTATAATTTTGGGGGAACTCTCTTGGATAAACCTGACCAACAACTCACGAGAAACTTCTCAACCTAGTGTTGGGGTTTTGTTAGGTGGTCTATGGCTCTTAATGGAGCATGGAAAGAAACTTTCATTTCAACCATATATGTATATTTATACACAGAATTACATCAATTGTAGGTTTTCTTCTTTTTTAATTAGATCACTAATAATATGATTCTTTATGACTTTTCAGATATTCTTACTGAAAGTTGACCCTCCTCTCCTTTTGTATTTATCTTCCTCCCTCCTAATTAGAGCCCCACTCCATTTACCCACACTCCACTTTTAAACACACTGTGTATAAAATAGGAAATCTTAACAGGTATTAGAGTTTGAATATGAAATTTCCCCATAGCCTATGTGTTTGAATATTTGGCTCTGTTGACAGTGGTTAGGGAACCTTGAAACATGGTACTTGGCTGGCAGAGGTGGATCATTGGAAGAAGAATCCTGAGAATTATAGCCCAACTCTATGTCTGGTCTCATTCTCTGCTTCTTGGTCCAGTGTCCATGGCAGGAACTCTGCTACATACCTCTACCATTACCCAGTGAGCTGCTCCTGTAGGAATGCCCACCCCATGATAGACTGAAACTGTGAACCAAAATAGATCTGTCCTCCAGTCCTAGTATCATTCTGATGCTGTGATTAAAAACACTGACCCACTGGGCATTGGTGGCACACACCTTTAATCCCAGCAGCCAGGAGGCAGAGGCAGGTGGATCTCTGTGAATTCAAGGCCAGCCTGGTCTCCAGAGTGAATGCCAGGATAGGCTACAAAGCTACACAGAGAAACCCTGTCTTGAAAAACAAAAACAAAAGTAAAACCACTGACCCAAAGTAACTTAGGGGATAGATGAGTTTTTTCAGCAGAAAGGTTTCATTAAAGGAAGTAGGGAAGAAACTCAAGCAAGGATCCAAAGTAAAATATATAAAGGAATGCTGCCTATTACCTCACTCACTGACCCATGTTTAGCTGGTTTTCTTATACTGTCCAGGAACATGGGCTCATGGAATGGTGCCATTCTCAGTATGCTGGACCTTTCTACGTCAGTTAATAATCAAGATAATACCTCAGACATGCCCACCTGCCAATCTGATATGGGTAGTCCCTCTATTGAGAACACCTTGTAAGGTAACTTCAGGCTGTGCCACATTGATAATTAAAGCTAAGACACCTCTCCTAAGTTGCTTCTGTCAGATATTTTGCCACAGAAATAAGAAAAGTCACTAAGATACCAGGCTATAGTCATCTGATTAAACAATAACACAGGCTCCTCTTTCAGAGGGCACTCTTGACATTTATAGTCCAGAAAACACTTTTACATGGATGAGAAGAAATACTAATGTGTTTTCAGATGAAAGTGTGAGCTCAAACTCTACCTCAGCTACTGGATTTTTATGATAGAAAATTGTAGACATTGGAGACCTAAAACTGAATAATTAAACCATGCATAAACCTAGAAAAATCAATATGGTCCAAGTTGAAGGCCTGCAGAGTCTGGGTCCAGCAAATGGCCCTGTATGTAGCTATTGCTATTTGTATGGGTAGAGCATATGTCTGTCCTCATCAAGCTTGGCCAAGTTGTCCTCTCTTGGCATGGTGGTTCATGCCCATAATCTCAGCACCTGGGAGGCTGAAGTAAGAGGTTTGCTGTGAATATGAGACCAATATGGGGTATAAAATAAGACCCTCAACAAAACAAAATAAAGGAAAAAGGTAGGGATGGAGGTTGGAAAGAAGCTGGTTTCAGGCATAGCTTGCATGCTTGAGCTTAGAAACAACAGGGAGTAGTTCTAGCTTCCATACTGTTTCTAGTTTTTGTCTTTAAAGACTGCTGTGATCCAGTAGACTGCTTTAAATGCCTTGGTCACAGCCACTTCCTGACTTGGGTGTGAGCTGAAAAATTGCCCATTGTAAGGTGCCAGGGAACTTCCTTTGCAATACAATTAATGACCCCTTCAAGAGGTCATTAACCACATAATAGTCATTATTCTGAGAGTACACTGAGAAAAGAATATCTTTCAGATGTTAGCCTAAGTCACTTCAATGATTTTTGCAATTTTACTCTAATTTTCAATCCATCAAAATTTTATTAATGACTGAAGTAATCCAATATATAAAATGTTCCTTTTAAATGGAAGTTTTAACATCACTTCTGTTTATTCATTCAATCATCAAATAGTAACTTAATAATTGTGAGTCATGCTCTCATGATGTCAAAACAAAAATGAGTTAAAAGATGGTGAACAGATGAGTGGTTGCCAGGGCTGGCAGGGCAAAGGTGTCAGTGACACAGGGTATAACACAAGGCATTAGTGGTAAGAGAACAGTTCTGAGTTCAAAGGCAAATGCAAAACGTGTTGGCAAACTCTTTCTGCAAAGGGTAAAAAGTCACTATTTTAATAATGCTACACTTGGAGAAACAACCATTAGCAAAGGAGGGGTTGTCTTTGAGTTGGTTCACTCTGAAATACCTGAAAGACTAACAGCTATAGACAGAACCTCGACATTTCAAATGCTTTATCTAGAATGAAATTGAGGGCCCTGGTGACAAAGAAAAGAGGTAAAGAAGTCTGTAAGGAGCATAGAGGAGGAGGTTAAGAAAGAGTACAGAAAGTGATATGGCTCCTCCATCTTGGACCAACAGATAAGAAAAATACGAATTCTATTGAGGCTGGGTTATGTTAAATATTTGTATTAATTGCCCATGGGGAAAATCTGGACTACTGATTGCTTTTGCAAATGAGGTTTTATTGGCATGAAGCCACCTCTATTCATTTCTGCATTAGCACCACAAGAGCTGAGTTAAGGAATTGTAACTGAGATCATCTGGTCATAAGACCTGACATACAGTTGTCTGCCCCCTGTCCTTTTCTAAAGCATTCTGCTGTTTGTAGTAGTATACACTTAAAATCCCAGAACTTGGAAGGCTAAGGTAGGAGGATTTCCATGAGCTCTGGGTCAGTGTGGCCTAGATAACAACACCTCATCTCAAACAAGAAATGTTTTCTGATTCCTGTTTTGTATCCCCAGCGTGCACACTCAATGTAGCTAGAAGAAGCAACCCAAGGTTGATTTTCAGCCACTATTTGGGGTGGCTAAAAACATTTTCTGGGCCCTCACACATCTGGGGAGCTATTTTCAAATAAGAGCAGAGAAATTCAAAGAGTTGTTTACCTAAGGTTATGCAAGAAAAAGGCATTCTAATTTCTTGGTCAATTAGTTTTCACATCCCCTTTGTTTCTTCACGGATCATATAGAGCATTTTATTTCATCCTGCTTTTCCTTAAGGTAGGGGACAGTCTAAGTGATTTATATGTACAAACTTGACTATAGGTTTCTGATGCTCACCATTCACCCATGTAAAAACTCCAGTCTTTCAACAGCTCATCTAGAAAACTCTTATTCATCTAGTAGATTCAAAACCAAATTCCATCTTGAAGATGCTGATTTGGTTATGATCTTTCTAATCTGTTTTCTATTTTCTTTAGAATAAAATTGACTTTGGGGTTTGAGGCAAGGACTGTCCTTGAAATCAGTATTAGCTGAGAATGAACTTGAACCACTGAACCTCTTGCCTCCACCTCAGGAGTGGTGGGATTTCATGTGTGTACTACTCACCATACCCGATTTATGTGGGGCTGGGATTGTGAAGCTTGGTAGCATGGTATCAGCTGAACTACATCCACAGTCCAATACACAGTTTTTAGGCAAGCATGAAGCAAGGTAGCTTCAGCTACATAGTGAATTCCAGATCAGGCTGGGCTGCATAAGATTCTGCCTCAAAAATAGCCAAAACATTAATATAAGGAAATTGATAGTTGTTGCTTATACCTGCTCTGGCTAAAATAATTTTTCCTTATTTTTTATTAGTTCAAATTAGGAAAAAGCTTGCTTCACATGTCAATCCCTTCTCCCTCTCCCTCCCCTCCCCCCACTCTCCCCCTCAACCCCCTACCTGCCCCCCACCACATCACCCCTCCACTCCCCTTGATGGTGGCTACCCAAAGTCCACCACGTCATCCTGTGTCGGACCTAGGCCCTGCCCCATGTGTCCAAGTCAAGAGTACATCCCTTCACATGGCATGGGTTCTCAAAGTCCCTTCTTACCACCAGGGAAAAATACTAATCCACTACCAGGGGCCCCCTAGACTGCAGAGGCCTCCTCATTGACATCCATGTTCAGGGGTCTGCATCAGTCCTGTTCTGGCCTCCCAGACAGCAGTCTGAGGTCAATGTGCTCCCCCTTGTTCAGGTCAGCTGTTTCTGTGGGTTTCACCAGCCTGGTACCAACCCCTTTGATCTTCATTCCTCCCTCTCTGCAACTGGGTTCAAGAGTTCAGTTCAGTGTATATCTGTGGGTGTCTGCCTCTGTTTCCATCAGCCACTGGATGAAGGCTCTAGGATGGCATAAAAAGTAGTCATCAGTCTCATTATAGAGGAAGGACATTTAGGTTCTCCTCTCCACCATTGCCTAGATTGTCAGTTCGTGTCATCCTTGTAGATCTCTAGAAATCTCCCTAGTGCCAGATCTCTCCTTGGACCTATAATGGCTCCCTCTGATATGGTATCTGTCATCTTGCTCTCCTCTATTCTTCCCCCAACTCAACATTTCTGCTCCTCCATTTCCTCCTCTCCCCTCCTCTTCTCCTCCTCTCATTCTGGCAGCTCCCTCTCCCCTACCCTCATGCTCCCAATTAGCTCAGGAGTTCCTGTCCCTTCCCATTCTCTGGGGTCTATGCATTTTCCCCTTTGAGTCTTTCTTGTTTTCTAGTTTCTTTGGTGAAGAGGATTGTATACTGGTAATCCTTTGCTCTATGTCTAAAATTAATATATGAGTGAGTACATACCATGTTTGTCTTTTTGTGACTAGGTTACCTCACACAGGATGGTTTCTTCTAGTTTCATTCATTTGTCTGGCTGAAATAATTTTATAAATGAACCTGAAATGCAAAATTTAGTAGTTCTCCTGTATTTATGTTTTGTTTTGTTTTTTGCAAATACATACATTAGAAGTGTAAGAGAAGGCCCTAAGTAGGATAGCTATCTACATAGCATTTCTCAAACTGGCATTCCATAGGAAATATTCAGAGGAATGCTATATACATATTTCTCTTTTCATTCCTCACTAAATAACTTTGGGACACACTAACCAAAATCTGCAGATTGTCTTTCTGCTGAACATTCCCAAAACACCACATTTCTTTTTTATTTCTATTTTTTATTTAAATTAGAAACAAGATTATTTTACATGTCAATCCCAGTTCCCTCTCCCTCTGCTCCCCACCTCCCCTCCCCCAAATAGCAACCTACCTATGCCATACACTTTCTGCTCCCCAGGGAGGGTAAGGCCTTCCATAGGGGGTCTTCTGAGTCTGTCATATCCATTGGGATACAACCTAGGCCCACTCCCGTGTGTCTTGGCTCAGGAAGTAGCCCTCTATGTGGAACAGACTTTTAAAGTCCATTCCTATGCTAAGGATAAGTACTGATCAACTACAAGAGGCCCTATAGATTTCCCAGGTCTCCTCACTGACACCCACATTCATGGGGTCTGGATCAGTCCCATGCTGGTTTCCCAGCTATCAGTCTGGGGACCATCAGCTCCCACTTGTTCAGGTCAGCTATTTCTGTGGATTTCATCAGCCTGGTCTTGACCTCTTTGCTCATCACTCCTCCTTCTCTGCAACTGGATTTCAGTTCAGTTCAAGGTTTAGCTGTGGGTGTCTGCTTCTACTTCCACCAGCTGCTGGATGAAGGCTCTAGCCTGGCATATAAGTTAGTCATCAATGTCATTATCAGGGGAGGGCATTTAAGGCAGACTCTCCTCTGTTGCTTAGATTAGTTGGTATCATCCTTGTAGAACTCCAGACATTTCCCTAGTGCCTGATTTCTCTTTAAATCTATACTGGCTCCCTCTATTATGGTATCTCTTATCTTGCTCTTCTCTATTCTTCCCCCAACTGAACTTTCCTGCTCCCTCATGTCCTCCTCACCCCTCCTCTTTCCCCTTCTCATTCTCCTAGCTCCTTCTCCCTTTCCCCCATGCTCCCAATTTGCTCAGGAGTTCTTGTCCCTTTCCCCTTCTCCAGGGGACCATGTATGTCTCTCTTAGGGTCATCCTTGTTTACTAGCATCTCTGGCGGTGTGGATTGTAGGCTGGTAATCCTTTATGTCTAAAATCCATATATGAGTGAGTACATATCATGTTTGTCTTTTTGTGATTGGGTTATCTCGCTCAGAATGGTTTCTTCTAGTTCCATCCATTTGCCTGTGAATTTCAAGACTCAATTGTTTGGTTTTTTTTTCCTGCTGAGTAGTACTCCATTGTGTAAATGTACCACATTTTCTCTATCCATTCTTCAGTTGAGGGCATCTATGTTGCTTCCAAGTTCTGGCTATTACAAATAGTGCTGCTATGAACATCGTTGAACAGATGCCCTTGTTGTATGAATGTGCTTCTTTTGGGTATATGCTTAAGAGTGGAATTGCTGGGTCTTGTGGTAGACTCATTCCCATTTTCCTGAGGAATGGCCATACTGATTTCCAAACTAGCTGTACCAGTTGGCACTCCCACCAGCAGTGGAGAAGTGTTCCCCTTTCTCCACATCCTCTCCAGCATAAACTGTCATTGGTGTTTTTGATTTTACCCATTCTGACAGGAGTAAGATGGTGTCTCAGAGGTGTTTTGATTTGCGTTTCCCTGAAGGCTAAGGATGTTGAACACTTTCATATGTGTATTTCATCCATTTTAGATTCCTCTATTGAGAATTGTCTATTTAGTTCTGTACCCCACTTTTTAATTGTATTATTTGATGTTTTGCAAACTAGTTTCTTGAGTTCTCTGTAAATTTTGGGGATCAGCCTTCTGTTGGATGTGGCCTTGGTGAATATCTTTTCCCAATCTGTGGGCTGCCGTTTTGGTCTTGCTGGATGTATCCTTTGCCTTACAGAAGAAGCTTCTCAGTTTCAGGAGGTCCCAATTATCAATTGTTGATCTCAGTGTCTGTGCTACTGTTGTAATGTTCAGGAAGCAGTCTCTTGTGCCAATTTGTTCAAGGGTATCTCCCACTTTCTCTTCTAATAGGTTCAGTGTGAGTGGATTTATGTTAAGGTCTTTGGTCCATTTGGACTTAAGTTTTGTGCATGGCCATAGACATGGATCTATCTGCAGCCTTCTACACTCCAACATCCAGTTATGTCAGCAACATTTGTTGAAGATGCTTTCTGTTTTGTATAGATTTAGCTTCTTTATCAAAAAATCGGGTGGTTGTAGGTGTGTGGGTTAATACCAACTCTATTCCATTGGTCTACCTGTCTATTTTTATGCCAATACCAAGCTGTTTTCAGGACTATAGCTCTGTAATAGAGCTTGAAGTCAGGGATGGTGATGCCTCCAGAAGTTCCTTTATTGTCCAGAGTTGTTTTAGCTATCCTGGGTCTTTTGTTTTTCCATATAAAGTTGAGAATTGTTCTTTCAAGTTCTGTGAAGAATTGTGCTGGGATTTTGATGGGGATTGCATTGAATCTGTAGATTGCTTTTGGCAAGATTGCCATTTTTACTAGGTTGATCCTACCTATCCAAGAACATGGGAGATCCTTCCATTTTCTGGTATCTTCTTTAATTTCTTTCTTTAAGGACTCAAAATTCTTATGATACAGGTCTTTCACTTTTTTGGTTAGCATTACCCCAAGGTATTTTATGTTGTTTGTGGCAATTGTAAAACGTGATGTTTCTCTGATTTCTTTCTCAGCACATTTATCATCCATATATAGTAGGGCTACTGATTTTTGAAACACCACATTTCATTGGCGACATCTTTTTTATCATTTTTATTTGAATTAGAAACAAGATTGATTTACATGACAATCCCAGTTCCCTTCACCCTCCCATCTTCCCCTACCAGCCCCCTAACTAAAACCCTACCTATCACATACCCTTTCTTCTATTCTTCACCTGACTCAACCTTTCTGCTCCCTCATGACCTCTGCATCCTTCCTCTTATTCCCTTGATCTCAATTTGCTCAGGGGATCGTGACCCTTTCCCCTTCTCCAGGGGACAATGTTTGTCTCCTTTAGGGTCCTCTTTGTTTACTAGTTTCTCTGGCAGTGTGGATTGTAGGTTGGTAATCCTTTACTCTATGGCTATAAACCACATATGAGTGAGTACATATCATGTTTGAATTTTTGTGATTGGGTTACCTTGTTCAGAATGGTTTCTTCTAGTTCCATCCATTTTCCTGCAAATTTCAAGATTCCACTGCTTTTTCTTCTGAGTAGTACTCCATTGTGTAAATGTACCACATTTTCTCTATCCATTCTTCGGTTGAGGGTCATCTAGGCTGCTTCCAGTTTCTGGCTATAACATCTTCAACAAATGGTGCTGGTATAACTGGATGCGGACATGTAGAAGACTACAGATAGACCCAAGCCTTTTACCTTGCACAAAACTTAAGTCAAAATGGATCAAAGACCTCAACATAAACCCAGCCACACTGAACCTTATTAGAAGATAAAGTGGGAAATACCTTCGAATTAATTGGTACAGGAGACTGCTTCCTGAACATAACACCAGTAGCACAAACACTGAGATCAACAATTGATAAATGGGACCTCCTGAAACTGAGAAGCTTCTGTTAGGCAAAGGACACAGTCAGCAAGACAAAATGGCAGCCCACAGACTGGGAAAAGATATTCACCAACCCCACATCTGACAGGGCTGATCTCCAAAATGTACAAAGAACTCAAGAAGCTAGTCTCCAAAACACCAAACAATCCAATTGAAATTTAGGGTACAGAACTAAATAGACAATTCTCAATAGAGGAATCTAAAATGGATGAAATACACATAAGAAAGTGTTCAACATCCTTAGCCATCAGGGAAATGCAAATCAAAATAACTCTGAGATACCATCTTACTCCTGTCAGAACGGGTAAAATCAAAAACACTAATGACAGTTTATGCTGGAGAGGATGTGGAGAAAGGGGAACACTTCTCCACTGCTGTTGGGAGTGCCAACTTGTACAGCCACTTTGGAAATCAGTATGGTGACTCCTCAAGAAAATGGGAATGAGTCTACCACAAGACCCAGTAAAAGGTTCAGGCATTATGCTGGCCTGCTCCTGTTACCTGGTGGAATCCACTCAGGCAATACCCTGGTCAGCCCAAGGTTCCATGGGAAAGAAGTCTGCACACAGGTGCAGAGGACCCCTTTAAAAGATAGGCTCCTGCACCTTTACGCTCTCTCTGCCCCTTTTCTCTCTCTCTCTCTCTCTCCCTCTCCCTCTCCCCCTGTCTCTCTCTCTCTCCCTGTCTCTCTCTCTCCCCCTGTCTCTCTCTCTCTGTGTGTGCTTTCCCGTCTCTGTTTCCCCACTCTGTCTCTCTATGGCGACCGGCCATGGCGGTCAGCCATTTACTCTGTTCCTCTTCTTAGTCTCCCCATTCTACCGGACCTTATAATAAACTTATAGTCAATATGTCTGTCTCAGCAATTCCTCTTTTCTTCTTTTTAAACAAAACAATAACATTTTGGCGCCTGGACATGGAAAGGCTCTGCCCTTTATACCTTCTCCACGACCCGCTGGCGGGTGAGTGTTAGGCAAGGGCAACCTTACAACCCACTTCCATCTCCGCTTTTCCTGGTACTCCCTCCTGCCTGCAGCAGCCTGAGATGCCGGAACTCAACTCGCCACTTTTCCAACTAAGTATTTCTGGAACTCACTGATCTGCCTATTCGCTACAATCCGGTAAGATACCCAGACCGCTTCCATGGGGCAGACCCAGCGCTGTTCACTCTGGGTCCATTTTTCGGTTTCGGGCCGGGTGCTCTCAGACAGGGCAATCTATGCATTTTTCGGCCTTGCCCACGGGAAATACATTTTTACGGGATCTTTCGGCTACTGGCAGCGAGTAGGTAAATGAGCGGAGTTCTGCCTCCCATTGGGAACTTTCTTTCATCTGGGAATGTCCCCCATTGTTCTGTTTGTTCTTTCTCTGACTGTGTTTCTTCTTGGTTGGCAATGTCTGCTTGAGATGCTCTGAGAGTTTTGTTTGTTTGCTGGTTTGAAACTTTTCTGGCAATTGAGAATGTGCTTACGGGGGTCGCCATCGACCACGTGGACTAACCTGGGGGCCGCCATCTTGGTCATAACCACGTGACCTAGGCCTACCCACTCAGTTCAGTGACTTCCACAGGCAAGCACTGCCACCTGACATCTTGCTTTTTCTTCTTTCACTTGTTGGGTGCATTTCCTAAAGGTCAGGCATGGGATCCCGCTCCAGGAGCGGTGCTTTTTTGCTTTTCTCAGTTCGGACTGCTGGGTCCTTTTTCGGTTTCGGGACAGCTGTGTCCCCTTCGGGGCCAGGCCCCTGGTAACTCCCACGGGCAGACGTGCATCCGTAGAGGAGCTTTTTGCCGCTTTTCCACTTGCCTCACCCATGAGAAATGCATAGAGGAACTTTTCTGGTTTCATCCAACAAACAGGTAAACAGACAAAAGCGGCTTTCGGTTGCCGCCGTTTTGGTCATGTGGCCTACCTGTAGGCACACCCAGCTCCAATGGCCTATGCCAACAAAGCAAACCTGTCTACCAGATTTTTGATTTCTGCCAGATCTTTTTGCTTTTTATTTTATTTTTTGTCTATGATTTCTTCTTTCACTGGCTCTGTTGTTCATGGCTTGTTTACTAAATACTGTGCCTTTCCAGGGCCCTCTGTTTAAGTCTACCCTGTCTCTTTAAATCTCCTGTCTATTTGCTACAATGTATGGATCAGAGATTACATTCTGGTTCTCCTTTACTGTTATCCAGTCCTGCTTGTCTTTGTACCTGTAATTTAACTTTATACTTATCTAGCTTATATACAATTTAAATTAAACTATACTAAGTCTCATATTTCTAAATTGCTATATATCTTTAAATGATGGTAAACATTTAAGGTCATAAAGGTATAATTTAACTATGCTTAAAATATAAGCCAAGTCTATACAACTTAAATTTAACTCATGTATCTTTAAATGATGATGAAAGTTTACAATCATATAGGTCTATTTCAAACTAACAAAATATTTATACCACTCAGTCTATCCTATAAGCCATTTACAAAGGTACAGCTTTTATTACAAAAAGGATTTTTCTCTAACTAAAGGCAAACTTAACTGCTAAGATCCTAAGCAGACAGCCCTCAAATGCTCAGAGATCTAGAGAATATGGCATTTAAAATGTTTTGTTAGAAAGCTTTTTATAACAGAGAGATAGGCCAGCTGCTGGCCCCATCCCATTTCCTCCGAGAAAACTGATGGGCACTGAAGAAACTTCATCTCGACTCAGTGACAACGCTGGTCACTGAGCAACCCTGCCCTTCACCTCAACTGGTACAAAGTATTCCAGACCATGGACAAGAGGACAACGGAATCGACTTTCCCGGCGTTGCTTGGGCCAACGGTAGGCAAGTCTTCCCAAAGTCTCTAATCCACAGGTCACAAGTTATCAGCAAGAAGGCAGGTGTCCTGCAACCCGCTACTATGGATGGAGGACCTTGGGGATGGCTGTCCATGCAGCCTGCTGGCAAGTCTTTAATCATTGTTATTCTTTAATCATTGATTCAGGTAAAATCTTATCCTTCTCAAGAACTCTGATGCTTTTGACGACTGATAGTCTTGCCAGCTTAAAGCAAAACAGATTCCAGTAACAGGTATTTTAGGGTTTATGTATGTGAATATAAAAAAGTCTAAGATGTATGAAGGTCTGAGAATGTAGTTACAAAGGCCTGAGGATATAAAGGCGTAAATGATGATAAAATGAGTTGAGACATTAAAAAGAATAAAAAATGTTCCTGATTTCTCTATTTCTCATGCTACTGTTCATAGTCTACAATACCACTATAGGATCATAACTACAAGGTCAAGGTTAAGATGCTTTTCATTGTCCTAAAAAATCTGTCTGTTTTAAAATGGTAATACTTTCAGCCAAGTTGCTTCTAACATGAATATGCTTCTAACATGTCTAATACTTATGTTTCCATAAACTCTAAGGATTCTTGTAAGTACCAGGGAGCCGAATCAGATCCAAACAGGTCAGGTTCACTCCAGGTAATATTCAATCTTTCCCTGGTCCCAAATTCCCTTCACTCATCTTGGGACACCTCGGGAACCCCTCCCTCATCTTACAATCTTCCCCTCAAATGACAGGACCTAAGAAAAAATTTTTTCTAAACTCAACCTTGTCTTCTGCTCTGTCAACATCTTGCCAGGTCTAAGAGGCGCCAGGGAGTTCCATACAGCCTGGACTGCAATGAAACAACCAGCTTCCCCAGGACGTGGCAGCACCCCAACCTTCTCGGGTCCCCCAAAGATGGTCAACGCCCCCCACGTCAGCAGGAAGCAGTCTTAAGAATTCGACGCCCTTATTCCTTAACCTGCCATGTCTAAACACCCCACCTTTTTTTAATAATAAGTAGAGGTGGGAATGAAAGGTTCAGGCATTATGCTGGCCTGCCCCTGTTACCTGGTGGAATCCACTCAGGCAATACCCTGGTCAGCCCAAGGTTCCATGGGAAAGAAGTCTGCACACAGGTGCAGAGGACCCCTTTAAAAGATAGGCCCCTGCACCTTTACGCTCTCTCTGCCCCTTTACTCTCTCTCTCTCCCTCTCTCTCTCCCCCTGTCTCTCTCTCTGTGTGTGTGCTCTCCCGTCTCTGTTTCCCCGCTCTGTCTCTCTATGGCGACCGGCCATGGCGGTCAGCCATTTACCCTGTTCCTCTTCTTAGTCTCCCCATTCTACCGGACCTTATAATAAACTTATAGTCAATATGTCTGTCTCAGTATTTCTCTTTTCTTCTTTTTAAACAAAAGAATAACACCCAGCAATTCCACTCCTAGGCATATACCCAAAAGAAGCACATTCATACAACAAGGACATCTGTTCAATGATGTTCATAGCAGCACTATTTGTAATAGTCATTAATGACATCTTAGAAAGTTCCCCATTTCCACTTCCTCCATTCTTAGAAACTGAGACATTGGGCCCCAAATCATGGGTGTTATATCCCTGACATTTCTACTAGCAACTCTGAATAATGTTGAATTTCTTCTCCTTTACTCTGACCTTTACTCAGACTCACAGACACCTCTCACCCAGTGATGAAGCCAGAAACTCTTGACTAGGTCCCCCTCATCTGTACTGATTAACCTCCATGATTCTAAACTCGGGGGAAAGCTATGGCTAGTGGCTAGTGTTTGTCCTTCCTGCCAGAAGAGCCTTGGTCATCTAGATACAGGAAGCCAACTCTCCTTGTACCAGCTTCACATCCTAGGAACCAGAGGAGTGAAAGAATGAACTAGCCAAGTCCAAAATAAGGGTTTTTTGTTTTGTTTTGTTTTGTTTTTTTGTTTTGTTTTTGTTTTTGTTTTTTTTTTTTGTTTTTGTTTTTCGAGGCAGGGTTTCTCTGTGTAGCTTTGGAGCCTATCCTGGCACTCATTCTGGAGTCCAGACTGGCCTCGAACTCACAGAGATCTGCCTGCTTCTGCCTCTGCTGGGATTAAAGATGTGCACCACCAATGCCCGGCACCAAAATAAGTATTTTAGGACTTTCATTGTGGCTCGATGTTAGAGCACAGGGCCCTAGGTTCGATCCTCAACACAAGAAAAATAAAGGTCCATACTGATGCCATTTATAAATTTCTATGAGCATATAAATTCCCTCTTTTCAGAATCAAAATGGCTGCTCCTATCACCTTCTGTCTCCACCCTGAGAGAGGGAGAAGCTGGAATTCTCATTATCTCCCTAAATCCTACTTAATCTCTGCTTTGACAGGTACACAGTTAGTCACCTCCTAGGAGTCCAAGGGCATTAACTATTTTGTAAAAAGTGTTGAGCATAGTTTGTGGAATGGAACATAGTTTCCATAAAAGGAAGCTATTATCCTGACTAATTGTTTTAATCTCCCTCATTACCTTAAAGACCATAAAGACAGGGACAGAGTCATGTTTCCTTGTATCCCCCTAGTAATTAGTGCATTGTCTGGCTCATAGTTGGCTTAATAAATGTTTATTGAAGAAATGAATTTGCTTATTTCACATTTTTCTTTTTCCTATGCCCTATGGACCCCATTTGGTTAGAATAATAATTGCCATTTGAAGCCACCATTTATATCATTGATCTGAATTCCACTAAAAAATGCAACCTTGTATATGCAGGAGAAACAGAGTTTGAAAATCCCTCTTACATGTGTCTGGTACCTCAGAATTCCCATTCAAAACCTGATCAGTCTGTTGACTAATGCACAATCTGCCACACCAAAACCAGGAGTTCCTGATGACAAGTTCCACAGACTGAGGCGATAACTTCAAAAGAAGGAGGTCTTCTGGAAATGGTTGTGGAACTCTCAGCTGGAGAAAAATATTGAGCCGTAGTTCTCATGGCAATCTCTGTTCTTCTATTCTTTCTTTTTTATTTTATTTTATAAGAAACAAGCTTCTTTTATATGTCAATCCCAGTTCCCTCTCCCACCCCTCCTCCCCTGCCCCCCAACCCCATCACAACCCCTTTCTGCTCCCCAGGGAGGGTGAGGCCTTCCATGGGGGATCTTTAAAGTCTGTCATATCATTTGGAGCAGGGCCTAGACTCTCCGCTGTGTGTCTAGTCTGAGAGAGTGCTGGAGCCCATGTGGAGAGGGCTCCCAAAGTCCATTCATATACTAGGGATAAATACTGATCTACCAGAGGCCCCGTAGAGGGCCCAGACCTCCAAACTGACACCCTTGCTCAGGGGGTCTAGAACAGTCCTATGCTGGTTTCTCAGCTATCAGTCTGGGGTCCATGAGCAGCCCCTTGTTCGGGTCAGCTGTCCATGTGGGTTTCTCCAGTCTGGTTCTGACCCCTTTGCTCATCACTCCTCGCTCTCTGCAACTGGATTCCAGAGTTCAGCTCTGTGTTTAGCTGTGGGTATCTGCCTCCACTTCCATCAGCTACTGGATGAAGGCTGTAGTTCTCATATTCACGAAATGTTCCTGAAAGCCTACATTGACATTTTAAGTGAAAGGTATAGATAAGAAACCATCATCTCAGATCGGGTCACTAGCCATGACCTCATCTCCAGAAAAAAACAATGTTTTCCAAATCATTCACATCATTCTTATAAGTACAAATAGTAAAAACTTTCCCAACAATAAAATCTCATATGTCTGTACATGTGTCGAGAGTGGGCTTAAGTGTCTGCTAACAAAAGCTTTTAATAAGAAAGCGTTGAAACAGTTAAAATAGCTCAATATTTCAAAAAACTCACAAGACCTAGGTAATAGATGTTAAATAATAACTGACCATAAAAATATATAAATTTGATTTAAAACCAAGAATGGTTCTATGTTTTGATTAACAAAGGACAATTTTGTGTTTTGATTAAGTCTGGATGATTTCATGTTTTAGATTTCTGTGTCACTGTGCCAAGTAACAATAATGTCATATGTTTGGGTTTGTTTAACAAAAACATCTCCTGAGAAAATATCTTTATAAAAAAGACTTGTTTGAGAACTGCAAAATACACTCAGATTCAAATTGCCTCTGTGTTTGTTTCTGTTTGTCACCACTGAATTCTTACCCACCTAGTCTTTGAGGACTCTCATCCCAGGGACTCCCATACCTGGCTGGGATGGTCCGTGCAACAATCTCTGTCTACACTGTCACATGCATATGGAGTTAGATTGGCCATACTTCATTGAACCCTGCAAGTCTTGAATTCAACTTCAGGTTCCTCCAAGCAGGACTGGAGTTAATCAGCCTTTGCTCACATCCAGGTGATATTGGCAGTTGGGAGTTCTTCAATGCCACCTGGGAGCAGGGAATAACACAGCCCAAGCTTGAAGCTGAGCACACAAGAGGAGTTCCCATGTGGTGAGATTAGGGGTAGCAAATACTTCCCTCACCCTTGCATCCCTCTGTGCTGCCCAAGAGAACTTTTTTCAGTAATGAAATCCTCTCATCCTTTGTGCCACCCAATATGGAGCTGCTATTGACATGTGTCTATTTAGCACTTGAGATATGACTCTTACCCTGAAGAACTGAATCCTTTTAATACCAGGGAACTTTCAATTTAAGTAGTCATACAAGGTCAGGGCTTACTCACAGTACAGCTCCAGCCACAGGAGAGGATTTTGAAGGAAAACCTAAACTGAGGTCCATAGGTCCTATGCAAGAACCTCAGTTTCTTAATCAGAAACATCTTAACACAAATCTGTTATGTTTTCATGAAGGCTTTTTTTGTAAACTGTGACAAATTGTCACAAAATATAGTATTGTAAAACAGTATAAATGCATTCTCTTAGAGTTCTTAAGTCAGAAATTAGTTTTTAAGGTCTAATTCATTTTAAGGGTTCTAGGAATGGCTCCTCGGCTTCTAGAAGAAGCTACACCCTTGGCATTGCTTGTCATTCCTGGGCAGATGCATACCTGCATAGTCCAGGAAAATTGCCTCAAAACGTCTAGAATGAGAAGATGGAGAAGACTGTCACAAAATACTGTCATCAATATATGACTTTATTACATAACCACATAGCATCTATAGATGTCAATACAACAATGGGCCTTCTGACTCTTCCTCACAAATTGAGGAGCTGCTCCTAAGGCCACATGTCTTTCTGAGAAGTCAATGACTTATGATGGTTGCTGAAAGAAGGGTGTCATTTTTATTAAATGACGTTGCCATTTCAAGTTTATGTAGGATGAAAAAAATTCTCAGAGGAAAAAGGTTAGAAGTAACAGGAGGTAGATTAATTAAAGTGCACTTGTATGAAACTATCAACAATGAAATAAACAAGGGAAACGATCCTTAATTCAGTCATATCTATAAAATCTCTTTTGCCCAACAAGCTAACATTCACAGATTATAAGAATTAGTAGCTGGTTATTTCTGGAAGGTATTTGCAACATTGTTGCAAACAAATTCTGCCACAGAAATGTCATATATTCTATTGATGCTATGTAAAATTCCTAACTTCCCACTTGAGGTCACAATATTTGATCCATTTCCATATAGGCATTTGAAAGAGTGGCGATTTGACAAATTTAGAACTTGTGGCAGAGACAGTTTTTGGAGCAAATGGTGTTTTTCCAGAAATATCTTGATACAGTTCAATTTTCTAGAGTTCACTTTTCATCAGCAAGGAAAAGGGGAAAGCTCTCTCCTCCTCCTGTGAAATGCATCCAATCGTTCTTGTTTGCCAGTGGAATGATTTCCAGTTACTAAAGGGCCCAAGTTGCTTTAATAATTCGAATAGTTGTAAAAGTTAAAAAATGCCATGCCATTTGAATTTTCAGGGATGTGTAAGAGAAGCAAACAAAAAAACAAAACCTCACTAACTCCAGGCATATGTGAGCAGGAGACCAGGAAAGGAGGCTGAGAACCAATGTGTAAGGGATGGACAGAAACTCACCTGGAATAGGTGAGTAGTAAGTATATTTCATACAAAATTGAAAGGAGTCATTTGTAAGTTTTCTTGTAAGTCTGAGCCTCGCCTTTTATAGGCAAAGAAACTAAGTCTTGGAAAACAATCTAAAAGTCACAAAACTATGGAAACTTCTCAGGTATTTTGGAATCTGCAGAGACCTAACTGATAGCAGAAGGTTGGTGTGAAGGCATGCACCTGTAGTTCCAGCTACTCAGGAGACAGAGGCGCAGCCTGGGCTATGTTTAGAAAAACCTTATCTCTAAAAATGGAAAGAAGGGAGGAGGAAAGAAGTTGAGAAAATCAAAGATTGTAGAGTACAGAACTGCATAGCAAGGAGCAGATGGTAGTGCTGTGTGCACTGGTGGTTTTCTCTCTAGCTCCCCCTTGCACAGTGCCTGAAGTAAATACCCTACATATCCATTGCAGAGTCACACTGGTCTTCAATGTGAAGCTATTAAGTGTGACTCTGTAAGAACAAGACAGGCTGCAGATATGTTATGAGAAGTAGTAGAAAAGGCAGCCTGGCCAAGACCACACAAACATGGCTATCTCATTAGCCTTTAAAATCAAGCCCAGAAAATTTGGTCTCTGGGGGACCCAACCACAAGGTGAGTTCCTGGCAGAGCACATGGCTTACTGCCAAATGAAGATTCCCCTAAACCAAAATCATAGACATATGAGAGACAATTAAAGTCATGATTGAATATTTTGAAAAATAATGACATCTTCTAATTAAGACATAATTATTAGATTTATGAGTGATATATCATACTTGCAGAGGTTGAGTATCCCTTGTCTGAAATGCTTGGAACCAAAAGTAGTTGAGTAGCCCTAATGTTTTTTGCAATAGTGCAGTGTGACAAAAAATTTAAATCATTTTATTATCTAGCAATATTTTTACTGTGTCTCTTTTCTGAGAGGACAAATAAACTTGATTGGTGTCAAAATGATGTGCCATAATAGGCTACAACTATAAGCCTATACCATTTTGGAAAAGAAATATTTGTATATACATCTAAAAATCACTTCTAGAAAAACTTATCAGGCTATTATGATTGACTGACTGACCTCTGGGAAATGAAATTGACAAACAAGATTATGGACATTCATGTTGGATTCTGTCTCCGTATTTCTCACATTGCATTTTGCAATGAGTATAAAACAACTATACGTATTGGTGTATATATAGCATATTAGTTATTTATCTTATGGCTGTAAGAAAACATCTGACAAAACAACTTAAGGGAGGGAGAGTTTATACAGCCTCACTGTTTCAGAGTAAGATCCAATATAGCAAGGAAATCATGGAGACAGGATCTTGAGGTGTCTGGTCATGTTGCCTCTAGAGTTCCGAAGCAGAGTGTTCATGCTCAGCTACATTTCTGCTTTTTATTCAGTCTGAGATCCTAGCCCATGGAACAGTACTACTCATATTTAAGATGCGTCTTTTTACCTTCATTAACCTAATGAAGAAAATCCTTCAAAAGCATGCTTTCTTAGTGTTTCTATTGATCTAAAGAGACAAGATGGCCACAGCAACTCTTATAAGGAAAACATTTAACTGGAGACGGGTGGCTTGCTCACAATTTCAGAGGTTCAGTTCATTATCATCACGATTGGAGCAAGGTGGCATGTCTTGATGACATACTTCCCCCTACAAGGCCACACCTACTCCTAAAAGTCACACCTCCAACTAATGCCACTCCCTTTGGGGACCATTTTCTTTCAAACCACCACATTCCACTCATTGGCCCTCTCAAAGTGTCCAATGACAGGTACAAGCTCAGAACAATTTAGTGATAACATGACACAATGGAGGCAAGGCTCCAACAGGCTTTGGAAGTGACTCACTAGTCACAGGGCCAATACCAGTCACTTTACTCTGATAGCTACTGAGAGAAAATATCACAACCCAATTGTTAACCATATAAATTTATCTCTAAAAATCACCATCATAAATTCAGACTGGATTTATCCAGATCAAAACAACCTAATGAGAAGGAGAAAGACCAGCATGAGCGAGTAGGAAGCCTAGAAGAGGTGAGCTGGAAGTGAGGATGGGGATGGGTTCGGATGAGTTTCATGAATTTAGGCAGAATCACAGCTCCTCCATCACCTTCCTCACTACAGTTAAGGAGAATAGACAAGATCAGACCAATAAGGTTCATTGTGAATTCTCAAGCAGCCTGCAAATAGGCACCAACTGGTTGTCCAATGCAAAATGGTCATTCCTGAAAACATGCATGCAAGTAAATATAGCGTGGCTGAGCAGTTACATTTGGGAATATATATGTATCTAAATATACATATATGAATGCAGCAATACTTAATGAAAAAAGAGACCATGAATTTGAACAACACCAAAGGAGGATATTTGGAGATTTTAGAAGGAGGAAAGGGAAGAGAGGAATTTGGTAATTATATTATAATCTCAAAAATAAAAGTATAATTTTTAAAAATTTAAGGTTGCCTCATTTCCTGCTTGTAACCTTTTCAAAGCCTGTTATTGCCTATAGAGCTAATCTGTTGAGATGCTTTTTTGGAACACAATAAGATAAAGTCAGACTTTTTGAGGGCATTATATTAAACACCAAATCAATTCGTTAATTTTTATAGCTCTTAAGAAATATAATGAGACTAGATTGCTTTAAGAAGGAGTTTCTATAAAGATAAAAACATAGCTGTGGAACCAAAAGTCCTGAGTTCAAAACCTAGTGTTAGCAGATTAGGTGGCACTAGGCAACTTACCACAAAAGCCCAGAACCTGTGCTGGAGTAATGCCATAAAAATTAACTGAGGAGCCTAAAGAGATGGCTCAGCCATTAAAAGCATATCCTCTCTTCTAAGATAAGAGTTCAGTTTCCATCATTCAAATTAGGTGGCTCACATCACCTGTAACTCCAGCTCCAGTCATCTGAGACTGTCTTCTGGCCTCCGTGGGCACTCATTGCATATGACATACACACATAAACATACATAAAAGAAATCTTTAAAATAAGATTACTAGATGAGAGTAAAATGCAATCAGCCCCTAGAAAAAGTTTTCTTCCCTCAAGAGTTTGAAAATTTGCACACGTACACACACACACACACACACACACACACACACACACACACACACACGAATGCCTTAGGAAGCTTCATAAACACAGAAGCAAATCGTGTGTCCTGGCAATGGCTCCATAGAATGAGTGCTGCTTTCTTTGGTGGCATATGCTGTACTCAAGAATGATGAGGATTAAGAACTTCTACAAAGCATAGCAGTCGCCTCCAAGATGCCTTTTGCACTTTCCAGCAGAGCACTACCACTGTGACTCTCCTCTAAAACACAATGAACAAGCATCAACTTCGTTCCCATAGACAAATAGGGTTATTCATCTCCACTGTGGGAACTAAGAAAAAGAGGTAATAGAATTTCTTTATTAGTATCACTATTATTTCATAAGAAGGGATGGGAACCTTGCCCTCTTCAGACACTAAATGCGTTAGACAAGGTTGGGAAATGAGGACTGAAGACCACCACCACTGACTGGAGATTTGCCATCCTCCCACCCCCAAATCTCTTAGTATCTTGCAGAGGATCTAAGTGGGCTAGAAGCTGTGAGAACAACTAGAAAATGGGGTCAGGGAACCTGCATTCTGGGCAATGATACATTATATGACCTTGAGCCACAATTTTCTCATCAAGCTACAGTAGTAGTCAGGAGCTAATTTATAGACTTAAGGTTAAGTTCCTACTTATCATGATTCACTTAATTTTTTCTTTTTAGCTATGTTTTTCTTATGTATTCCCTTGATCATACCTTAAGCACTCTTGTGCTATGCTTTGGACTCTGGCTTCAACAGGATTTACCATCTAGAAAACTTTGGAAACCCCTATAAACTCTTTAGCCTCAATCTCACCACGCCTGAATGATACCAAACAGTCCATGGAGGTATCAAATAAGTTCATATGCAGTGCTTAGCAAATACTAAAAAGTATTATTATTTATTGTTGGTATTATTTCTCCACAATATTCTTTATTTCAACTCTCATAGACTTGACCCAAATGTCTAGGAATACATTTATTTTATTTTAATTTTCATTACCTGTTGCTTATTTTGTGCATATGGCCACATGTCACTTGTGTGACTGGAAGTCATAGTGGAGGTTGGTTCTCTCACTCCACCCTGTGTGTTTCAGAGATCAAATCCATGTCAGCAGGCTTAGCAGCATCCTAAGCTACCTTGGTAGCACCCAAATTGGATTTTCTGTATTGTCTCCAAATGAAAATGAAATATTTAAGTATTTGTTAGATTGTACTTGAACAAGTAGGCTGAGTATATGCAAGGAACACTTGCTGGTTGCCTCATGTTGATGAGGTAAAACTATAGATTATGAGCTGTGGTGCCTAGGCAGGGAGTCAGTTCTTTAACACATCAAGGTTCACATTCTAAAGTTGGTTCTCATATAATATTATAGACAGTTAAAAGGGGGATGTTGCTTTTTCTCCATAACACGGAGGCATAATCTCTGTAACACTTTAACTTACAGCTATAAGAAAACTGTCCATGTGGCTGGGCAGTGGTGGTGCATGCCTTTATCCCAGCACTGGGGAGGCAGAGGCAGGTGGATCTCCATGAGACTGAGGCCAGCCTGGTCTACAAAGCAAGTTCCAGAACTAGCTCCAAAGCTACACAGAGAAACCCTGTCTAGAAAAAAAAAAAGAAAAGAAAACTGTCCATGTATAAGATTTATTGGTACAGGCTTGTAATTCCAATTAATCCTCAAGTAGGCTGAGACAGGAGGATCACAAATTTTAAGGCTTACCTAGTATCTAGGACAAGTTCAAGGCCACTCAAACATTCTGTAGTACAAGGCATGAGAAAGGGATGGGGTGGGGACAGTTTGTGAAGTAGCTCAATAATAGAATTGTTTTTTTGTCTGCCTCAGGTCCTAGGTACAATGCCCAGTGCAGGTCTGGGGATTTAGAAACAAAACCTGGCCACATGACTGCAATTATCAGCTTCAGATATGAAAGACATGCAGGGTGGGTCAACTTTAAAACCTAAGACATGAGCTCTTTCTGGGATGAAAATGGTTTTAATGGGCTTATCTTCCTCCAAAAGAAACAGTCAAAGAAAGTAGTCCACACTCACACAATTCCAGATTGGTTCCTTTGGGTATGGAAAGTAGGGATTGGTGCATTTTCTTGTGAGAACTGACAGATGAAAGAGGAGGCTCATAGTTTCTCTATCATGGTTTCCAAGGCTGAGTAGAAAAAGCTGGGTCATTCTGCCCCCAAGCTACTCTGTTTCCTAGGCCTTCTCTGTGGGGGCAGTACCCCATGATCAATGCAGATGTTGTTTTTGTCTTTCATGTATGATCTGGTCATGGCTGAGTCACAGTACCTAGTAAGCTCTTCAGGTCGGAATTCCAGACTTCTTTCCCACCATGACCATCCCAGACCAAAGTACAGAGCAAGTTCTCAGAAATGACCTGTTCAGCTTTTTATCCCAAAAGATATTATTTCTTAGCCAACCCATATTCCTCATCAGTGGTGCCTCAGCCATCTATCTAGAGCACAAACACCAGGACAGACAGGAATTGTTTTATTCAGTAGTACATCTCCACAGCCCTAGATGGTGCTGGAAATGCTTTAGGAGGGCAAGAAGACTTGGATTTTACTAGAACTCTCATGATGCCTGGACTATCCTCCCTCTTCCTCAGGAACACAAGAAGAGATTTCTGTATTTCTCTCAATGATCACTGGACTCCGAAGTACTACAGGAATTTATCAAAGACTATGAACTGAAGCCAATACTTGTGGCCAGGAATGGACAAACAATCAATTCAAACTCTGCCTACTGCCAGTTTTCCTATGTAAAGATTTACAGAAACACGGCCGGCCTATTTGTTTACATGGGCTCGATAGCAGCTTTCCGGCTGCAATAATGGAGTGAAGTAGTTACAACCATCTGGCTTACAAGGCCCCAAAATGTTTACTTTCTGGCATTTCACAGAAGAAACTTGCTGACCTCTGCTCTAGTTTGAACAGCAAGACGACAAGCAACTCTGGTTTTCAAAAGAAAAAGAGGAAAAATCTCAGGCTCAGGAAAAATCCTATTTCATGATACTTTAATACTGGGAAATATTCTTGATATGTTCTATATGAATATGTAAAAGCATATGCATGACATTTTTCTACATTTAAGTCTCTCAACAGCTGGGAGAAGTAAGCAGGGCAATTTTAGCCTTGTTTCACAAATGGAGGAATAAAAAAATAAATAAAATAAAAACTAAGTAGTACATGCTGAAAGAGAAATTGTTTTAACCTGGGTATTGTAGCTCATGCCCACAGGAGAATAAGGAGTATAAGGTCATCCTCAGTTACATATTGAGTTCAATGCTAGCCTGGGAAAAACATGTCACAAGAGAAAAAAAGAATAAGAGAAGGAGTGGAGGAGGAGAGAGAAAGAGGGGAAAGAAATAAGGAAGGAAATAAATTAATTTACAACCAGGGTCAAATCTGGTTCTTTCCATGACACTCAATAACTGAAGAAAACCTAAAACTTCTGCCCTGAATCCCTTTTCCTTCTGCACTAGAGGGATGATCCCTGGAGGCCTCGGATGGCTTTGGAGAGTTCTACTTCCCACATTCCCACTCTGGAGATGTTATAATTCTGCTACCTAGCTGTTTGCTTCATTTAAGCTTTTTAAAGTTATGCAATAGCATTATACTATTTCTGCTCCAAACCTATCAGTAGAATGAACACATTATGATAGCCCATAGTTCCCTCAGTAAGCTTTCATTGTCAGTATGCTCGCATGGGAAGACAAGCTATTGGCATATTCTTCCATGTGTCCCAATACACCCCAATTCAAGTTTTATTACAAAATGTTTATATTAAGTTTGGTCACTTTCTAGTCTCTAGACAGTACAAGGGCCAGAATATGTGATGGAAGATCCTGTCATAGCCTCTTCATTTCAGGCTCTTCATTTTTTCCTAAAGAACAATGGTTCCTAATAAGTCAAGTGGTTTTAGCACATCTTCTACGGACCCTTTAATCTAGCAGGACAGTAGAAAGGCAACATCAGACACAGAAAACAACTCAAAACCAATACAGTTGCCAGAGACTTGGGATCTGGTCACAGGCACAAGATGGTCAGAAAAGGGCAGAGCTGTGATTCCTGAGCCTTCTGGAGCAGTGTGTCACCTGGAGAGTCTACAACACACAGACTGGCTAGCCTCAGCAGAGTTGGTTTGGTTGGCAGGTTGTGGACCTGACTGGCTGCTTGCATTTCTGGCTAGTTCCAAGGTGGTGTTGATGCCTTTGATTCTCTGGCAGCACTAAAAGGGTCATGCTGTGTCTGGAGTCTAGACAACAGGAGAACTCCTGTGGTGTCAATAGGCGCAGAATTCTCCCATTTGATGTCTCAAAACACAGATTCAGATTTGGTAATTCTGGAGGAAAAGGGTTCCGCATTTATAATCAGCTCCAGGAATTGTGGACTTGGCTGATCTGGCCCCCATCAACTGGCTACTGGCAAGGAAACTCTTGCAAGTGGAACTATTTGGGAGTTTCTGAGCAGTTAAGCATGCTGCAAGACTTTAATTTTGTATCAACGGTTTTGCTATTTTCCTGAAGGCAATGCCTTTTCTGGTCTTCCTCGTTGCTGTTTTTCTTTTAAACTCAAGTGTATACTTTCATCTACTCCTGGTAGCTGTGAACATAACATCATTAAGTTGAGAGTTAAGCATCACAAATATAGGTTGGTGTCAGCCTATTGGATTCTAGTTTGGGCTGCAGTTCTAAAGGTGTAAAACAGTGGATATTTTATAGAACCTTTGGTCTCAGTTTCCTCAGCTTCAAAGTGATGTGGTGGTCTGCTTTAAATGACCTTTAAAATACCTTAAAACAACCAAAGATTCCATCACATTAAATGCTAACAAACATATCAAAAAGAAATAATACGAGTGCTGCCACCTTTGGGTGGAACACATAACTTCACCTGGATCACACACAACTTTCCCAATCTGACATCTTGCAAAATTTCATCTCCTTTAGTCCCAATACCTACTTAATGCTTATTCCATGTAATTGCAATTCATAGTGATTTCTTTCAACATGTAAGTTCAGAGATAAACAGAGTGAGTTTGATTTCAATATCATTGTCCTTACATATATTGAAATTTTATAGCCTAGTTAAATGATTTGTGGACCCCCCCTCCATTTTCATGGCTTCCATGGTTTCACAAAACCTGAAGTACACTGATTTATAATGCATCTGAATTTGAATTACTGGTTGGTTAGTAACTGAATATTCTCAAGAATGCACTTTGGCTTTGGATTAAAATTAGAACCTCATTTTTCTTGACCATTCTCCCTTCTTACTGTGCTCTTTGGCAAACCCCTTAACTTCCCCGTGTCACATATTTCCACATTTTGGGAAAGGTGTGTCTCAGTTCACTTCCTGTTGCCTGTGGATCAAGATGTAGAATTCTCAGCTACCTCTCTAGCTTGTCTGCCTGCAGGCTTGCTTGCTTCCTGTCATGACAACAAAGGACTAAACAGTAAGCCAGCTCCAATTAAATGTTTTCCTTTATAAGAGTTGCCATTGTCATGGAGTCTCTTCCCAGCAATAGAAACCCTAAGACATTCTCCATCACGCCATTTCTGAGGGTTAGGAGAATGACAGCACATTAGAATGTGCTTGTAAGACAGTTTCTGTCCTGCCTGGTCCCACAGCTGTTTAGTCCCAAATAAACATATAAACATACAGAGGTTTATATTAATTATAAACTGTTTGGCTGATGGCTACGTCTTCTTACTGGCTCACTCTCTCTTCATTATTAACCCACTTTTATTAATTATGTATTGCTATAAGCTGTGGCTTACCTGTAATGCTCCAGTTGGTTACTCCTTTAGTAGCTACATGGCATCTTTTTGTCCACTCTCTGTGTTTCTCTTCCCAGTCTTCTCCTAGTCTAGTAGTCACACCTATATGTCCTGCCTGACTACATGCTGCTTGTCCATTGGCTGAAACAGCTTTATTCATCAACCAATAAGAGAAACAGATATTCATACAGAAGGACATCCCCCATCAGCTGGTCTACAATCCAAAAAGAATCCTTACTGGACATCAACAATCTCCGTGTGGAGACCTAGATTTTTGACTTTTAGTCTCCAGAACTAAAATAATAAAAAAAACCTATTACTTATTAGTTATGAATGCTTGGCTTTAGTGTAGGTTTGTTTCTTGCTAGTTCTTATAACATAATCTGTTTTTCTTCATCTACCTTTTGCTTGGTGATTTTCACCTTTCTTTCCTTCTGTATATCTTACTTTCACTACTTCTGGCATCTGGCTGGCTGGCCCCTCTTTCTCCCTCCTTCTCTCTTGTTCTCTCCTCCTCCTCCCACTCTTCTTCAGCCTAGATTTCTCCTAATTATTCTCTCTGCTCACCAGCCCTGCCTGTCCTTCTTTCTGCCTAGCTGTTGACCTTTCAGCTCTTTATTAAACCAATCAGGTGCCTTATGCAGGTAAAGTACAACAAATGCAATACCTCTACATAATTGAACAAATGCAGGATAAACAATCGTAACATATCTTTACATCATAAACAAAGGCAGCAGAAACAAATGTAATACACCTTTACACATTTAAAGTAATATTCAGTAACATAAACAAATGTGAAACATCTTTATATAGTTAAATATTTCACAACATACAAAATAACTAAATGTATATAAATCCTGAGTGGGGTTTGGAAAGTATCATTTTTTCTCCTCTCATATTATCCCCTATCCTGATATACAAAATGCTGAATTTATTGTAAATATGAGATCACTTCCATCAGGATAATAAAATGGAAAAAAGCCAATTTCTTGCATATTAGCAACAAGCTTCCACCTGCACACTATGTTCCAAGTGTACAAGGACTTCAGATTTGGAAATAATTGTGAATGAATAGAATACACATGCAAGGAAAGTGTTGTTGGGAATTTCTACTGACATCTGCATGTAGCATTCAGAAGGAAGACCCCTGGCAGACCCACCATATTGGCAGACATGCCCAGACATAGAAATCATCATGCTTGGGCTTATAACCCACAGGTGGAATACAGTTCTCCATAATCATTTTCTTATCAATGAAAATGACTGTGGTGCAAATGTTACCTCTTGCATCAGAGAGAGGACAATCTTTAATCCTTAATCCTTTATATGCAATCCATTATATGCAATCTCAAAGAAAGAAGCAATTTTTTATCAGGAGAGGTACTTCTGTGAGGAATTCTTGCCCCATGAACTGAAACCTGGGTGTCCCAATGAAAAGTTGATTCTTTTGGCATCACCAACAATAAAATAAGTGCTAAGATCAATGCTTTTTTACAACATTCTAGCAACATTCTCCCAATCACTTTCCAACTCTACTTTTGATCTCTTCTTTTCTTGATCATTTCCTTCAAGCTGCTCAGCTCTCTGCTAATGCCATTATGGGCCTCTTGCTACTCTTTGTTTTGTTTTTGAATTCTAGGAACCCCCACCACTCCCTACATCTGTTAATGGAAAACATTTCTTTATGAGTTTTTTTCATGTTCTGGTAAGTTCTATGACACAATACACTAACCACTCTCGGTTTTGGACTGTCATTCCAAAGATGTTTGGAAAAATGACTCCTTCCAGAGTGAAGCCACACAAAGTCATGTTCCATAGACTCAGGGTTTTTCTCCTATCATTCCATACACTGCTCTAGGAATATTAGTAATATGGGAATCAACATTTTAACTTGCCATCCTAGTACTGAGGGATAGAGGCAGGAAAATAGTGTAGTCAAAGCCAGCTTGGGCTACATAGCAATTTTCTGGGGAGCCGGGACTACATAGTGAGACTCTTTCTCAAATAAACTAAAATAATTTAAAATCCCAGTGCAGTGAAGAGTACACTGTCCATTAACGCAGACTCGGGGCCTTCATTCATGGAACTGGAGCAGGGAAGGAGGGAGGGAGAGATAGATAGATAGATAGATAGATAGATAGATAGATAGATAGATAGATAGATAGTACTCCAGTGGATTCATCTTGATGGCCCTCAAACAACACAAAATAGTCAATTTTGGGAAAACGTGTATTGAGGTCGGCTGTGGTATTACACACCTGTAATCCCAGCACTCAGCAGGTAGAAGCAGGAGGGGACAAGGCTATGTTTGAAGCCAGCCTAGTTTATACAGTCAGTCTCAAGCCATCCAGGACTATACAGAGAAACCCTGTCGGCACCAAACACACTTGGTGATCACTTACTGCATACATAGTAGACACTTCTGTTCATGCTGAAGATCCCTCAGGAGTGAGCAATGCAGAGCAGCATGGAGAGAAAGCATTCAAATGCTTACATTCAGCTTTTTGTTTTAAATAAGTTTATTAAAAGATGGTTTTGGAGATTATAGTTCGGTAAATAAATATTTACTTTCATAACCCAAACCAAAATGGAAAACTGCTATATCGGGTAAAGTTACTGGTTATTGTTTTTAATGCTTCTTTTTGGAGTGTTTTTATTTTATCCGCATGTGTTTGAGTATATGTATGGGCACCATGAGCATTCAAGAGCCTGCAGAAGTCAAAAGAGGGCATCATCAGATCTCCTGAAACCGGAGTTGCAAGAGCTTGTGAGCTTCCCTGTAGACGTTGGGAATGGAATCTGGATCTTCTGCAAGAGCAGTAAGAACTTTCAACCACTGAGGCATTCCTCCAGCCCCAATCCTTAACTTCTTTAAAACAGTCCTATTTTCTCTATTTTGAGATTGGAGTAAAAACAGCAAGAGAGTTGTAGACAGCTTCTTAAAGATGAATTTATGTGCATTTGTCTGTGCTGGTTGGAGTGTAGGTATGCCATATGTACACAGGTGGCTACAGAGGCCAGAAGAGGCCTTTGGATCCCTCTGCAAAAAAAAAAAAATAGAGTTACAGGAAGTTGTAAGATGCTTGAAATTGGTGACGGGAACTGAACTAGTTCCTCTGCAAGAGCAGTAAGAACTCTTAAGTGTTGAGCCATTTCTCCAGCCCGAAACCACAGACCAATTCAGGTTTTATTTCATTGATACACAACTGAGTTGATTTTCATGACCATTTACAGTCTTATTTATTCATAAATGCTATGTAACTGCCATTTTTTCTGTGAAAGCAAACATCTCATACACTTGTCTTCAGTTCCCTGTGCATAGGAGTCAACTTTCTCCAGAAGACGTATCTCTTTTTCAAATGTGGTAAGTGAACTCAATTCCTCACTGGACTTTTGGCATCTAACACGGTATAAAAGGTCTCAGCATTGTAAGTGTAGGAAGGGTGGGGGCAACCCAATGACATCACACTTTCATGGAATGAATAGGTTTCTCTCAGATAGCAGCTATTTTTGAAACACAACAGTCAGAAGGGAAGGGCCAGTTTCAGAAAATCAACAGCCCCAGTACCCACTCATTCAGTCATAGGCCTCAGGGCCCTGAGAAAGTCATCTTGCCAAACCGTGGCTTCAAATGCTCTAACATTATGCAAAATGCATTGTTATCTCCCCAAGAGGTGTCTAGAAAGACAGAAACATAGTCATAATTGTAATCGTATTTGCAACCAGAAAAATGAGTGTAGAGATGGGTCAAAGGGGGCTTTTCATTTCCCTCAACACCACTGTGTACGAGAAACAGCAGCAGCCTCAGATATTGCCTGTACTTTTTCTTGATGGGGCCCTGTTGACAATAGACTGTCCTTGCTGTGTTTATTGTTTTTATTAGCTCAATCAACACAAAACATAAGCAACAGTAGACACAAACCTCATTTTATGCGTGCAAGGGAATGATAAGAAGAGCTGTCCAGGGAGTCACTGCATTTCTAATATCTTATGACAAAAAAACAAGTGATAGTGGTATAAATGCCAGGCCCTTCAGTCGTCCCCATTCTACACATGGACCTCAACGAATTTTCCAATAGGCTACTTCCAGACAAGAGGAATCACACAAGCATTATCTGAAGCAAAGTAAAACACACCTATTAGATGCTAAGGACCAGTGTCATGACATTCTTAGAGCTGGATCTCAAACAGATCTCAGAGGTAGGTTATACTGGGGTAGGCATGGTGACACACTTCAGGAGGCCCAGGAAAAAGAACCACAAGTTTTCAGGTAGCTTTGATACATATATATATATATATATATATATATATATATATATATATATTCTAATCCTAATAGTTCTTTTGAGGATATAATTCATTTGTAGGTAGCAAGGAGCTCCCTGTAGTCACCAACTCACCAACTCCTTTTTGTTTTCCAAACAGGAAAATCAAAATTGTAAACTTCTCTATTAACAAATAATGCACTCTAGCAAAACTCCTTTGTGTTGACAGATCTCAAAAAGGGATGCAGACACATATAAGCAGCATGGATAGAATAAGAAACTTGAAATTATCTGCATTCATCCATGTTGCTAGTGAATGAATGTTTATGGGTTCTTTGCTCTTTCAGGCACTTCGGGTAGGAGTAGAGGAAGCTGCTATTGAGATGGACTCTGTCCTTACCCCTTGTGGCCTTCCCTTCCTTTACTTCAGTTTGCCAAAAGCACCAAGACATTTCTTTACTTAATCCAAACCAACTTTGTTCCATTCTCTGAAACAACTTTCCAGTGAACTTGATACATGGAGTTCCTTTGCTTCAAATATTTATAGTCCCTTGAGGTGGTTACAAATGACACTGTCCTTATAATTCTCATCCAGCTTCTATTGGAGGGGTCCTTCTGAACAAAGAATGTGATGGATGTCTCTGTTCTGGCCTCTGGTGGTACCATGTTTCTGTTTCCTAGGACTTGTCACACTATTCTGATCTGTTTCCCTCATGGGACTACAAGTTTCTTGGTAAAATGAACTGTGTTTTAGTTACTTTGAAAATATTAGAGCCTGGTACAGTATTAGGAATAGAATGAGCCCTTGTTAAATATGTGTACAATCTGGGGCTATTGTTCAGTGGTACAGTGTGTGATTAGCATGTTCAAGGTCCTATGCTTGGTCTCCAGAACCACAGAAAGAAAGAAAATAAAACTTTTTATGGATGTTTCAGTAGTACATGCACAAAAATTCAGAGGTTAGTGTGGTCTCTCTACCAGAATGGCAGGCAAATTCATGAGCAGGACCTGTTCTTAAGTGAAAAAAGCCAGACTCAGAAAGACAAACACCAGAATCCAGTGAGATGACTCAGCAGGCAAGGACACCTAACAATCTGTGTTGATCCCCGGGCCCCACATGGTGGAATCAGAGAACTAGTTTCTACAGGTTGTCTTCAGATCCCCCCTTATGTACTATGGTAGGCACATGCATAAGTTCATGTATACACGTACATACAAAACAAAACAAACAACTATACAAACAAATGTAAGACAATTACTATGTATTTCTCCCTCATATGTAGAACCTAAATTTAAAGTTATTTGTATAGATATGGATATATATCTCTTTATAGGGGTATGTTTATGGGTCACAAAGCTAGGAAGAGAGGAAGACCTCATAAGGGAGACAGGATATGAAAACCAGTATTGGAATACATGTAATAGGAAAACTGAAGTTTGGGCTGACTGTGGGTAGAAAGGGAGCCAGCTGGAAAGGGATATGGAACGCAGAGGATGGCAGTGGGGGAGGAGGGCAATAGATGAAAACAAAGCAAAATTAATTGTACATGCATGAAGATGTTACGATAAAGTTCATTACTTTGTATTTTAACCTGAAAAATAATTTAAAAAGTAAAAACTTGTCTTTTTAAAAAGCAAAAATAAAACAAACAAACAAATAAAACAACAACAGGAACGAGGTTATCAGGTCAGAAGCAAGTGAGATAGCTGAATGGGTAAAATTCCTTGCCACTTAGGCCTGATAACTTGAGTTCAAATAGCATAACCTATCTGCTTGCTCTTCTTCCTCCACCGTCATGTGCCCTACACCTGACTCACCTCCTCACCATGTGACTTTCAGAATCAAGTGATTCCTAGCAGAGAAACAAAAACAAATTCATCCTATTCCCAGAAGGACTCACGTCAAAACTGGTAACAAAAATCAGGCACAACTCCAAGAGAAGACACTGGAGAAGAACAAAGCTGGGTGTGTAAGGGTTCACACACAATGGCATGTCTATTTATGATCAGTCATGGTCATCCATCGATCCTATCTGATGACTGTTAATCCTGAATCATGGCCATTTATCGATCTTCCTGATGGTGATGACTATAATTAACCTCTGGAGATTTCATCTTGCTTAAATTGGGGATCTGATTTGTTTTCTATCTGTTTTTTGTGAGAAAATTGGTTGGTTCTGTAATAAAATATGTAGAGCAGTTCCAGGAGGAAAAGAAAAAAAGAAAGAAAACTTTTATTTCTTGGAAAGTTAACCCATTAAACTCTCAGGGAGACTGATTTTAGCATTGTGCTAGGGTTGTATAAATACTGTCCTTTGGTGGACATTGATTGAAGGGTATACACAGAAAACCCTTTTCTCTGTTTTGGCAATTTCTGTGAACCTTAAATAATTTTGACAAAAAATATTTTTAAATATGTCTAAATAAAATAACTTCATGTGACATTAATTTCCCATAAATTATTCAAATGCTAGCATAGTTTTAAAAATTAAAATCAGTTGTCCTGTTTCCTCTTAAAGGAGAATGTGTCATATCTTCTGATAGTCTCTTGAGGAAATGTACACAACAATTTATTCACCCTTCTGCCTGTCCTCCAAAGACATTTGTAGATTTTTTTCTTTTTGTATAAAGATAATATACAAGCTGAGTATGATGTCACATGCCTCTAATCTTGTACTAAGGAGTTAGAGGCAGGAGGATCAGGAGTTGTACACTAGCCTCAGCTATATACTAAATTCAAGGAAAGCCTGGGATTCATGAGACCCTGTCTCAAAAGAAAGAAAGAAAGAAGGAGGAAAGGGAGGAAGGAAGGTAGAAAGAAAGAAAAAGAAAGAAAGAAAGAAAGAAAAAAGAAAGAAATCCTATTATAATAAGGTGGTTTGGGTTGTTTTGTTGTTGTTTTTCTCATTTATCATCCAAGGAGAAGAACCAGGCTTGAGGAAACACACAATCTAAAAGCAACCTGTTCACAGCAACATTAGTTTTCAGGCCTTTAATTCCAGCACTCAGGAAGCAGAGGCAAGTGGATCTCTGTGTGTTTCAAACCAGCCTGGTCTACAGAGCAAGTTCCAGGCAAGTGAGACTCATAAAAAAAGAAACAAACAAAACAGAAAAGAAAGGAAGGAAGGAAGGAAGGAAGGAAGGAAGGAAGGAAGGAAGGAAGGAAGGAAGGAAGGGAAAAACCAAGCTGAGAGCTACCCAGAGGCCCCTTACCCATGCTTCACTCAGGCTTTACAAACACTGAAATAATACTATCACTTTCTGAGTCTGGAAACATCAGGTAAAATTCCTTTCTTATATGGATAGGGGCTGGAGTTGATTATCCCCCCCAACCTTTTTTTTTTTTTTTTTTTTTTTTTTTTGCAAGATGCATCAAGACTGTATGAAGAGAAACAAGAGTACAGGAAAGAGAAGCCAGGACTGAAGACAGGAACATGAGGAGACTGAACAGTAGAACAATTTTCCCCCATCAAGCAAGGTTTGACAGATCCTTACCTAGATAAGTTCGATGAGGTCTTTTTGTTATTAACCTCCTCTCAGATGCCCTTTCTCCCTTCCCCACCCTTAGCAAGCACAGATAAACTGTATTACAATTCCTCCTCCACACTTCATTAGAGGCATGACTGTCCTCTCTTACAGGATCTATGGCACACGAACTGTAGTTACCTGCTTGTCTTCCTCCTTTGGCTGTGATTTCATTCCTTTAGGGTAGGAAAGATACATTATATTCCCCATCAATCTGCAGGGGAGAATGTGTGAAGAAAACAAAGTATTGCAGTATAGATAGAACTCAAGGGGCCAATCTCTTCTCCACCAAAACTTCTATCTGTGGTTTTGAATTTTCCTGATGCTTTATTTTCCACTGAACTGCTTGGGCTCATGCTGTAGGTTATATGGTAGAATGTTATGCATGAAGCCCTCTATTCAATTCCCAGCACCTTGGAAACTGGGCAAGGTGATACATACTTTCAATCCCAACAGACAAGAGCAGGAAGCAGGATAATCAGATGTTCAAGATGTTGACTACATAGGGAGTTGGAGGTCAGCCTGAGATACATGACAATGTCTTACCAAAAAAAGTGAACTCTGTTATTATCAATATAAAATTCAAACTGTGCACTAAACTAATTGAATATTTAGTTCAAAATTACAAACACAACAATAACCTCAGGAGGATTTGAAAAACTATATTCCCTGAGCAGACTTACCTACCACCTCACACATAGTAACTTGGCAAACATCCAAGCTTTTTAAAATCATGAACTCTTCTTGTTGGTAGTAGTGGTTATAAGCAACAGAGGGTCTACTTATGTAGCTATAGCTGGCCTAGAATTGTGTTGCAGGATGACCTCAAACTCACAGCAAACTTCATGCCTCAGTTTCCCTAGACTTAGGACATTATTGGGTGTTTATTTACCCAGGTTGATTTCACCTTTAGCTGCAGAGGAATGAACTTGTTTTCTTTGGAATCAGTGATTTCCCAAGCTGAGCAAACCTCCCATCCATGGGATGCTCTTTATCTGCCACTTTAAAGACAAAAGCTGCCTCTGTGATGTTCACCTACATAGAACAGATGTTTCAGTTGGCTTTACATAAACAAGCAATTCTCCCAAATCAAGACTTTCTCCCACCAGTGCACTTAATTAATACAGCAGCTAATTAACAACTGTTTATTGAAGAGCAGGCCCTATGCCAAGGATTGAAGATATAACAGCGAAGAAACAGATGAGACCCCTGCCTTCAAGAAACTCGAGTAATTCAGGGAGTATGATCACATTGATTGATGATGAACATCCAAGCATAGTTAAGTGATAGCCGAGGTAATAGAAAAAGGATTTCCTGTCTGGAGAAAAATCAGTTAGGTCTTTGCTTTATTGAATGACTGGCTTGGAGCCAGAGAAAGTTCTAGTTGTAAGGGTTATTGTTGGAAAGACTTTGTCGTAATTAGGTAAACCAAGTGCTACTAACTGATCTCCAGAGCTATGGAACCAGAGACACTGAAATGTTGTGGGCAGCTGCGGGATTTCACCTGTAGCCTACAAAGGAATTGTAGTATTTGGCATGAAAGTGATTTCTCCATTCCCCCATTAATCTCTAAGGGGAAATATATGTTAATATATTTAATGAAACCAAAACAACTAGTTGAAAAGAAAGTAGGGCACATTTATATTTCTATGACAACCCGACAGGAGAAACTCATTAGTGGTCATAACCATCTGAAGTAGGTACGAAACATGTGTACGCATTTACCATGCAGCTCACACCTATTGTGAAGCCACTACTTGCTTGCTACAACTTTTACTTATTCAAGCCCCACCTGTACTGTTAATTACACGTTTCCTTTAAGTCAATTCACATTTTTACTGAAGTTTGATGTCACTGTGAATGGGTAAGAAACAAAGTCATTCTCCTAATATCACAAAGACCAAACAATACTTACATTCAGCTAGCCATTGTTGCCTGGTGAAGACTGTGAAAAATGTATCTTTCTTTTTTAAAAATTACGAATTATCACAGAGTGAGATTCTGTACATACTTTCTCTCTCTTACAAACACACACACACACACACACACACACACACAGAGAGAGAGAGAGAGAGAGAGAGAGAGAGAGAGAGAGAGAGTCAGCTGTGAGATGGGTAAAGGGAGTTAGAGAGTCTAGGGCCAGAAGGAAGCATGTTCTTTGAAACCATTAGAGAGACTTAGAAGGGACATTTCCCCCACAGCGATTCCCCCAGTGATTCCATGTGGTTTCTACATCCACACGTAAGCTAACATAAGGAAGAAGTCACACTTTAGGACATAACAGACTCATGACCTTGAGAATATCTTCTGCTCTTAAGTGTCCCCATTCTCTGGGGGCATACTCTATATATTTGGGGAAGTAAGAAACATGATTTGAAGTACACTGCTAAGTTATTTAGTTCAAGGCAGCCAATACTTCTCATTTCCTAAACCCTAGGCCAGATCCTCCATCCCTCCTTTGTAACAGATACTTGCCAGTCTCCCCTCCTGTGGCCCAGAAACTTTCTCGCTCTTTTATTGAAAATAGATTCTTCTCTCCTACAATATATGAGATCATACAATACTGACCACAGTTTCCCTCCCTCCATTCCTCCCATCCCTCCCAACCTCTCTTCTCCCCCAGGTCCACACCCCCCACCATTTTCTCTTCAGGAAGGAACAGGTGTCCAAGAGAGATGGCAGCCAAACAGGACAAACCCAGGTAAAATAAGGCAAGGAAAAAATCCCTTATATCAAGGCTGGAAAAGGCAACCCAATAAGAAGAAGAAAGTCCTGAGACCAGGCAAAAAAAGAAAGAAAGAAAGAAAGAAAGAAAGAAAGAAAGAAAGAGAAAAGGAGATACAACTGTTCCTACTATTAGGAGTCCCACAAATACACCAAGCTGTAACATGAGCAAGCTTTATTTGTTACAGTATAAACAAAATATTACCATACCAAGCTAACAGCCATAACATATATGCAAAGGACCTGGTACAGACCCATGCAGGCCCTGTGCTTGCCATTTCAATCTCTGTGAACCCATGTGAACTCTGCTTAGTTGAGTAAGTGAGCCATGTTTCCCCAGTGTCCCATGTCCTTTCTGACTCCAACAATCTTTCCTCCCCCTCTTCTGTTGGATTGTCAGATCTCTGAGGGAACAGACCTGATGGAGACATCCAATTAGGACTCTCTTTCCACATGATGTCTGACTCTGGGTCTCTGCACCTGTTCCCATCCACTGCTGGTGGAAGCCTCTCTGATGATGACTGGACAAGGCACCTATCTGTGAGTACAGCAAAATATCATTAGAAAGCAATGGTTCCTAGAAACTCTCTTGGACAATACACAAAACTGTAACAAAGAAGAAACAAAGAAAGAAAAGAAAAGAAAATCTGAAAAAAGAAAAGATGACAGTTGTTTTTCTCCAGGAGATCCTGAACAAATGAAGGAAAATCTTAGCCCTCCAGCCCATAGAGCATCTGACATTAAGGCATTTGGAAATAGCTAGTATAGGGGTTGGAGAGATGTCTGCCTTCGAGGTTAAGAGTGTGTACTGTTCTTGCCAAGGACCTGAGTTCCATTCTCAGCACTCACACTGGGCAGCTCACAACCACCCATAACTCCAGCCCCAGGGGCACCTTATACCATTGGCCTCTGTGGGCACCTACGGCCCTACAGATACATTCATATGTATGGATGTATGCATGTATGTATATTTAAAATATTTAAAATAAATCTTAAAAGAAAGAAAATACTCATTGTAGAGGCAAATGTTGAACCTTGCTGGCATGCTACACCCTTCAAGCAGTTGTTTGGAATGCTTATAAGTACAGTATATTATCACCTCATGTATCAGGCTAGTTCCTGCCACTATGACTTGATGTCAATTAGATCCACCTCCAGTCCTATGTTAACACAAGACTCATGAAGTGCTATCACAGGCCAAGACATTTCCAGGACTAAAGAATTTGTGAAAAGGAAGAAAAAAAAAACCACTGAAGAGGCACTGAGTTCTTGATGAAGCTGGGGAGGAAAACTTTCAGGCATCTTTACTGTGTTAGGAGGCTCTCTGCTTTTGTGGTAGGCTTGCTCAATTTTTCTCAGTAGTACTCTTTTTAGCTTTGTTCTGACAAGGAATTAGTCATAATTTAATATAAGTAAAAAATAATGATCCTTTTAATCCATCTTAATTGTTTATGAAAGACCATTTAGTTCCGGATGTTCAAATGTTATTGTTTGCCTTAATCTGTGATTAAAACTATGCATAGAATTTCTATGATTTCAGAAAGAGCACTCCCTCTTGTGGAAACAGCTGTTTCTGCAACTAGTTCTCAGGCATTGGAATTCCTAGATGATCACACATTTTATAGGCAAGTGACTAAAACCCAGAAGGGACACATGAACTTAACTGTGTACCTGGCTAGTTCCTGAGTCAGACCCAGTATTCCGGTCTGCTGTCTCCAACTGAGATCTTCTCTTCCACAAAATTTGAAGAATGGTCTCACTACTATGATTTTTCTCTCGAACACCCACTTTCTGCTGCCATTCCTTGAGCAACTTCCTCCATGTGAAATCATCTTGGTGTGTTTTCTCTATGGTATTTAACTGTTTCCCGGAGAGGACTTCCTTTTATCCTGCAGGGATTCTAAGGGAAGACAGGGAGTCTCTCCATCTTTTTTGGAAACAGTTGCTATGTTTCATTCATGGGATTCTGTCTGCTGTCTAATTCTCTTCCATTCTGCTGATTGTGACAATAAGTAGGCCCTTATGCAGAGCACAAGCAAGTTCCAGAGCACAAGCAGGATCTGAAGCACACATTACAGCCTGGCTGGCCTCCCAGAAAGGAAAAACACTGTAACCTCTACAAGCATGTTATAATGCTCTCAAGCCTGCTATTCAAAATGTGCTTTGAGACCAGCACCACCTGCAAGACCCCTAAAGTACAGTGACATCTTGAGAAAAGACCTCTGGGGTCCAAGGGTGATAGAGTGCTTGCACAGGACCCTGGTGCTACCCACCCACCCTGAATAAAAACACACACTCTGATTTAAGAAGTCTATGTTGAGGCATTTCTCACAAGCTTTCAGCTTATGTTGATACTGCTGGTACATGAATTTCTCAAACACTAGCAAGAGTATATGGCAAACTAAGTGTCCTATGCAAAAGCCCAAGTATTGTGACTCATGCCTGAAATCACAGTGCTTATGATTGGGAGGCAGAGGCAGAAGGATCAGGAGTTCAAGGTCATCTTCAGCTATGTAGTAAAATGGAGGTGTTTAAAAATGTTACCTACCCAAATTGTAATGTACAAGCCCCAACTGCTGGTTGCATGACCAGGTACAACTTGCAAGTTATTCATCCATTAGGGTCTGAGAGATGGTTTGTAGGTTAAGAGATCCTGTTGCTCTTCCAGAGTATCTGGGTTCTGTTCCTAGCACCCATATTAGGTAGCTCACAACTGCATGAAACTCCAAGGGATTTGGCACTCTCTTCTTGTCTCTGGGCACTGGCATGCATGTGGCAATCATGCACATACACACACAAACATAATAAAATAAGTATTTCCTCCCCAAAACAAGTTTTTTTTGTCAAATCAAAGCCAATGAAAAGTTCCTAGATTTCATAAACTCAAAAGAAAGCCACCACCAACATTCCAACACAGTCATCTCTATGTGGACTTTAGTCAGAAATTGAATAGGGTGAAACACATTAATTCTTGGATCCTGAAATATACTCATCATGTGTCACATATCCTACCTCTGTCCCTAACACATAACTACCAATATACAAATAAGATATTTCTTTGCAGATTAAGGTCAAAGCCCAACAAGTTTACACAGCCAGGCCCCACTATTTTCTGCAATAAATCCGTAGCTTGCTAGGTATACCAAAGACCTTCCAATAGTGGCCTCCATCAATCTATACCTGAATTACCATAAGTCAAAAAAAATTCAGGAGGAGACATAGTTTACTAGAACAAACAGGAACAAATAAAAAATGGTTACCCTACAGGATAACCATTGTGGAAAAGAAAGCTGAACATTGCAAATAAGAATCAAACACCAATTACAATGATTCTGCTGCCATCTCAATAAAAGCAATGCTTATATGTTTTAACTAACTTGTGTGTGTAAAGATGCATGTTATTCTTAAAATGTTTAGATGTTAACTAATTGTGAGCCATTGCCTAAGTTTTAGTTATCTGTGATGACTGAAAGCAGATGAGTTGCCTTTGGAAACAATCACTTCTTAATATTACGTATTAATTCTTTGGTAATTTCACATTATCTATTTTGATCATTATTAACCCCCACTTCCTCCCTAACCCCAGCATTTCTGTCCTCTTCCTCTTTTCCCTCTTCTTCCTCTTCTCCTTCCTCCTTCTCCTCCTCCTCTTCCTCCTCCTCCTCCTCTTCCTCCTCCTCCTCCTTCTCTTCTTCCTCCTCCTTCTAGAGATTATATCACAGCCGATGTCCTGGTCCTCTGACTCTTAGAATCTTTCTGCCTCCTCTTCTTTAATGTTTCCTGGGCCTAAGTATAGGGGTTGTGCTGTAAATGTACTCACTAGGGGAAGACACCTCACAGTCTATTGATCTCTGCATTTTGACCTGCTATGGCTTTCTGGAATGATCTCCGTTTACTGCGAAAAGGAAGCTTCTTTGATCAGGAGTGAACTATTAATACCCATGGGTGTAAGGATACATGTTTAAAATGAAGTTAGAGATTACACTGTCTTGGGAAAGTGGCAGTAGTGGGTTCTCCTAGGTGCCATGGCCTCACTAGCCATGGGTAATTGCTGGGTTTACTACTATATGAGGCATGAATTCCTTCATATTGATCAGACCTTATATCCAATTAGGTAGTTGCTGCTTATACCCAGACTATAAGTGTCACTATTGCACCTTTCAGAATATTCCAGTCATTGTTGGAATTTGTAGCCGTTAAAGATGTATTGAACCATTGATTTCTTTTCTCCCTTGGTAGCTTTCATACGTCTTTAAGGTACTATGAGATCTAGTCCTCAAGAAAGAGGATTCCAGGTCAGATCTAGAGTACTTCCCTCAAGACCTTTGCCTGAAGTGTGCAGTTTCTTCAGCAATAGGGTCTTACCTTCTTTGCTGGAAGGCACCAAAAAGTAATAGCCTATATTATTTTGGTGGTCTCTTGGGCTCCCCTGACAAGCAAATTCAAAGGAGATTTTCCCAAACCTGGTACTATAGTTTTTGTTAGATAAGTCTATAGTTTTGGAGTGAAGCTCTGTCACCCTAAGCAGTGTAACTGCAATGAAATTCTCTCTCTCTCTCTCTCTCTCTCTCTCTCTCTCTCTCTCTCTCTCTCTCTCTCTCCTCTCCCTCCCTCTCCCTCCCTCTCTCTCCCTCTCCTCCTCTCCCTCTCCTCTCCCTCTCCCTCTCTCTCTCTCTCTGTCTCTCTCTCTCTCTCTCTCTCTCTCTCTCTCTCTCTCTCTCTCTGTGTGTGTGTGTGTGTGTGTGTGTGTGGTCCCAGAATCCCAGCAAAGCCTCTGGGATTGTGTTACAGCAAGTGCCCTGGGAAATGGCCTTTGAAATAGAGTAGCATGAGAAGCTTCATCCACTGAGCAAGCTGGAAAGAACTGGAAAGGACTGAACACAGGGAGAGGTGACAGGTGATGCAGTTTTAACAGAGGTTCAGCTGATCCCATGGAAAGTTCTGAAACAGAAATGGCCATTCAGAAATGCCCCAAGTAGAGGGAAGGGGCTAAACATTTTTTTACCTCTGTGATCATGGGATATGAGCTATCCCTTGAGCAGCAGAGGAACCTCGAAGAGGCAGCTACCTTGGCTGAGGCAATTCCTAAGAAAAACTGCAGTGTGAATGGTACCTACAGCATCCAAACAGGTTGGGAAGGAAGCCAAAGGAATAAGTGCCTTGGGCTTCTCATTGAAGGGGTGAAAGGGGTGTATCTGGGTTGCACGCCACAGCATCCACTGTAGGGATGCATTGCAAAATGTCCTTGCTGCTTCTTCAACCCTGATGATCTCTTTCTGTGGATGAAGCTGCTGTCTTACAACATCTGCAGAATCATCTGGAGTGAATTTAAAAATGCTTCTATCCAGTTCTTACTCACTGACTGAATTGATTGCAAGTACAATCAAGGTTCAGCCATCTCGGCCTACTTAGTTATTTTTAATCTGAATGGCAATAATGTCTCTTAACATATGAAGTGCCTTGGGATAATATTTGGTTGGCATGGGACAAAGCTACAGTGAACAGTGGTTTCAGTAACCCCTGATCCAAGGGGATTAATTAGAGATGGCTAAGGTGTGTGAGGAAGGGAAGGAGCCAAGTATAAACATATGCTTTCTACCCCCTTTCATGGCCATCTCCTCAGACTCTGTTTCCCCACATAACTGCCATCTCCTGGGACCTTGATGATGAGTTTTATTGGCTAAGTTCTAAGCCAGTGAAGCTTATAGTTTGTTTCTTTTTTTCTTCTTATCTTTGGTTCAAGGTCTGCCTTGGGTCCCAGTACAAAAGATGCTTTTATTCACATAGCTCTTATGATCCTAAAAGTGTTGGTTGAAGTATAGAGTAGTGAGTACAAAATAAACAGTGAGATGCATTCAAACTACCCCACAAAAGCATGCCATTGGCTATAAAAATTAAGATTACATCAACGTACGCTCACTCTCCTCTAGGATACTGTTACCATAGGATGTATGTGTGTTTACCAGGTATTCTGAGAAATTTCAAATATACAGAAATTGAAATTATTAGCCCTCACTTCTTAATCGACATAATGGTACACTTTAACTGCACCCCATCTGTTGCATAGCTTCAACAATTGCCAATATGTGGCCAACTCTTTCCACTAATAGTCACACTTTATCTGCCCCACCCCTCCAGTCTGCCTTCTTTTGAACAACTCCCATATGCATCCTTTAATCCATAAATACTTCAGATGAGGCTTCCTTTTTAGTGCCTTCAGTATTACTAATTTATCAGCACATCTGCAAAGTGGTGTGGACATCATGCCACAAATGGAAGACTGCAGGATTATTCGGTCTGTGGGTAATTTTTGGCACCTAACATATACTTTCTTGTTGCTTAAGGAAGACAATAAAATTACGTATGTTGTTTATCTTTAGAAGTTTTTAACTTTCCCTGTGTGTGTATGTATGTGTGCATGTGCACACACACATACTTGGTAGATGAACAAAGGCAAGAAACAAAAGAATATTGTTGGCTACAGTACATCTTTGTGTCTTTGTGGAGGAAGAGAGGCCTAAGCTTTGAAAAAGCCACTTTTGATATTTTTATTGTAGGTATGCATATTTGACATACATGTGGATATAAGCTCATGAGTGTCAACCTGTACTGCTCATATAAAAGATGTGCACTGTCACATCCAGCATATGTGTGTGTGTGTGGGGGGGGGGGTTCCTGGATCTAAAGTAAGTCATCAGGCTTGTGTGGCAAGTGTTTTGAATTGTGCACCCATCTCACTGGCTCCTGGGAAATGTTTTTTTTTCTAACACATGCATCTTGAGCTGGACTTTGTACCAAATTCCGCAGGAATTGACAAATGTTCCAGGTAGTAGCCAGCACTATGAAACTCCTATCTTACATTGCATATTAATGTCCAGATGCTTGTCTATAGAAATTATCTAGTCAGCTTTCCTAAGGGAGACATTTAGCATCACACTGATGTGTGGCTACAGTTAGGATTTCCAAAATGAATCAGATCACAAAGGGGCAGCTGGTCTACTCATCTGGAATCCCTTTGGTAGCCTACACCAGCACTTGTGCCTTGAATCCATAGTTCATCTAGGGAAATTGTCAGTAGATAATGAACGGGAGGGGACAAATGTACCTATAAGTAATTAGAAGGCATGGCTTCAGAAGGTGGCTCAATACTACTGTCCCCACATTACTGTGAGTAGTTGTGGCAGAACATGAAAAAGACAGAAATTGACAGTACACTAACAAAACAGATTAAATTACAGAGTTTTCTTTTTTTTAACGAGTGGTCCAATTAAGACACTTTAAAAGGACTTACAAGGGAAAAGTGAAATAGCATTCCCCACACAGGACTGCGCTCAGGGGTATTGTGGCTATTTAATACTTCATAGTATATTAATAAAAATAAAGGTTTATTAATTTTGCAGCAAAGCTACTATAAGATATAACATGCTAAAACACTTTTTATAAGCCCATTTCTTTTATCCTCACAATAAATTTGTGAAGTCTAGTCTAGATTTATTCTCCCTTTAGAGATAAAGATGCAGAGAGAAAACATTTAAGGAATTTAGCAAAGGTCACACGGAAACCACCAAGTGGAGCTGCAAGTTTAAACCCAGTAGTGTTATTTCACATTAGAGCCCACATGTTGTGCATTCTTCACCAGTATAATACCTGGGCACCAACATGATTTCATGCAAAGTCAGAGTGTCTCAGCAGCACAACAAGGGCATCTGGTTGTGGTGGCTCTGCCCTGTAATCCCAGCCCTCGGAGGTGGGTGCAGGAAATTTAAGTCATCTTTAGCTATAGAGCAATCTTGAGGTCAAGTAGAGTATATGAGATCCTGTCTTAGAAAAGGGAAAAGAAAGTAATATGAGGAACACTTAGAAAATCTCTTGAGTTATTTTTGGACTTTGTGAGGCTCTCTCTGTGTGAAGTCCTTTAACCCTCATCTCTTAGGAGCAGAGCTCAACTTCACTACAGGTGTCCAAGCCATTATCCATCATATTCTCCACAAATTATAGGGAGTAATAATTTTATATGTGTGTGTGCTTATATTACAGCTATACAATCTTTGTGGCTGAGAAATAAATGGGGAGCTAAAAATAACACATTTCAAGTAGGTAAGCAAAATTAACAAAAAATATTAAAATATGGTAAAACATGCATCTGTTTTATGTGTACATGAATATGTGTGCAAATGTGTGTATATATGTATATATATGCATACATATACAGATATCTGTATACTTAAATATGTAATTGGCTGATAAGAGAGAAAAAATAGAGTGGATACGGCAAAAGTAATGATTGGGGTTGGAAGTGTTCCGGAGGTTATAAAATATACTCTATTGCCTTATATAATAAAATACATACTGATTTAAGAGGGAAAACACTTTATTTTATGTACATCCATCTCTACCTTTAAAGCAATTAAAATTTGAAATAAAGGATGTGTCATATGCTTCAGAAAATCATGAATTTTCTATAAACTGTGCTGTGTTCCTATGTCATTGCTATTCCATCTTATTTTTGTCTTGGAAGATAGGGAGAAAATTCTATATTTAAATTCTGTGATAAGAATTTCTAGTCTTGCCTGTGTTTTGACCATCTACAAATGCTTTTAACAGTGAACGATAGGCCCTCACACCCATGGCATGTCTTCAAGTCCCAGAAGGTCTTTTCTCCATTGAGATTTAGCAGCGATATTTGAACAAAATTGCTATTTAGTCCCTATTTGTTGGAGGATAACATTAAGATAAAAGAAGATTGAAGACTGCAAAACAGTCTATGCTGAATTATGAGCCACAGTGCAGACTCACACAGATTTCTTCAATTTTGCATAGACTCATACTTCCTTCATGCATACTAGAGCCTCCAAACTGTCTTCTCTTTAAATAATGCAGTGAAGAAATTAAAGTTGCAGGCAAGCAGTATTAAAGACTTTCAGCAAGAAAAGAGGTGAGAGAGAGAAAGGAAAGAAATGAATCTTTCTAGAGAAAATGATGTGAACCCTTTAAGTGCATCTCACTTTGAGGCGAACCCCTCAGGAATTAGAGCTGGAGGTTTTGGGGAAATGGCCTCCAATCTTGGAAGGAAATTTGGGATCTTTGCTGCTGGTTATTTAGTTTTAATAAGGCTCTTGGGGTTAGTGATTATATTGTAGTGTTTCAATTTAAACAGCTTTTTTTTTTTTTTTTTGGAGACAGGATCTCATTATATAGTTCAGTGCCATCTTGAACTCACAGTGCTTCTCCTGCCTCAACTTCTCGAGTGCTGGAATTGTAAGCATGTGTCATCACATTTGGCTCAAGTAAATTTTAATCACTTACTTTGCTTCCTTACTGACTTTGAGACAAGGTTTTACTTTGTAGTCCAGACCAGACTGGAACTGTGTAACCCAGGCTGGCCTTAAGCATATTGAGAGGCTCTCCTGCCTCACCCTCTGCAGTGCTGGGATTACACGTGTGAGCCACCACACTCAAGTTACTTTATAAACCCATTGTTCTAGATGCTTGGATTGAATGAAACTTGTTCCTGGTCTCTGGTTATTATAGGAGCCCCCACCTGTATTACAGAGACTCTATTGGAAAACTGGGCACAAGACAAAAGTCCTTATGAGAGGGTTTCCTGGCATCCTCATTTCCTTCCCAGATTTAGCCTGCTGAATATAAAGACTAGGAGATAATAGATTTTAGATGTCTTAGGGAGCAAAGCATTCCTTAGCTTCCCTTCCACTTTGCCCTAATCTAATTAAGAGCCAGACCTCACACTTTGCTCAGAGTTGACTGTTAAAGCTTAAGGGGAGTCATGACATCTTACAGAATCTGATCGGCTGAAGACAGATTACTGTTCAGCCTAGATAATATTGATTAAAAGTAAAACAAAACAAAATAAAACAAAACTTCCAAAATCTCCAGAGCCCTAGTGAAGGTCACCAAAAAGTGTGCCAAATATTTGAATCATGCAATGATGTCACTCAAACCCAATCCCGAGAATCTGGCCTTTAAAATGTATTTCAAGTTCTGTTCTCTGCATAAATTCTTCAGCTGCTCCAGCAGTATCTTCTTTGATGACCTTTTTGGGTGACTTCTCGATTGAAGTTAGCACTTGGCCCTGACAATTTGAGAGCCTGGTTCTATACCAATTTAAGCATTAAATGTTAATGGCTTAAACCTTTTGAAAATGTGAATTCATATAATAGTCGTTGAGCTAGCATTGGATGACTGACTGACTGGTAGATGGGTAGCTGGATGGATGGATGAGTGGGTAGACAGATGGATGACTAAATAGACAATGGAAGCAACTAGATGATTATTAAGCATGGTAGATTTGGGAAATTCTGTAGCTAGAGTGGGGATGATTCAATTCACCACATTTATTGGACCACTTGTTAAAGTTGTGAATTAATTCTGAGGAAAATGTCTAACACATGTGCAGCCTGTATTCCTGATACTCTCTGCAGTATTTTTACCACAGTGAAAAATTATAAACAATTTAAATGCCTAATAGAAAAACGTAGTAAATTATTATACATCAACCCAACCGAGTATGGTCATTAAAATGATAATTACAAAGACTGTAGAGACATATTTATACCATATATTATGTGAAAACACAGAAGATATAAAGTATATGTGTGCTGAGTTTACAAGGTTATAAAGATATGCTTTGTTCAGCCTGCTTCTAGAAAGTAATATCTAAACATGAAAAGAGCAGTGTTTTAGCGGGGCAATGCCATATTTCTCTTCTTTTTTAGGTTATTATAAATATTTTTCTATTATTTAATTCTGATAAAAATGAGGGTGACGAAGGTCAGAGTGTGGAAATATTTTAGACTAATTGGAGGTGAAAATTTAAATTTTCTATAAAGATAAGGAGATGTCATTAAACATGTCCCATCACAAGCATTTACTCTATTATTATTATTATTATTATTATTATTATTATTATTATTATTATTGGTGGGACTCCTATATTCTAAGCTGGCCTCAAACTGTGCAACATAGGATGACCTTAAACTTCTGATTCTCCTGCTTCCACTTCATGAGTGTTGGGATTACTGGCATCACTCTGAGTCTTTTTCCATCGTTATCAAGGTTCTGCTAATAGCTAATTATATCAGGCATGTGCAAGTATATTTGTGATGTAGAGGAGTTAGAGTTTTAAAAATGCCACAATGGGAAAACTGCTCTGATAAGAGGAGCCACTTACAGAATAAACATGTCCTTGAAATCTTACAAAGGCCCTTTTTTTTATAAGAGCAACCATCATAATGAATTCCAGCAGACTTCAGTTGTTACTCTTATACGTGGGGTTTCATCATGAGGAATATTTCACAATACAACTCATCAGCCCATCTGTAGGATCTGAGTAATTAGCAACTCAATTCCACTCTCAGCCTTGACACTCTGGGCAGTGTTGACTTGGATACCCACCTGGGAGGAGAGCTGAGAATTTACTGGACTCTGAGGTGGAGAGAGATGAGAGGAGGAGGTGAGAAGAAACTGCCTTCTAGTGACAGACATGGGGAGGCTAGGGGGGGAACTCTCCAGACCCTTCTTCTCAATTGACAATAGAACTTTCCCACAGAATGAATGGTGAGCGCAGAGATGGGACAGAAGTGCCTTTGGGGAGCTTGTCTTGGTAGATTGTTGGCAAATTTGGGGTTTGGGAATTACTGCACATACTAGATTCAGAAAGCATGAGTTCCAATCCAACCACCATCACTCACTCGCTGTGTGTAGCTGGGCAAACAATTCCACTAGCCACTCTCCATTGCTATAGAGAAAGTGGTAGCTATGAGAGCATTAACATAATGACCATATCTGTTAATTTGATATGCCACTGTGAGGAGCAGATATGATAGCAACTGGAAAGGACTTTGAAAAGTTTATGTGAAAGCTGTTATTGTGGTCTGTGAGTATTAACCATCAGAGTCACTCAGGGCCATCCTTTATCCAAAGTGATTTACTTTTACCCTTAACATGCAGGGCAGTCAACTTCCCCTTTTCTTTGATCTAAATGTTTTTGGGGGAATTTTGCTTTGAATTTGTATGTAGGAAAGAGCCTGTTCCTATGCAAACACTACTTGGCAGAGAGTTTATCATTAAACACACAGAGAACGAATAACAGGAAAAACTGCCCAGAAAGCCCAGTGGAGGTAAAGGGCCTACAAGATAATAGAATATTGATTAGATAATTTGCCTCAGTGTCATTAATTTTCACATATAACCCAAACTGCTTCTGATAGTTACATCTCTCAAATCATGAGGATCAATCTGCTGAACCCAAAGCTCCCCCAGAACAGACAGGCAGAAAAATTGTTTTCTCAAGTGTGCAGGGTATTAATTGCAACATCAGTTCCATACAGATCCAGTTCTTTTCTGCAGCCAACACTGTGGCCTTGATTATTTTACAGACCTTTGGGTGGTCCACCTTTTTCACTACAAGCTTAACTTCTGTCTTCCTGACATCTATTATTCTACTTCTTTAAGTCCTGAAGTCTAAACTTCAACCATCCCTTTTTTCTTCCTAATACTGCTTGCCCCAGTTTTACAGAATGTCAGTGTTTTGCATTGCTGACATTTTCCACAAAATTCTTTTCATTTTTCATGTTATTGCCAAAATGTCAACATGCAAATATTCCATGAACTTGCCAACTTGTATCTGTATGGACACACACACAAAGGAGGACAAAGACAGAATAAGAAGTGGTAACTGGTAATGGATATATTTCCTGTTTCCCTGCAGTGGATTCAATCTTTGCTCACCTCTCACTGTTTAGTATCTTTCTGGAACTTAAAACAATGCTCTCACTTTTAAATAAATAAAGAAACAGTCCTATGAGAGAGAGAATTCTCCTCACTGGAAGCCAAACTGTATGATCAGGAAACTCAATCTCAACTTTACTGACAGGCAATACTCAGCATTTACAGAGGCAATTTACATTATAACCTTATTTAACATATCTATGAAACAGGATAATGTTCGGATTTGATTAAATTAAATTAAAGAGACTCACCTTTGTCTTTAATCATTCTTTTGACTCCTGGCTCATGAATTGCTAGGGAAGTAAAAAAAAAAAAGTCACTGGACTTAAAGGGTAGCACTTGCCAGGTTATACAGTGTCTATTTTTGAGTAATGATAAGGAACTTATAAATACCAATGAAGACTATCATGTACTTTAAGAAATCTGAAATCTGAACTTTCTGCTGAATGACTTCCACCGGTTTTTAGGAAAAACAATTTTATTGGTAAGTTATTGTCAAGTGTAAGATAACCTTTGAAAACAGAACTTTGTTGCTATTCTTGGTGTGGAAAGCAGTGGCTGTACCTCTTAGCTGAACTCTTCATCCAAGAAACAGCTATTGAGAGGGTTGGCTCTTGAGGACAATTGCTTTATTGTGAATCTAAGGGCTATGGAAACAAAGACATCTACATTTTGTTTGTGTGGTACTAAAAGTCTGAGATGAGGGCATGGGGCTTTGGAGCATGAAAACAACAACAACTCTGGGCAGTGACTGAACTACAACCTGAATACAACGAAGGTGCAATCGAATTATGTCACAGACAATGATAGTGCTCTAGACACATGGGTTTGAAAGTGATGGAACATGAAAGAGTCACATGCCATATGATGACATTTCAGCCCAGGATGCCCCTCTATACAACAGTGTGCTCATTGGTTTAAAGGGAGTTGAAAAATGACTGTCACCAGTATGGTGGTAGCCATTACAAGACCATAGCACAATGCCTTCCTCATGTCTTGGTTGCTGCTGGCATAAGGAAGCAGCACATACTCTAGGTGTATGAAAGTAGAGAACCTGCAATTATATGCACTCATAACTTTCCAATTTAATAATAACTAGGTTACCTGCTTATGCAATACTATACTTTTTATTGCTATTTTAGATTATTCTTTCTACTTATTTCAAGAAAACAGTATGTCATGTTATGCCAGAATTAGCTTCTTATATCTCTCCTTGACCTTATGTTGTGGTTTGAATGCAAATTAACTTCCTTGGCTCATGAGTTTGAACCCCATCTGATCATTCTGTTTTGGAACTGTGTGGGATTTTTAGGAGGCAGAGTTCTCACTGGAGGAAGTGATTCATTAGGGGAGGGCTTCGAGGTTTTATAGCTGGGCCCATTCTTATCCATGCTCTGCTTCTTGTTTAGCTAAGAGGGAAGGAAGTACTGGTTTCTAGCTGCACATTCCTACAACATGGAGCCACCTGCCATGGGTACCATCCCTTCCAGGATGCACTGTGTTCTTTCAAACTGTGAGCCAAAACAAAGCTTTTTTTCTTAAAGTTGCTTCTTGTCAGGTATTTGGTCAACAGACAACAAGAAAAGGAATAGGAATGACATGCCTTGTCTTTTGATTGTGCTGAGAGGACACAGCAAGTGATCAACCTGTAGTATGGACATTCGTGTCAATTCCATCTTCACAAATGCCTTAAAGCTGCAAGTGTGGGAATGGATCTATTTATACTTATAAAATGCATTTTCCTAGTCTATCGTGTTTGAGATTGTCATGCAAAAACCACACTGAGTGTGTATCATTTTAGAATGTCTCATCTGGCACCAATGGATTAGAGATATTCCCTTAGAATGTGTTTTAATCCCCAAGGCACATTTAACTTCATCTTCCCAACAAGATCATGCGGTTGAAGCACGTTATTAAAGACCTTATTCTCTGGGAGGATCCAAAGAATAAAACATACAATTAAATATTTGGGAGGACAGAACCATTAGAGAAAGAGTAAATTTTTATTTCCGGAACTTCAGACTTGGGGAAGAAAGACTGCTGTGAGTTCCACAAGAGCCTGGCTAAAGAATGATGCCATCTAAAAGAGAGGAAGAGAATGGGGCAGAGTTGACTCTTGTTGGAGGGCTCCTGCCATTGGCTTGTGGACCTAGTCTTTCTGATGGGTAAAATTCCAGGATCGAAAGCGGTTCCTTTCATTTCCCTTTTCCTTTCCCTGACCACCTTCCCATCAATTACAGAATCAAGTAGGGTGGGAAGAGAGTAACCCCACCCATCTCTTCTATCATGAAGGGACATTGCTGAGGGGCAAGCTAGATAGAAACAAGAAGCTAGGAAAAGACATCGAGTTGTCTCATTTCTTTCCTGTTTGAGAGAAATAACTCATCCACAACCTTCACATTTCTGTTTCAATTGGAAAACTGTGGAGGTTAACACATTAAAGATGACCTCAGAGGCACCAAAATGTGTTGGTGTCACACAAAGGAATGAAAACACAGACTTCCTCTTGGATTAATTTGGCCAAGAGTGAGCCCAAATGAATCTCCCTCTTCTCTCCCCTGTCTTCTGTCTGTATGTAGCTTGTGGTTACTGAGCTGTTTGTGTCTGTTTGTCTCTTTTGCTGTCCCCAACAAAGAGCTTTGGTCTGTATTTATTAAATAGCACAGGCACAAACACACACACACAACAAACAAACAAACAAACAAACAACCCAAAGCATGACACGAGAAAGGAATGAAAGATTTTACAGAAATGTTTAACAAGGTTTTACTTGGGGAGAAATCATTTTACTGACCCCAACTGATTCAAATAGTAAACAGCAACATTATCATGTTGTCTCTTATATTTACAGTATATATTTGTTGTATAATATGCTTCCAATCTGTTGGCTGCTTTCAGCAAATGATTACCACAATACACACATACATACTTATAGTACTCTGGGTAGAGAACATGGGAAGAGTACATAGCTTAAATTAAAGCTATGCATTGGCTAAGGTTGTAAAAATGCATTACATGGGAAGTCCAAGGCATAGTAAGGATGGTTACATAGTCCTTTTCAAGGCCCGCTAAACTTAAATAGACTGAGTACCAAGTAGCATAGCAAGTTAAAACATAATGACCTCAGGAGGTATTATTAACTTTGTTACAGGATCTGCCTAAAGTTCAGTGCTTTTTTGGTGTGTATGCGTGTGGATGTGTGTGTGGGGAGTGTCTATACATATTGTCATAATATTGTATCTCTATGGAAAGCGTTCTGAAGTCCAGTTTGTCATTGAAGGCTTTAAATGCACGGAGAAGGTAGTCAACAATGCCCATTTACGTCAACCTCAAACATATTAAAGAAATAACCAAAGTTTCCTAAGGCATGTAGGATGCACTCCTCTTAAGATCACAGATTATATGTTTCTGTAGTAAATGTGACTGACATGAAGCTTCAAGTTAACCTTTGTCTTGGGGATACTATGCATCATGGATCATATTTTTAAGTGGTGTTGGTTCAACACCTGAGATATCTGAGGGGGAAGTAAAATTTCTGTTTTCCTGACTGAATTCGTTTTACTAGCCTGAGTATGTAAATTGGGTTAATGTTAATTCTTGGCTCATAGCATACTTCTGTCTTTGGCTCATGTAGCATTTTCTTTGTTTTATTTGTATTATTCTTCCTTCTAACTTATTTTTCTCTGATCATATTACTGTTTCCCAAAGTAGCTTTCTATTGAACTCCATGATTTTATCTATTAACTGAAATTGAATGATACACTATCTAAGGTCTACTTCAACTTTGATATTCTGTGAATGAGACTAGGACTTGAAATACATTTGGCTCAGTGCCTGGCATATAACAAATGCCTAATAAATGTGGCTTATTTGCATAACTTATTACTATTACCATTATTAAATCTGATGAATTTTTATTGCTATCCCTGAATTTCACATATTGGAAAGTTGTTTGGGGTCATGTGATTCGGTAACTCTTCCACTGAACTGTGAAATATACAGCTACATTTTTCCCCTTGGTCAGCTCCAAAGTATCCATTATGAATTTATCATTGACTTACAGAGTTTAAGCCTAGATGAAATTTTAAAGGTTAATTTTCATCATGGAAAAAATGAAGTATCTTATAATGCAAACATCCCAGAATAATTCCAGTTTGCAATGTCAAGATATGCCCTTATGGAGTTCTTGTTTCTTCTTCACTTTGACGCTGCTGCTTAAATTTCATAAAAGTTTATTTTAGAGCTGTAAGGGGCCTTGGCAGGGAGGCCAAACACTAGTGGGGCCTCATTGTCAAGTCATATTTTATAGGTATTATAAGCCAGGGTAAAAATGTAAAACTGCCTGACTTCACACCATATGGCAGTTATAGAGGGAGCATCTACGGTCAAACCTGGAGGTCCTGTTCTTTGCATACAAAAAAGGAAGTTTTCATCCCAGCTCAGACTTGGACTTCTTGTCTAATGCCAGTGATATGAAGGTTTTGTACTAGCCACCATTATGCCATCAGCAACCCTTCTCTTTGGCTTCTGAATATTTGTGATAAGGCTGACTGTCATAACAAGCATGCCTAAAGTCCTTTGCTTTAGCTCTTAGTCATTAGCTGAAATCTGCAGTCTTGGCCAAGGCAGATTGCATTAAAAGATGCTAAAGAGCTAATGAAGTGAACATTTATTTGTCATGTCTCTCTCTCTCTCTCTCTCTCTCTCTCTCTCTCTCTCTCTCTGTGTGTGTGTGTGTGTGTGTGTGTGTGTGTGTGTGTGTGTGTGTGTGTGTGTGTGATTCTTGTGAAGGTCAGAGGATAATTTGCTGGGAGTTGAACTCAGGCTTGGTGGTAAATGCCATATCACCAATTGGGTTTTCTCCTTTAAATACCTATATCATAGAGGAAAAATATGCCCTTTTTAGAAACTAAACCTTGGTCCAAGAATTGGCTAAGTATTTCCCCCAATTCCTATCTTTGTTGTGTTTGGGTATGCCAAGCAGGACACACATGCAGAATGCAAGAGTGTTAGTGAAAAGAGAAAGGTAAATACACCAAAGGTAAATTATTAATGAGCAATTTTGTCATCCTGGGGAAACAGTGTTTAGCCCCCAGAGATTCAGGCATTCCTCTTCATTTCATTCACAAGTTCAAGCTCAGAGGCAACATGGCTTTCAAGAGAAGTGGTTTTTTGTTTTGTTTTGCTTTGTTGTTGTTTTGTTTTCCTTTGTGCTGTTGACTGAATTCCAAAATCCTAGAGAGAAAACTTGACTCTCAAAGTACTTTGGGCTGTGGCCACCCTCCTGCAGATCAAAGTCAGACAAGCTCTTTTTGCCCAAGAGAGAGCAAATCCATCCAATTCTGCCCCCCTGTAGATGCGCTGAGATTTAAATCTTCAGTGAACCAGTCTTTTTCTGTCTGGAGCTCAGCGACTTTTAGTAGAATAGATGCAGATGGTCCTGGTGGTAGTTAACAAATCAATCTCCCTCCTTTCCACCCTCCCTGCCTCCCTTTTTCTCTCCCTCCCTCCCTCATTCCCTGCCTCCCTCCTTCCCTGCCTGTCCCCTTACTCTGGACTGCATGGTATAGGGGGTAAGAGCTGTGTCCAAAGGGGCTGGCCAGTAGCCAGACTACACCAACACTCTAAAATTAAGCATAGTGCCTATGTTTCTCCCTTTACCAAAATAATGGGAGTAACAAAGAGCCATGTTTACTCTGGAGAATTCTGAGCCTAAATTTCACCAATATTTTTGTGTTTCCCCCTCCCCACAATGTTCAGCACAATGTGATAGGACCCATACCAGGTCCTCATACAGATGTGTTAAACCGGCCAAATAAACCAATCAGTAGAATACATAGCCTTTTGGTAAAGGTATCATTTTTCTCAACTACCTCTTGGCGTGTAACATACGGATATTGTTATTTTCAGTGTATTTGAAAGGTTCAAAATATAGCATATTTATATGATATGCAAAATGTTGTAAAATTTAAGCTCCAAGGTGCTAGTAGAATTAAGTTTGTGGGGATGCTTCAGATAATAAAACCATCCTTTGAGGGTTTAATCTCAGACACATTCAACTAGTGTTTAGAAAGATAAGGAATGGAAGAAGAGGGGAAAAGGAGATGGGAATTCAGGACAACTGCTCCTTTTAAGACTAGGTGAACCATCATTTCATAAGGGCTAATTTTTCTCTTTCAATAAGTCACTCATTGGCCCCTTACCTACAAAAAGACAGTGTGGTTGGTGAAGTTTGAAGAGGGCCAGCAGGGTGCCCTGCTGTGTCTGAAGTCATTGTGCTTCAAGGCAGACATGCTACTCTATTGACTTTCGCTGTGGTCCGTTTTATATTACGATCCTTCACTGTTCACTCGTCATGCTTGGAAAGTTGGAAAACTCCCCTTGATGAGGAAAATGAAGCCCTAGGCTGTGCAACCCAACCAAGGAATGGCCACTCCCTTGGAACCAACACTTGCCCATTCTCTTGCATTCCAGATATTCATAGAAACTATCTTTTCTCATTCCAAGCCTGGGATTTCACTCTCCTGCGATGCTGCTGCTGAGTATCAGAAGGGCTGATCTCTAAAGTCAGCAGGCGACAGACTTAGCTTTGGTTTTTGTAAGAGTGAATGTGACTTAACTGTCCCTGTGGCAGCTTCTGCCGGGAGAAGAATGTGCAAAATAAACAGTTGCTGAAAAGCATAATTAGCCGAGTGCAAATCTCGAGTTATTTGTTCGGCAATTGAGACACCAGTGACCTTAAAATGCTTAGTTAGTCCAGGATGTTTAGAGCCAGGATGAAAGAATCTTTGCCATGTTTCCCTCTCATTGTCGTGTAAATCTTTGACTTTCCAGAGTAGCGGCAAATTAATTCAGATACATCCTGGTGGAGAGAAAAGGATAGAAACCAAGACCCCAGCGGTGCTCTCCTCTCAGCGGTTTGGGGAGACTACCTTTAGCTGCCCCCCCCCCCCTCCCCGACCCTGGAGGTTAAAGCGGGGAGAACCGGGAGGCGCTAGGACCTGGATGGCGCCTGGCTGAGCCCGGCTCGTGAGGGCGGTGGAGTGGAGGAGGGAGATGTGGGAAAGGAGGGGTGCTCGGGGGGCGGGGGAGTCATTTATGCGGAGCGGGCGCCGCTGCTGTCGCCACTCACAGTCCCCGCGCGCTGCTCAGAGTCGGAGGGAGCGCAGCGAGCGGGTGAGCAAGCGAGTAGAGGGGGCGCCCGGTCGTTGTCTGCGCTCGGACCGGTCGTCTCCGCCGCGCTCCGGGAACCCCGAGAAGAGCGAGAGGCAGCCGAAGAGTGCAGGAGCGGAGCAGGGAGAGCCCTCGGCGGAGGCACCAGTCCCACTCCACCGCCTCCTGTGCCAGCCCGGGAGTGCTCGCCCACCGCCCCACCAACCCAGAGCCTGTAGCCCCGGTCCCAGCTGTCCCAGGGATGGTCTAAGAGCCTGCAAGAGGCTCGCTGCTTCGCTCCTCTTCGCTCAGCTCTCGGGCTCTCTGCCTCCTACCGACCGCTCCCGGTTGCGCGCCCCGCCGGCCCAGGCCGGAGAAGTTAGTTGTGCGCCCCGCTTAGCGCGCGAGCCAGCAACCGGGAGAGCGAAGGCGGCGAGGCGCCGGGACCATGGGCTGGGGCTGGGGTAGTCGCTGCTGCCGCCCGGGACGGCGGGACCTGCTGTGCGTGCTGGCGCTGCTCGCCGGCTGCCTGCTCCCAGTGTGCCGGACGCGCGTCTACACCAACCACTGGGCAGTGAAGATCGCAGGCGGCTTCGCGGAGGCCGACCGCATAGCCAGCAAGTACGGATTCATCAACGTAGGACAGGTAACTAAACCCCCGGTGGCTCAGGCACTGTACGTAGAAACTAGCTGTTGGGGGCTTCTTGTCCCCTCTGTTTGGACCCCTCCGCCTTTTCCAGATGTACTTCTGCAGCTGCGGCCCGAACTCTAGGGCGATGCTCTCGCCCGCGCGTTCCTTGCACAGTCACACACATGCCCCGAAGTTGCTGGGATCTCTGTTTAATTTGTTTTTACAAGCAGTGCGGGACAGGTAGGGTCTTTGGAAAATCTGGAGTGCCCCTGCACTGGCTCAGACTCGCCTTGGACCTTTGGACAGTCCGGGAGTGCTACTAGCTAGAGGAAACACCCTTGCCAGTAATTGTGACAGGGAAGGTAGAGACCATTGGGAGGCCAAGGAGTGAGCCGATGGACCCAACTGGGAGGGGAAAGCCTGGATTAACCTCTTGGGCCACAGAACTATAGGGCTCTGGGGAGTCTGGAACTGGGGTGGGAGGAGAGAGGAAGGGGGCGGGACACCAGGAGGGAAGAACGGATTTAGAGGGGTCCTGGCTGCTGGCTCGCCTGGCTGGGATCCAAATGTGGGCCCCCGGAGCTGGGTGGGGAGGGACCCGAGAGACCTTGAAAGCCACTGACCAGGTTCTGCTCAGGGAACTTGGGAATCTTCTATTAGGGTGAAACATGGAGTGCCCTGTTGCAGCGTGTGGCAGGAATGCTTTGATGAGATGCCTTTGGTTGGTTTTCATTCGATTTGCCTTGCTGAGGGAAATGCCAATACATTTTTATGGGACCCTTGGCAACGCTACCGATTTATATTCTGGCCTAAACGCCCTAGATTTTGTCCTCTTTCCCATGTCCCTACCAGAAACAAGGCTGGAGAGAGGTCTGTAAGTGCCCCTCCTAAGGACCTTACAACTTCATTTAAGATTGATCCAAGGAGGGAATCCTGCTGTGGCTCTGACTGGGGTTGAGTGTAAAACTGAGGTTCCTACCTGGGCCGGAGGAGCGTTTTGGAGTGTTCACATGGTGCTTCAAGGACATGGGACAGGAAGATGACCATTGGTAGTGATGAAGCAAGAGGGCACAGATGGTTTCTGAGACCATTTCCTTTGAACTCCGTGCCTAGGATGTCAGGGGCAGCCCCCACCCAGCTCTGGCCACTGAGGGGAAAGAGTTCCTTTGCCTGTTTCTAGAAATAAGCTGGGGAGCAGCTGTGAGGGTTCAGAGGGCAGGAGGGGGAGGTCTTGCTCTTTACCCTCCAGAGGGAGAGAGGTTGTTTTCCAGAGAAGCCAGTTCTGTGGAGGGCTGAGATCAGGGAAAGGGACTTGGTTTATGTCCCCACCCGTTGTTCTCTCAATCCCCTAAAGAAGTTAGAGCAACCGGCCAGATTTTGTTGCCTGAGTGCCTGTCACCTTCAGGAAATTGCCTCTTGGGAGTTCTCTTGACCTCTTCTGTGAAAGAAACACGACATCCATTCAGGTCTTTTTAACCAAAGCTTACAGTTGAGCATTCAATAGTGCCGACGGGAAGGCAAAAAGACATAAAGAACACATTTCTAATCTTTCAGGCGACATTTTCAGTTCAGCCAACATTAAGCATCTTCTATGCCAGGGGCATTTAGGTGGCTAAGTTCTCAACACCATACTTCATTCTTAATTTCAAAAACAACATTGGTGCACAATTGACATACAACAGATGGGGCAGGAGGCTGATGCCCGCCTGCACAGCCATGATGGGGACCCAGGACTTTGTCCAGGATGGCCCCTTTGTGGATCTTGCCATTTAGAGAACCCTTCTACCCAGTTCAGAGTAAATCCCCACATCCCTGAATTCTAATTGGGTAGCTCAGTGGACTGGAAGCAAATACCCTGTCACCGCTCACTGATATGTAGTTTAGAAGGACCTGGACTTGTTGACACTAGGAGGCTTCTTAACTTGCAAGGGTACAGAGACACTTCTGTCCTCCTAGACTTAGGGTAGAGCTTAGATTCCAGAATCCAATAGTCTCTAGTGAGAGGGGAGCAGGGTTATCTTATCTGCATTGAACAAGCAAACAAGTCAGTGTCCTATAACCTCTCCTGACTTTTTACAAATGTCTTTATAGACAAGAGCCACAGCTCTCCATGTCAAAAGTAATGCTAAGAAAGTTTATGTATACATAACACGAAGTACTATTTACTGTGGTTTTTACAACCCCATTGTGGAAATACAGCTCTCCCGGGTTACAGAGGACCGCTGAATTGATGCAATACCTAGTGCACAAAGATATGCTATTGTACAGTATAAAACATTCTCGTGCGAATCAAAGGAGTACAGGGTTTTGGCTTTGGCGGGATAAATTGAGTTCCTGTGTGCAAGATCATAGCACTGTAAAGGCAGAATGTATTTTGTATTCATCCTTTACTGCACTGACCTTTTAACACTTTAGACATCCTTTTGTTATTCTTTCTTTCCAGCAATAAACCAGCTGTGGTTCAGCTTAGGGCAGTAAATAATTTGCCAATGTCTCTGGAATGTTTTCACGTTCTGTGGGTCCGGGGTGTTATCTCATGTGTCACAAATTGGACCAAGAACTTGTTTATTATTTCTGAAGTCATTTATGATCCTGGTAGTACACACACACACACACACACACACACACACACACACACACACACACAAACACACACACACTACGGTGTTCTAGGAGAGTAAAGTAGTGAATTTTTACCACAGTCAAGCTACAGTGTTGGTTGTCTACTTAGAATATCAATGCAGTGTTTTATGTAGCATGTTAACATTTAAAGGTAAGATTTGTAGCCTGGAGATTTCTGCAGAGAAGTGAAGTGGGGGTCTCTTTTCTGTTCAGGGAAGATAGGATGTTCAGAGTAATGGGAGATGCAAACAAGCAAAAAGGACCTCTAGAAGGGAGCAGTAATGAGGATTGTCTTGCCTCTGGTTATGGAGATAGCATTATTCTTCTTAGGTTTTAATAAAATGCTTTCATTTTATGAATGGCTTATGTTTAGAATTCTGAAGTGATGCCTTGCCATAATCATTGCTAGTAGTTGTTATTACGTCAGCATATATCAAGTTTTGTTTGCTGTGTTAGCTGTGGGATGTCTGGATTTGGCAAACCGGGCTCTGACTAGGAGTCCCTGGAGTATCTAGAACTACCAGCTCCTATTGGGATGCCTAAGCGTAGGAGGTATGCATGGCTGTTGGCCTGCTTGGGTAAGAAGAAGAGGCCTTTGTTTTCTGTTACTAATTGTATCCCCTGAGTCTTGAATTAACAGTCTACTTGTTAGGGAATTGAAATATAAAGGAATAAGGTCAGATCCATATTGTTAATTGTTGGTAGAATAGATCTATATAGGAGGAATTAATTTCTGGTTATTTGAATCCAGGGAGAAGATCTCTTGTGAACAGATGGTTTGTGATGTGTAGTTGCTGTATTTATCCTTCTGTGAATTGTCTATAGTCATTGATTCCAAGCCAGAGATTACCAATAGCAGTCCTCCTCACCACCAGCCATGTCACCTTTTGAGCAAGTCTCTGAAAGAGTAAAGCCAAATGGAAGCTATCCTGGGGTTTGCTTGACACAAGGCTTCCCCAGAGACCATATGGGTGTGGAGACTGCAGAGGCCACTAGCAAGGCTGTGCAAGTCACTTAACTTAATGGGTACCCCGTGCCTCCATCTGTAAAAAGACAAACCATGAGATAACAGAGTGGTTAACTATGTGCTGCTCAACACACAGGCCTGCCATAAAATGTTTGTTGAATTCAAATCAGAGGAGAAAGATTGAAATAAGTGAGACCTAAATGCTATTTAGATATGGTGAAAGGAGAACTTTTTTTTTTGGAAGATACAAAATGTAGATGTCAAGAAAGTGAATTTTTCATGGCTAAGTCAGGTGAGTTTTGTACGCAGGGAGGATGATTTTCTATTTCAACTAACCACTTAAGACAGTTTCAAAACAGTTTTATGTTGAGCTTCAACAATGAGAGCTGATTTCCCTGGATGGTACCATCTTCCCTCATTTATCTTTACTGTAGCACCTTAAATATAGGCTAAGCTTGCTTAAGATGGGAGGAAGGAAAGACAGTATGTAAAGAATGAGGACTAGGGATGTAGTTTAGTTGGTAGTATTGTACAAAGAGCTGAGTTCAGTCCCTAGTGCAACTTAAATTGGGCATGGTGGCTCATGGATTGGGAGTTCAAGGTCATCCTCAGCTATATAGTGAATTTGAGGCCAACTTGGGCTACATTAGATGCTCTCTGAAACTGAAAATGTCTGAAGAACAATTATATTACGAAGCATTTTACCTTAGAGTATTCTGTTGAATCATACTTGAATTTACATGTTAAATCTGAATGTTATTTGTACAAGTAAACCCAGAATAATTTTCCAGGTAAGCAGGAAAAGCTCTTGAGTGGGAAGAACTTCCTTCAAATATGCTGCTGCCTCATTTCCTGATTAGTTTTGACCTGTGGATAACAGGATTTTGAAATGCTGATGAATGTTGAGGAGTGAGTTCTGGGTGTTCATGGACAGCATAGAAACCGGGGATGCGGCTAGCCTGATAGGAATTCCCCTCGTAAATCTGTAGGCATTTTGTAAAGGAATGTTTAATCCCAGTTTCATGCCTGTGTGATACATCTGGCCTTGCCTAGAATGGCTCTTCACAGCCAAGAACCTCAGCCCTGCCTTGGCTAGCTGCTCTGTTATGCATATTTCTGGTGATGAGACTGAACCAGAACAGGGAAACCTTGACTAGAAAAAGCCATCAAAGGCCATGACCTGATAGTGATGGAGTGTATGTGCGGTTCTGTTATGTTAACCTCATAGACAAAGAATGGCTTATATGAGGCCTTCGGGGTTCTGTTTAACTTTTGAAAACCGTTTTTTGTGAGCCCTAAAGCTGTTGAATTTGCCTTATCACAATCTTTCATGGGCTTCTTTCCAGGGGTTTTAACATTAAAGGTCAGCCAGAGAAGCAGGATAGTACGCTGGGAAAATGTCCAGAGAAAGGGAGTCCTGACCCAGAAACACCCCTTGGGATGGGAGGGGCATTTGTGTTATTCGTTCAAGTTCTGTGAAGTAAAGCCTGGATTCTTCCCAAGGCTGAAGTGTCTCCAGGTATTGTTTTGCCTTGCGACCACATCACTAAGCTCAGTCAGGTTGGTTCGATGACAAGCTTACTTTGCCTATGGACATTCATGCTTGCTAGAATATATATATATATATATATATATATATATATATATATATATATCCATTTTTGGTTTTATAAAACTAAACATTGCATGGTTAAGGGTGAAATTATTACTTGTGTAGTGTTCTCATTAGTTTCCATGAAGCACAGCTCTGTATCTGAGGATACCAAGGAGAGCAATTGATATCAATAAACGTGTTGATTGAATGAATCCTGGGAGAAAATTGAGAGCAGAAAGAAAACAAGTGTGTGTGTGTGTGTGTGTGTGTGTGTGTGTGTGTGTGTGTGTGTGTGTGTGTGGGGGTCTTTCCTTTTGTTAACTGACCTGGCCCTCTGCTCCTTGTTATAAAATAGTGCACCACTGTTCAGCCCATTTAGGGGGGTTGCTGCTAAAATCAGGAGTACTGGTGATGAAGATGAATATTTGGCTAAACAGTGCACCAATAGCATTTTATGTTCCGTAAGGACCCTAGAGAGCGGCAAGAGCTGCTCAAAGGAAAGTGAATGAACATTATTGTAACTGGGGTCTTGTGGAGTGTAGCAGTTGTGACTTTTTCCAAAATTTTGTGGTTTCCCTCGGGGTGTAAAGAGGGACCAAAAGCAGAGGAGCCAGTGTTGTACCTCATTTCCCTAAGAGGTGACTGAGGGCTACCTAAGCTTTTGCCTAAGAGCCATGAACACAGTTTGAACTTGAGGCAACTGATCAGTCAACCAAACCTTCCAGTCTCCTGGTTGGGCAGGCCTGATATTCACCAATTACCTCTAGTGTAGGGACTCCAGGGCTTTTTATTTCAGTTTTCAAAGTAATAGCTTTTTAATTTAACCCTACTGTGAATGCATATGAAAGAGTAGTGGAGGAGTGAAACTTGGAAGCATTGGAGGCCTACAAAGAATTCAGCGGGAACCATTTTAGGTAGAGGTGTGCAGAACTCAACCACTGTCACTCAAGCTGGCAAGCAGATGAAGACGCAAAGGGAGCTTACTAGTTGAGATGGATCTACATGCATGCCTTCCTTCACAGTTCTGAAAACAGCAGGTGAATCTTTTTTTTCTGAATTTATGTGGCCTATACCTTTTTCACAGCAAAGTCTAGTCTGACCTAAGCTAGCTCCTTAGATACAGCATTGGTTTGTTTTATTACAGAAATATTAATGAGTTTGAGCCTAGGAGTGTTCACAATCCAGACAGAGGTGTATCTAAGGCAGTCAGCTTCCCAAGCAGTTCTTAGGCATTTGTGTACCTTCTTCGTGTGAAGAATTGCGAACTCTGAACATGTACAGCCAAGTTCTTTTATTTTCAAGAGTGATTGTGGGCTTGACTAGTCCAGAAGCCAGAGGTGATGGTAATGTCTGTGATTTCTTCATTTCCCCATGGGAGCTTCATTCTCGGGCAAATGCTTTCTACAAAGCATCAAAACTCATGTGAGTCTTAGTAATTCTTTTGTCCAGCAGTGGCATTAACATCCCTGAAGGAATATAGTGTGTTCTGATCATTGAATGGGATCATATCCCCTGCATTTGGGCCAGTCATTTGTCCAAGGGGACAGTGGTTCATGGGTGGGTCATCTTGGGCCACATGTCTAGCTTTGAAGTGAGTGAAATGTTGACCTCTGCTAGGCAGTCCAACATTTGGGGAGGGGCAGTTCCCTAAAGGAAAATGAAATTCTGTTACTAGCATAAGAGAAAACAGATGTGGGACAGAGAATGACCCCACTACTGATATGATTATATAAGGCCATGAATGTCTAGGCTAGTTGAGCATTACCAGGGAGAATTTGTTATACTGAAATCCTATGAAGAGTGAATAATGCACAGCATGCTGCTCCAGCAAACATGTAATGTAAGTCTCCCCAGATTGTGAGATATTTCCTGGGACGAGGCATTTTTATTTACAACTATCATTTGGTGGAGCAGTGGAGACCTGCCCAGTTAGTATGGCTCAGTTATTCCTGGGAACTATTCATAATGAACCGGAGGAAGCAGAGAATAATAAAGGTTATTATTAATAATGAAACTGGAAAGATTTGGAAGTTCCTATGGAAGTATGAGTGGTAAGTTTTGGTGATTTAAGTGGAAGTGTAGTTTGAGAGAGAGGGAGAATGTCAGGGCAGCTGTAATTATAGCCTCAGGACCTGGAGATTGTGGACTCGTTTGTACAATTTGGGCAGTCTGTGGGAGGGAGCATTTTTATGGAGAGAAATGCAGATTAACCTGCAGTTTTAAAGATTTTTGTTTAGTGTATGTTTTGAGGTACACAGCTTCATGTTTTGGCATATGAGTAAGTGTGTATCTCTCTACATATGTAGATGTATACACAGATAATGGTTACTAAAGAAAAGCAAGTAAATCTGTCATTTTCTTTCTTTCTTTCTTTCTTTCTTTCTTCTTCTTCTTTTTTTTTTTTTTTTTTTTTTTTTTTTTTTTTTTTTGGTTTTTCGAGACAGGGTTTCCCTGTGGAGCCTATCCTGGAACTAGCTCTTGTAGACCAGGCTGGTCTCGAACTCACAGAGATCCACCTGCCTCTGCCTCCCGAGTGCTGGGATTAAAGGCGTGCGCCACCAACGCCTAGCAAATCTGTCATTTTCACATCTCTTCGGAGCTCTTTAATTTGTTTATTAAGATTATTTTACTTGAAAAATTTTTGTGTCTGTGTGTGCCTGTGTGGGTGTGTTTGCACGTGAATACAGGTGCCAGCAGAAGGCAGAGCCACCAAGCTCATCTAGACCTGAAGTTACAGATGGTTGACAGTTGCCCAACATGGGTGCTGGGAACTGAACTTGGGTTATGTGCAAGAGCCATACAGACTATTATCCAATGAGTCGTCTCTTCAGCCTATTTATTTTCTAACAAGAGTACCTAAAATTTGGTCTTTAAGCTGCCAGCTTTCAGTAAATAATGCTATATTATTCCTGTAGTGTTCCTGTGGTGCCTCACATCCCTAAGTGTTTCATCCTATGAACACTGCTCTTTTTGAACGCATACCATTTCCTCTTCCTTCTCATCCGTGGTACCTACCATTCATTTCACTCGGTTTTGGAATAGCTGGCTTGTATCCCTCCAGACTCGACATACAATTGTGGTCACGTGCGTTAGGTTGGAGGGCAGGTGCAGTGAAACCTCCAACGGGTGGGGCAGTATTTAGCCCAGGAAAGAAGTAAAGATCCCTGCGGGTAGACTTTGCCCCTCATCCACCTCCACGTGAACTGTGCAAGTTTGTAGGAAGTGCACTGTGAAAATGAATTGCCAAGGGATGACATATGCATGCCTAGAGCAGGGGGACTGTGTCTAAAAAACAGAGGAATGCCCTCATTTAGTCAGCAAAGGAGCAAGGCTGTGGATGAAGGGGAAAGCAGAGCAGGACGGGGCAGTCTAGGAGGATCCAAAAGAGAGGTGTGACCACCCAGATCTGCAGCAGTGAGGTGCGCGATCAGGAGAGTCCAGCAGGGTGAGAATAATAGTAACGGGGTCTCCAGAGTTCTTAGTGGGGAGTTGGGTTTCGAGGCCATGCAAAGCAAGCACATAGCCGTTACCCGTACTTCTGCTTCTACTGACTTTCCTATATTCTGTCCACCTTTTTCTCATCAACATACTGTAGTTAGGACATAGGTACAGGAGCAAAGGCCCTAATGCCATTGCTTCTAAGCTGGAGGACTCTAGGCAATCACCCTAAGCTTTCTGTGCCTAGGTTTCCTCATGTGTAAAAAGGAGATAATAACGTTATTCTTCCTCACAGTATTGCTGTGAGGATTAAAATAGCACCCAACACATGTTATATAATTAATCAATAATAAATGTCAGTTCATCTTCTTTGAAAAGTTGTTTCAACCTCCATTAGCTCATTTGACTCCACCAATTTCTTTTCATGGGCACTTTCACTCTCAAACATGTTCAAGATTAGAAAAGAAATGACGATGACCCCGTGTGTACATGTGTGTACATATACAGTTAGACCTTTATCCTTCCACTCGCCAGTGAGTTCCTTGAGTACAGTTTAGTTCTTCATTTTCATCACATTTATGTTGCCAGCAGCCAGAACACTCCAAAGCATAGTAGATATGTTAGACTGGAGGCACAAAGAGCTTAGGTAGAGGGATGCATGAGAGAGAGAGAGAGAGAGAGAGAGAGAGAGAGAGAGAGAGAGAGAGGGTGGTGCTTCTGAATTCACAGGAATGGCAGGTGAGTGGCGAATCAGAGGTGTTCATGTTGGGATGGAAAGGAAGTGATCTCATTAGCCACTGAACAGGTGAAGAGCACCTACAGAGCAGGGGACTGCGTGGAAGTGATGTCTGGATGCTTCAGTGTTTGAAATATTTTTAGGAAATTCATAAAAAACATAGCCCACCATGAAATGAATTTCCAAATAGAAACATGGTTTTTTTTGCTGGGCGTTGGTGGTGCACGCCTTTAATCCCAGCTCTTGGGAGGCAGAGGCAGGTGGATCTCTGTGAGTTCGAGGCCAGCCTGGTCTCCAAACCGAGTGCCAGGATAGGCTCCAAAGCTACACCAAGAAACCCTTTCTTGAAAAAGAAAAAAACAAAAAACAAAAAACAAAAAAAGAAAGAAACATGGTTTTTGCTGCTTGTAGGTATTGACCAGACAGACTAGTAAAAGAAATGAGGCATTGATTGGCTTTGCATCATTTTGTTCTTCATATCAGAGAGGTAGAAGGGTGAAAGGGAAGGCAAAAAAGACTCTGTAGGAACTAGGGAGCAGTAGTTCCTGAACACAGGAATACTGTTCTGAAATGACAGAATAGTGTGTAGATGGAGAGGTAACTGATAGGGACAAAGGAATAGGGTGGGTGTAGGGCTGTAAATTCAAAAACTAATGGATGGCTAGTTCAGTAAGCTAATGAGTTGAGCCATTCTAGAGGGGTTTTGTTGTTTATTTGAAACAGGTTCTCTATTTATCCTGGCTGGAGCTTGGAGTAATCCTCCTGCTTCTGCCTCCCCAGTGATGAGATTATAAACATGAGCCACCGTGCCCTACCCCTGAGGGTTTTTTTAACTGCTCCCTCTAGCAGTTCTGTTTGATTATAAGGTCCAAGATGTGGTATGGGTGGGTGAGAGAGAGAGAGAGAGAGAGAGAGAGAGAGAGAGAGAGAGAGAGAGAGAGAGAGAGAGAGCTGGTAGGTTGAAAGGAGTCAATAAATTGAGGCTGAGTTGCTGGAAAGGGTTATCAGTGTGGGTAAGACAGGGGTTGAAGTGATTTGTGTTGGTGCACCCACTGGGCTGGTAAATGTGAAGTTTGCCTCACATTTCAATTCTCCTTGGATAACTGTAGGCATTATCTCTGCTTTCCACTACGATGTGCTATTATTTGCACTGCAGGTCCTGTACCAACTTAAGGGATAAAGGCAGACACCCAGGTGATTGCTTTCAACTCCCAATGTGTTTTTTCTTATTTGAGTTAAAAACTGAGGATTGTGTTGAGCATTCAATATAGAAGAAACAGTGTACACAGAGATTGTAAAAGCAGAAATAATACTTAAAGTTGATTTCTTTTTTTCTTTCAGTGTTATGACGCTTCCTGGGGAGACATGAACAAATGTCTCTTCACCTTAGGTAGGGCACACATGACAAACCAAAGAAACTATTTTTATATCAATCTGTTTTATTGAATGAGTGAGTTTACAAGAGTTAATTATAGGAATGTGAGTGAGGGGTTGTTTACAGGAGTGTGGATGACTCAAGGGCAGTTGCATCACCAAAAAGCCCATCCTAGCATGGGTGACTACTCAAGAAAACTGCATCCCTGAAGCTCCTGGTACAACATGCAGACAAGCCCACTAAATACTCTTGTCTTTGAGTGCTGACTACTTGGGAAAGGGTTTTGTGAATCTTGTAACTCTTAGGAATTTCCTGAGCCTTGTGGGTTTCATTAGTGTCATGAATCTTATGAGTTGTGCTCTTCTCTTCAGAAAGGACTAATTCAGTTTGGAGGCAATAACTATATAACGTTTTACAGACAAGGACTCACAGTGGAGTCCAAGATTGCCTGCTTTTCTTTGTGGAGTCCAGGCTGACCTCAAACTCACAGTGATCCTCCTGTGTCTGCCTCCCAAGTGTTGGGATGACAGGTTAGGTGTATCCTACCACACCTGCCTTAAAGGATGATTTTTAAATGGTATGTACTATATCATATATAATTTACTTCAGCATAGGTAGTCATATCATCCGCTTTCTATCTCTGAATTATGTTAGGTAATTATAATTTATTCAAATGTCACATAGCCTGACCTGTATATACATATTTCATGTAGCACAGAGAAGCAGAATACTCAACATGTTGCTTGCTTTATGTATTCTTGTTCTGAGTTTACTGCCTGTAAGATATGGATTTTAAATTTATTTATAGAGTATTCACCACTTTTTTTCATGTCAGATGGGTAATATGCTGACATCAAAACAAGGTGTGAGAGAGGAATATCACACAATGATGTGAACATCTAATCATCACTCTTGAGAGTCCAAAAAGATCTGGAATACATAACATTCTAGGATTACTCTATTCTATAGGTTAATCTTGTTTGCATTTGTATGTTAATCTGTATGTTAATTTAGAGTTAGAATTACAAAGGAAGCATTAAGTTCCTAGTGTAATTTTCTGTGCATTATCTGAGTGGTTAATTCTCTATTGGGAAAATTATACTTTGGATACCATGCCAGTATTGAAACTCGGATTTATTAAAAGCAAGCCTTTCCTTGATGGTTTTCCAGTGTTCCAGTCTCTCTCTCTCTCTCTCTCTCTCTCTCTCTCTCTCTCTCTCTCTCTCGTGTGTGTGTGTGTGTGTGTGTGTGTGTGTGTGTGTGTGTGTATGTGTGTGTGTTAGAGATGAGGGTGGTGACAAACAACAGTTTCAAAGCTCTCTAAGGAAAAAATGGTGGGGCTGACTTTTTTGTAATAATATTCATACATAAAAGAAATGGTATTTTTCTATACTGAGACACTGGTACAGCTGTGAAAATATAGCATTCTCTCCATATTGATGTTCCCAGGCTTGTCTCTTGTTTTCTCTAATTGAAGCTTCTCAACCAAAATAAAGCTTGGTCATGCACACTAGTGCAGGGGTGGGGAGATAATCCCAGAGCAGGCAAATATCTATAACTGCAAAATTAGAATGGTACTGATTGCTTATGCTGGTGTTACTGGAAGGTTTGGGCACCATGCATTACTGAGGAAATTAAGGTCCCCTCTTTGGGTTTAGTCTCGTTAATAAAAAGAATTTAAAAATGGACTCAGGGGAAACAGTTTTTATTAGTGTTTGGGAAAGAACAGCAAGGCAGGCAAGCTGTAAACCGTGGCAGTTGTAGAGTGTGTTCTGAGAGGGATTGGGTTTGGAATCTGTAGAGGAAGAAGGGAGGAAGCATTCCTGCCTTTTGAGTTAGGCTGGCATGTTCAGCAGTGGGGGTCAGCAAGCCACCATGTGGCAGCAAGCACCTCTGTAGTGGAAGAGGAGCTTCAGAGGAAGTAAGAAAGCCTGGAGGGCTAGAGAAAGCTTTGGTGCTTTGGTGTTGGCCGGTATCTGAAAGAAAGATGGGAAAGAAGAAAAAGTTATGCTTTTGTGAGTAAGGACTAAGAAAATTGGATGAAATTAGCAGAGCTACATGGCCATTCTCAAAGGCTTTGTACTTTTTGGTGCCTTCTTAATCTAAACTACCCAACCAATTTCTATCTTTTATCCCTCATCACTGGGACTAGTCTAGCTGCACTAAACTCTCTCTCTCTCTCTCTCTCTCTCTCTCTCTCTCTCTCTCTCTCTCTCTCGTGTGTGTGTGTGTGTGTGTGTGTGTGTGTGTGTGTGTGTGCGCGCGAGCTCGAGCTTGAGTTGGACATGGGAGTGGCAACAACCGTCAATTTCAATGCTTTCTAAGAAAAAGTTGTAGATTACTTAGGATTTGCTACAGGAACCTTGAATGCTATGCCAAACAAGACAATCATGAATTCTGTTTCTGCAAAATTCACATTTACAAAATCCGTTGAAGCAGAAGGGAAAAGTTGATAAGCAATGGTAATCAAAATGCCTTCTAATTGATTGCCGTGTCCTCTTTCTGTTTTCTGAGAGAGGGTGACATATTCCAGACTGCCCCCAAACACTATGTAGCACAAGGATGATCCTGAACTCCAATCCTCCTGACTCTACCTCCCACTGCTGGGATTTGCAGTCATTTGACACAATGTACAGCGGCATTTCCTTTTTCAATATTTCTGAATAAAGCCACTGGATAGTATATGTCTTAGTTAGGGTATCTATTGCTGTGGTCAAAAGCAATGTGGGGAGGAAAGAGTTTAATACAGCTCTCAGGTCACATTCTACTACCGAGGGAAGTCAGAGGAGGAACCTGGAGGCAAGAACTGAGGAACTCTGCTTACTGGCCTGCTTCTGATGGTTTGATTACCCCACTTTCTTGTACAGCTCGGGATCACTGCTGAGTGGCCACACTGGCCATAGTCAGCAGGGCACTTCTGCATCAATCATTAACCAAGAAAATGCCCTACAGGCTTGCCCTACAGGGCAATCTGATGAAGGCGTTTTTCTCAGTTAGGATTCCTTCTTCCCAGGTGTGTCTAAGTTGACAAACAACAATAAACAAACAACTACAAACCCAACAAGGACAGTATACTTGCATGAATGAATTCTGTGATAGGTAGCATATATCTATAAGGTTGTGAGGACAATTAATCAGTACCTATTTGTCAGGCATTCTGGTAGGTACAACCCTGTTACCTTTGCTTGTTCAGGTTAAGTTTATATTTGATTGGGAGGTGGCAAACTATAAACCATAGTGACATAAGTAAAATAACCTGGAAGTGCTGTTAGAAAGCAAAAATGCATTAGTAGATTTAAAAAGTGACCATCTTTGGGACAGCTGGAGGGAGAGGTTCATGGAGGGGAAAATGAAGAATTAAGGACCAGATGTTTACCTTATCAATGGGACATATAGCATCAATATCTCCCTTTGGTGGGGAGCAGAGTAAAGGAGTTGTTGTATTTTCAACAAATAGTTGGGTACAAATGACTTTTTCCTCAGCTCCGTGAGTAACTGGGACTAAGGGTGTGTGTTCACCACAATGCCTGGTTTTATGAATTGCATGTTTTTTGTTATAAAGTAATTACTATCCTTTCAAAAAATGTACAGAATGTTAGGAGGGAGCTATCCACAAGGCTGCCTGCAGTGAGGTGGGGTCCATGCAGAGGAGCTCGAACATGGAAAACCCCAGGGAGGAGGCCAGCTGGTGTAAGTGGACCAAGGCTAAAGACGAATCTGTGCTGGATCTTGAAATGGCTGTTAATTCTTCTTCGCCCTGATATTACCAGTGGCTGGGGTATCTGGTCTGTCAGGACAAGTGTGTTGGGCTTTTAATGATTTCCTCCACTTGTCTTGAAATATGTGTGCCATTTGCCCTTCCTACTCTGCCTTGTACGGAAGACCAGACTGATCATTGCTCCCTGGATGAACGCCGCACTCTCCTGCTTCTGTACCTGTCTTTATGCTCAGAATGCTCCCCTGACCATTGCTCCTGGAAATTCTGTGTCATCTCAAAATGACTTCTTTATCTCCCCTAGAAGTATAGCTGAAAATAATATGTAGGCAAAATTACTGTGAGCTTTTCAACTACTATGCTTCTCTTCGGGGATTTAGAAGAGTTACTTATTTATTTATTTATTTATTTATTTATTTATTTATTTTGGTTCTTTTGAGACAGGGCTTCTCTGTATTGTTTTGGAGGCTGTCCTGGAACTCACTCTACATGTAGACTAGGCTGGCCTCGAACTCACAGAGATCTGCCTCTGCCTCCCAAGTGCTGGGATTAAAGGTGTGCACCACCAACAACTGGCAAACAGTTGAGTTTTAATTCCTTGGTTTCCCTCTCATGGGTGACCCAGTTATGACTCTACTTTATAGCATGCTGCATGGTATCTCACTCCATAGAAACAGTCATTATATTGGGTGAATGCTAAAGCATTTACAGGCATGGGCTATTTGTGTGAAGTAAATCTGAACACCAGAAAAAATTTATAAAAATATCTGTAACCCAGCCCATGAAGAAAGCTGGTCAGGGCATAAAATGTTTGATAAAGGGTGGAGTAAAAAGCAGTGATATGAGACTTTAAAACCTAGGCTCCCTGGGAAATAGCCCAACACTTATCTCTTACTGTTTTCTACCTTGGCATTGTCCTCAGGGTCATTCTTTCTGATTTTGACTCTTGGGAGCATTATTTGTGCGACAAAGTACTTAGTATGAAAGTATCCAAGTCCTGAGAGCCAAATCCCATTTCATCCTGGAACAGGCTTGCTTCTCCATGTACCTCAGTGAGCCCTAAGAGCCTGCTAGCTGTGATACTTGTCCTGAAAATGGCAGTGGAAGCCTTGTGTCTGCTGGGACAGTGCAAACCAGCACAGGGCCTTCCCAGGAAAGAACGGGGCAGTAGTAAGAAAACAGTTTGAGGTCACAGGCAGACCACTGTTTGTGCAGAAACAGTGGAATGGCAAAAATAAGCAGATCCAGCATATTCTAAGGTCCCTGAAGCTCACTGAAAGATAAGCAGTGAGATCGTATGATGGCCATAGACACAGGGCAGGGCCAGCCAGGGTTGGTCATTTTGAAGGACCAAAAATCTGAAGTTCCGTCTGCATGAGAGGGAGGATTGGATTCCAGAGCAAACAGACATAAATTAGCCCTGCAGCTTAGACCATAAGGAGCGGCTTCTGAAATATCCTGGGAGATAGGAAACAAACTCAGGACAAATAGAACAAACATTCATTGGGAGTTAACTCCCTTTAGTTACAGAAAGAACATTCTCTTGGTTGAGTGACATGGCCAGATGCCAGTCTCTCAACTGAGATGGGTCTCCCCATTTGACCTATCCGGGGCGTCAGATCCAAGGCCTTGAATGACTAGCCCTTCGGTCTCAGGCAGATAGAAGGAGAGGCGAGTGACTTTCCTGGTTCCATGAAAGAGAGATAGGAATGAGTTTTCTCATGGGATGTGTGATGTAAGACTAGAGCGATTTCTTCCTCTGATGTGATGGATCTCAGTGCAAAGACTCTTTCACTCTTTGTTCAGACTTTTGTAAACCTTACCCTGACCCACTGTCTCCTCCTTTCCCAGTCAGAGTTGATGCCTTCCTCCTCTACTGTCCATTCAATGTTCAGAATGCCATTCACTGTATTTTTCCTTCTTTGCACATGGACCGCCACATCCATTTTCAGTGTCTCAACACTGTCAGGCTCAGATTCTACCTGTTTGCAAGGGCCACTTCCATGGATAAAATTATCTCAGGCTAAAACCTCCACCTCCTTCATTTAAACTTTTATCAAAGTTTGCATGCTTTTATCATGCATGCATTTCTTTCTTTCTATTGGTCATTTTTCTCCTTCCTTCCGTGTGTGCGCGCGCATGCGCACACACGTGTGAGTGCATGTGTGTGTGTTTGTGCACAGTGGTACTGAGTAATGAATCCAAGGCCTTGTCCATCTAGGAGAACATACTATCACTGAGCTATACCAGCCTTTTTTGTATTTTTTTAAATTTTTGAGACAGGGTTTCACTAAGCAGCTCAGGCTGGCCTTGAACTCACTTTGTAGCCATGGAAGATCTTGAACTTGTGATCCTTTTGCCTCATCCTCCTGAGGTCTGGTCTGGCCAGTGATTTCTTTGTAGCCAGGGTTTCTGTCTGGTCCATCTTCAAATGCCCTATGACACCTAGAGAGGCACTCAGAAGTTAAAATGGCCTCAGAAGTGTATTCTGAAATGGTGAGATGATAACTCAGAGAGTCATAAAGACCACCAAAGCTTTGCTGCCCATGGTGTGAGAATTTATTGATTTCTAGAGTTACATGTGCACAGGTGACTTCAGTTGGCAAATGAAATGTGAACAGAAGTGACACCTGTCCCTTCATTAACAGTCAGTGGGTGACTCCTGGTGATGGTTATCTGCCTGGGTGTCTGGCAAACCTCCAGGCAGTGGATGCTTCATTAGTCTGGGTTCTTGACGGGGTGGGGGGGGGTCTCACGAGGAGAAAGTGCACAGTGGGCATAAGCTAGAGATAAACTTCGTGGTTTCAATTGCTTCATTTCTTGAGTCATTTGTTGTTGCAGTGGAACCTGGTTCATCCTGATGAATACAAATTCCAATCTTGATAGTTTTCTTCTTAGTCTTGTACACAATGTAAGCTGTGTCATGGAAGGACAAAAAAGGATTGGTATAAGAACCCTGCAATTTTAGAGCAAGTCCTAAGTGATCTACATTAATAACTACGTGCTTCCCAAACAACAACAACAACAAAAAACCAGGAAACAGATGAGTAGGTCTTTGCACATATGAGGTCACGTGGTTCCCTTGTTTAGAGGAGATTTGGACTTCCTGAAAGGAGCCTGGGAGACCCTGGGGCTTAGTTGTTCTAAATTGCTTTTCCACCATTTTACTACACTGAGATTTGGAGTGTGAGTTCAGATGTAGCTGTCAGTGACTGGCAAACCTGTTCAGCTGTTCAGTAGTTCAGGGCTTTCCTTTCCCTTTTGGGAAGGCAAACATTTAATGCGTTGCAGGTTATCTTTTCTTTTCCCCTATCAAATAAAAATTTTATTAATTTAAAAAACGTTGTCCTTGTAGTGTCATCTACTTGGAAGGCTGAGGCCAGAGGGTCATTAGAGCCTGGGAATTCAAGGCCACTCTGAAACATAATGACACTTGGGCTCAAAAGAAAGATTATGGAATAGAGGGCAGGACAGTCTTGCTTGCTTACTTCCCAGAGGCCTTACTGCATGGAGACTTGTGACACCCACTGCTGCAGAATCCACTTCAGGTTGTGGTTCCTTTGCAGGGGGTACTATGCTCTCTTGCTTGGAGAACTGGCTTCACTGCATGTGGGATCTTGCATTCCCTGATTTATGTGATGTAGACACAGTAGGGAACATCTGAGATGTAAAATGCTGTGGTCGGAGTCTCCAACTGTTGAATGGAGTCCAAAGCAGCAGATTTTTCTTCTTTGGCAAGACAGAGCTGAAGCGATGTGCAGGGATTTGGTTTGCCGACTCCCAATCTGCTGAAAACTGCAGTAACTTAAAGTGGGGTGGGGGAGAACATAAGTGCTTCAGAATTTGGAAAACACTCCAGAGGTCACGTGGCTTGTAGTCTTAGGCAATCTAAATACTGCTCAGCTTAACTTTTTTGTTTTGTTTTTAAGTAAGTTGACATACTGCATGTGGATATGTGTATCCCCATACTCTTTCATGAAAATAGGCAAAATTTTATTTTGTTCAAGCAAAAATTGAAAAAAAGTAAAGGCAGCATTGAACCCTGAAAGGTTTCTTTGGTCACTCTAGCCCCTAGAGTGTGGAGGTCATCTCTTGCCAGCATACGTTGATTTCACTGTGAGGTTTTCCCTTTGCTATCATTCTGTCTTACATTCCTTGAAAATGTTTTAGAATATCCACACTGTGCTTCAGGCCATCCCAAGCAGAGTACACAAGCACTGTGCTTGGGAACTTTTATACTCAAAGGTGGCAGTTTTTCTTCTTGCTTCAGAATAAATGAATTGGTCACAGCTCCTTGGCTTAAAAATCACAATTCCTATATCTTTTGGGGCGGTGTGTTCAACTAATCAGGGAAGGGAAAAAGTAAATCAAAGGCAAGGAAAGGGGAGTATGTGGGAAAACTTTCAATTGCAAATGGTTGACTAAGGAAATCTTCATGGAGAAAAGACACCATGACTATGGCAACTCTTATAAAGGAAAGTATTTAATTGGGGCTGGCTTACTGTTTCAGAGATTTCATCTGTTATCATCATGGTGGGAAGCATGGTGATAAATAGGCAAGGCAGGATTTTTACAACCAGATTGGCATGCAGTAGGAAGAGAGTGATACTGAGCCTGGTTTGAGCATTTGAAACCTCAGAGCCTACCCCCAGTGATACACGGCCTCTAATAAAGCCACACCTACTCCAACAAGGCCACAAAGTCCTATTCCTTTAAAATAATGCCACTTCCTATGAGCCTATGGGAGCATTTTCATTCAAACCACCATAGATGGTTAGTAAAGAAAGATCTAAACAAGGTGAGGGGAAGGCATATGTCTTATACATACCTGAAACGAAGGTCATGGGCCAGACCAGTAGTTTAGATGAATTTGGAGAAGCCCAGGGATCCTGAATGACCAAAGGTGCAGTAGAAGATGATGTTGAGGGTTCAAGCAGTTGAGCTGGGAGGTATGGCACACCCTATCCTGTAAGTGCTATTTCTCCCATTCTAGTGAATTTCAGTTATGCTGGGATATTCGATTCTGATTTAGTAGATCTGAGATGTGCTCAGAGATTAGCATTGTAAATGAGCTCTCAGCTGTCTCGCAGTTGCTGCTAGAAGTGGTCCAGGGATTTTTCTCTGTGTGAGGAGGGTGGTCTTTAGGATGCGCTCAGTAGGTCCTTGCTTAGAATGTTTAAATCCAGACATGTAATATAAAGGGGTGGCATTCTCACACAGTCTAGTGTGAAGAACACTGGATTTTGTTTGTGAAAGCTCCCATCATAGGGATATCTTTTTTTTTTTTAACCCAGAGAGCAGTTTATTTTTCTTTGTTGTGAGCCACAAATAATAGGACCTTGATCTGGATTCCTGCTCTTGTCAGTTTTCTGCTAGGCTTGATCCAGAGCATACTTGCTCTGCCTCCTTGATGTCATTCATATCCTGGTGACTGGATGTCTTCTTACTTAGCCCTTTTTCTCCCCGGTCCTTGCTCCAGTGTCCCAGTGGCTGTCAGTCCTGGCTATACATTTCAAATACCTGGTGCCTTCAGAGTTACCTTCTGAGCTGGGATTGGTGGGCTATTCCTGTAGCCTCCCCTCTTAACTGTGGTATTGCTTTCTGATGTTTCAGTTATACCTTGGTCAATCTTGGTCTAAATATATGAAGTGGAAAATTCCAGATTGTAAAAAAAAAAATCACAAATTTTAAAAGAACATGTTATAGTGTGCTAAGCATTCTATTTTATTATTATTAACTTTAAAAATCTCTTACTGTGCCTAATTTGTAAGCGGAGCTTTATTGTAAGCATGTGTTATAGGAAACCATAGTGTATACACAGTTAGACCATCTGTTCTCTCAGGCGTTCACCAGGGGTCTTTGAACTACCTCAGTGGGAAGAGGAGCATGATTTACAAGTCATGATAAGAAACAGTGTGCTACTATCACAGTCCCTCCATCCACTCTGGTTCCTTTTCTTATAATCCACAACACATGAATCACTAGCTGATTTTCAACTCTATTGCATTTTGTACTGAGATAGTCTTGTTGTTGCATAATTACAATCTTTTGTATTTGACACAGGGAAGATCAGCAAATATATCATGAATCAGTACCTGGTGATGTTTTGTATCAGGTATTTATACTTTCCTGTTATTAGTTCTGAGTCGTCCCATCCATACACCAGCTCTCTAAGAATACTTCAGAGTCTTAACCAGGATATAGGACCTTTGAAACAGCCTTGAAAAATCAGTTGCCTCCAGGTTGCATATTTCTGTTATCTCCCAATGAGCTTGTAGATGGTTTTGTGCCCTGGCTGGGTTGGAGAATTTTAATCTCATTTATCTCAGTAGGAAATAGTATACACTATGCATCTTAGATTGGGGCTCTGGTCTTCACCTCTTTAAAAATATCTGCCACTTCATTTCAGGGGGGCTTCTCTTTTGCATGGTTATATTTTGGTGTTGTATTTAAGCATTTGTGGGGTTTTGTTTTGACATTTATTTATTTTGTAACATACCAGGAGCCTCAAAATAGCAGAAGTCACTGAGATGTGATGGAACCTCTCATGAGTCTTTTCCAGAGCCTTCTGATTCCTAAGAGAAGGCTTCCTTTGTATTTGAATCTACTTCGTGTTTAGATCCAGTTTGCATATGTAGGCCTTATTTAAGAATCCTGACACGTTGCTTGCTTGCTTGTTTTTGTGAGAGTTTCTTCTTTACCTCCAGCTGACTTAGGAGTCACTCTGTACCTCAAGCTAACTTCATACCCCTGGTAGTCCTTCTCCCTCAGTCCCCTGAGTTGTGGAGTTACAGGTATGAGCCAGCATGCCCGGTTCCCATTAAATGAGTTTTTTTTTTTGATTATTTTTAATTAGGGTAGTAAAAGAAAATTAGAGTAGTAAATAATTGGAGTTGCAAAACATTATCAGCAAATTGTATCATCATGTACCAGGAATGGATTTGTGTGCAATACAGATTTGTAATATATTTAAACTAATTATTAACTCAATCAGATGGGTTGGCTTGCATGTTATCATAAAGGGCTCTGAGATGTGTGGCCAAGTTCCATAAAATTTATTACTTGAATATTGCTGGATCCAGTGATTCCAATAAGACATTGCCTTTTGCCCCCACACCACCACAATAGAAGTGGTTGTTATGTACTATTGGAAAGAAAGTGTGTGTGTGTGTGTGTGTGTGTGTGTGTGTGTGTGTGTGTGTGTGTTTCAATTAACAGTAATTTTTTTTGCCTTGAAATGAAGTTCCTTTCAATAGTCTGTAACTTTGGAAAAGCCCTGGTACTATTCTCCTTAAATACAAGTACCCTTAGGTAGTTAGACTCTTCTGTTCTTTTTGTTTATTTGTTTGTTTTGTTTTGTTTTGTTTTTTGGTTTTTTTTTTAAAGTTCAGAGCAATAATATCACTTAGACCAGTGAATCTCAACCTTCCTAATGCTGCAACCCTTTAATATACAGTTCCTCATGTTGTGGTGACCCCCAACCTTAAAATTATTTTCATTGCGGCTTTATAACTGTAACTTTCCTACTGTTATGGATTGTAATGTAAATATTTTTTTAGAGATAGAGGTTTGCCAAAGGGCTGAAGACCTACAGGCTTGAGAACCACTGACTTAGACCCATATTATAGGATGTAGAAAGCAGAACTTTAAAAAGAGGAAAAATGGTCCACTGCCCAGGTACTTAGCAGACTTGAGCTGTAGCACATTCTAAGTTCTGATTATGAAAGCAAGTGCTGAGCATGCCTTCTTAAAAATGTTCAAGTTGCCTGCAATCCCGGGCCATGGGAGGTAGGGACAGGAAAGTCGGAAGTACAAAGTCATCCTCAGCTGTGTGACACTGCCTGGCCTATTGTCTTAAACCACGGCAGAGTGGAACAACAACAGCAACAACAAAATCCACAGAATGACAAATGAAGGTGTTGAGAAGTTCCTTTGACTATCTGGGTTCTTCGCTGGCTGCATATTTACATTCTGACAAAATGGCTCAACTTGTAAAAAGCACTCATGGTGTAAGTCTAATGTCCCAGTTCAAAGCCCAGAACTCAGGGCAGAAGGAGAGACTAGTATCCTGAAAAGTTGTCCTGTGACCTCCATACATGAACTCACACACATTATAGACACACAATAATAAAAAATAAAGATAATTACAAAAAGAATCCCTATTGCTAATATTTGTATTTCTAATGGCTTCTGTTTCTTTAGGGGTTTTGTATGTTCTAGGTATGAGGAGGTGTTGTCTGAAGGTTTGCATCGTAGTTGTCAGGCATTTGAGCAAGCACCTCCATTTTGGAGGTAGTAGTAACTCTTCTACCTTTTTCATTTAACTGCTAAAATATATTTTTTCCTGACTTTGGTACAGGAACATGGTTGAAGGATAGCTCACAACTCTTCCCTGATAACTGTGTAGTGTAAGCTAAGAAACCCAGCAAATGTTTATGGGCATGCCTATCTTGCTTGGTCCCTTGGAACTCTTTCCTGGGAAAATCAGAAAGCTCGTTTTTTTTTTTGTTTTTGTTTTTTTTTTTTTTTTTTTTTTTTTTGTGGAGGCTGATGCCATCTTTTCTTTTGCATGTAGGAATATGACCGTACTCTTGTAAGGTGCTTTTACTTGTGACTGCAGACTTGGGTCCACAAGTTGAAAGACTTCAGATGGTCTTACGTGGTTTGGGAAACTCATAGAAGGGGTTTGGGACTGCATCCATTAAGGCGAACCTTCAAAGTTCTGTTTATAGATCTGTAATGTAGCCACTATAGTAGCAGGCTAGAGACAACACGATAGCTAATGTAGTCACTGTAGAAATTCAGTTTAACATAATACATTTGGAATGGTGGTAAGTGCTTGTAGCCACAGGAACCATTCTCCACCCCAGGTTTTTATCGCTGGAGTTTATTGGGGCTTTAAATTTGTTTCACAATTTAGTTACAGATCTTTGGCATGTTACAGCTGAGGGTGGGAGTTCTTTTCTTCCTTTAAATTCCTTGCATCTACACTGGACATGCAATTCAGCAATATCCAGTGTTTGGAACATTAATGCAGTTCGTGGATTAATCTCCAATTCCATGGAAGCCTCAGATAGCAGCCTAATATCTGTTAAATGAACTTACTTTTTCTCCATTTATTTAGATATGAGGTATTTGTCCAGATAAGCATATGTCTTCAGTTAACTGCAAAAGTGTGTAAACAGTGCAATGATTCTTTTGGTAAAACACTGTATTGAGTTTATCTTTTATGTCAACAGTAAGTGCTTAGGAATGATAGAAGAGAGATACTTAAAGCTCAATCTACAAGGCCGAATACATTTTCCTAAACATCACTTCTGACTTTCTCGTAGATAGATACAAACATTTGCTTAGTGGCATAATGGTTATTTAAGGTCTCTTTTTATTTATTAATATATATTCATGACCAAGCAAGCTGCTGAGATAAAAAGGTCAATGGACATTTTATGCTTAGAAAATAATAAGTAAATCAAAGTTGAGCGCTTGATCTGGGCATAGGAATTGCTGAGATAAGACAGTAATCCTGAACTTAATCAGGTTGAAATTGAACCTTCAGTAAAAGCTGGATTGTGATTCAAAGTGGGAGCTACAATATTCTTTAGGTTTTGCTTAAAATAGTGAAAACGGCACTGAGTGTGGTGTCAGAAACATTTGGTTGCTATCAGTTGCTGCTATTGTAAATGTAGGTCAGTGAGCAAATGTCGTGGGCATGAGTTCTATTGTGTGGGAAGTGGAGACGCTAATCCTTTCCCATCTCTCTTCACTCACTGACTGGGTGGGTAAGTTTGTTTTGGGAAACCGTGTGTCATGGGCTGTGGAGTGGATGCTGCCAGTTGACCTGCTGCAATCTCAAACTGAAGGAGACAAATGGCTTGCATCGGGAAACAACATAGAAAGGACACTTAAGAGATGAGAAAGGACTTTGGCTTCTGAGGAAATGAGTTTGGAGGCAAGGTCTAAACTCTGAGAAGGAAATGAGAGATTGAGACACAGGGACTGCCTGTTGGGCAGAACAGCAAGAACATAGGCCCAGAGGCTGAGGAGGAGACGTGTGGGCCTGAGTGGGTAGTGAGGGAAAGTAAAGGCTCATCTGAAGGCAAATGGGAGGAGATCTGGCAGCCTCTCTTCAGCCAAGTAAAAGCAATGTTGGTCATTTCATAAGCAGAAAGTGTTATAAAACGGTGTGATACCATCTTTTAAGATTAATTTTTATTGTATTTATTTAAATTTTTTTCAGTGCTGGGAATAGAATGCAGGATCTTATACATGCTAAAAGTACTCTAGTGCTGAGTGAAATCCCCAGCCATCTAACATCATCTTATGTAAAACAAGGATGAGAGAGCATGCGGTAGTTCACATTGCCACTAAATATGATAGGAGAGTTAGAAAGAAGAAGAAACATGTCCTGATGCGTTATTTGACCTGTTGATGGGGTGGTAAAGGATTCTATCTTCTTGAAACAGGGTCTTGCTATGTATTTGTGCCGGGGCTTGAACTAATGCCATGTTCCTGCCTTCCAAGTACTAAGGTTATAGGCCTTTATATATATATTTGCCTAGTGGCTTAGTGGCAGGATTCTTAAAGTGACCAATTGTTAATGGTATTGAAACAAATGACCCTGAATATTTGGCCCTTGGAACAATGTGGAGCAGTAAGCGTGTACAGAACTGAGATGTCAACAGATCTCTCTTGCTAATATTACACCTAAACACATGTTCAAAAACAATTTTGAAAACCTGTATCTCCTGAAGAATCATGGGAAATAGCACCAGATGGAGTCTGTGTGGCCGATTATAAGAGTAGATTGATTGTTCACCTGTGTAGCATTAGGAACTCATATTCCATGGCTACTGTGAATAGCTAGTAAAACAAGGTTCCAAGAGACAATGGGAATTTAATGCAGATAAAGCCTCAGGCTTGATGAACTCTTATTAGACCTCATGGGAGACATTTCTCCACTAAAAGGTATACCCCTGAAGACATCAGCATGTATTACTTGAAATAGGAATGAAAGTGTGTTTTGAATCTTATGGTTTGAGGGATTTGTTGAAAAATTTAAAAGTGAGATGTAGAAGCTACAGTCCAGTTCTCATGGTCGGTCCATTGGTCATGAGAAGGCAACTTTAGCCTTTCATTTCTCTGCGATGAGTGTGGGCATCACCTGTGAATTTCCAGTGAACTGAATTTTCATCAAGACACACCATTAATAGACAACTATGTTTTATGGTACTATTTTTTGTTTGTTGGTTGGTTTTCAATACAGGGTTTTTCTGTGTAGCCCTGATTAACCTGGAACTCACTCTGTAGACCAGGTTGGCCTTGAACTCAGGGATTTCCCAGCCCCTGCCTCCTGAGTTCTGGGATTAAAGTAATACACCACTACCTCCTGGCTGTATGGTACTGTTAGCATTAGTAATGTTTTCAGTTATCTCTCAGAGTTGAACTTGGATAAAACTCATGCTGACATCAAATTTTATTTTAAATGTAGATTGGGGTGGTAATATTATATGTGAGTAAAGCCAGAGATTAATAAAGGTGGGGAGAGGAGGAACTAGGGAGATGGCTATACAAGTGTGCAGACCTGAATGTGCATCTCCAGAACTCACATAGAGCATCTGTGACCCACGTGTACCTATAGCCAGATGGGAAGGGGAGACAGCTCTCAAAGCTCGCCAGCTCGCTAGCCTAACATAGACAGTAGGGAACAAAAGACAGCCTCAAACAAGGTACAAAGGTAGGACCAACATCAAGATTGTTCTCTTAACCACTGTTTGCATACCATAACATGTTTGCACCCGAAGTCATACACAGAAACATATACAATCACATACATGTATTTACTGTATACATAAACATTATAGATGCTCACATTTTTTTAAAGGTTAGAAATGGGCAAACGTGAAGCACATTTATACATTTGACTGTACAGGCCAGGGTGGCCAACACTGCTTGCCTTCTGTTATGAATGTTGCACTGTCACCAGCTCATTGGCGGTACATCCTCGTCTCTTGACCTGAGATGGCTGAGCTGGGATTGACTAGATTCTGGGGGGCAGTGCGTGCATTTCTGCCCAGCCCATGGGTATCAGTGCTGCTGGCATGGTGGCATGGCCCTGCCACTGCCCCGACTTACATACTTTTCCTTGTTTTCAATGCAGTTATGTTAGGTATATGGCCAGGGGCTCTCAGGAGCCTTCTCATCCTCTCTTTTTTTTTTCTCCCAGAATTACCAGCCATTTCCTTTTTTTCAGTTCTCATCATGTTGCATAATCAGTCACACTCTGCTGTGAGGAGAGCAGTATTTTACTGACAGTTGTTGAAATATTTCCTTCATTCCACAAAATGGGGAGCTTTACATGCTGTACATGGTTCTCAGGGCTGTTGTGTGAACGGTGCAGTTCTAATGCTGAAGAAGCCGCCGTGACTGTAAGCACAGCTTTTCGACTGAATAAAGCTGACTTGAGGATATCATGAAATCTAAGCAAACAACTTCACTTTCTGCTTTCAGATTTGCATCACTGTATCAGCCACCTCCCTCTGTAAGTGTGGGTTTTCCCATGGAGTTTCTGTAAAAATATCAAATTTCCTGAGGGTTCATTTGCATGGGATGCTATTGCATAATGAGATGGATGTTGACAAGGGCCTATAGTGGTGTAACCACCACCATGATAAAGATAGAGAAAAGTAGCTTGGAAATTTCCCCATGCTGCCTCTTGTCCTGGGGGCATCTGTTAACCTGTTTTCTGGCCTGTTTTGCTTCTCAAAGGACACTTTTGTGGTCAGATGTACGTCTTTGTTTTTACTCATATTCTTAGGGCTAGGAACTTTGTCCCCAGTGCAGGCCATAGGAATTACAATTTCTCTTCTCCAAGGCAGACCATAATCTTCTCTGTACTCCTGTCTTAGAGCTGGCTGCAAGGAAACTCCAGCCCAGTCCAATAGTAAGACTCCTTTATTTCAAAGTAGGTCTGTCCCATGAATGGGGGAATCCATGTGGAATCAGAACAGAAGGGCTTCTAGGTTCCCCCCTTTGCCTGTCAGTATCCCTTTTGTCCAATCATGTGTCTATATGGATGTCCAGGCTTCAGTCATGATGCTTTAATAAAATCTGCATAAGACCCAATAGGACAGGGCTCATAGAGCTTCCAGATAGAGCGTGGTGCTCCCACAGAGCACAGACAGCAGGGTCCATGTGGGTTCCTCGAGGGTGGTGCTCCCACAGAGCACAGGTGCTTCATGAGGCTTCTGCATAGCTCTGCCTTGCATCTCTCCATCTACATCCCTTATAATAAACTAGTAAACTCAGGTTCCTTGAATTCTGAGAGCTGCTGTAGCAGATCAGTAAGGGCTGAGGAGGAGGTTGTGGGAACCCAGTTTTTCATCGATTAGGTCTTAGGACTGACACCTGAAGTTTAGGCCAGGACAGTCTTGGGGGCTAAACCTCAATTCTTTTGGATCTTACACTATAATGCTAGACTCAGTCAGGAGACCCCCAGTTGGTGGCTGCTGCAGAATTGCTTGCTTACTTGCTGGTGGAAGAGTGCCCTACACATGCTGAGCCACAGAGGTTGTGTGATGAGTGTGAGAGTAGAGGGGGGTGACCTGTTTTTAATCTGTTTGTTAATTATACAAAAGAATAGATTCATGGTGTTTTTCCCATGAACAGTGGTTATTTACTGACACGCCTTCCCATCTTCACCCCCCCTGCTCTCTGTTGTCTCCTTCCACCCACAGCAGTTCCTTTCCTGCTTTTATGTCACAATGCTCTGTTTACCCCCTCCCACTTCCTTAAACCCTCTCCCCACCCCTTACATGGTCCCCTTTTGTACTAGCTAGTTTATGTCAGCTTGTTACCAGATAGAGTCATTAGAGAGGAGGGAACCTTATTTGAGAAAATGCTTCCCTAAGATTGGGCTGTAGGCAGACCTGTAGGGCATTTTCTTAGTTAGTGACTGATGTGGGGGGGCGGGGGAGGGCTAGGCTATTGTGCTTGGTTCCACCCCTGCGCTGGTGGTCCTGGGTTCTATTAGAAAGTAGGCCGGCTGAGCAAGTCTTGGGAAGCAAGCCAGTAAGCAGCACCCCTCCATGGCTTCTGCATCAACTCCTGCCTCCAGATTCTTTGTGTCTTGAGTTCGTGTCCTCACTTCTTTTGATGATGAGCTGTTATATAGAACTGTGAGTGAAGGAAACCTTTTCTTCCCTACATTGCTTTCAGTCATGGTGTTTCATCACAGCAATAGTAACTCTAATGAAAAAGACACCTTTCTAGCTTCATGCCCTCTACCGACCCTCACATCCACATAAAAATACTTGTAAAAATTAAGAGCTTGGATCTGTATATGGGAGTGAAGATGCTGTATTTTTTTTACTCTGGTGCTACATTACTTAATAATTTCCAGATCAGCTTTCCATTAAGTTTTATAGTTTCATTTTTCTTTATGCCTAAAGAAAATTCCATTGTGCATATATATATACAATCTTTTTATTATCCATTCATCTGTTGATGGACATGTAGTCTGATTCTATTTCCATGTTCTTATAAATACAACATCAATGAACAAGGATATACAAGTATCTCTGTAGTAAGACTTAGAGTACTTTGGGTGTATGCCCAGATTCAATGCAACCCCAGTTAAAATTCTAATTAACATTCTTTACAGAACTATAAAAGACAATCTTTTAATTCCTAAAAAACCATGAATAGCCAAAGCAATGCTAAGCAGAAGGAACACTGTTCTAAGTATCATAGTACTTGACCTCAAATTATATTACAGAGCCATAGTGACAAAGACACCATGATACAGGCAAACAAGTAGACACATAGATCAGTAAAACACAATAAAGGGTCTCGAAATAAACTCACACAGTTAGGGCTACATAATATTTGATAAATGTCTCAAAAAGATGTACTGAAAAAAACTCAGCCAATTAAAAAAAATGGTGCTGGCAAAACTGGAAATCCACCTGCAGAAGAATGAAATTAGATCCACACGTCTCATATGAAAACATACAATTCAAAATGGACCAGAGACCATACCTTAAAACCTGATATTTTGAAATTAATAAAGGAAAACATAAGGCTTAGTTTTTATTCAGTCATATCAGTAGAATAATACAGTGTGCAGTTCTATGTGGGTTTGACTTCTTTTCACCTTAGATTCATTCCTGATGAGCCACAGACAGTGGCTTCTTGTCATTGACTAGCGATGTCCATTGTGTGGAGGTTCCCATTTGCTTATCCACCAAGCTTGAAGGCATTGGGTACTATAAAAGTTTTGGTGATTTATGGCTGAACATTCATAAACTATGGTGTTTTTTAAATTTTTTCTGGGCCAATACTTAGAAGAAGGATTTTTTGGGACTTATGTAGTAAATGAAGATTTAGTTTCATAAAAGCTGCCGTGAAGTTTTCTAGGTGTCCTCAGTGGCAGTGGCACACTCCCCTCACACCCAGACCAATATTTGCTATTGCCATTGGGCAATATACTGTGGTCTGTTCAGATAGTTCTATGTCTGTGACATTTTGAATATGACTGGCCAGAGGTGCTCCCACTGGCTGGGCCCCAAGAGCTTGCAAATAGGAGCCTCTTAGATGACATTAACTCCTATCACTTCCTACCACTGCACCTCCATTGCTGTTCTGGTCTGGTCCTGGCCTCCCCTAGGGGTCACCCCTGTGAAGTACCAATTCTACCTGTTCACAGGAAGGACCCAAGTAAGGACACACAAGGCACTTCTGAACAGCTTTAACAGAAAGGGGCCGCTCCTAATAGGCTTATTAAATAGAGGTGAGACGGTGCTGCAAGGTCATCTGCTGCCCTGTTGAGCCACACATATCAGTCTGTCATATTTTAAATTCCCACAACTGTTACACACCCAGTCTTCCCCTTTATGGAGAGAATATTGTATTTGAAGTGTTGTAGTTGACCAGTAAGAAAGCCCAGTGGGCAAAGGCATTGGTCATGCATGTCTTCTATCCCTTAAACTTACATAAAACTTGCGAGAGTATATTCTCTCCTTCCACCATGAGGGTCCTGGGGGTTGAACTCATGTCTTCAATGCCATCAGGCTTTACCACAAGTGCCTTCATCTGCTGAGTCATCTCACTGGCCCACTAGAAAGCTTTATTTTCCTTTTGCAAGAAATCTGTCCTTAATTCATATTGTTCAAGTCCAGAGACTTGTCATTAGTGTTTGTATGTATGTATGTTTGTTTTTATGTCCACATATATGGTATAATGGATAGCCAGAATTGAGAATTACTAGTTTTAAAGACAAATGTACTATTCCTGAAGTTAACTCTAGCATATTTCTACCTGTCAAGCCATGTACTATTTCTGATCGTTTTCGTGTGTGTGTGTGTGTGTGTGTGTGTGTGTGTGTGTGTGTGTGTGTGTGTGTGTGTCCAGTTTCTATGGTTATCATTAATGACAGTATTGACCCAGTTATATACAGACCTGATCTCTCCTGGGCTACTCTCTGTGTCTTGAGTCATTCTTAGCCAGAGTTCCCCCCCCCTCTCTCTCTCTCTCTCTCTCTCTCTCTCTCTCTCTCTGTGTGTGTGTGTGTGTGTGTGTGTAAGTGTAAGTGTAAGTGTAATTGTAAGTCTGATTGCATGTATCTTGGAGGCCTGAAGAGGGTGTCCAGTCCCCCCCCCCCCCCCGAGGTGGAGTTACAGGTGGTTGTGAATCACCTTGGTAAGGGTGCAGGGAACCAGACTCAGCTGGTCTATAAGGGCAGTAAGCTTCCCTAAGCATCAAGCCATCTTTAGACCCACTAAAAATAGACTTAAATTTTAAAAAAAGCTGACTAAATATAGTATTATTAAATGTTCTTTTTGGAAGAACATAGTTTGGAGATTATTTTATATTAAGACCACAATTATTCATTTTGGGAGAAAATCATATTGCGGAAAATGAATGAGTGGTCATTTCCAGGCCATTCCTAAATAACTGTTACAAACATATTGGGAGTTGAATGTTGAACTCATTCCTCTTCAGTGCACAAGTATGAAAATTTATTTGAGCTGTCTTGGGTGAAACACTCGGATTTGGTAGTGAAGACATAAATTTCAGACTTGGAGCTGACAGTGGGGTTGATGGAAACCTGTCAAACTTCTCTCTACACTGGCAGGGCTTCTGCATGGTTCCCTCAATCTGTGGTGTCTTGGGACACTGTGCTTGGCATGTAGTAACACTCAATAAATAAATGACTGTCTAGACAGGCTATAATTGTGCGGAGTATAGAAAGTGCAACAGCATTCCAAACAAATGCAAATGTCTATCATTCACTTCTAGGAAATTAAAATACAGAATGGTGAAGAACCAAGTTTTAAAACATTTATTCAGACTGTCCGGTCCACTCTGCTAAAAATACTCAGTTTTAAACCATTTGCCAGAGGTATTGGCCAAGGGAGGTTATGGTGTCATTGACTCCATCCTGGCTCCACAGTGCTAGAGTTGACATGTGTTATGTTCTAGGCTCCAAGCTTTCTGCAGAGACATCCCAGATGTTGGGCTCTTCTGGTAGAAGCAATCTGCTAAGGCTTGTTACACAAGGCATGATGGAGTAACTTGGATGTTCAGTTGGGAACAGGAAAGATCCAGTGAGCTGTGCTGACTGTCTGGCTGAAAAGAGAGAGAGAGAGAGAGAGAGAGAGAGAGAGAGAGAGAGAGAGAGAGAGAGAGAGAGCTCTCTGGTTCTTGACACAGGCTTAAGCCAGTGGATTTATGGTGGTTCCTGGGAATAACTTTCTAAAAATTAGACTGCCCCAGAAAATGTAGTACCTTGTAGGTTATGAAGAGTGTGCTCTCATGTGTAGGATAGAAAGTCAGACAAGATGCCTGCCATGCTGCTTAATTTGGGTCAATTTGACACAGGTTAGAATCATCTGGGAAGAAGGATCTTCAACTGGAGAATTGCCTCAATCAGATTGTTCGATGGGCATGTCTGTAGAGCATCTTTTTGATTAATGATTGATTTTGGAGCGCTTAGTCCACTGTGGATGGTGCCATCTCTGGGCAGGTGGTCCTGGATTGTATAGAAAGTGGCCGAGTGAGCCATAGACAGCAAGCCAGTAAGCAGTGTTCCTCCACTGGTCTCTGCTTTAGTTCCTGACTCCAGGTTCCTTGAATTCCTGCCTTGACTTCACTCATTGATAAGAGTGTGACCTGTAGTTGTAAGATGACACAAACCCTTTCCTTCCTAAGTTGGTTTCGGTCATGGTGTTTATCATAGCAATATAAAGCAAACTGGTCACTAAGTAAGGACTTCCCTAGCTCCAAGATTCCAGGCTTCATTTGTGGGTCAATCACATCATTTGTGTACAGTAGTACAAACTGTAGACTGCTCAGTTGAACTTGGGAAGACCTGGTGCTGCTTCTACTTGTTTTGGTTTCCTTGGTGAGAATTTTTATGTGTTTCTTGCGTGCACAGGATTTTGTAGGCTTGGTGTTTATATTTGTTAGCCTGCTTTCCAAGATGAACTATGAGGGCTTAGGCTCTTCCTATGGACAGCGTGAGGACAAAATAATGGAACCTCGTGCGGATGAGGGATAAAGGAGCATGGATGGGTGCAGTTTTCCAAAACCCTGTGAATAACTGTTAGATACAATCAAAGTGCCAGGACTTGGCATGTATCTCAGTAGAGTGTTTGCCTAGGATGCACAAAGTTCTGGGTTTGATCTCCAGCACCCCATAAACTGGGTGTGGAAGTGCTCACTGTAACCCCAATTCTTGAGAGGTGGAGGCAAGAAGTTCAAGGTCATCCTTTGGGTGTGTAGGGAGTTTGTGGTCACCCTGGGTCACACGAGACCCTGTATTTAAAAAAAAAACCCAAAGTGCTCTGATTAGGAAATACTTAGATGTTTAAAGTCAGGTTGACCTGGTATTCAAGTCCTTGCATAGATACTTCCTACTTTGGGCATGTTACTTAATTTCTCCTTGGCATAAGGTCAGTTTCATTGTTCATAACATTAGAACAGTTCTTTTGTTTTGCTGGGTTCTGGAGAAGGAGAAGGTAAATCCAGTGGGGGAAAACCTGCAGTAAGTACCAGCTGTCCCAATGTCTTTTATTATGTGATGGTTTTGCATCATTTCCAGGAACTGTGTTGTAGCACACCTGGCAAAGTACTTACCTCCCATGCAGGAACCCTGGCTTTGATCCTTGATACTGCATAAAATAGGCACACAATCCCAGCAGGCAGAAAGATCAGAAGTTCAGGGTCATCCTCAAGCTATAGAGAGAGTTTGAGGCTACCCTGAAATAAGGAACACAAAAAGTCACCTACTTGTTCTGTCACTCTGAGACAGGTACCAACTTTGGGATTCTGTTTATTTGGAGATTAAGCAAGATGATGCTGAAGTCCAGAACAAACACCTGGCTTTTATTAAGCTCATAATTGTATTATCACAGCTACTTGGAAATTGATAACTGAATATCCTGAGAGCTATGAAGAACAAAAGGGATAAGATAAAAGTTATCTGCTTGGGCTACATTGCTGTCTCTGGGCATCTAAGAGTCTCTGTCTCAATTTTACTTTAGCTTTCTGTTATTGCTGTAACAAATCACCACACTTTATATAATGTTATTACCATCTCTCAGGACAGAAGTTCTAAATCCAATCAAGTGTTAAGGAACACGTGTTCCTTCTAGAAGTTTCAGATGAGACTTTCCTTCCATGCCTTTCTAGCTTCCGAGGGTCCCTTCATCCATAGGCTTGAGGCCCCTTCTACGCCTACAAAGTTCAAATTTTCAGACTTCTTGTCATTTAGGCATTCTTTTTTTCTCCCTGAGTTCAATTTTCTTGTTACATTTCTTCTCTAACTACTTTGCTGCCCATCCCCATCTTGTGCTGTTTTAAGACCGGATCTCACATAGCTTCAAGCTAGCACCAGATTTGTGTAACTCAAGATGACTTTTAAGCTCTGGATCTCTTGCCTCCACCTCTCAAGTACTGAGATTACAAGCTTGGCCTGACTTCTTTTCCTTCACAAGGATTCTTGTGATAGTGGTAAGCCACCAGAGATTCCAGAAAAAAAAAAAAAAACCTTTCCATCTCAAGATTTTTAGCTTAATTTATACATTAAGTCCTGTTATTCTATTAGGCATCTTTCCCCAGCTTCCCAGGATTAAGGCATAAATGTTTTGGAGACCTATTATTTAGCCGACAATATATACCTGCTTGTCTTAGAGATTATATATCTGAAATCATCGGGAGTGCACATCTTCCCTTGAGCATCCAGAGGTTAAAAAAAAAATAGTGTAATTGTATAGCTCTGAATTTATTTGCTCCAGTGTCATTCTCTTTGTGCATTCTCAAATGCACAAAATCAAACTGAAGGAACTGAGGAAGAATTCACTAGAGACATTTGAACCATGGACTTGAAATGGAGGTCAAAGAAAGGTGTTTGTGTGCTGTTGTGGAGCATATTGGCTTCTGTGAACTGGGTGCCAGGATGCCATGTTTGTGTAACCTAGACTAGGTCTGGAGCATTGTAGCCCTTTGAAGATAACATCTTGCCAAAACAGAGACACTAATATAAAGCTTCCTAGGGACAGCAGTAGAGAATGGCATGTGCCAGCTGTCTTGTCCCCATAGACTACAAGAAATTCTCCCAGGGTCTGGGAAACACATGGTAACTCTTTTTTTTTATCTTCTCAAATGTTCTCAGAAAACACCCTGACCCCCACCGAACACACACACACACACAAACACACACACACACACACACACACACACACACACACACACACCCCTCTTTTTTTTTTTGAGATAAGGTCTCACTGTGTAGTTCTGGCTATCCTGGAGTTCACTGTGTAGATGAGGCTAGCCTCAAACTCATAGAGACTGGCCTGCTTCTGCCTTCCAAGTGCCGGGATTAAAAGCTTGCACCACTGTACCTGGTTCCTATGTAACTCTGAAGTTACATAGAATTATGTAATTATAAATTACTTTTCACATTGCTGGGACCAAATTTCTGACTGAAAGCAAACTAAAGAGAGTGGGGTTTATGGGAAGAGGGGGAGGAAGCTACGAGAGTGAGAAGGGAAGACAAGGAAGGATGCAGAGGTTACGAGGAAGCAGAAATTTTGAGCCAGGTGTAGATTAGAAGAAAGGACATATGACAGGTAGGATTTTAGTTGGGGGTGGTAGAGGAGGAAGGGCGGGAGAAGGGAGCTGGGATCGTCATGTAATTCAATATTGTTTGTAATTCAAATATATAAAAAATAAAAAGCAAAAAAAAAGAGCATGGGGTTTATTTTGGCTCACAGTTTAGGAGGCTTCAGTTTGTTCTGGCAATGAAGGCCTGCTGGCTGGCATTGGTTGTTTTGAGGGTAGTGGCAACACTGCAGGGCATTCTTCTGGTACAACATCAACAATTATTCTTCTGGAAGTGGGGTCAGGCTATATCCTTCAAAACCTGCTCCCAGTACCCACTTTTGCCAGTTGTGACCGCCTCAAAGCAGTGCTACAACATAGAGACCAAATGTCTGGACCTGTGAGTCTGTGGAGGATACTGCACATACACTCTTGACAGTGACTGGCAAGTTTGGTTCATCTGCAAAAACTGTCATTTCCCGCATCTTTTTGAGTAACTAAGGGAGTACATTTGGAATTAGGATGTGCAGGCCCAGCCTCCTGACTGCATGGCTCTAGGCATGCTCTTAATCTGGGGGACATCTAACAACTGCTGTGTTCTGTTGTAATACTAGGACTCACTGGCTCGTTGTGTGTCCATGCATGCTGGCCCAGTGCTTACCGCTAATTTAGCACCTTTGCTAGTGGTATTACTGAAGTCACTAACTGAGAGGGTAAGAAAACAGTTAAGAAATGTCAAGGCAGACTCAGGTGATTACAATTGCGTGTTCTTTAAGGCCAGGGGCCATTAGTTCACCTATTTAACGGATACATGTATTAGGTATGTCTGATATATTAAAAGAGACTAGAACAACCTAATAGTGAATAAACGAGTGAGAGAAGAGAACCAATAAATGGAACAAATAAATCAATGCATGGTGTTAGGTGGAAATAAATGTTAAAGAGGAAATAAATTAGCATGTAAGCTATGCTGAAGGGCATGGGACTTTCATGGAAGGGGGGGTAGGGAAAGCCTACCCAAGAAGGTAGCATTTTAATAAAAACCCAAGAGCAAGGGGATAGGGTAAGTCAGAGATTTCTGGAAGACACCAGAACAAACAAACAAAACCCAAAGTAAACAAAAAAACATAAAACCACCCAACCAAACTAACCAACCACCTACCCACCCACCCACCCAAACAAACAAAGAAACCCAAAACAGGTGCAAAGGCCCCAAGGCTGGGAGTATTCTTAGTGGTTGAGCAAATAAATCCTGGTCTTCTGCTCTCTGAGAGTTACAGAAGGTGCTAGGAAGTAGGGAATTACAGTTGTTTGAACATTATGCTGTTTGGAGAAGTGCTATGATAGTTTCACACCTATGGCTTTAATGAAGGGCAAACAGTGTATCTAGACTTTGCCTCTGTTACTTTCTCTCACTTTTTTCTTCCTTTCAAGATTTATTGATTTTTATTTTATGTGCCTGAGTGTTTTTCCGGAGTATATGTCTATGTGTCAGCGTATGCCCAGTGTCCACTGTGTCAAATACCTGGAACTGGAGTTACAGACAGTTGTTAGCTACTATGTGGGTGCTGGGAATCAAACTCCAGCCCTCTGGAAGAGCAGTCTGCATTTTCAACCACTGTGCCATCTCTGTAGCCTCTCTGTTCCTTGCTGAAAAGAGCTGGAAATAAATGTGAAGAATGAAGTCTCGGACTTTAGGTGGTTGGGAGCGGCTGGTTAATATGAACTGTTTCATCTTTGGCACTTGAGCAGGTGGAGAGATGTGTGAGCTGGAAGACAGAACACAGCCTCAGGTGTCTGGCAACTCTAGTCTCCAACCTGTTCAGCAGATTACAAAGAGAGAGCCAGAATCAGAAGAGAGTGCTGTATAACTTTCTGAAATCTTGGGTTACTAAAGCATGACATCTATGTCCCCAGTGCAGCCATTTCTGTGTGAGGTTTGATGAGTGCTGACTAGGCGTATCCCAGTGGTGTCCTGACAAATTGGACAAGGATCTACTCTTCAGGGACAATTTTTTTTTCCTTTTTGGTCTCTCTCTCTCTCTCTCTCTCTCTCTCTCTCTCTCTCTCTCTCTCTCTCTGTCTGTGTGTGTGTGTGTGTGTGTGTGTGTGTGTGTGTGTGTGTGTGTGTGTGATAAAAATTTCCATCATTGGTAACATCAAGTGACCAAGATGATGTCCCTGAACATGGTGTTAAAAAGATCTGGTTGGATCTGGTGGTAGTCAGTGGGCAGGACAAAGTTTTGAGGAGCTGATTCATGCAGTTGGGTTAGTGTGGTGATATATGATTTATGATTTATTAAAGCTTGCCTTTGGGTACAGAAAGCATAGCTAGCAGTAAGCCATAGAGCCAGGCAATGGTGATATACACCTTTAATCCCAGCAGCCACACTAGCTAGCCATAGAGCCAGGCAGTGGTGGAACATACCTTTAATCCCAGGACTCAAGAGACAAGCAGATGGATCTCTGTTAGTTCAAGGCCACACTGAGCTACATGAAATTGATGCAGTCCTAAAGAGAAAAGGTTCACACGAAGATGATATCAGTACTTGAAATCACATGCCTTTAATCCCAGCACTACGGAGGTATAAAAAGAAAAGGCAAAGGGCCTCAGGTGAATATTTATTCTCCAGCCACACTGAGGACAGGACAGCCCTTTCAGCCTGAGGCATGGGTAAGCAAGTGCCTGGCTGTTTTGCTTTTCTGATCATCAGCTTGAAGCTTGAACCCCAATATCTGTCTCTGGGTTCATATTTTTCATGTTACAGATCAGCATCAGAATCAAGGCAGGGACATTCCTTTCTCCAGGTCTCTCCAGGTCAGCTTCCTGTGCCAGGCTGCTCTGATCCACTTCCTAGATTCCCTAGATTAAGTTTACTGTGTGTGCCTGTCATCAACTGTGTATTTTGGAATTCATAGAGGTTAGTTTTTGCCAACTTGACACAAGCTAGAGTCATCTGGGAAGAGGAAATCTGCACCTGAGAAAATACTATTGTCACACTGGCCTGTAGGCAATCCTATTCTCTTGACTAATGATTGATGTAGAAGGGTCCACTCCACTGTGAGCAGTGCCATTCTAGGACAGATGGTATTGGGATGCGTAAGAAAGCAAACTGAGCAAGCCAGGAGGAACAAGCTAGTATGCAGTATTCCTCCATGGCTTCTGCTTCAGTTCCTGCCTCTTGGTTCCTGTCCCAAGTTTCTGCCTTGGCTTCTGCTGGTGATGGACTATGAACTAATGTAACCCACCTTGACTATGAGCTCATTATGTAGTTACGGCTGACCTTGAACCCTGAACGTTCTGACTCCATCTCCTGAGTTCTAGGATTACAGATGTAGCGCCATGCCGGACCTCAGTAGCTTTCAGCTAAATGGATGTTTCATAACTTATTTAGCCATTTGTTAATGGTCAGTTAGACCAATTTGACTCTGGGCATACCTGTGTGTGGATATTTTGTTTGGAGATATATTTCCTGTAGGTAAATTCCTAGAAACAAAATGTCTAGGTTATGAGAAAGATTTTATAAAAAGTCATCAAAAATTTCCCAGAGATAGTGAACTGTTTTCCATGTTTACCAGCAATGTATTATTCTAATGCACAATGATTTTTTAGAACTTGGCATTGTCAGTCATTTTTGTTTAGCCACTCTGTCTGCTGTCTTCGATGCAATGTCTATTTCAATGTTTGCTCATTTTAGGAGTTTAATTTGTGGGGTGGAGGTATAATAAATTACTTTTCAAAAAGGAAATGCAGAATATGGAGAAATCCGTTAACAGAATAGATAAGAATGAAAACCATGTAGACAGGCATCGCAGGAGAAATGATAGGTTTATCAAGTACTGGTGCTTTTAACTTGGAGACCATCTACCCTGGTTTGCCTGGCACGGTCTTTCTTTCTTTCTTTCTTTCTTTTTTTTTTTTTTGTTTGAGACAGGGTTTCTCTGTGTAGCTTTGGAGCCTATCCTGGCACTTGCTCTGGAGATCAGGCTGGCTTCGAACTCCCAGAGATCCGCCTGCCTCTGCCTCGGGAGTTCTGGGATTAAAGGCGTGCACCACTAATGAGCAGTGCGATGGTACAGTTTCTTGCATGCAGGGCATGTATCGGGTCTGGGCAGACTTCTTCCAGGTGAGCATTCCTTTTGCAAAATAGGAACCATCTGCAGGGAGATGCAGTGCTGATACATTTCACTCTGCGTATATGGGTGGACATAATGGTGGTTAGTGATCTATGGAAGGTCACACAGCTCTTTACCAAGAGCAAAGCCAGCTTATAAATAGGGCCCAGCACACCCTACTCGCTTGTATCTTACCTGTGATGGGAGGAATCGGCGACATGGTGAAGCTTATAGGCTGCTGTTAGGAAAAGCTTAAACAATTAAATAAATTGAACTCATTTATTTTGACTCATTCATACTTTACTGACCAAAGGCTATTGTGCCTGGAGAAACCAAGACACTGAGTTCTGTAATCAGTCATTCACACTGTATTATAAAATGCTTTGGAAAACCCTTTCTCCAGAATTTGCTTTGTTGTTGAGAGTGTAGTTACAAGAAAATTCTGAGAAGCTACTACTAAAGATGACACTTTCAAAGGCTTGAGAGAATTAGGCACAAAGGATGAAAATCATCTTAGCAGAGTTGGTTGCTAGGCAGAAAACAATGAGTACAGCTGGGCAGAACATGCAGGTCCAGGGCCAAGGCTATTACTCTTTTTCCTTTACACAGTAGTATGGAAGGTCAGCCCTTGATATATCTCATTTGTTCCTGATAAATTTACACAGTGTACCTGATTCAATTATAGACTGTCCCTTGTTTTGGTCCCTGTTGCTTTTACATGACATAAACACAGTCATCTTTTGTCTTACATTGCCCCAAAGGACTTAGATGGAGACTTGCTTATAAATAATGCTACTATTTTGTTTTCATGTCTATTTTTTAATAACCCTCAACATGTTACAGCATTTTTCTTCTTAATGTTTATTAAATGCCCTCAGCAGGCCCAGTCCTATCAAAAGAATATAAAAGACACAATTCTTGTCAATAAGGGACATCCATATTAATAAATGAGACATAAATATGCTTATATATGCATGTATTTTTTCCTTACAAAGCAATGGATTGCTTTGTTTGGATGAGAAAAAATAATTGGATCAATGCACATAGTTGCTTCTGCTGCTGTTTTGCAGATAACATCTCAACCCACAGTTGTCACAATCACATGACCTTGGCAGAACTGGTACTCCAGTTAAGGCCAAATGAAACCATTTTTATTGAAATCAGCCACAGTTGGATAGACCTATTAGAGACCAAACCATATGGAGCTCTACTGTATGTGATTTTAACAATTGGGTGACTATGATTTTTAGATCCTTCAGCAAGCCCTTCTGTGATCCTGCTTGTGTTGAGCTGGGAACAGACACATCTCAGCCTCAGTGGAACATGCAGACAGGTGGGGAATGCTAGTTTAAGACTGATACTTGTGCCAATCAGGGTTAAACTCCAGGCACATCTTAGGATTCCCAAATGATATAATGGATGTGACCTCATCTGGGGAGTGGCATAAAAGATGACAAAGAGGAATTGAGGAAATGGAGGTAGTGAGGGTGCTGTTGGTAGAGGTGTCATCAGGCATGGCTGAGTCATGGAACTGAAGGTTCCATGGCTGGAATGCAGACACTGGGGAGAGTGTTAGACTGCAGAGGGAGGCCAGGCCAGATGCTGCAACCCTGAGTGTATTCATTCAGTGAGTTAGGGAAAGTGTAAGCAGTCATTCCTGTGTTAGTGTGTTTAATATGTTCTTCCTATATTGATTGACTGTTAGAAATGTTTAATATGATCTTCCTATCCTGATTGACTTTTAGAAACAAATTCATGAAAGTGTATTAGATTTAACTAATTATTATTTGAGAACAAAGAAACCACAAAAGGATTTGGGGCAGGAGTATGGCACAACCTTGCATCAGGTTGCTTTTGTAGGTATTACTCCAGCTCCAGCTAGCATAAGAAGTATTTGAGGCACGAGAGTGGTACAGTTCCATGAGAAGGTCAGAAGCACCTTGTCATCTACAGGATGAGAGGGTGGACACAGTGGGCCATCCAGGAGCTTGTGGTGTATCTTTTGTCAGTAGCTGATGGCTCTGAAGCCATCAATAGAGCATCTCTGAGCTGATTGTGCAAAGGTATGGCTAGTTTTAAAGAACTTCCAGTGTGTCTAGTTTGGAGTTGTCAGAGAAGCCTACTACAGAGAATTATTCTATGATCCACTAATTTGGAAGGCATTTATGTTAATAAATAGAGTAGAAACAAGCCCAGCAGTAGTGGCCCCTGCCTTTAATCCCAGCACCTGGGAGGCAGATCTCTGTGAGTTCAAGGCCAACCTGGTCTACAAAGTGACTTTCAGAACAGCCAGGACTGTTAGCAAAGAGAAACCTTGTCTTGAAAAGACAAAGATAAAAACAAAAACATAACAAAAGAGTAGAAACAACAGGGACAGTCAAGCTTTCAGAACTGCCCTTGGGTTTTCAAAGTCATACCCTGGTCCACTACCAGAAAGCTAAGGGATTAGGAAGCTATTCTATGAAGTGACTGCAGGTACAACTCTTATACAGTGTGCCGTTTCCTGCCAGCTTACCAAAACAAATATGGCAAAAAACCCCACAAAAACAAACAAACAAAAAACAAACAACAACAACAACAAAAACAGTATCACCCATTGTGTTCCAGAGAATGCTAATGCTCAGGCAGCTAGGTAGCAAATGCCAAGACCTCTGCCACAGTCCTGAGCAGGTCCTTCAAGAAGAGGCCTGGGAATGCTTGATTTTGCTTTATAGCTGGCTGGTACAACCTGCACCATGTCTGCTAACTTGCCGTATAAGTAGGGTTTAGCATCTTAGCTGTGCATTATGCAGGGATCCGCCAGAAGGATGCTGCCACTGTGTCATTTGAGGTCATGGACAGAGTCCATGACAGAACTGAACTAAGCTCACCCTGATGTTAGTGGATATTTACCAAGCACATCACACTTAATCCTAGCAGTATGTGTTTGGGTATTCCCAGGACCCAGGGCTCCTCCATTAGTCAATTACAGCTAATGATATTTAGCTTCCAGACCTCTTGAGGATTAAGTTAAATCTGATAATATGTAGGAAAGGAACAAGATGCCTGACACAAGTTCAGCGTTTAATAAATGAGGCATCAACCCAAAAAACTACAGTATGCCACTGCTTATCTTAGTAGTAGGACCAGAATCCCCAAAAGAAGATGGCATTGCTTATTGTTGCATAAGGTTTGGTGGCCTGGGTAGAAGTAGCCTTTGCACAGGCCACATGGAACTTAAGGAGTGTATATACACTGGAAAATTTGCTGGCATGGGTGTATATGCTATTTCAGTTCTTTTTAAATTAAAATACATATGTTTTTATTCCCTGAGAATTTAATATATGTATTCAATGTATTTTGATCATATTCACCCCAACTCCCTCCCCCCACAACTCCTCCCAGACCCACCCCTATTACCCTTACTCTTTCTAATTTTGTGTCGTGGTTTTTGTTGTTTTTTAAATAACCAACCAAAAATAAAATTTGTACTGCCTATATTTTCACATGTAAGGGGCCACCCACTGGAGGTTGACCATGATCTTAAAGAAATTGACTTGCCAATGACTCCCCACTAAGAGGTGGACCTTCAGTGTATCTTTCTCCTTCATGCTGGAATGTTGACTGGCTTAATCTTGGGCAGCTCTTTCGTAGGCAATAACAGCTACTGTAAGTTTACTAGTAAAGTCCTTCTTTCATGGCTGGAAGACACTGTTTTGCTTTGGTTCTTCCTGACCTCTGGTTCTTGGAATTTTTCCCACCCCCTCTTCTGTGATGGTGCCTGATCTTTGGGAGAACTGAATATGATATAGACCACCCATTTGTAGCCATGCACTCCACAGACACTCTCGGGCCTTGTACCATTGTGAGTTTCTACATCAACCATTGTCCGCTCCTCAAAGAAACTTCTCTGTTCTTTTTTTATTTTTATTTCTAATGAGTTTTTCAATAATACAAAAGCTACATCTATAAACAATGAAAGTATGGTCTCTCTTCTTTGGATTTAAAATTTTATTTTAAAAAATATTCTTATACTACAAACCATAGAGCTATAAATTTGTCCTTTTTCCTCTTTGTAACAATTGGGCCATATAGTAGGCAGGGTGCATTGATGGGAGAGCTTGTGGGTTCAAGATACCTTTATTCAGATAAATACCAGCCAAACGCAAGCCAGAGTGTGCCAGGGGCAGCTGAGCAGCGAGGCCAGGGAGAAGGGGAAGGAGAAGGGGCTTCCATGCGCTCTGCAGTCCCTTAAGAGCCCATGCTGCGTTATCCTGACCTCACCTTGAAGATGCCTTGACAGCTGTGGTCAGGCACACCTGGAGCCAGCCTCCAACAGGCGTGGCTTACTGTCCCCTACAGTGCACAACTTTCTTTATTCTTAATTCACTATATCTTGGAGTTGAAACTACTTTTATTTGTATAGAAATAATGACCTCTTGCTGGCAGGTGGGTGTTTTGAACATTTACAGAGTTTTCTCTGACAGCTGTTCATAGGTGTCTGTCTGCAGGAGCACCTTTAGAAATAGAAAGCCGGGGTCCAAGGTCAGATGCAGTCTAGACTCTTCAATTGGCATCTCATCTTGTATTTTTGACCAGTTTTGTATAACCACCCTTGCTGCCTACACACCTACAACAGTGTGTCATCAACTGTTTTGGTTTTTGGCAGTGAGGGCTGGGAAGTGACGAGCTAATAACAGTGTAGGCCAGAAGTAATCCTGGCAAGTAAAGGGAGATGAAAGATGAATTAGAAGAGGTGAGAGAAGGGAAGGATTCCAGCAATGACTGTGTGCCAAGCGATGACTTGACCAGACGCTTCATGTTCTAACATTCATTATTCCACATCAAGAATTAAGTATTCTCTTTTTAAAACCTTATGTGTGTGTACACAAAAGTGTGCCTCGGTACAGGGTGGGATGTCAGCATACAACCCTGGTTTGAGGCAGGTTCTCTTGTGCCCTGCTGTGTATGCTAAGCTAGGTGACCCAGGAGCTTCTGGAGGTTCTCTTGTCTACAACTCATCTCACAGTGGAGGTGCTGGAATTACAGATGTGTGCTACAGTATCTGCCCTTATGTGGGTTCTTGGGATTTGAACTCAGGTCCTCATGCTTTCCTGAGAAGTACTTTCCCCACTGAACCCATCTCCTAAGTTCCCCCTAAGCTCTCTTATTCCTGTATACTTTGATGACCAGTGTCTGCCCACACTACCTCCTGTCAACTCAGTTTCCCACCAAGGAAACCAACACACAAAGAGGCTAAACGACTTATTCAAGGTCCAAAACCAGCTTAAGTTGAGACTGGGGATCCAGTTTCCAACTCCTTACACACTGGTTTAGCCTGGGATTTCAGTCTATACTAGAAAAGCCTCAAAGGGCTTGAATATGTGCACAGGATGAATTTCATCCAGAGTTGGAGCTTAATGTCCTCCCAGGCAGGCCCTGAAGTGGGGCTGTGACCTGCGGCTTCTTCCTGCTCCCCTTGCTCAGGACCACTGAGATGAAGGATTCACTGTGACTTCCTCGGCTGTGTATTTCACTTATTTTTGAGTCATCTGTGTAGACCAGGGTGTTTTCCACTTGAATAAAAAAATGTGAGGCTTGGGGCTTCCTCTTGAGTTTTAATGATAGTATAAAGTCCCATGAGGAGACAATGTCAATGTGACACAGAACATGTGGTGAGAAAATAACAAGGAGACAGACCTTGGAAAACAACCTTGTTTAATGAAAGAAATTAACCTGGGCCAAGGATGTTTTAATTAAGAAAGCCCAAGGTCTACCTTATACCAACTGGACAACATCATCACAGTGGTCATTCCTTTAGTGCAGAGCCATGAGCATCTAGAGAATTAGACATTTATTGTATTTGCCTGAAGCAAGGAAAGTGTCACTGTTAAAAAATGGAATATGAGCACTGCAGTGGTCTTAGAAATTAACTAGCCCAAAATCCAATTTTCTAGAAAAGGGAACACAGGCTCACGAGTACATGCTGTTCAACTGGGGTGTCAGCAGAATTGAGACACTAGGCCCAAGCCCTGCCTGTGTTTTTGAGTTCAGTTCTCATTGGGTGATTCACAGTGTGTGTGTGTGTGTGTGTGTGTGTGTGTGTGTGTGTGTGTGTGTGTGTGTGTGTTGTGTGTGTGTGTATACAAAGTATACAAAGAGGTCAGACTCTACCTCCCTCAATTGTTCTCTTTAAATTTATTTACTATTATTGCTTTCTGTGTGGTTGTATGTAGGGATTGAGGAGTATATTGTGTCACAGGGCATGGGGGGCATACCAGAGAACAAGTGGGTAGTCTTATTTCTTTTCTTTCACCTTTATGTGGGTTCTAGATATCAAATTCCAGTACTTGAGCTTACAAAGCTAAGTGCCTTTGATGAGTCTTCTTGTCTGTCCATTTCCTCCTTATCTGAGACAGGGTACCTCAATGGACCTGGAGCTCATTGATCAGCTAGACTAGCTGACTAAAAAGTTGGCCAGCAGATCTCAGGGATCCTCCTGTCTCTATATTCCCCCTCCCCACAAGCAATGGAGTTATACACACTTGCATGCCTCCTTTATACTTTGGGGCTGGGAATCCAGACTCACATCACAATGTTATGTGTCAAGCACTTTACCAACCCCCTTTGCTATAAGAATACATTTGGTGAATGTCTGTTCATTTTGTTTATCAAAGCAGGCTGGACATATTTGCAGACCTACTGGTTTTAACTGAGAAAAATAAAAATGAGGAAATGAACTCATGTTAAGAGACAAGAAGATACAGTAGATAAAGCCATTTATCCCCAGAGCTCAAAAAATTGTTCTAGAAGTTCCCACTCCACTTGAGGGCTGTGCCTACCTACTGTCTCCTGATCTAAGTAGTGTTGCTATCTTTGTGAATGATCAACCGCTGAAGACATGTTTCAAATTAACTGTATAAATAACCCATCGGTGTCCTTCACTGTCCATTTCTCACCGCAAACAGAATGCAATGTGTTTTTATAACTAGAGAGCTATTTGACTTTTTCCCTCTTTCCCACATTTGGATATAGATTGATATAGCATTACTTAAAATGCTGCATATAAATTAAACATTAAGCAGGCGATATGGAGAAGCTAACTGCCCCAATAGAATCTTTAGTTCTGCAGTCACTGCCTGAAGGACACTCATATTTCATATCGGATGTCCTTCTTTTGAAAAGTGACCACCAAGGTTCAAGTGACATTTAAGTATATCAGGCAGGTGCATAATTTATGGGCCTTTTTGTTTTGTGTTCTTATTTTAATGAAAACCAAAGAAGCAGACTGTCTTCAGGCATTAACATGTTTCCCCTGTGCTTTTCCTCCCACCACACCCTGCAGATTGGTGCACTGACGGACTACTATCACTTCTACCATAGTAGGACCATTAAAAGGTCTGTTCTCTCGAGCAGAGGAACCCACAGTTTCATTTCAATGGAACCAAAGGTAAGAGAAACCAGTTGGACGGGGACCAAGAAGCAATGCTTCTGCATTTTTCATTGGTGATAACACTAGGAGCCAGTGATCAAGCATGAAGCTCCTGTTTCTAGAACTGTCACAGTATCCTTTGGTTCAGTGTCTCCTCTCAGGCAACAGTGCTCAATGGCTTGATTTTTATTGATGGGCCACTGTCGTGCCAGGTGTGGAGCAGCCATAGAGATGAGCTTTTATGCAGAATTGAGAGAGGCTGCAGCTTGGGAAGATAGATCAATTGAATGTGTCTCAAGGGAGAAGGGCATGCCATCATCTCTCATGCATGCAGCCTGTGTTCCTGTAAGCTCCATGGGTGACTTTTATCCCCTAGAACTCTTAAGCCAATATTGACTTACATCAACACTTGCTATTTTCCTTGGCATTGATTGTCTAGAAGCAGACCATGGCTGGGATAGAAAACATGCTTGCACCCACAGGGGCAAAAGCCAGCTCCTATTCTTGGGGAGGGGGGTCATCTGATATCTTTCTTGCACCTGGTCCTTTTGGGCTGTACAGCAGTCCTGGGAGACCCTAGAAAGAAGTAATGACAAATATGGGTCTCCCGTGTGATAATGTGAGGTGGCTTTAGCATGAGATATGGGAAACAGGAATATTGGGGACAAACTAAGAGAAGACAAGTAAAGACATTGACATCAAGTTAAATAGCTGTGTTTATTAATTAAGTTAGAGGAAGGAACGGATCACAGTAGAATTAGCTATTCCAGACATGCTAAGTAATGGAGAAGCAGAGGTAGCCATGCCAACTTACCTTAGGACCTCTGTGGGTTCATTTAGTGATTAGGTTATTTTGCCTTTCCCCTCCATTGTGATTTTGGTTCACCATAGAACTCATTCTCAAATAAATTGGCAAACAAGTCCCTACCAGCAAGCATAGCAGCTTTGGCTAGAGGCTCTTGGAAAATTATATTCCTTGTTAAAGAGGTTCTTATATGGATACTTGTGCAATTCACTGTGTGGTTTGGAGTCTTGCCTTCTGTTATGGACCATGATTTATTCTGTGTCTTAGTCAAGGTTTTTGTGGCTGTGAAGAGACACTATAACTATGGCAACTCGTATAAAAGAAAACATTTAGTTGGAGCTGGCTTACAGTTCAGAGGTTTAGTCCATTATCTTCATGGTGGGAGGCACGGGAACATGCAGGCAGACATCTGAGAGTTCTACATCCAGATAGGCTGGCAACAGGAAGAGAGAGGGTGACACTGGGTGTGGCTTGAGCGTTTGAAACCCCAAAGCCCACTAGTGACATACTTCCTTCAACAAGGCCACACCTACTCTAACAAGGCCCCACCTCCTAATAGTGTCACTCCCTATGAACCTATGGGCACTATTTTTATTAAACACCACACTCTGCTTAATTTTTCCTTGAATTATTTCCTTGGAATATAATGACACAGTGTTCATGACTGAAATTATATCTCGGTAGTTAGAGATATAATTTCTTTCAGGTGCCTCCTGATGTGTGGCATAGGGACATTCAGTAGCCTGTAGATAATGTGTATATATTTATTTCCATTTAGACTAATTTTTCTGAAAAAGTAATATATGGGACCAGTTTAAATTTGCTACACTTTAATAGCAAATTGACGGTTTTTTCATCTGTTAAACAACTGTGTTGAACTTTGGCAATTAGTATGATTACCATTTCAAACCTCACGTGCAAAGTCCATGTGAGTTTGAAAAATTGGCTTGAGAATTAGGAATGGGATGTGATGAGACTTTGTTTACCTAAGGAAGGATTTACCATATAAGGAGCTATCACCACCCTTGATGTTATCTTAGGCATTTTTTTTTCTTATCTCTGCATATGAAATAGCTTGTGTATGATCCAGCAGAAACCTTAGATCCTGGGACAGCCATTATCTGAACACCACCCTTCTCATCCTGTCCAGGGGTACAAGACCAGTTAGGCCAGCCCAGAGGCAACTGTGTCATTCTAACTCTTCCTCAATAAAAGAGTAGGGCTATGTCTTAGTCTCCACCCTTACAGTTCTGCCTATCACTGCCACTCGGACTACCACAAAGGTGGGGTTCCTTACCCTTTTCATTGTATTTCTGTGATTCACTGGCTATTTCCCGAGACCCTAATGTCTGCAGTCCCACGTCAGGCTCTGTGGTACCTGTTGTTGTCTCCCAGAGCAGTTTTCAGGGACCCCAAGGATATCATGATGCTTCTCAGGATTGGAGTTTGGGGGAAAGGAGATAGATTGTGTTGTTTTCCTTCTCCAACCCCCTCAACAAGCTTAGCAATTTTTTCCTCTTCAACGTTAACAAAACAAAATAAAACCCACCAACCTTTTTATTTAGAATGAAGCTGTAAAAGTAGCTTCCCAGTCTCCCTTCTCTTCTTATATGTCCACACACAAGCACATTCACACACATACACATGGGTATTTTCAGTAGGGAGTTACAAATGCATTCCTTCAGCTCAAACTCCTATAAATCCTAAGAGCCAGGGATGAAGTAGAACTCTTTACATGTCAAAAATGAGATCTTGTTGTTTTCTTCCCAACAGCTCTAAATAAATAAACAAGTAACTCCACTATGCATTCATTAATGAGGGTATTCTACACTATAATCATAAGTGTAATAATGGAAGTCTGGATATCAACATTGACTTGGTGTTGTTATCTAATATTAAGGTTTTACATTCTCGGTGCTTCTGTGGTCTGGGATCACCTTTAGGTGTTATGTGTCCCAAGTCTCTTCACTCTGTTATATTCTTCAGTTTTCTCTTCTCTAGAAGGGTAGAAGCCATTAATGTAGCACAATGCATTTCAAATTGGGCAATGTCTGCTTCTGATCAGATTCAAGTTTTATGGAAATGCTTTTGGCCACACAGCGCTGGGTGCAGATGCACCTTCCTCTGCACCATCTAGGAAAGCACAGGATACTCTCTTGTTCTGTTGTAGACATTGACTTTAACCATATGGTTATGGTTATGGGCTCTCTCCATTAAAACTCCTGTTTTCACTGGGTTTGGACATGCCTGATAATCTTAGCACTCAGGAAGCTGATCATGATTTTGAGGGCAGACTTTGGTACATAGTATGATTCTGCCTTAAAATAAGTAAGTAAATAAATATAGCAGTTTTTCCTTTCTTAAACAGTAAGTACTTAATAGATTTTTTGTAGGAAGACATGTAAAGAACATATATATATATATATACATATATATATGTATATTCATATACATATATGTCTATTTTCTGTTGCTATAACAAAATACTTGAGACCAAATAATATGAAAGGATGTTTACTCACCATATGATTTTGAAGGCAAAACAAACAGCACAGCATCATCTCTGTAAGGATTCCTCATGATTGTGGTACCATATTGATGGCATGATGGTGAGAGTGTACACAAGAGATTTTACATTCAAGACAAGAAGCCAATGAGTAGGACAGGCAGACTCTTTTAAAATAGCATTCTCGTGGGTCTTACTAACCTCTCCCATAAAGCCCTTACCCCTTAAACATTCCATTAGTGACCAGGCTTCCAGTTCATGCAAGTTTTGGAACAAACCACACCCAAGTCATAGTACTATGTAAATTTCCATTCAAATTTACACTCTTCATTCTGAGGTGGCATCATAAGAGTGTAGAATGAATATTCTGGCATGCCAATCACCCCTTTAAAGTCTGTCCGAACGCTTGGAGTACCAGAGCAGGGTTACATTTGTGGAACTGGACTATGGGAAATGGCTTTATGGATGGCATTGGCAATGTTAGAGTCATGTTACTTTTAACTACTACCTTCTCAAGAAAGGGAAAATAGCAGGTTGAATTGCAGGGGACACACACACACACCAAACAGACTGGCCTTGTTTGCTTTACTAAATTACATGGCTACTTATGACTTTACTTAGAGGGTTCCAAAGAAGGAAAGTGCAAAGCAGCAACCTGGTGAGAATAAGCCTTGGGATTCTAAGAAAGTTGTGTGGTCAGCCAGGGCACATGAGCCTTGAGAGCAAGAATAGCCTTGATTCCCATACGTTAACATTATGCTGTGATTATCATTTTAAATGACAGGGATCCAGAGACTTCTGAGGGGACAGCACTAGTATAATCATAATACAGCTTGGGCAGGAAGTGTTGGCACATGGTACAGCAGTGGGACAGTAAGTCTTCCATTCTTCTCTGTCTGTGTGTGCTCATGTGTTATGCACACATGTTTGAAGGCATGCTTAACTCTGCTTGTGTATGTAGAAGCCACAGGCCAATGTATCATGTCTTCTTCTCTTACTTTCTTCCTTAGTTTTTGAGATAGTATCTCACTGAACCCAGAGATTGCTTGCTTGCTTGCTTTATTTATTTATTTATATTTATTTATTTATGACTTTACCTACATGATACCCTAAGCCATCATCCTTTTTTTTTTTCTTTTTGAGTGATTAACCTTTCTCCAGAGAACCAACCTCTTCTTGAAACAATAGGCTACCCCCACTCCCAGAGCTTCTTTCCTTTTAAATATTTAATTTTTAAATTACGTGTATGTGTGTATTTGTGTGGGAGTCTGTGCAGGTGCCCACAGAGTCCAGAGACGGTGTTGCATATCCTGACGTTGATATTATAAGTGGTTGTAAGCTACCTTGCAGGAGTACTAAGAGTTCAATTGGGTCCTCTGCAAGAGGTGCACCAATACTTAAATGTGCAACCACCTCTTCAGCCCCTCTGAGGGCTTATTAATTAATCTGTGTATACATCTTTGCCAGCCACAGTTAAAATTTCTGAAAACCTGCATACAGATCCCTGGTATCTGTATAAAAAGCAAGTGTAGTGTCTGTAAGCCCAGTACTGGGGTGGGTAGAAACAGCTGAATCCTGAGGCTCTCTGGCCAGCAAGTCTAGTCAAAACAGTGATCTCCGGGTTCAAGGAGCAACTATCTCAAAAACCAAGGTAGACCATAATAGAATACAGGAGGCACAATCTTCAGGACATGATGTGGCAGCACCTCACTTGTCCTTCTGTTGTCCAGGCACATGTTGGGGGAGGGGGCACAAGTGAGCAAGGAAACTATTTTTCTATTCCTTATCAAGAAATAGGAAAATTAGATCACAAATTTTCAATTAGAGAACTAGGGCTTATTGGATTAAGGAAAAAAAATAACTGCCATTAAGTTAGCTACCCATACTCTATGTGTAACTAATTACATGAGAACAGCTTTCTTTCTTCTTATTAGATCTTTTCTTGAAGGTTCTGGCCTCTCTATCTTTTGTCTTTTCTTTTTCTAGTTCTTTTCTCATCTTTGGATCTCTTACAGGTTGGTCTTCATCTGAATCCAGGACAGACACAGTCTGAACTATAGACTAGGGTGAGAAGGAGCTCTTCCTTCTTGAGTCGTGCAACAGGGCCTTTCCCATCACATGTATGTCCCATGGAGAAACTACTCTGAGGATGTTATGAAATCACAGGCCCTTGCTTTCACTCCTATCTCTCTCCTGTGCAAGACTGGCCTAGCTCCCACTGCTCTCCTAAAGCTTGACTGTGATAACCAATTCACACGAAATACGGCAAAATGCCTACGTATTTGAAGAGATTGAATCTGTTAGTTTTAATCTGCTGACTTTCATTTCTATGCATTGCATCTGCTTTTGCCTTCCTGAATCATGCTGAGTGGCACGTCAGTGGTGATGCAACAGCTCTGTGAGTCTGTCAACCTTTAGCTTATTCTGCTGGAGAAGAAATTGTCTCCAGGTCAGTGTGGCCCAGGATTGAGCTCAAGGCTTGAAGTCATAGGCATACTGCCCCGTTTGCTACATTTGTACATAAGGCATTTCCTCTGATAAGAACTAGGCACTCAAGCCCTGTCTAACAGTGAGGGGCTGGAAGAAGGGAGGCAGAAAGAAATGAAGGCTAAACCAGTCAAAGGGACATTCAAGTTCCTTTGTGTTCCAGCTTGCTGCCTTTCCTCCTGATTTGAGTTTCAGATGTGTGCTCTCCTTTTCTTTATTTTTTCTTTCTTTATTTTTTTGCCTCAAGATTGACAGCTGCTCCTCTCTACACATTATGGAAAAATCGCACAAATCGACTTGGTGTCTGTCAATTCCCATTTTACCATAGATTTATTTTATAATTCCAGAAACTCTTTCACTGTCAGTTCATCTTAAGTGACTTATGGAAGCCACCAGCACACTGGTTAGCTCTGTCCTCAACCTGGGAAGAATCCCCCAATAGACCAAATGCATGCAATAAACTGTCCACATCCTTGATCTATCAGGGGACTTTGTAGATAAATAAACCTTCGGGAAGAAGTAAGTACACCCACACACCTGAGATTAGCCTCATAAACTGCAATGTTTTGTTTGTTTGTTTTGTCAGAAATGAATTTTTCCCTCTGGGCTGGTGCATCTTAAACATTAGTCTTACCCTGAGTTTCAGTGTATGTGTGTGGTGTATGTGACTGTGTGTGTGGTGTGGGGGGGTATTGTGTAGGCTGTGTGGGTGGGATGTAGTAAGTGGTATGGGGTGTGTGAGTGTGTGTGTATGCCCGCACGTGCATGTGGGGGTGGGTGGGTGGTCAGTGCTCCACTTTCTATTTTAAATGTGATAATGACATAATAGTTTGACTTTCTTCTGTAGACTGATTTTATAAGTCTCAGAATGTCACCTAGATTTGTGCTCACTCAACTTTGGAGTGATCTGAGATGTGCTGAAGTTAGTGGCTTTGGCCTTGAGAGTATGGTGCTGTCTTGGGACAGGGATCTGAGGCTCTGTGCCGTTTCACCGTCTCCTCTCATCATCACTGCACCAGGGAATGAAAGTATTACCAAACACCTTAAGAATGCTCGGAGAAGCAGTGCTGGCTTGGATCTGATGCTGAGCAAAGAGGATATGAATGGTGTGGTGGGCAGGAGGACTTGGGGAAACCTCCTTTGCTTGAGACTTTTGCTGTACCCCCATTTACCAGCTGTGAGATGTAATTATGCTAGGAATCCCCGCCTTTAGCTTTTGGAGGTATTTCTGAGCCTTTGAAACAGCACATTGTCCTGGGAGGAGCATGTCAGCTGTATTTTGCAATGCCTGATGCATTTGTGGCAAGAAAATAGCCAGGAGTGCAAGAAGGACGTGAGGAACGTGGTGGGTGCCGAGTTCACCGTGTTCTCCACCTCCCGCTTTCGCTTTCTGTCTTGCTCCCTCCCTTCCTGTCTTGCTTCCTGGTTTCCTAGATGTCTGGACAGACAGACCTCAGAGGGTCAAATTGTGCATTTTGTGGCTAGTTGATGGGGAAGTTGAGCTCACAGCCAGAATTCCTGATAGACAGGAATGAATTAGAAAAGATTTCTCAGCCATTTGGCAAGGCTGCCAAGTATTTATAAAAGGGTGCTCAGGGATAGAGATTTTGTTTGAAAGGTCACAAATTTGATGCTCACAATGTGAGTGCAGGTAACAAGGCATGAGAAGGCATGGAAGGAAATCTTTGGGCAGAATTAGTGCCACTCTCGCATTCGCAAAGGAGCAACTGTGCAGCTGCGGCTGGGTACACTCACCGTTGCTGCCAGTCCAAAAGCACCTGTAATTCTCCCTCAATAACATTTCCCTGCATTAAATGTGGACAAGGCGCTCAAAATTATTAAATATTTCTGTGAGCCAAAGAAAGCTGGTTGGAGGGTTGTTCCAATTTGTGACCCCCTCAGTTTGGCTCCTAGGATTCATGGGAAAAAGCAGCATGAATGTTGGTTCCCAGCATTTTTTGGTTTGCTTGGTTCTGACTCTGCTCCACAGTGGGACTGAAACATGGTTTCCTTCGGTATCTTAGGACTTAAATTGAAATTGCTTGTAATTCTGGAGATCAAACCCAGGACCTTGCCAGGCTAACCAGGTATTCTTGCACTGAGTTGTGTTTGCAGAACTGATGTCTTCTAGGAGTGTGTAAACAGTCAGCAGGTCACTCAGGGCGACTCCTCTGTGTTTCTTCCAATCTTCCACTAGCTTTATACTAAGACCTCTTAGTACCCTGGGAGAAAGTCTTAATAGACATGGAGTGGAGAGATAACTCAAAGACATAAAGATGAAAAGAAAAAGAATGATGGCTGTTAAGAATATGGCAGATTTGCCAGGCGGTGGTGGCACATGCCTTTAATCCCAGCATTCAGGAGGCAGAGACAGGTGGGTCTTTGTGAGTTCGAGACCAGCCTGGTGTGCAAATATCCAGGACAGCCTCCAAAGCTATAGAGAAACCATGTCTCAAAAAACCAAAAAAATTAATTAAATAAATAAATAAGTAAAAAGGAAAGAAAAGAAAAAAGAATATGGCAGATTCAGTAAAGAAAGGTTGCACAATCAGCCATGTGAAGGAAAGTTATTAACTGTAAAACGTGTTTTTTTGATAGTTGATAAAATACTTCTAAGATATTAAAACCTCACGTGTTTAAAGCAAGATCTCACTATAGCCCTGGCTGAGCTGGAGAGTCACAAACCATCTTTAAAATCCCAAAGCATCTTAAGAGGTCTAAAAACATAGGTATTTGACGTAAAAGATAGAATAATAAAACTTTGACATTTTTTGATTGGCATTAAGGAAAGCATTTTGATTGTGCCTGTTTTGTTGAAATCTTATTATGAAAGCAGAAAATAAGCAAATAGGGGATGCATGGATACAACACAGAAAAGCCCAACTAAAACCCAGAGCCAATTCAGTTGTCTGGCCATGGAGAGAAACCACTCCAATCAGGCATTTATTCACAATGTAGTAAGTGCTTCTGAATTTTGTTTCTGTGCACAGATTTCTCAAAGGTCAGCCAATTCCTACAGTACAAAAAGAGATAATATGACAGGGCAAAAAGAGTCTTTGAATTTTCATTCTATCTTTGAAGGGTGAGCTCTTAGCTTTTATCAAATTCTCATGTTTGAAGTGTCAGCATTGCTCAAGCATGTCCTTAAGTCCTTGATAGAGTAGAATAGCATGAGTTGTACATGTAAGAAAAGACAAAAATGTAGGTTCAATCCTTACAACAAAATACGAAATGTTGATATGTCTGTACATATGGATAATGAATGATCTATAAAAACATTTGCAAAGTTTGCAAATAATATGCAAAAGAATATAAGATATATTCTGATAGAATTAAAAATGACTTGTTTGTGTATGATCATAGTGATATGTAGAATATAGTTGAAAAAGTAAATAAAATAACTTTTATCTTCTCCACGCTCTGTTTTTTCTTTAAAAAAAACCCCACCTTTCACTTGACACCATGTCCCATCATTTGCTCCTTTTTGAGATTTGTCATGCATTCTGTGACTGTAGTCCTTAGCATTCTTCTTTCTTTAGGATTATTCTTTCTTTCTTCACTAACAAGATTTCTCTAGAAGTTTCCATGAGAAGAACAAAGGAAAGAGAGACAGCAAGGAATGCCTGCTCAATTTCTGGCTTGGCAAACTAGATTAGCTAGGATGTATGTCATTTCTAAGGAAGGAAAAGGTTGGGGTAATGGCAGTATTAGAATTTCTTGATGGGTCTTAGTGTTGATTTGCTTCCTGGCCCTCATGTAAACTTTGGAGAGCCTAAGGTCCAATCACCACTATTTTCTCTTATCTGTGTGCTGAGATTGTCAGTTAACTTTAAATAATATATTTACTGAACACATTTATTCAAGTGATTAATAATTATAAAAAGCCTAAAGTGGAATGTACAGAATTGTACATTTTCATCTACCACCATGGCCTATAAACTTTTTCCTTTCTCACAATTGGTGCCATGATCACTGTAGTTACCAAAGACAACAATAGAGCAATCATTCTTGAGTGTTTTCTGTACTCCCTTTTTGAATCATTCAGTGACGTGCTTTGCTGTGCCAGTACACTTTATCTTGGAGCTGTGACTCTGTGTACCTTCCTCCTCTGCCCTGACAGCAGCTTGTTTCATCCCACACCATCCTTGGCCTGGTTCACCATCATCCCCTCTGCTTCTGCATTTGATTGTCGACAGCCATTCTCAGGGAATCAGCTGCCAAAGATGTAACTGTGATTGAGCTTTCCAGCGACTTTCCATTGACCTTCAAATAAAATCCCATGCCTTAAAAATGATCTTCCAAAGCAGCTATGACCTGGTTTCTTCCTAATCTTTTAAATTTTCTTTGTGCTCATCACATTGAAACACAACTTTCTATGTCACTTTATATCTCTCAATACGTAAAACTTTTTCCCTTGTTCACCATGCCTGGGTATCTTCTTTGGTTTTTACATAGTATATGACTCTTCTTCCTCCTCTATCCTGGCTCCCCTTTTGTTTGTTTGTTTTTGTTGTTGTTGTTCTGTTTTTTTTTAATTTTGTTTACTGAGATAGTATCTCACTACATAGCCTTAGTGGACCTGTAGCTTTCTATGTAGATCAAGCTTGCCTTGAATTCAGAGAGATCCACATTCCTCCTCCTGAGTACTCGAATTAAAGGCATGTGTCACCACACCTAGATCTAATACAAGGTGTCTCTTGTAGTCCAGGCTGGCCTCCTTGAATTCCCTATGCAGAGGGGAATGATCTTGAACACCCAATCTTTTTGTTTCTACCACCCAAGTGCTGGGATTCCAGGCATATATCACCACACTTAGGTTCGCATTCTTCATGTTCAAAGTATATGTTACTTCCTTTGGATGGTTTTCCTCGTAAACATTGCTACAGTAGATCCTTAATTTCATTATCTGGCTTCAGCATGTTAATGTCTTTTGTATACCTGCCTAGATATAAAACTGTATTGTTGCATTGTTGCTTGTTCCTGGGGTGTAAATGCAGGGGAGACAGGTGTCCCTTGTCTCTTATTAACTAGAATATTCCAATGACCTGGAACCCTGTGTGCTATGTGGAAACCTTTAGTAGAAGGAGTAGATAAAAGAGTGCTATTGTGTTGTTTGTAAAGGAAGATAAGTGATGGAGGCAGTAGGAAAATTGGGAACTGTAATTTTCTCTTAAATCACCTGTGATGGCATACAGGGCACTGTTTCATTTTAAGTGTGAACATACATTCAGTCATTGGAGAAACCCTGGTAGAAAGGGAAGGAGGCTTGGCTAGATTCTGGATGTCTGCATTCTGCTCTCCAGTTTATTACCACCTTAGAACAGCTATTAGCATGTCACTTCTCATTGGTCTTACTTCACTTGTAAAATCGAGGAGCAGATGAACTATTTCCTAATGTTCACGTCAAACCATTAATTACCACCTTGAGTGGGTGTCATTTGTGATTTTTCTATCAGTCCACATTGCCATTGGATGTGCATTGTTCATATTCCCTGTTCCACCTCATTTCTGAACATCCTCCATCTACTTTTCTCCATAGTTTTAGAATATTTGTTATTATATTCAATTCCATTTGTAGATATGCTTGTCTAGAAGATCGGGTTTCACATTTAGAATAGAGATTAGCCTGTTTAGTTTGAAGATGAATATACACTCTAGAGGCAAACTTTACCTATCAGCTCTGCCCTTTATAAAAGCAGTGAGCACTATAGCTTGTCACTGCACTGATATGAGAGTATGCTAATGAAGCAGTAATTAGCGTTGTGGCTGATGTTCCTGGAATCTTGAGGAGCGAAGTTTAGAGTGGTAAAACACCACACTAATCTTCATTACTTGGTGCAGAAACCCAAGCTGATAACTAATTCCTGGCTTCTTGTCTGAACTTCCTGTAGCCAAGTTGAGCTCTGTGTGGCAGAGACTAGGTAAAACCCAGGGTGCAGCCCATTACCTTGTATATCATTCACTTTCCAAAATGGCCAAGGAGAAAGCAAAGGGACAAATGGTTGGTTGACTCTGGATCTGCTCTCTTGTTCCCAGGAGGCTTTGGAGATAGAAGCACGCAGTGTGTTTTTTGGAAAAATGGAATGTTTTCTAAAAGTCACCAACAATTAAACACATTTTTAAAGGCATCTGTCTGTGGAAATTGCAAGTTTAGAAATATGTTAGAAGGTGATGGTGGAGTCAGTAAAGGAACTAGAAGAGTCCAAAATAAGATAGAAACAAGGGAGGATATGGTAGATTGAAAATTATTAGTGGCTATGTTGATTCTCTGATCAGTTCACTGGCAAAGCTAAGCACGCATCTTTATCCATGAGTTCTGAAGCCCAGTCAGTCATTCTAGGGTAGGAAGCTAGACTACATCCTCAGGCCAAACCCTTAAGTCCCCAGATAAATGACAGCTTTTGTTCTAGAGATAAAGTATTCTAGTAATGTCACTTAGGATGTGGCATGCTTTTCAGACGTACTCCTTGGACTAGTGGGGGTGAGGAGATAATCCTCAATCCATCTATCGTAGCCAGGGAAGGATAGGGATGGAATCTTCTTGAGAGATTTTTTCAACATTGGGAAAGCCACAGTGTCCCAGGAACAAGAGAACAGACCTAGAGTCAACCAACCATTTGTCCCTTTGCTTTTTCCTTGGCCATTTTGGAAAGCTTATGATGTACAAGGCCCTGGGCTATTCCCTGGCTGAAGCTAGGGCTTCATCTAGTCTCTTCCCACACCAAGCTCACCTTGACTACAGAAGTTCAGGTAGGATGCCAGAAACTAGTCCTCAATGTCAGCCTGCACTCATACACAACACTGCCATGTTGTGAAGCTACAACTACAAAGCACCAATTGATGTACTTTTAGAAAGCTTTCATGTAAAATAACTCCAGGTTTGTATCTACCAAAGAAAATAACATTCTTTTTAGTTGGGTCTATCTCAAATATAATACAGGACATACTTCTGCTGAAGTGTTTGTCATTTATCTTAAATTCAACTTTAACTCAGCACCTTGCATTATTACTTGGTAACTACAGCCACCTCAATTTACACCTAAATCATTTTAAGATTAAAGGTAGGGAAAATAGACCAAATACTGAGAAACACAGCTGACAATACTGACTCTCCAAATCTCAGTATCCATGACAACAGTAAGTCAGTAGATGTCTCTTATTCCTCTCTCAGGAAATGTGCCTTGAAAACATCATTACTATAAAGAAACATGATGGAATAACCATAATTATTTTCCCATGTATTCTATGATGGGGCCTTTGGATTGGTTTTCTGCTTCTATTAGTACCCATAGTACAGCAATCAAGTCCCCTCCGACAGTGACTTCTTTCTGTTTTGTTTAGGAGAAATAAAAACTCATTAAGTACTTTGTAAAACCTTTTCCACAAACTATTCTTCTGCACACTTGACTTTTTGGTACGTGTGTGTGTGTGTGTGTGTGTGTGTGTGTGTGTGTGTGTGTGTGTGGTTTATGTTGGTGGTTGAGAGTTTGCTGTAGTTAACCTGGGAGCTGCTGCAACAAGGTCATTTGAAATGAAAGAATTTATCAGCTTTCTCATCAGCCATTACCTTTCAGATTACACGATTGGAAGGGAAGCAACCATTTTAAGATTTGTAGATTTTGGAAAGCACAAAAGTAACCCTGTTGTCACACAATCCTTTCAGAGGAGGATGTTCCAACTCCATAGACCTGAATCCTAGGTGGCAGTTAGCACAAACTAAAACGATCTGGGTCAGGAGTCTGGCCTGGCATCAAGCCAGTGATTGCTGCATTGCCCTGAGAAGACAAAGACACCTATGAACACTTGAGTATGGATAACAAGATGAGTCACTAGTGCATAGAGTTAGCTGTTCTTAGTTTCATGTCTGTACCTCTTATGGAACATTGAATTACATAATTGGAAATTAAAGTTAGCAATACCTTTTTCCTAGTAGCCAGTTTTGGTACTTGGATGGTGAGTTAATTCAATAGTAGAGAACCACAGGCATGCTGAGAAAGTTTACTCCAGTAATTTTCTCCAATAATCAGTGGGTCAGCAGAGTTCAGGTTTGGGGTCATATCTGAATGAGATCCGTCTATCAGCATCCCTATAGAGAAAAATGCTTCTCTAGTGCTGCTCTACAAAGATGAGTACCAAGTCTACACAGGGGAAGAAATAGGCTTTTCAAAGTACACCAAAGCTATCAGTCCATTTCACTAGCATGCATGATTATCAGCTGCAGCTCAACTTCTACTTTTACAGTTTTCCTTTTGATGCAAGATTTACATTGTTGGAAATTCACACTCCAGTGCACAGTCATTTAGAGTTTGGACAAATATTTGTCCTAACAAATACAGACATTAAACGCTCCTTTGGGTCCCTTCCTACTTATTTGTTTTTATACAGACCCGGTCTGAAATTTTTGTCCACTATTTGGTAGTAAAATGTGAAAGTGACTTATTTTTTAAAATGGTTTGGTTAATTTGTTTACAATAAAACTTACTTGGATATGGTTATCTTGAAATTTGATCACTGCTTTCAGTTGTATGATGGCCACCACAATGAAGACAAAATGATGTCCCATTTCCTCAGTATTAACAATGAATATATGTTTCCTGTCAACTTTCTTTACCCACACAACTAAGTGACTCTAATTTGTGTTTCATCCCTGTAGTTGATCATTTTTTGGAGGATGGATGAAGGAAACCTTACTGTCAGGAGTCTTTTCAGTCTGGTCTCTTGAATTTGATGTAGTGTCTCTGAGATTTTATCCAGGAGATTGTATGTCCAAAGTCTGTTCTTTTTTTTTTTTCTTGTTTTGTTGAGTAGTGGTGTGTTATGGATATACCACAGCTTGACAATCCATTCACAAGTTTAAGGACATGTTTTGGTGATTATGAGTATAGTACTTATAACCTGAACATCATTAGTTCTTAAATGTGCTATTACATGGATTTGCACCATCTACCTTTTGCTGTTTATTTATAAATTCTCAGATCTGTTACCACATACAAGTGGTGGCTAGGAGAAATAATTCTATCATTTAGAGAAAACTATGTTACTGTCTCTCTCACTATGAAATTTGTAGCTTATAAACAGGTTGATAATCTCTATTACATTTATATTTTGACTTGGGAGCCTGAAAAATATCATTAACTGCTTTGATTTCATCATCTAAAATATTTTGATCATGGAGGATTTTTTTCCCCAAACTGGACTGAGAGCCTACATTTTTCTTTTCTTTTTATACATTTAATTATGTTTCTGTGTTCTATTGTGGGTATATGGAGGTCAAAGGAAAACCTGTGGGAGTTGATTTCCTCTTTCCATCATGTTCCTTGGGACTGAAATCAGGCCATCAGTCTTGGCAGCAAGTGCCTTTACCCACTAAACTGTCTTGCTGGCCCAAAGAGCCCACAGTTTTCTTCCCTAGGTAAGACAAATATTTTAACTTTCTAGTATCACCTTAGAAGAAAGTAAGCATGATCTTTCCTTGTCCTCTAAGTACTAAGATTTGATGACAAGGAAGAAATACAATGCAATTAGAAAAAAGAGTACCAGGCTAGGAGACGATCGAGAAACATCAACCATCAATAAATATTTCATGGTGTTGCTATGTGTCCAAGGTTACAACAGATCAAATTGCTTAGCCATAGGTCTTGTTGATGCAAGCTTTAGTTGAAAGGCAGGTTAGGGTGGCTTTCATCATCAGATTGTGGTTTTGCTTTGGCTGGAGAACCAATGCCAAGTGCAAAAAGCGATGGCCAGGTGCCTACTGGGCAAAGATTTGTCTCTTGTTTCTTGCATTTTTATAGAAGCAGCACTGTGTTGCTTTTATTTATTCTTTTTTTTTAGCTTTGATGTAATTTATTTTTTCTCCTTTTTTATTTAAATTAAAACAAGATTGTTTTACATGTCAATTCCAGTTCCCTCTCTCTCCCCCCTCCCCTACCCCCCAGTAACACCCTATCTATTCCATACCATTTCTGCTCCCCAGAGAGAGTGAGACCTTCCATGTGGGGGTTTTTGGAGTCTGTCATATCCTTTGGGATAGGGCCTAGGCCTTCCCCCATATGTCTAGGCTGAGGGAGTACCCCTTTATGTTAAATGGGCCCCCAAAGTCCATTCTTGTGCTAGGGATGAGTACTGATCTACAAGTCGGGCACTGGTGGCACACGCCTTTAATTCCAGCACTCGGAAGGCAGAGGCAGGTGGATCTTTGTGAGTTCGAAGCTAGCCTGGTCTACTGAACGAATTCCAGGACAGGCTCCAAAACAACACAGAGAAAACTTGTCTCGAAAAAACAACAACAAAAAAGGACTGATCTACTAAAAGAGACCCCATAGATTTCCGAGGCCTTCTCACTGACACCCACATTCATGGGGTCTGGATCAGTCCCATGCTGGTTTTCCAGTGATCAGTCTGGGGGCCAAGAGCTCCCCCTTGTTCAGGTTAGCTGTTTCTGTGGGTTTCACCAGCCTGGTCTTGACTCCTTTGCTCATCACTCCTCCTTCTCTGCAACTGGATTCCAGTTCAGTTCAGTGTTTAGCTGTGGGTATCTGCTTCTACTTCCATCAGCTGTTGGATGAAGGCTGTACGATGGCATATAAGTTAGTCTTCAATCTCATTATCAGGGAAGGGCATTTAAGGTAGCCTCTCTATTGTTGCTTAGATGATTAGTTGGTGTCATCCTTGTAGACCTCTGGACATTTCCCTAGTGCCTGATTTCTCTTTAAACCTATACTGGCTCCCTCTCTGATGGTATCTCTTATTTTGCTCTCCTCTATTCTTCCCCCTACACAACATTCCTGCTCCCTAATGTCCTCCTCACCGCTCCTCTTCTCCCTTCTCATTCTCCTAGCTCTCTCTCCCTTCCCTCCATGCTCCCAATTTGCTCAGGGTCTCTTGTCCCTTTCCCCTTCACCAGGGGACCTTGTATCTCTTAGAGTCCTCCTTGTTGCCTAGCTACTCTGATGCTATGGATTGTAGACTGGTAATCCTTTGCTCTTTGTGTAAAATCCTTTTACGAGTGAGTGCATACCATGTTTGTCTTTTTGTGGCTGGGTTATCTCACTCAGGATGGTTTCTTCTTGTTCCATCTGTTTGCCTGCAAATTTCAAGATTCCATTGTTTTTTTGTTTTGTTTTGTTTTTTGTTTTTTGTTTTTTTCTGCTGAGTAGTACACCATTGTGTAACTGAACCACATTTTCTGTATCCATTCTTCAGTTGAGGGGCATCTAGGTTACTTCCAGGTTCTGGCTATTACAAATAATGCTGTGATGAACATAGTTGTCCTTGTTGTATGAATGTGCCTCTTTTGGGTTTATGCCTAAGAATGGAATCGCTTGATCTTGTGGTAGTCTGATTTCCATTTTCCTGAGGAATCCCCATACTGATTTCCAAATTTTTTACATGCATATACGCCACACACCCCCTGTATGCATTTGCCTGTTGTGTATATTTCTATCCGGGTTGAAGGTAATCACATTGTTCTATTCATTTACTCTGTTATCCCTCAGAAAGAGGTTAAGTATTTATCAAGTTCCCATATTCTTGAACTTGTAATCCAAAATAATCAGAACTTGGTAAAAGAAAGAAATGTGGGTGTGTGGTTTTGTCACAAGATGAGTGAAGAATGGTGCTCCAGTTTTACTGTGTGGTGTCAATGCAGCAATGCAGCTTCGGGCCGTGAGGAAGCTCTCAGAGAAAATTTACATTGAGAATTTGCACAGGAAGGTATTGTAGTGATAAATGGACATGGTGGGGCATCTGAATGCCCCACGACATGTTAATGTTAATATATGGTGTTATATGTGCAATTAACCAGTTCATAGAACCATAGAAAGCCAAACAAGAAAATATGCCAGGCATTTCCTGGTAAAAACAGGCTCGTTTCTTCCCTCATGCAGACCCTATGCTCACCTTCTTAGGGCAGCACCAGGGCAGCATTTTTCTTTATAGATATGCTAATATTCACCGATGATCGTGTTGGGTTCTTCAGTCTCTTTATCACCTCAGGAGCATCAATAATCTATGTTTGTGTTTGTAAACTTCCACACTGCATATGAATTTACAAGCACCCAAGTTGGTGAATGAGTATCCTGGGAGAGAGAGGAAGTGCATTCTTGGAGCTCTCTCACTCCTACTCCCTGCACCATGGAAACTGATAAAGAGCCGAGAAAGACACAGAGGTACTTTATCCTTGTTATGGTGATAGCTTGGTACATAGTTATTGAGTTACAGTGCTGTGGCTTCTTTCAAGATCAAATTTGCTCATAATTGCAACTGTTACAATGACAATTTATTAGACTGAAAATGTGTGCCTCTCCAGAATGCGACTCTTTATGGAGAGAAATGAGAGTGGCTGTGTGGCTCAAGTAGCTTTAGACCTCACACACAGGAAAGAAATATGAGCATGTTTCATGGAGACCTCCACCAGACAACCTAGTCAGTACCCAGGGAGCATGGCCTGAAGATCTGTCTTCTTCTTTAGCGCTCGAGCTTCTACTGTGAGTCTAGGTCTGTTCAGTATGCTTGTGGTGGAAAAGGAGCACAATGAGACAGCACGCTGAAGTCCTCTCATGGTGGCTTCCCACACATTTCTGAAACACTGTTTGGATATCCTTTCTGAATCTTGAAATATTTGTTTCTGTTTGAAGTCTTTAAAAAGATCTGGAGATGTTTCAGGTCTTCACTAAACATATACTTTATCATAATGAAAGACACCATGGTTCATAGATACTAGGCATATAATTTGAAGAGAAGGCTAGTATTTATCAGTCATCTACTGTATATATATATTCTAGGCATGGGTTGTCATTCATAAACATTGTGTAACCTAGAACACTCATAGCGTTTTGAAAAGCCCTTCTTTAGAAGAAGGTGGAGTCGTGGAAGCTAATGACTTAGCCAGGGGCTTGGTATTGTTCCTACAGTAGGCTACTGTTCACATTTGTTTTGCTTCTTTCTAACAAACAATAAAAGGCAGCGATAAAGGAAGATGACTGACAGGCCTATGGACAGTGGTCTTTTGTTCTTCCCTGGATGCTCTATGGTTGCTGTCATCATGAATGATACAATCACTTTCTATCCATCCCTCCCCTCCATAATACACATTTATGATCAACAGGCTACTTCAGAGCAAACAAATGGTCACTGGTGACATTGGGAAGACAACAGTACCAAAAAACAGAAATGTGACAAACAAAAATAGCCAAAACATGCAAGACTGTACCAGATTCATCTATAAGATACCAGCTTTGTATCTGGATTCAGAACCTGCTCAGTGATAGCAAAACAACTGCCCATGGTTCATGATTTCTTGGGTTAAACAAAGAAAAATGAGACCAAACAAAGCCTTGCAAGGCATGGCCAGTGTATGGGGAACCCCCAAGAAACAGTGGAAAGAAAGCAAAAACAGAATGAAAAAGATGCTGGTGTAGGCAAGAAACAAATAGCTTAAAACATGTAAACTTTAGTTTTATATTGTGGCATAATTCAGTTAAGTGACAGCTGATTGGAGATGGGCATTAGCACCGTCACTGCAGTGAGATTGAAATGCTGAGTGCTTCTTGGTGGCTTGTTGGCCAAGCCCTGTTGATAGTGCTTTTGATATACCAATCCAGTGTATCATGGCCTTTTCTCTCACTCTTGCTCCTGAAGGAGAGACATTTCCTATAAACTGACTATTTTCATTTGAACTTAAAGTAATGCCGAGGAAAAATTTATTGTTAGGCCCTTTTGAGTTTTACTGAGTCCCCATCCCCACTCCAAGTAGCTCTAGTCTTAGTGAGAAAGGAAAACCAACATTCCATGCATTTCAAACTCTTGGCCACTGTAACAAGTAGGATCTGTTATTACTCTTCTCAATGTGTGGATGGGTAAACAAAGGCCCTAAGAAGAAAGGTAACTTACTCAAGGCATAGTTGATTGGTAACTAAATTTTCCAGAATGTTCTCTTTTGACCACTGTACTGTATTGGCTCCAACTTTTTAGTTATTCTTGTAATTGCCTGCATGCATGTTTTACATTCAAATAGCCCCCTTTGATAGCAATATGAGTGAGGATGTATGAGTGGCCCTGTTTATCACTTCCTGGTTAATAGACATTCGGATTTTGGCCCCACAGTGTCCTTTATAATTCTCAGTCTGAGCACGTACACTGCCTCAGCCTTTGCTTAACCTGCAGGATATTATCGGACTTAATCCTCCTGATAACCTGTGGAGTAGGTAAGTGTTATTACCTTCATTTTATAGATAAACCAAGGAGGTGCTGGAAGGTTAGGTAATCCAGCCAGGCCATAGGGCAGCTAAACCTGTGGCTAGAGAGGCAGGCAGTCCTGATTGGTTATATTCCAAAGCCCAAGCAAGCCCCTTGTCACCTCCCAGATAGTCTCCCATAGCAACCTCTGCTGATTTCAAACGTTTCATCACACATCATTCATGTATTTCTTTGAAATATTTCAAGATTCAAGGACCGAACAGAATGTCTTAAGCTCACCTTCTTGGAAAACCAAGAGGTTTCTGAAAGAATTACTGTATGATTTAAGACAGGAACTTTGTAGAAACATGTCACTGAAGATCAATTAAAAAGGAAGGCGAACATTTCCAAAATCAATCCTGGCTCTTCTGAATGATCTGTCTTTTGCAGAAACCCTCTTCCAGGTGTCCCTGCCTTCTGTTCTCATCCCTTCCAGCTCTCATCCTTGTCACTTTCAAACTAATGCATGAAGGCTCCATTCCCAAGTTCTGAAAGACAAAGTATCATCATATCTGCTCCTAATATTTGTAATTTGGGGAAATCAAAGCTGCAGGGGTAAAATATCAAGGATGACACTTTAGGCCCGAGGTGGGGAAACTCTCAGGGTGCCTTTAGGAGCTCCAGCCTCAGCCATGGACCAACCCATTGGCCAGCTTCTCAGGCCCCAAGTCAGATGATCCAGTCTTCCTATCAAGGTTATTGATAATACCCGCCTACTGTGTGAAGCTCACCACCTTGATACTGTGCCTTGTGACACAGATGAATCTGGATTTGGTGTTGACAGAGGGATTGGTAGCAGCCAGTGAGTAGGATGGCTTCTGCTCTTGGCTCTTTGGGATGACTGTGTGGGTGGTCCTACGTACCTTAGTTTCTCCATCTGTTTTAGTGGAAAGGACCATAACATTCTCAGAGATCACAGAATGGAATGTGCTGTGTAAACACCAGGCACTGTTGTTACAATAAATAGCAAATTAGTGACTCTAGCTTCAGTTTCCTGCACTTGATGACTTGTGTGTTGATCTCCCAGAGACTCAGAAATTGTCTCTGGGAAAACAACAACAACAACATGTTTTCTAACAGAAACGGAATTTTAGGATTTGAGTTGTATCTGCTGGAGTACATACTCCTGCCTCTCTTTGGAAAGCTGACATTGTGACCACAGATGGAGCTGACGTTCTTCTTAGGTTGCTCCTTAGCATCTGCCTCAAGGGATCTAAATTGTCTCACTTCTTGTTTTCTAATTTTTGTTGTTATAAATATGTACTTTCCAACTTTAAAGCATTCCATTGGAATCTATTGCAGTGTTATTGGCCTTTTCTGCTTAGCAAGAAATGGAGAAATGTGAAGGTTTTAGTAGTGTGGTTCCTAATAGGGACAATCAAACAGGTGTAGAGTGCATTGCTTTTCAGAGCATGGGCAGCAGAACTCTTTTTGTTCTAGCCATTTCCATTTTGATAGGTTCCGTTTCCATTTAGTGGTCCACCAAAGCGTTCAGGAGTGGCTAAGTCTGTCCCCCCCTCACACAGAGCACGGCTTGCAAATCAAAACAAGAGGCAATGGCTTTAAGCCCCCATGCTCGCATCTCAGGCCTGCCTCACTTAGTGTCCAGTCAGTAACATCCACTGTGTCTGTCTAGCTGTGATTTTGTCAAGCAGTCAAATGAGATGAAAACTACTTTATAAATACAAAACAATTGGGCAAAAATCAGTGTCTTAGTAATATTGAGACTCCTGTTCTAAAGTATGGAAAATGACAGCTTACAAATGATAACTGGCAGACAGCTAACCTCCTGAAACAGGCCTGGGATGAACTCAGCCTTTGACCCACTCCTTGCAGCATGCTGGACCTGACCTCTGGCAGCTTCTGACCCAGTTGGAATGGAGTTCAGGGGTAGAGCGGGTTTATTGGAACACTTCACTCTGTATACTGAACAGTGATTGACCCATCCCACCCAACTGTAAGCAACAGACGGAAGGAATTCTGTTTTCTGAGTATCAGAGAACATCCATTGGCTACAGCTTAGAGACAGCCTGGTTCAAAGGAAGGACATGAACCTTGAAGGCCAAAACATGCATTCAGGACACAGGCGTCTGCTGAGGGAAGAGTCATGGCATCGAGGCCCTCAGGGCTTCTTGCTTCTGTATGTAACACTGTTTTGAAGATCAAGCAGGATAATGCATGTGGAACTTTTTCCTAGGACATTCCTGGCCTTTCATTTAGATTTAGAATAACTAATTCACATTCTCTCTCTGTGTCTCTCCGTCTCTCTCCCTATCTCTCCTCACTCTCTCTCCCTACTTTCATTCATATTATCTTCTCTCTCTCTCTTTCTCTCTGTCTCTCTCCTCTCTCTCTTTCTCTCTCTGTCCTTCAGTGAACAATTAGGCAGATGGTTTCAACTCCTCGAACAAAAGTTTTCTTCTATAACAAATGAAAATGACAGTAGTTAAGAAGTAGTAGGTAGTAGTATGAAGGTTACAAAGGTTAGCTTTTGCTAAAAGATGATTATAAACTTGAAAGCTGTATTCATTCATTCATTCATTCTTTCATTTTACCAGTTAACCTTCAGTATTTACTTTGGAATCTAGCAGGGGACTGGTGTTACAGGTCACATAGACAGGAAATTGATGATTTGGGCATGCTGTTTCTCTACATGAAAAAAGTGATCCCACAACATGGAGGGCACACTGAGAATGAGCGTAGGTGAGAGCAGTATATTTGTAGAATATAAGATGCTGCAGAGGCAAGGAAACTGTTGGGTAATTCCTAAGGAGCAGAAGTTTGCCAATAGGTAAGACAGGAGACGTGAAACAATGACATTGGAAGAAGACTGGAAAAAGTTCAGATGTAACAGAATGTCACTGCCATGGCCACATGTCATTATGAAATTTAGGTGTGTGTATATGGGGTGAAGGTAGAAGGAACAGGCTGATAGGGTAGCTACCCTCAGAATCATATCATAAAATGTTGCTTAGTTCATGCTCATGGGTTTTTACCTCATCATGTTTGTTTAGGGCATTATATGATACAGGATATCTTGTGTTAGAAGAGCTTGTCACTGAACCTTCGTGAGCTATACATGGGATTTAGTGCTTCTTCTCCAGAATAACTCAACTTCTTGCCTAGTTAGTACCCGTGTCCAGTAATACATATCCCATTGTGGCTGGGCACACAGAACTCTGCAGCTGTGGCAGAAACACATTCCCAGGTGAAGCTTAGTATCCTAGTAGGGATTTTTGTTAAGACAAGCTATAGCTATATGGAACGAAGAACCTCAGTTGAGAAAATATCTCCATTCCTATTAACTGTAGGCAAGTCTGTAGGGCCTTTTCTTAGATACTGATTAATGCGGGAGGGCCCTGCCCACTGTGAGCAGTGCCATTCTTTGGCAGATGGTACTAGGGTGTATAAGAAAGCAAACCAAACAAGCCAGTGGGCAGTATTTCCCACTCCTCCCCGACCTCCCTGCCTCCAGGTTCCTATTGTGACTTCCCTTCATGATGGATTTCTTATAAGCTTTATGATGAAATAAACCCTTTGCTTCCCAAGTTGCTCTTGGTCATGGTGTTTATTAGAGCAATAGAAACACAACTAAGATACTTAGCAGTACTCCTGGGAGTCAGCTTCAATTGGTCTTGTGTCAGATTGGTCAGCTGAAAAGATTGTTTGTTGGGAGCTGTCCATAAGTTGGACACAGCATTGTACTGCATGCAATGAAGAACTGGAGATGAGAAGGGGATGGAGAAAGGCAATGTTATTTGCCTGTTCAGTGGGTCTGTAGTTCTAAGTGCTTCACTTGAACTGACTCATTTAAACAGAATAAAGCCCTGTGGGGTAGATATTGTAATCCCTAGCTTCTAAATAGTTCAGAAAGATTTCAGTTCATGCTGTAATCTCACTCCTGCTCTTTGAGGGAGATGTATTTACCACTCTCTGTATGTAAGGCAGACTTGGGCAGTGATGGAGGTTGAGAAAATAATGTTGAGCCAGGGTCCCCTTTCAGCTATAAAATAAAAATAAAACAGAAATCCGTCTTTCTTTACCTACATTTCTTCAATCATAGGTCAGGAGAATCAATCAGCACAATCTTGGCATTTTAACAAGCTGGGGAATTGAAGAGGAAATGAAAGACTGGGGGGAATTAGATTAGTCTGAAACACCAGAGGTCAGGGCAGCCAATAGTGGAGAGACTTCTGACTGAGTGCAAAATCTGAAGCTCCGTGGGCAGTTAATCCTTGAAAGGAAGTGGGGTGGGGGAAGCAATTGAGGGAAACTGTCAGAGAAGGAAACTAATTTTAATAATCAGGGAAACAGAAGGAACATAGTTGTGAGGAAAAGGGCATGAGTAATAAAAGGACCAGAGGAGACTCTGAAAGTCCAGAAATTACAAATTAAATCTTGGTATTCAGGCCAGTTTATGTTTTTTATTTGTCACAAGACTGGTTTTGTTTATTATTTATTATTTCATATATATATATATATATATATATATATATGGAAGCCAGTGTTGAGCACTAGCCATCCTGGGCCTCCCATCATTTTCTGTTCACTCCCTCAAGGCAGTGACCTGATTGCCTGCTAGGAGCACAGTTCTACCATAAATTATAATATTCCTGAACAGGTGAGCAGGGAACAAAAGCTTTAGTTTGAGTCCCATTCAAATTGAGGACATCTGGTCAACCTTATCTCTGCTGAATAAAGATCTGTCCATCATCAAGTTCATGACTGTCCTATGAGGGCAATGGAGATAAATGTGCAGTCACAGAGAATGGAAAGTGGAGAGGACTCAAATGGCATCAGCAACAAACAAAAGAACCAAATGCCCCCCACCCCCTGATTCCACCAGGTATTTCAGCTATTAGACTGAATTGAGCCCTGGTCATTGATCTGAGGCTGATGGCCAGGTCTCCTTTCTGTATTTAGTAACCTTTTACAGCCTCATCTGGGCACTCTCCATGAGGAAAACACAGGATTCCAGTGCTTCAGAGAAGTGATTAAAGCACCAGAGAAAGTCCAAGAAATTTAAGGCAATTTAATCAGTCAGTACCACCATTTCTCTACAATTACATTATGAAATATTTGATAATTTAAATTCATTTTCTCAACTAATCAATCAGACTGAATTCTCAAGGACAGCAGCCACTCATCACATGGAGCCATTACATACTTGGTATACAGCTAGTGCATCTGAAGAAAACTGGAATTTTCATTTTAGTTACTGTCATTGCCTTTCCATTTTAAAACTGACTCGATCATTATTAGGAAATGCTTAAGCTCCCCTGATACAGTTAGACATGTGAATCTACTCTTTCAATGTCTCATGAAATCTAAATTCAGAGAAAATATTTCCAATGGAAATTTGGCATCCAAATCAAGATATGCTGCAAATGTAAAATGTATGTCTAAGTTTGACAACTTCCTACCAAATCTCATTAATAAGTCCTATGTTGCTTACATATTAAGGTGATTATATTTTGGATATAGTGAATTAACTAAAGGATAATACTAGTCCTCTAATTTGCATTTTTCTATATATGTGATTACTAGCAAAGTTAAAATGGCACATGGATTACTTTCTCTTCATGTTCAATAGCACAGATTCAGTAATTAATTATCTAGTGTCCCCACAACTTCACTTCCTGAATTGGTGTCTGTAAGGTGGCTGCCCTCCTGGGGGTATAATAGGCTTTCAGTAGAGGGATAAAAAATAGGCATAAATAATCTGCATTTTGCTAATTTGTAGTGAGCAATTATATGGGGTGCTACATGAGTAATTGGGGGTGTGAGAATATAGCTAGAGTGTCCAAGAAGACTCACTGGATGTGGCTGACCTGACTGTATAGAAACAGATGGTTGGGAGGCATGATGCAAGGGTTCTCTGTCAAAGAGGCTTTTTAGAATTAATATATCCTTAAAGGGTAGGTATGCAGTGTTTCTTTGGCTCATTCATAGAGGCTTCTTCAGCTACCAGGTCAAAATGATAGGAATAAGTTACTTGGCTTGAGACTAGGCATTTTGACTTAGAAGTGTCGATCCATCTGGGCAGGAGGGCTGGGCAATCAACGAGCAAATGGTGTGAAAGCCCATTGGCAGGTTCATAACCCTGGAGCCAGCTGGATGTTGAGGGTGGGAATGTGACAGGGTGGTTCTTATAGAAGAATTAAAGCACTTTCCTTTTGACAGCTGGTGTGCAGTAGAATGTATAATGTAGCTTTTAAATTATGGTTTTCTGTTGTGGCCATCTTCACCATGCTGTGAACTTAGAAATGGTCATGGTGCATTTGGTATAGATAATGTTATTTGCCCATTGAGCTCTCAGTGGAGACTTGACAGTTAGCCAGCAACCAGAGTTTGGGATGAGATCACATAATTTGGCCCATCTGTAGGTAGTGGCTAAATCAGCAGGTCTCAAGGAACTGGTAAGACATTACACCTGAATGGCTGGCAAGAGCTGAAATGGCAATAGCAGACATGATAGGTGGCAGCCGAGTCCCAATGGGCTTCCCACATGTCCAGAACTCATCCTGTCTTGCTTCATCAGAGCTGGCGTGTGTGATGGTTAGTCACATGGGCTCTGAAGTCAAGTCTTGTCTGAATTCAGCCTTGCCAATTACTAGCTGTGGGAACATGGGCAGAAAACTTCAATCGTTGTGAGTCCAGTTTCCTCTTTCATAATGATGTCATTTACATGATGCCAACCAAAGTCCTGGGACTTTTATGGGGATTAAAGTACTCAATAAATTGTAGCTATTATTGTTGTTGGCATTGTACTCACTATTGCTTTTACTTTCTTAGTATGTAAAATTAAAGTTAGATGACCAGAGTAGGCTCAGAGGTTAGTGTTTGGGGATGCTTTATCCCACACAGCCAAGTGGGATGGTCTACTAACATACCACTCAAGGGAAAAATAGCATAATCTTGGCTTTCAGACAGCAGACTTTGGCAAACCCATGAAAATCACAGCTTTCCTCTAAAATTATTCTCAAATTTCCAATTCTAACAATTTACGGTGAAAAATCTAAGGAGCCTTTGTGTTTAAAATAAGCAACTTGGAAAAAGGAGAAACCCAGAGACATCATCACCTGAGTCATTTTGTTGACGGTGTCTGCCACATACAGCGTCACGACATTCAGTTTTTCTTGGTTCTTGGCCAGCATAAGGACTTATAGACTGCATGCCAGGCAGATGCTGGGGCTAGTGTAAGAACAGTTGTTGAATTCAATTTTGTTTTTTGTTAAAGAGTGTGTGTGTGTGTGTGTGTGTGTGTGTGTGTGTGTGTAAGAAACATTCTTAATTAGGAGTGGATTTACATCATATTCTACACATCTTTATGATTATATCTGTTAACATTTATGAATCTGGAAAATGGAAGTATTATTGAACTGCTTTCTCTGTTGAGAGGATTAAAGACTGCAGAGATAGAGTACTTATAGCCCACTGTGGTTCTTTGTGAACAAATCCAGTGGTACTGGAAGCCACTGTGTTTCCCTGCCTTGTGACAGCATGTCTAGTTGCATATGTGGGCTTAGAATGGACCTGTCTTAGATATCAGAAAAGTCTAACCTAACATCCATACTCAACTGGTGAAAGTCCTTTACCCAACATTCAAGCAGTATGGGTTCAAAGAATTCCTTTTATTGTAGTGCTTTTTCTCTTACTAAGTTTTCCCTTCCTGTTCAAGACAGTGAATATTTACATTTCCTGATGAGTGTAGTTGAGAACTTTGAGAATGTTCCTAGAACTTCCTAATATTATCCCACTGTATTCAAATAAATTAAATACACCTTGAGATAAAATGCAGTGAGTTAACACAGAGGAAAAAATGCCAGCAATGTAGTGATGTATAGTATGCCAGGCACATCTCACCAGGGCTACATCTCTTCATGAAGCCCAGAAGGGGTGCTCAGCACCTGGTAGGATTTGTCCATGATATTTGATGGTTACTGAGTGCATGCATATTTATGACATAAATATGGAATAATGCCCCAAAATGCCATTGAATGACTAACATCAATAGAATTTCAGCTTGATGAGTACCAATGATAATGTATGGTTCATTTCAACTTCACAGACTAATCATGTGTTCACTTTGCATCTGTCAGTTACAGGCAATAAGACCATTTCCTTATGGCCCATATAAAAATCAACAGTTCATTGTCACAATTTAGGAAAAGAGAGCTTATTTTATATAATATTTAAGATGTCTTTTCTTGCCTATGTTCATGGGATTGCTTAAGTGTTAGACTGAAATGGTAGTAAAATACAGAGTCAAAACCTCTGGAAAGGCATAGAGGTTTCCTTTCATACACATATTATTACATAGTCACCTGGTCTCTAGCACCTCATTTGAAGACAAAAGGTGGGCCTTAGATAGTCATTAATATTCCTACCTAAAGAGCAAAGACTCTACTGTAGAATACAAAAGGTTGCCAGCTGGAGTCCTGACAGATCATTGCTAAAGTGCTATGTTAGCCAGGAGTCTCCAGAGAAACAGGTCCTGTCCCCATATATGTATAAGAATTGAGATAATGAATAAGGAACTGGCACCTTGATTGGGGAAGCCACAAAGTCTCATAACCTGCCTTTTCCTGGGTGGAGACTCAGGATGACTGGAGGTCTAATCCCTGCCCAAATGTCTGAGAAGACTGGGATCTCCAGCTCTGAGGGAAGGAGGAATAAGTTATCTTTCCTCTTGGCTTTTTTTGTCTTTCTAAGGCCATTAAGGTGTTAAATGGTACCCACACACTTGGGAGCGGGGTGGGTATCCTTTTTATGGAGTCCATAGATTCAAATGCTAGTATGCAGAAATGCCCTCATGGTGGCAGCTGGGGGTATTAGTGTAGATACCCTTAGCCTAGTCAGGTTGACACACAGAATCAGCCACAATAAACGCTTATGGATGGATCTTTTAGTGCAGTTATGTGTCCCTTTCTTAAGTTTACGAAGCAAAAAATAATGAATGAAGAAATCTAGCTTTTTGTTGGAGACATGGTTTCACTATGCAGTCCAGGTTGGCTTGGAACTCAAGCTGATTTTTATGCCTCAGCCTTCCAAGTTCTTGGATTACAGATGCATTCTTCCACTCCTGGCCTTGTTTTTTTCCTAATTTCATTTGCTGATGCCAGAACAAGAAAAGATTATTCAGGGGAAGCCATATCTCAAACTCTGCAACTTGAGGTCCACTGGCATCAGTGTGTTTATATTTAGGAAAAAGTCTGTGACATTATAACTGCCACAGTTTTTCCCCCTCAATAGTAATTTTTAGAGAGCTAATTGCAGATAGGCTATTTATTGGTTACATTGTCAGGGGAGAGAACAGTTCACCATTTCAACTTCATGAGGTTGTTCTTTTGCAAGATCCTTCTTACTGCTATAGAGGCAAGCATTTTCTTTAGTGGTTATACAGATTTCAACCATTTAATTGCTACAGGCCCTATACATGTTCTGACTCTCGTGTGTGTGTGTGTGTGTGTGTGTGTGTGTGTGTGTGTGTGTGTGTGTGTGTGTATGTGTGTGTGTGTGTGTGTGTGTGTGTTCCATAGAAGCCATTCATCCATTCCTGAGATTTGATATCTTCCTGGTGATATGAAGCATGACACTTTTTGTTCATGCTGGGAGAGGTTGAATGGAGCCACAGCCTACAGTCAGTCACAGGGTCCTGAGGGGAAGACAGATGCTCCAGTGTGCATAGCATTGCTGACCTATGTGTCTACAATGGTCAGTAGATGGGGCACAGGCTATGGATTTTTCACTTAAGAAATCTTCATTATGTGATGCCTTGATGGAGATAATCCCCTATTAACTGAGGTACATCTTCATGCAATAAGCACCTATTGTGTGCCCAGTACTTTGTGTCTCAGAGCATGTGTGACTGTGGCCTCCTAGAATTAAATTAGGAACCATCACATTTCTCCATTCATTGCCGCAGGCTCCAGCTGAAAACTAGTGCTGCCTTTGCATGGCTTTAATCCTCTTGCTGTGACCAATACATGAGCTTGGTCTGTGGAGAGCCTTGTTAGTCTTACTGCCAGTATAGGTGACATTTTTTCCATGACACTCAGAAACAACCACGATACACTGTAGTCCTTTTGGATGAGGGCTGTCATCACATTTTCTGTATGGTAGAGCAACTTCACTCAATTCAGTGTACTGGCAAGAATATGTTATAGCTTCTAGAAGGTTTCCTGGTAAAGAGTTTATGAGCAAAGAGCAGCCCAGGACTGTCCCCTGTTGCCACAACTCCATAAGTACCTCCCTGGCAGAAATCAGCACTTTAGTTAAAGACAACTGGCCAAATTGTCTTCCTAGCTCTAGGAAGCCATAAATATGTCAGTACAATACCATTATTAGAGTAGTGCCTGGGCTAACAGGGCTCCATAAGTGGGTATTGAATCAGGTTGGTCTGAAGACTTAGGAAGGAACTACTGTATTACACATGTCCTGTGAACAGTTGGTCTCAGAAACTGGGACAGCTGATATAAGGTCTTGAATGAAAGCCTAACTATATTACAATATTTTTTCATGTATAAACTGGTAAATCCATTCATTTAGCAAATACGGTATGCATCTGTTAGTATCTAGGTCAGTGGTTCTCTACCTGTGGGTTGTGACCCCTTTGGGAGTTGCATATCAGGTATTTATATTATAATTCATAACTGTAGCAAAATTACTGTGATGAAGTAGCAAAAAAATTAATTTATGGTTGGGGATCACTACAGCAAGAGGAACTGTATTAAAGATTGCAGCATTAGGAACCACTGGTCTAGGTTGTCTATCACATACCAGAGACAGATATAATAACATAGCTCCTTTCTTCTCAGGGTGCATGCTTCAGGAATAACCAGGACAGGTAAAAAATGGTCAAAGTGCTCTTAGTGATGGATGTAGTCGAAATTAGCACAGGGTGGTCAGGAAGCCCCTTCAATAGAAAAATGCTAGGATAAAATGGGTTCCTGTGGCTTTAATTAGGAAAAGGAAATAAGGAAGAATCAAACATTGTGGAAATACAGCTCAAGGCTTACTAAAGGTGTTAGCAAGCAGGTTATAACAAAATGCATCCAAGTTAGGGTTATGGTTTTGGGAATGCTGAAAAGGAATCTGGTCAGGTCTGTCTCCCAGGCTTCTCAATTCCCCAACAGTTGTCAGGACCATTAGATAAATGTCGTGGAGTCACTTTGCAGTCTTATTATTTAATTATTTACATTATCACAGACATCATTATGTACATGATATGACCTTGGTAGTCTCCAAGATACATGTGTTCTTTGGGATCTCTCTTCAGACTGTCTGGCAATACATTCCTATGGAGGGTCACCATGGCCTTCCCATACGTGAGTGCAAAATTAATACCACTCCTTATTCTATACTTACTGCTGAATATTCTGCAAGAAGGAAAAAACTAGGAAGCTTATTTTCACAAAAAACAAATGTGAAAATTAACACGATTACTTTGTCATGTGTATATTATAGTATATATCTATGTATGTATATACATACTCATGTGTATGTGGAAGTGTGGAAGTGAGCATGGTGTGACACGTGTGGAACTCAGAGGACAGCCTTGTCTAGGTAGGGTCCTTTGTTCATTGCTGTATATGCCAGGCTAGCTGGCTGGCAATCTTTAGGGGATTTTTGTGCCTCGGCCCCCATGTCTCTGTACAAGCACTAGGAATACAGATGTATGCCAGTGCATCGAACCTTATGCCAGTTCTAGGGTTACAAACTCCAGTCCATAGACTTGCATGGTAACTGCTTTATCACTAAACTACTTCCCGACCTCTCCATTCCCCTATGTGTTTTTTTTTTCTTTTTCTCTTTTCTTTCTTTGAGACAGGATCTCACGTGTAGCCCTGGCTGACCTGGAAATTTATGTAGTCCAGTCTGAGAGCCACATATCTTTTCCTCCTGACTTCTTGGATTAAAGGTGTGAGCTTCTCTCTGGCTACTTCTGAGTTTTTTAATAATCTAGACACCAGTTCCCAGAGAATAATGTATATTGTCTTACGAGTAACCCAGTGACCTAAAAGTGCCAAAGATCTGACAGAACTTTTCTAACCACATGGGGTGGCAGAGCTTTGAGACTATGTTCGTTTGCAGCAGAGTGCATCCTCCAGGAGATGGCTCACTTTGTCAAGTGGAGAGAAGTGATCTGCAATGATGATTGGCACTACTCATATTACCTCACTTGCGAGGCTCCACCCCTAAACTTCAGAAGTAGTGAGGCTGGATAATACAGGTCTCCTGATTTCTGGCTTCTTTATAAAACCAGCTTCATTGTCATACCCTGGTCAACCAAGTATCAGCTCAAGTCTGTATCTCTTGTTTTAGTTAAAGATGTGAGCTTCGTGGTTGGCATAGCCTGGCACACAGTACTTCACCATGCTTTCCTGGTAGCTATTGCTGTGCCAGAAAGTGCGCTTAGTATTAGGTGGGAATCAGCTGGATTGGTCTTCACAGTCAGTTGTCTTGCTCATTTTATGTATAGAGATTGGGTAACTTGTATGAGGTCATAGGCTCTCCAGAAGTTGAACAAGATTTCTCAGCACAGGTTTTTGGACTCTAGAACCTAATTCACATGGTCTGTGTCTGTCACGTCTGTCTTTGTCTCATCTTGTTGATTCTGCCTAGGTCACAGCAGCTGGGTAACTAAGCATTTTTGTTCTAAGGGGTTTTGTTTTGTTTTATTTTTATTTTGGAAAATCTTCAGGCCTTGAACTTTATGTGCTCTTAAATTACAAGTTAGAAAATGTCCTTGAGGGAGAAAGGATTCCTGTCACCACTGCCAAGTCTGTGCCTACGGATCCCTTTGTCTGTGTCATGTTTTTATTCTTTACTCATCAGATAAATTCTTTGTAGTTTGCACACTAAGTAAGTCTCTTAACCCATTTGAAAATGCTTACAGCTGAGTGATAGAGGACACTCTTGCCTGGATGATAAAAGCTCAAGCATAAGCTATTCTCTGCTATTTTTTCCCCATTTTTCCTCATCCATTGCCAGTAATATCTCTAGTAAAATGCTTGTCAACACTAACTAGTCCATCTGGGGGAAATCAAGTATCCCTCATCTCCTCCATCAGCTGAGAATAGCATTTCAGATGGGGCCACTTTTCTATGGATAATAACCTGGGCATGGAATTGCTTTGTTGGGTTCTAGTTTCAGGTCATTACCCCAGCGTATGACCTGACCAAGCCACTTAACTGTGCTGTTCCTCAGTCTCTCCACAGTACAGGAAGGTTCTTTTGAGAGTGTTTAATGATGTTAGTAAGATAATGGGTTGAAAGATTTCATTTTGAAAAAAAGTGCACACACGCAAAAATCAAATAGCTGTATTTGTGATCCTTTTATGACTAGTAATTTCTTTATCACTGGAAGCCAGAGTACCTGGAAAACTGATTTAAAAAAATAGTGACTTTTTAATTAGTGACTATGTATTTATTCATGCCTTGGCTCTGTAACAACCATTCACAAACTCAAATCCCAATGCTCTTTATGGCATGGGGTTATTTTCTCTTGTCTTTCAAGAGTCTGGAAAGTATGTTTGATTTTTTTGCTTTCTTTCCATGGATTGTTTAAGGGCCTGAAAAAGACTGATCTACCAGTTCCTTTACTAAAAAGTCATGAATAAATAAATGCATTTATTCTCTAAATCACTTTGGGGTACATACTCTAGGCAAGCCGCAGCAAGCTTCTGTAGGGACTGGTAAAACTCAGGGACACTGTCCTCACCTGCTGGATTGCCTGATTCTAAACAGAGCCCCTATTTCTTGCCAGTAGTTGCATCTTCATCCTTTACTGTACTCAAGTCTCCACGAGCTGCTAAGTATTACACTGAATGAAATCCCTAGGAAGATGCCTTTTGCAGGTGCTAGAATTTTGACAGTCCCTTCTCATGTCTTCAAGACTCAATAGTGTTTCTCGGAATTCTGACCAAGGTCATCTCTCACTCCAGTGCCAACGATCTGAATGTGCCAGGGTGGAGTTCCTTAGAGGGATAGAGGGCTGAGGATGGAGAGAATTGGTGACAGCTCTCCACACTCCCTCACCCAACTCTGAACCTCCATTTACAGTACAATAGACTTCAGGATCAGGCATCCAAAGCATATGGCATGAAAGAAGGAAGCATTGTGGTGGAAATGTGTGGCTTGTGGATTTTCTAACAAGAAAATTTTCATGTGGATGATGGGTGAAAAAGTGTTTTCCCTCTTCATCCCCAGCCCCATCATTCCTGTCATTGCTGGTGCTACAGTCATGATTTCAGGGAAAAGAAGCCCCAGTAAAATGGCTTGGCATTCTTCTAGAGCACTCAGGAATACCATGGAGCTTGGAAACCAGGCTCAGCCTGCCTTCCCTTCCCCTAGTGTGAGTTCCAGCATGGACTGGCATTGGTCAGGTCCTCTTCCAGGGCTTTCTGTGCCATGACCTGCAAGTCATTTCAGGCATCACCTTGCTGGAAACCCTGGATATAGTTCCTCATGTGAAGGAATCTTATTTAGATTAAGAAAACATTTGCTTTGCCTCTGGCAACTGGGTATACAGGAGACAGTGTCAATCCCTTCACTGTTTGCCCAAGGATTTTGAAGTGTTTTTCTCTGAGTGTGAAAGGCATGTTTCACTATGACCTTAACCAAAATTAACTGTTTGTTGACTACTCCAGAGGGTGGTCCTGGTGTTCAAGGCTGTCACAGTCCCAGGATTTTTGGTTGCAAAATACCCCAGCTCTTCTACCAAGTGTAAGGCTAGAGTCTAGTAAAAACAGAATTATAATGGATGTCCTCATCAGAGACCTGTACCAACCCTCATCTCTCTCATCCCTCTGCTGATGGGGGGACACATAGAGAGTGTTGCTCAGTGTGTCCACCTCCAGTGATCACAGCAATTACTTACTGATGAACTTTGAACTCTTTGTCCTTGAGGAAGCATGGTACACATTCTGCCTAAAATCTGTGAGTTTGCTGTCTTCTAAAACCAAGAGAAAAAGGCATTGGTTTTTCCCAACTGCATTTGATTCATAGAATAGAGTCAGCAAAGCAATGGTTGGTTTTAATTTTTTTCTCATATTGTTATCCACAGTATTCTTTGCTAAAAGGTCCAATAGGCTGAACAATATATTTTATTTTATTTTTATTTTTTATTATTTTAATTTTATTTTAATTAGAAAGAAGATTACTTTACATGTCAATCCCAGGTCCCTCTCCCTCCACTCCTTCCTTGTCCCCCCCAACTAACACCCTACCTATCCCGTACCCTTTCTGCTCCCAGGGACGGTGAGGTCTTCCATAGGGGGTCTTAAGAGTCTGTCATATCCTTTAGGATAGGGCTTAGGCCCACCCCCTTATGTCTAGGCTCAGGGAGTATCCCTCCATGTGGGATGGGCTCCCAAAGTCCATTCCTATGCTAGGGATAAGTACTGATCCACTACAAGGGTCCCCATAGATTTCTGAGGTCTCCTCACTGACACCCAGATTCAGGGGGTCTGGATCATTCGCATGCTGGTTTCCCAGCAATCAGTCTGGGAATCAAGAGCTCTCCCTTGTTTAAGTCAGTTGTTTCTGTGGGTTTCACCAGCCTGGTATGAACCTCTTTGCTCATCAGTCCTCCTTTTCTGCAACTGGATTTCAGTTCAGTTCAAGGTTTAGCTGTGGGTGTCTGCTTCTACTTCCACCAGCTGCTGGATGAAGGCTATAGGATGGCATATAAGTTAGTCATCAATGTCATTATCAGGGAGGGCATTTAAGGTAGCCTCTCTTCTGTTGCTTAGATTGTTAGTTGGTGTCATCTTTGTAGCTCTCCAGACAATTCCCTAGTGCCTGATTTCTCTTTAAGCCTATAATGTCTTAAGATTTCCAATGCTAATGAAGATTAAACAACTGAAGCCACCAGGCCAGTTGAAATGCCTCATTAAAAGAACAAAACAGATATAAGTAAAACTTTAGATCCCCAATTCTGAACTTAAACCATTCTTCACCATTGAACCTTCCTCCATTAATAAGATTACAGCAGTAGGACCTATGGGACTTAGAAACAAAAGCCATTGCCATTTATATTTAAATAACTGGGAAAATAAGATGATATGCACAATGGAGTTGAATTATACACAAGGGATGAGTGTTTCTTTCTGTATGAATAGTTCTTTCCTGATCATTGCTTATGTGGACTAAATGTTATGTTATGTGGAGAAGAGAGATGCTGACATATTTTCCCACATTTAACAGATCACTCTATGCTCTTTGCTTTGAGAAATTAGGAGAATGACTACTCTTTTCTTTGCCAACATTTGCCTCTTTTTCTATTAATCTCAGTTGAACTGAACAATTTCCTCTCTCTGTGCAAAATAAGGCTAGTCTTTGTATTCATTTGGTTGGCATACAGCTTGAGGGCGTCCAGTTTTTCAAATACAGATCTGAGAATATCTGGAATGATTTATGCGCAAAGTTGCAGGGCTGGCCAAAGCGAACCAAAGTCCATTAAGCTAAATTAAAGCTTTGTTTAAGGGAAAAATGTCATTCTTGCTGCTATCTAAAACTTATACCATAGTAAAGACAGAATGAGATTTCCCATATTTACTTTAGGTTTGAATGGACTTATTAACAACATCGTCTTGCCCTTCAAGTGGCTTAAGGATGATCATTCTATGACAAACACATGTGGAATGAAGTCTTGCCACTTTATTTTTTCAATGTGTGGTAATCTTGGTCTGGAATGAAGATGGAGAGTGCTATAGGCTATTCTAATTCAGTTCTTGCATTAAGATTTTGTATTTAGTCAAAAGTGAATTTGACCCTAGATGGCATTCAGATAATAAAATTGGTTTTAGGCACTTTAGAATTCCATATCCTTTTAATACTTGAACAGTCAAAATTGTGTTCAAATTTCTTCTTATTTCTTAAGTTAATTGTTCTAAAGTTTAAAATAGAAGAGTATAAAATACACTTAGAAAACACAAGAATCTTTGGATATAGCTTTGACATTCAACAAATATTTAATGAGTTTACATCCCCATCTTTTCTTTTGCTCATTCCATTGTGATAGAATGTGAGTCCTAAACTTGGTGTGCATATCTAAACTCACACAAAGGGGTAAGGGGAAAGAAGGTGTGTGGGAGTCCAAACACACTTTTCTTTTTCTTTTTTTTCTTTCTTTGTCCACTGGAAAAATTGGCATGGCTAGGTCATGTGATGGTTAGTATTGGTTGTCATCTTGACTCATCTGGGAAGAAGGGAATCTCAGTTTCGGAATTACCTATATCAGATTGGCCTGTGGGTCTGTATGTGGGGTATTTTCTCCACAGGTGATTGATGTGGGAGGGGCCCAGCTTTCTGTGGGTGGTACCAACCCTGACCAGACTAGACTGGGCTGTACAGAGGTACTGAGCCTTTCGCCAAGAAGCAAGCCAGTAATTGCTCTTGTGTGGTCTCTGCTGCAGTTTCTGCCTCTGGCTTCCTTCCTTGAGCTCCTGTCCTAGATTGTAAATGTAAGATGTGATAAACCCTTTCTTCCCATAATATCTTTTGTCCTAGTGTTTATCACAACAACAGAAAGCAAACTACACAGATAACCATGTTTTCTGCAGGACAATGAAAACTGTTCCAAAGAATGCAGATACCTGAGTCCAAAAAAAAAAAAATGTTCAGCTTTTAATGAATTATTCAAGAAGCTTGAGGAGTGTTAATATCAAAGGGAAAGTTAACCTTAAATCATTTGAGATGATTGTTCCCACAAAGTTGATGTCAGGCAAAGTAAATGTGTACAAATATGCACAGGTATGGTCTTCCTTTCAAATCAAGAAGACTTATTACTTACAGATATTATTGCTAGTGGCCAGCATAGGCCATCTTCATTTAGGTACTTGAAATTTAACATTTTATTAAACTTTTATAGTTGTGATATTAGTATTCAATTAAATATAAATATGTTTAATTAAACATTAATATTTGATGTTAGGATATTAAAATTTCAGTGTTTAAAATATTCCATGTTTAAGTGCTAAAGAAATATGCACTAATTTTTCCCATCAGTTTGGTTTGAAGACTAGGATTCTGACAAATTTCTTGCTCATTATTTCATTTCATAGTTTCTTTCAAATTTGAGCTTTATTTGCTGTGAACTTTGATTATAGGCTCATCAATGAACACCAATGTGTCAGCAACATCTTTTATTAGCCTGTGAGATGGAGCAGCATGAGATTCACTGCCTCTGTTCAACCCTTGCTCAAGTTCTTGTCTGAAGGGACTGCTTGTGCCTGTGGTGATATCTTGTTTCTCGATCTCTGAATATCTTTTGCTTTTCTGCATTTATCTGTATTCACTGTCTTTTATGGCTTCTGAAATATAGACTGTGAGGTGAAGGCAGTGGCTTCACTGCAAATGGTATAAAAACCTGTACAGGAGTGGGTTTCAACAGATCAGGGATCTGTATCCCCCAATTAACCCCACACATCCTCTTCCCCCTTCTCCCTTTCTGTGTGTTTGAGTGAGGGAGTGGTGTTTAGATATGCAACCAAGTTTTAGAACTCACTTTTTATTACAATGGAATATACAAAAGAATAGATGGTGATGTAAATTCATTAAATACTTGTTGAATGTCAAAACTATATCCAAAGATTCTTGTGTTTTCTAAGTTGTGTTTTAAACATTAGAACAATTAATTTGCATGGTGTTCATTGTTAACCATGTGATCATCCATGTGCTGCTATCTAATTAGAATATGAAATGGTCCATTACTGTGTAGTAATTAAGCCTAGGTTTTTGGTTCCCTCTTTGCACTCTTTCTGCTAAAACTTTCCTGCTGTTTTGTTTTTATTAACTAGAAAAGTTTAGACATATATACCAAGAAACATGGATTAATTCAATGTAAAAATATCTGTTAATGCACATCTGTATTTGAGAACCTAATGCCAAGCATTACCTTTGGCATTATGGGTACTAACACACACCTTCTTTCTCCAAAAGCAGCAAAGAGACCATGCAATTAAAATGCAAACTATTAAGTAGTATAGGAACCTGTGTTCATATAGCACTTTGTTGTTGGACTCTCTTGACAATAATACCATTTTACAAATGCAAATATAGATTATAAGAACTTCTGTGATTTTTTTCTCCCCCAAAGTAGCCAAACTAGTGGTTGGTGGCACCCCAGGAAGTGCTGGGCTAATGCTTCCCCTCAGTTTGCTCTGCACTGCTTATGTCTGGCATCGATTAGTTAAGTTCAGCAGCACTAATTGTGGCCTTATGTTGCTGGGCTTATGTAAAGAGTGCACAGGGCACACATAGGATACTTAGATGTAGATTCCCCGTGGATGCCATTTTCTCTCCTCATGGAGCTGCAGAGGTGGAATTTCTGTCTTCCCATTTCTAGTACAATGTCCACATCTGCTATATTGCTTTTATTTCTGTGCCTTGAGTTGGAGTGAATGAAAGCCCCTTTCACCATTAAAGTTGCTCATCCTGCCTAATGTCACAGTAGTACCCCTAGATCCATTAGAGGATCCCTTGCTGTGGACCATAGAGAGGACCTGGCTTAAGTTTTGTTGTGACTTCTTGTCCCTGTCATAAGAGAAAGTGGAATTGTGGGATTGTGCTTACCTTGAACTTGCATTTCCCTTCAAGAACTTCTTCCTGCTTCTTTGGAGTTCTGAACTGGTTAAAACCACCTATCTGGAAATGTGTTTCTATGATGTCTATATCACCATCTTCTTTTTTATTTATCTGCTAGAGGTCAAATACAATACCAGCAAGCCTTGTGAGGTGGGGTGCATTATGTAGGTATCTGTGGTGTATGGATGAGTTATAACAAAGTTACACAAATGAACCATCATTCTGATGTTTTTGCTTTACTTAGTCGCATTGCCCATGAACCTTTCCTTGAGTTCTTTATGCAGTCGGCTCCTTGCTATTTAATATTGCATATAAATACTGATTTTTTCCAAGAGACTTTTCCTATAATAGTCCCTCCTCTATAATCACTTGTTATTTCCTCATATTATTTGCTTTTGTATCATATAGCAGTTTAAAAAATCTATGCTATAATCTCTTTATTTCACCACACTGTCTGAACTCCACTAGAATGAAAACTGCCCAAGCGCATGGAATTGGTTTGTTCACTGACATTATGTCCCATCTAACACGGTACCTGCCACAAGCAGGTGCGCAGTGAATATTTCTGAGGGTAATGGACAAAGGCAAATGAAAAGCTTTGAAAATGGGGAATACATTCTACTGCTTCTGTGTGGTGTAACCACTTGTTTTTCTCTTTCCTATGTAAGCAGAAAAGAGGAAGGAGAAAATAAACAAGGAACAAACTGAAAAATTACATGTGTAGGGGAGTGTAAGGACTAGTGAAGTAGGCTAAGAGTGGGGAAGGATGGCCTGAATTTCTCACAATGATGCTATGAATTTTTCCATTAAACCCAATGGAGCAAAACTGAATTGAAACATACATTTTTAAAACTTTGGCTCTCAGAAAAGGCCAACTAAATATATAATTTTATGGTAGAGTCAACTTTTCAAGTGTGGTTTGTATTGTCTCTGTTGTACTATTTCAACTGTACATTCAATATTTCTTTGCTTATTTATTTATTTTTATTCATATGGGTGTTTTGCCTGCATGTTTATCTGAGTACCATGTGAGTGCCTGGTGCCCACAGAGGCCAAAAGAGGGCATTGGATCTCCTGTGGCCAGACGGGTGTGAGCTACTATGTGGCTATTGGTAACTGAACCTGGGTCCTCTGGAGGAACAGTCAGTGTTCTTATCTCTCCAGTCCTATATGCAATATTTATTTCACAACTTCCTTTAAAATGATCTGTAAAATATCCTAATATTCATGACCAGGTGTATTTTTTTTACATAAACTTTTGGTGTTTACAGTTATTAAATAAACTCAAATGCCTGATCCAAGTAGATCAGGTGAAAATTCTCCATCATATAAAACATAATATCTTATTTGCCTACAAGTTGCTCTCTGAAATAGGTGGATTGCAAACCATTGTTTTACTTTCTTTAAAAAGAATGACAGCATAATTTTAGCATTTAATAACTCATGGATAATTTACTGAAGGAAAAATAATCAAAGAATAGCCTACCTTTTTTTGAATACATTCTTTTTTAAAATGTCTTGACTTGGTAAAATGATTCACTTGGTAAATCTGATTTCTTTGTTTCCCTTTTCCTTTCTCTTTCTTATTTGGGGGGTGGGTTGGGAAGGGTAAGGTAGGTTAGGGTGGTGTGTGGTGGGTAGGGTGGAGATACAGGGCCTCACTGTATAGTCCTGACTGGCCTGGAACTCTCTTTGTAGTGCAGACTGACCTCAAGCTCACAGAGATCCACCTGCCAGTGCATCTTGAGTGCTCTGATTAAAGGCATATGCAACTGTATTGGGCTAATTACCATTTTGTGACCAGAGTTTCAGAACATTACTGAGATATTTGAGCTTGGGAGCTGTGTGTTAGCACTGAGATATCTTCCTGAAGCTTTATTTTTTCATAGGAAATGGACGGACGGACACACATACACACACACATACACACACACACACACACACACACACACACACACACACACACACACACACACACACACACACACTTATTCTTCTAATCAAGTCAGCCCTATGCAGTTTGGTTTCAAATTCAGAGAAGAAAAAAGGGAAGGCAGCGGCAAACATTTGTATTCCCTATCCCCCAGTTTTGTTAGTGTTGACCAAAAGGCACAAATCATGGAATCCTCTTTATTTTCTGGAAACTGTTTCAATCAATCAAATCATTAAAGGCATGACTGTTTACTGACCATTTTTCTAAATGCCACTTTTGCATCTTTATGGAATGACAAAAGATCGTTTTCCAACTGGGACATCAACCACAGCTTGTTGTTGCTTTTAACAAAAATTTTATTTCTTGTCAACTAGAGATTAAGGATGTGTGGTTAGAATTTCAGAAGAAGGAAAAATTGGACCATAAGGCATGTTTATCTCTCTCCCTGCATTTTACCCAGAGATCATATATGTAGCTGATAGCAAATGTAATAAACTAGTCAAAAACTCCATTTTATATGTTATTTTTTGCAGTTTCCCCTTTTCTACTGGCATTTAGAGTTTAAATTTACTTTGCATATTTATGTGTATAAATACAGAGTAGAGTTCCTCACTGGCATTTCTGTAGAATTGCCTAGTTACCATCCACAGAGCTGCATAAAGATGCAGTCACCTGACCATTGTATGGGCTTGACTCTTTGCGATCCTGACAGTATCTTCTCAATCTTCCCATCATATATGGAAAGGGGAGATCACAGTTTAGTCTCAGGTTGCTTTTGTCTTCATATGTCACCATATGTCACTGTGTACTCATAATGAATCATCTGTTATAGTGTGCATATAAAGGAACGTTGATTTATTTAGAAAACAGTTTCTGAGATTCAAGATTGGGCAGCCTGATTGGCCTCTGGTAAGGACAGCCTATGGTGACTCATGACAGGAGCCCATGTGGGAACAGTCAGTAATATCTCAATCAGGAAGCGGAGACCAGGATCCCACCATCCCTTCTGAGAGCACAACCCCACTCAAATTCTCACTAGATCCACCTGGTAAAGGCTCTACCTCCTCCCACGCCTGTCACTAGGGAGATGGTTCAGTTTCATGACAATATGGAGCACAACCATACTAAAACCAAAGCAATAGGAACAAAGCTCAGTGCATCTCTGTGTATTTAAGAAATGCGGTCTATCTTCTGAGGGATAGTTTGCCTTTTGTCCTTTATTTCTTATGGAATTGTTACCTTATTGAATATAGGAACTTCTTGTATATTAGAGAGATGGCCTCTTGGTAGAAGCTGTGAACCTTTATTGTTTTATCTTTCACCTTTCCCCCTTGACACTTTTTGCCACAACAAATTTACATTATTTTCTTATAGTTAAGATTATATTTTTTTCTGAATCACTTTAAAAGTTTGTAATATGTGTCTTCCACTGTAAAATTACTTTTAGCTCATTCATTTCTTACTGTGCTTAATATTCTTAAATTTTTGCATTTTTTGCCTTTTAACAGTTAAAGGGTTTAACATTTATCCAGATTTGTTATGAAGCTTCAAATTTATTTGTTTGTTGTTGTTCAAGTACTGTCGTATGTTAAGTAGCTTGTTTTTTTCGTCTGGGGTTTAGCATAGCATCTTTAGTCCATGCTGTCTTACTATGTATTTGAGGTTAGTTTCTTTATTCTCTGTTGTACCTGTTTTAATCATTAGCTCTACTGTATTTTATTACTCAAAGAACTTATTTCTTCCTCACTGGGGGATACATTTAAAAAGTGATAGTATAATTTGTTTCCTATTTACATTTAAACAATGACTTCTAGTATATTTTCACATTATAAAATATTATTATATTCTTCTGTTAGTGACAAATTACACCTTGAATAGGATCAATAAGTTGGCAAATTTGAAATTGAGATACAAGTTTAGCTGAGTTTGTGGGGGCACATCTATAATAACTATCTATTAATGTGGTTTGCTTGGTAAGTGGGAGCAGAGGATGGAGATGTCCACTTAGTCCACTTAGTCTGCAGAGGGAGGTGAGGTTTGAGTGAGGGTGGGGTGTCCTGAATTTACTTCATTCTGTAATGCGTCTGAAATGGAACATGTCAGGGGAAAGAAGGCCATTCTCTTCTAGGCTGGGTAGAGTTGTATGAAAGTGTTTTCTCCTTGTAGTAAGCTTGGCAAGAGATAACATTTATATGATGTTCTGAGTTCTCCTTGAAGAACTTAAATATGGATGGATGGATGGATGGATGGATGGATGGATGGATGGATGGATGGATAGATAGATAGATAAATACCTGTAGCATTTTTAATAAAAGACCCGGAGACAGATACTGGGGTTCAAGCTTCAAACTAAAGATCAGAGAAGCGAAACAGCCAACTCAGTAGATCTTAGCTCTGCCCAGCTGAAATGGCAAACCTGGCTTGATGAATCCTCAGAAGCAAAAGCTCTCAGTTCCTATCTCCTCCTCCTTATATTCCCTTCTCTGCCCAGCTATATTGCTCCTGTCTCCACCTTCCTAGTGCTGGGATTAAAGGCATGTGATCTCAGGTGCTGAGACCACCTTGTGTGAGCTGTTTCTTTTAGGACTGCATCAATTTCATGTAGTCAGTGTAATCTTGAACTAACAGAGATCTGTTTGCCTTTTAATCCTGAATCCCTGGATTAAAAGTGTGTACCACCACTGCCTAGCTTCTAAAACTAACTAGTGTGGCCGGCTTTGCATCCTGAACCCTCAGGCAAGCTTTATTAAATCATAAATAATATGTCACCAAAGATAACAGTTTAAAAAGATAAATGTGGGCTTTTTAGTCATAGGAAACTCCTGGTTCAAGGTGTGTGTGGGGGCTTTTCTTATTCTATAACTAAAGGCCTGTGCAGTAAAGCGCCAACGCAAATTACATGGTATTAGATGCTACAGAGAAAGAGAGAGAGAGACAGAGAGAGAAAGAGAGAGAGAGAGAGAGAGAGAGAGAGAGAGAGAGAGAGAGAGAGAGAAAGAGAAAGAGGCATGTACACACACAATCCAATGGGCCTTTTTAAAATACAGCAGCCCTGTGATCAAGCAGAGTGACTTATAGTCAGACACAGATGTGCTGTGACACTGTCTAGCCAGTGTGCCATGTAGCTAACACTTTGTTTGGTAAAATTAAAGATGAGGTGGTATTTGGTAAGATGAACTGTGTGGTAAGATGAACTGTGTTACAGTTCATCTATGAAATGGCTACCATTTAGTTTTCTCTCTCCCACACACCTGTCTTGCCTGTGACACATAGAGGGAAGCCAGGCATGTTCTTAGAGTGGCATTACTTGCCCCACCTCAATAAAGACTCCTTTAATTTCTAATGTCTACGAGTTTTTTAGTGACTAGCAGATTATGTGATACTCTCTGGTATTTGCACATACACCTTGGCTGTTTGGAATTGATGAAGGTTCCAGATGTTTAAACATACCTGAAGACTACTTCGTCCTAGTGTATAGATATAAGCCCACTTAACCTTGTAGGAATGATATACATAAGTAGCAATTTAAGATTAAGTTTGCAAATATAAGTTGCATTGTCAAACTCATCATAAATGTTCCCTTGTTGGGCATCATGTGTAGAGATAATTATGTTTTTATAAATCTAAAATAATGAAATACTAGCTACATTTCTCTGATCAAAAATGTCTTTCAAAACTCAATATCATTCTCACTCATCTTCATATTCCCACAATAGTGTCTGCCACTTAATATTTATTGAGTGAGTAACATAGTGGAACTTGATTCCTTAGAAATATTGTTTAGAATCAAGAAGTGAAATATTTCGTGTAAGAGATAATGTGCACCCATGTCCACTCTGGCTTCTCCACCCTGATTGAGAAGGGTGCCTTTGTGTTCTTCCTCAACTCTGTAGTCAAGTAGGCAAGAGAGATTTTGAATCTTCGTGTGGGCAGATAAGGGATTATGGCAGGAAGCTACATGATGTCCTTACTCCCAATTTTTACTTTATGGAAACAAAGATAGATGGCTAGATAGGAAATTTCAAAATATTGTGACAAAGTTAGCTGTCAAACAAAGGAACATTCTGTGGAAACTTGAAGAAATACATCAATGCTAATCCTGCATTTGAAATGCTCTTTTTTTGCCATAATAACAACCTGTTTTTAAAATATTCTTACATTTTATATGCCATAAGATTACAGATGCTGTGCTAAACTCAAAGTTGAAGCAAAGGACATGGTTAAATTTTAAGGCTTTTCTGGAATGTTGTGGTTTTAAAGTTTGAGTTGGCAGGGTGCCCATTGCTCAAGAACCTGACTCTTTAGTCTGTGCCACAGGTAAAAGTAGGGCATACCTTTGTTGATTCACCTAGTAGTACTCTCCCACCATGCTGTGTTTTTGCAAAACTGTATAACCCTAGCCAGGGTGGTAGTATACACCTGCAAGTCCTAGGACTTAGAAGGCAGAAGCAGGATTGCTGCACATTCAAGGCTGCCCCTGACAAGGTTCTGGCCATCCAGACCTACATAGTGAGATACTTCCTTAAAGAAAAACAACAACAACCAAGTGATGCCAAAACATTTAAGAATATGTTTCATAGTAGGAAGGGTCACATGTGTCCAAAGCAACTGGTTTTGTTTATGACAGTTTACTTCAACACCACTTTACCACTTCCGGTTTGCTTTAGCTATACTACAAGAGCAGAATGAACCCGCAAAGCTTGAAATATTTAGTATTGAACTTCTGTAGGAGAGACTTTGCAACTCTTACTATCAATGGAAATATACCCTAAACATTATCACTGTCACCTTAGAACAAATTATCAGTGGCATGTTTTTGTAAAAAGCTAAAAAAACTGGCTTGGTGTTGAGCTGAATTATTAGTCTATAAAAGACTAGAATGTCTGTCTCTATTGAAATAAAAGCAAACTGTCTTTCTAGAGAATCACATGGACTTGGAGATTTTAATTGTCACAATAACGTTTGACTTAACACGACCCTGACTGAAAATGGGAAATGCTGTAGACGGTCATTTATGTTATGGGACTGTGATGGAAGCTGAGCACTCACCACATGTCTCTCTTCTTGGAAGGTGGAGTGGATCCAACAGCAAGTGGTGAAAAAACGGACGAAGAGGGATTATGACCTCAGCCGTGCCCAATCTACTTACTTCAATGACCCTAAGTGGCCAAGTATGTGGTACATGGTAAGTTCACCAAGGAGATTCAGCTATTACCATGTTGTCCAGTTTTGTGGACAACAACCCTAACCCTAACCCTAACCCTAACCCTAACCCTAACCCTAACCCTAACCCTAACCCTAACCCTAACCCTAACCCTAACCCTAACCCTAACCCTAACCCCAGTCCAATTTTGTGGTGTATAAAGAAAAGCTGTTGGTCCTGAGAGGCACAGAAACAGTGACCTGGGACCTGTTCCCTCATCAAGGCTCACTGATAGAGAGTGCACTGTCATATTTTCTAAGACAGTCTGACTCGGAGCTAGAAAACTTCCCTGAGGTGTAGACGCACTAAGACCTATTTGCAATTGTATTCATCTCTGATAAACGGCTGCTGTGCCCTGAAAGGGTTTATTTCATGAGGCACACTAGAACATGCATATGATTGGAATTACTCTGCTGGCAGGTGTCACCTGAAATGCCATCTAATGTGTATCAAACTTTTGACCAGTTCAGGGAAGCCAGTGTAAGCAAGCATGTCAGTAAGGGAAATCCACTAAAATTGTAGATGGTGCTAGTTCACTTTAGCTTGCATCCTTTGGAAATGCACCTCTTTAGTCTTAAGTGTTTTTTGCTTTATGATTACTGAAACATGGCTTGGAAGACATTACACATTCTTCATCATGAATTCATATGTCACCAGTTTGCTCTGTGAGCTGTAAAAAAGCTCTTTTTTTTGTTTCTCTTTCTTGAAAATTTTTATTGCTAAGTGTTGCCAGGGTGTTTTCCACTACACTACTTTTTATAATCCCTGTCTCGAATTCTCCACATGTCTCCAGCTGATGAAAAGACACACATCCGCAGAATTTTGCATCCTTTCCACATATTTTCCTGGCTCTTGGTCTTTCATTCCTGCTGGCTGGAGAGCTCCTTGCTCTCCTCCTGCATGGTGGGTCAGGACTGTACCACAGATGTTGTGCCCAGGACAGATTTCTCTAGAGTTCTCCCTATGTTCTCTTCTGGCATCGTGTTCTTAACCTCACATGTCTCGGAAGTGGGGGGGCTTCACCCCAGTTGCTCTTAACAGTTACTTCTTTGTTGCTCTGATAAAACACCATGACCAAGAGTGACTTATGGAAGAAAGTTTATTTTGATTCACAATTCCAGAGGGAAAGCCCATGATGGCAGTAAGCATTAGGCAAGGTTGCAGGAGTGGGAAGTTGAGAGACCATACCTCAACCTCAAACAGGAAGCAGAGGGTGAACTGGAAGTGGGGTGAAACTAAGTTTTCAAAGGCCACCCCCAGTGGCATACTCCTTCCAGCAAGGCTGTACCTCCTAAAGGTTCCATAACCTCCTGCAAACAACACTGCCAGCCTGAGACCTAGTGTTCAAATGCATGAGCCTATGGGAACCATTTTTCACCGCCACACTGGTGGCATCCTTCACCAGGCATGTTGCATTCCAGTCATTAATGTTGTGCACATATTTGCTCTGCTGTATTTGGGGTGAGCTATGGGAGGGTTCTCCATTTAGGTCTTGGTTCATATGTCTACAAGAACTCCAGCTGTTACAGTACTGGAGATGCATGCTTATTTGGAGGCAGAGGAATGTGGCTGATAGGTCCACCAAGTCTCATTCTCTTGGACATATCTAGAGATGGAGGGTTGTAGAAATAGATAGAGCCACAGAAGAATTTTCCATGAGAGCTCTGTCCTATGTAAAGCAAAAAAGGAAGGAGTCCTGATGTGAACTTCAAAGGTACTGGGAGTCAAGAAATCATTAAGTAGGGTAATCTGAGGGGACAGTAACACATGACAGCTTGCTAGCTCTTATAGAAGTAATGAACCATGAAGGGGGCACTAGAATTAGTATTAACAGGAGCTGTGTGCTTTTCCTGACCAGACAAAATTGCAATTTCTAAATGAAATTTACAAAACATATGGAAAGGACAAGTGTAGAATGACCAGGTTTGCACCTGAGCAGGATGGACCCAGAAATGCTTCCCAGTCAACTTGGCCAGGTGAAAGAGAGCTGCATGCATGCCTCTCTCCTTCTTAAACCCTTGTTATGGTATTCTGACCATGCCTGCTTGGTACCTCTAATCAGGGTTTCTCCCTACACACAAGTGCCTCTATATGGTTGTTTATAAAACCAGTTGAGGGAGACCTTCTTTGCCTTGTCTCACATTTCTTCTCATAGGAAAGAGTCACATGTCTCTCTGGACAAGAGTAGGATACCACATGTCCCTTTTCCTCTCACTGTACTAGTGAGACAGAAAGGACACCAGGAAAAATGAGGGCTTCTGTTCTAGCACCATGGACCACCTGAGGTTTTTGTTGTTGTTGATGTTTTTTTTTTCTTGTATTTTGTACATTTCATCTCTCTCTGTCTCTCTCTCTGTCTCTGTCTCTGTCTCTGTCTCTCTCTTTCTCTCTCTCTTTCTCTCTCTCTCTCTCTCTCTCTCTCTCTCTCTCTCTCTCTGTGTGTGTGTGTGTGTGTGTGTGTGTGTGTGTGTGTGTGTGTGTGTGTGTGTGTGTGTGTTTTGAAAGAAAACTAATGGGAGTTTGTTTTCTTCTGTCATATAGGTTTCTAACCTGGGTTGGGCTATCAGGCTTGGTAACAAATACCTTACCTATGGCCTCCTTTTTGACAAAGGCCTCTTGCTGACTGAAGGCTGCCATGCCTGTCCCCCAAAGCTCCCCTGTTTTCCACTGGATTTTCTGAGCCTCACACAAGGAAGGTTGAGAGGAGAGCTCAATGTGCTAAGTACTTTTAGTACTCAGTGTACTAAAAGCAATATACTAAGTACCCCTTGAGTAGTTTTCTGATCTTGTGTAGATAAATGTACGTAAATGTGACATATGCTGTAAGAAGGAGGAGTGTAAGATGCATGTCTGAGCTCACTCAGCCTGGGAGAGCTGAGATGCCACACTGGCAGGCTGATGCCCAGCCTTCCGATGAGCAAAGAATCCTACCCCCACCTTTGTGCTACTCTCTCTCTCTCTCTGTCTCTCTCTCTGTCTCAGATACCAGAGACAGATACCAGGAGAGATGCTAACCCTGCCTATCATGAACTTCACATATGTTCACAGAGTCATGACTGAAGAAACAAGACTGAGTGCCATTCAGGGTAAACATAGTATCAGAATACTATTAAGTCATGGTTTTTCTCTTGAGGAAAAGGACAGAAAACAGATGGCAGACCTATGATTAGTTTTCAGGAACACTGTAACCAAATGAGAGCCGGGACTCTTATATCTGCAAAACTGTATTCAAAGCCCAAGGCTTCCCCTAGTATGCTCATGATTAAATCCCATAAACTCTTCTCCACTACAACGTGAGAGCATTTTGCTCATCCGTGTGACTCTTCCATTGCTTCCTGACAGGAGACCCCAGAGCTGAGTTTTCATGACAACTATTATCTCACTGGTTCTGCTGGTCAGAAATCTGAACAGAGCTGAGTGGTAGTGTCTATGCTCTATTCCACTGCTGTGTTTGGGGTTTCATTTAGATGACTCAAAAATTCCACGAGAGTGGAAGGTTCTACTCTCTAAGGATTTATGCATTTGCTGGTGACAATTGGTTCCTCTCCAGAAGGGCCTCACCAAAAAGCTGATTGGGTGTCACATGACATTGTGGTCATCTGGGAAGCATGATTTTCCCTCTAACCTTAGAAGCCAACGAGATTTATCTAATTTGTTGTTAGCATTAAGAGTGAGCTGTGCTTCCACACTGAAGCAGACTTACCTCGCAGGTGTGCACACCAGAGGAGGCATGGCTCATTATGTGTTTCCAGAGATGACCACCAAAGTTCCACAAAACATTGCACAAGAAGCTTTGCACAGTGCACAATACCCAGATTACATCGTAGTTATCGTTCTTTGGCTTCTCAATCAAAAAATTAACTTATCTTAGCTAGATAGTCGATTCATATACCTGTGTCACTATATTTTGCAATCATCTGTTTCCCTGCCATCAACTTTTTATTTGTTGCTTTAATAAACCTTTAAGAAAGTGAAAGCCTATGGCAAGTGAGCATTCTTCCTGGTCATGTTAGAGATATAAGCTAAAGCATCCGTTCATTTCTTTCTTCCATTCTTCAAGCTCTTGATCCATGTAGTCCATGCTATAGTGTCAGCTGGCTACTTGGTGAGTCTCCATAAGCTCCTACCTCCATCCAGATCATTAGCCTGGGCCTATTCTTGTCATTCTATATTGGTTATAAGAGAGTGGAGATTAAAGGCAAGGAGTGCCTGAATGTTCTTTTAATTTATTTAAAAACTTGGCCCAAGTCCTTCCCTGCCTTGGATAGTAGTGTGCAGAGTCATTCTGTCTAGCTTGAGGCTTGGCCGCTTGTGTCCAGAAGCATGAGTTTAGAGAGTTCATGCTGGGCATGATGGTTGTGAAGTCCCTCCTCTACCCTAACAAACCTCTCATGTTCGCATCGAGGAGTCAGAACGATCAGTACAGAAAAACAACTCATTTCCTGTTCCATCAATCTGTGCCTTTCTTCTGTCAGGCATGTGAAATAGACTGGCTGTTTAGAGACATAGGTCCTGTGCCCCCTAAGATCAAGGAAACAGAAAAGGACAAGATAAGAACATATCAGAACTTGTTGGGCAACTGGCTTCTCTGCCAAAGCTTCCCTGGGGTCAGGTGCATGCGTGCAGCCACTGGTCCTCGGGCAGAGGCTGTAGTGTTGATTGTAGATTGATTCTTCTTTGAGAAACTTGTCTTCACCATCACCAGGAAGTGATGCTTTGCATTTTGGTCTGAAGTGGGCCTCAGTCAGTGGGGTGGTTCTAATGTGCATATGTGGCAAAAGTTGAATAAATAACTAGTTGCATGAATGAATGAGCAAACCTGCTATCTCTCTGGAGCAGAGAAAATAATTGCCTGCATTTAATGAGTTCCCCTTGTTATGCCAAGTCTCTTGCTAACTCTCTTATGTAGTAGATTATTGCCAGTGTTCCAGTGAGTTAGGCATTATTATCATTGCCACTTTATGGATGAGGACATTAAAGTATAACAGAAGTTGCCGAAGGTCACCTCCTGAGCAGAGGTAGAGCCCAGTGTTCAGACCCATCTCTGCACCTGCAGACCTAGGGGGTCCAGCTTTTCTTTGTATCTGTGCTTCATCAAGTGGCAGGCACAGAATCACCTGGAGGGCTTCAAACCGATTGCTGTTCATCCTCTTCTGTTTCTCCCACAGCACAGTCAGGGACTTTGCATTCCTTAAAACGTTGCTACTGATGTGATGCTATTGTGTAGGAGTCTCTTTGAAGATCCTCCTGTTCAGCCTTATCTTGAACACAAGGTTATAAGAGCATAGCGTGTTTTGTCTGCCAGTCATTAGATAGAAGAAGAAGGCTTTTAAACTTCTGGGGCATTTTAAAGCACACCTAGTCAGTTTATATTTGCCTTGGTCCCATCTCTTCCAACAGCATTTTCTATTTGGGAAGCTGAAAAAAATTAATATGAAAAGATAATTTCATTTAACCTGAAATTGAACTGATTGAAAATACCTCTGGCTTAGCAATCCTCTCAAGATGCTCCAAAAACGAAACTTAGTGGGTAAAAAGGCTACAAAGATTTGGCCCAGTGTAGAATTAGTTTTAACTTACCCAGCTGGTACAGCGACCCATTTTAACACTGTTAAGGAAAGTTTAGTTTTACTATGAAGACGGTAAGGTTAAGGAAAACTCTTTATCAAATATTTGGGAACATCAGCTACATAAATAAAAAAAAAAACTGAACATACAGGGAGTTCAGTATCATATGCATTTTCATCCATACACAAGCTTGAAGAACCTAAAGTCCCCTATCCTAATTAACACCCCCTTCATCCTTCAGGGTCATCATTCATGATGAATTTAATGCATTGTGGGAGTTTCTCTTTGTGGGAGGATTTTGAAATCACCCTAAACGACATATTTCTCCTGGAATGTAACGTTACTCAAGGAAATTGACAAAGGATTGAATGATAATTCTTGTCTAATAACTAAGGAACTAATGATGATTTTGGAGAAACCCATAGTAAGTAACTTTTAAAACATGTTTTTTTACCCAGGAAGGACAAGTTGAATTGTAATGAGTAAAGAGTAAAGGAAGGGAAGGATCAGTGGATACCAGGTTATAGTTAGGTAGAAGGCAGCTCTGCGTTCTGAGACAGAAAACCCTGACTGTAGAAAGGATGATACAGGGTTGATCAATAGATACTAGGTTATATAGTTAGTAGAAGGCAGTTCTGTGTTCCAAGACAAAAAACCCTGACTGCAGCAAAGTTGTTACATCAGATGTTCCAAATGGCTAGAAAGGAAGATGTGGAGTGTTTCTACCATAGAAAAATGGTAAATGTTTGAAGATATGTTGAAACAACACGTGGTGCCCCTTATGTTTTTAAGTTTTGATGTGTTATTTAAAAGTAAAACTGAGCAGAGTGGTGTGGGGGTGGGGAGTTTGGATATACCTGTCGGTTTTGCTTTTTGGCTCTGACACTCCTGGTCAGGACCAGCAGTCTAGACTCTGCATCTCAGAACGTCCTGTGAAGGATGTTGGGTGGCCTACTAGTGAATATACATGCATGATTTCAAGATCGATAGTTAATAACAAATGGCTCATGTTTTTGATGCACTGCTTCAAATTTCATGAAAGCTCCCTGGGTGGTTTTTCAGAATCATATTTGCCGATCAGCAGAGTGAAAATTAGCTGACTTTAGTTGTGTGTGGGGCATATCTGCCAGAAAACGATGAACTAGCTAGCATAGTAATTGCAAAAAATGATTTTAAGCCACATGGTCCTTTCTCAGCCAACTGGATGGTGTTCAGTACTCCAAGAGTTTGAGGCACTGCTGTTTCTGTAGTTGGCACACACTTTCCTACTGGTTTATACTGTCATTTGACTCTAATAAAATCTGGTGGAGTTTGTGGCATTATTGTCCCAGCAGCTTGGACATCATTCTTTTAAGATGCCTTATTTGGTTGTTTTAATTGAAAATGCAACATGGTGGAAATCTGCAAGCATTCTGAGGAAATCTGTCGCATTCTGAGGCTAGCAAGAGTCATCTGAGAAGGACAGACTCCAGCTCAGCAGGGACTCGTGTGCTGGTGCAGCCACTGAGTCAAGACCTGGTTTAACTGTACTAGTATATACCTCTAACCAATTCTAGACCCCCTCAAAACATTCTACTCTTAACATGAGCACATATGAAAAAAAGTAGTTTATATTGATCATTTCTTAAGTTTGTACCTAACTGAATTTCTTCCAGTTCTCCATGTCAAGATGTATTGGACATTGAGTCTGGGGACAATAAATACCATTGATAGGCCCTGATCTCCAGCCAAGAGCTAACCCATGAACTTCAACTTCTGTATTCTATATTATCCTAATATTGTTTCTTAAAACTTCAGAGGAGGTCCCCAAGACCACCCAGTCCAGTGAATCACTAGGAGGGCTCTCATGACTCATTGGGTAGTCACACTCACAGATATAATTGATGTCAGTGAAAGCATACCAAGCAAAATCAGCAGATGGAAAAGTCCCATGGGGCAAAGTCCAGAAGAAGCCAGGCTGAAGGTTCCAAGAGATTTCTCTTAGTGAAGTGCCAGGAAAGCACTTTATCCCCCGGCACTGAATGTGGCAATATATGGGACATGGTGTCTTAAAACCTCACTTTGCTGGTGGGAGTGGATGTTCCAAAGTCCTAGCACACAGAAAGAAAGCAGGTGTTCTGACACACCCAGTACCCAAAGGCTTTAAGTACTATGAGCCTTTCTTATCAGGGTATAATGAGAACACTCCCAATATCCAAGGCCTCAGATGCCAGAAAGTGGCCCACCTTGCGGGTGACCATTTAAAGAACTCCAGTCTCAGACCTGCTATGTTAAACATTGTTGTGCCCTGAAACCATGCATGATGTTGCCCTCTGGATGCCATAATGATTTTTCTCCACAGTTCGTCACTCCATGGAATTTATCTAACAGAGGCAGTAGTTTTTTCCATGATCACACAGATCTACATTGTTAATTGTGTTAAAGTAGACCAAGAGTGACATGCACGGTGATTTAGACTAAATAAGAAGGGATCCTGCTACTGTAAAAAGGCAGAGAAAGATCAAGTCAACAATGCTGGAATTAGGAAGGGGAATGGGTGTGGGAGCAGCATCCAACAAAGCAATGTGTGGGGAGATGGAACTCAGGTCAAATGAAGTCTGTAAGCAAAAGGCAGTGGGGAGACAGTAGATAAACCAGAAAAGGCCCTATAGAAAAGATCCTGGATTTGGTTTTTTGTTTGTTTGTTTGTTTTTATTTAACACAGAAATTTTAAATAAAGGAAAAGTGACTAACTGGGGAGGTGTTTACTTCATTTGACTGTTCATTAGAGTTTTAATGACCAATCCGACTATAACAGAGAACAGAAAAAAGTAGAGCTTGGGGCGGGGGGGGGGCAGATCTACAGTTATTACAAGAGTCTAATTGGGAGCCAAAAATGGTTTAGATTACAGCAGCAAGGGTGGGGAAGGAGAACTGTTACTGACTGAAAGGCAGAGTGGCTTTGACTAGCTGGGGTGTCTTTAAGAGAGGAATTAAGGATGGCACAGAGGCATCTGTCAACTAACAAGGCATAGGAACATGAGGGATCCAGAGGGTACACAGCAGAGCTTTAGCTGACACCTGTCCGTTACATTGAGATGATTATGTCAGTGTATATTTCATTGTCCTACCTGATGACTGTGCTGGGAGTAAATATATTAGGAATGGTCTGTACACCTATACTTGAAAGTGCTTTTTGATGGGATCAAGAACTAGTGGCCCACCTAAAGAAGAAAAAAGCACCTCTAGTAACATCACTTTCTCTGCTAGTGTAAATCACCACAGCCTTCTATGAATATTTGAGACATACATTTTGTACTAGCAGTTTGTCTCGTCAGCTTTGCTTCCAAAGAGTGAGAAATATGTGCCCCACCAAGACCGCTTTACCATGGTGATAAACAGGTCTGTTAAAAGAAAAGTCATTTTTAATCAAGTTTTTCAAGACTTTAATTAGTAACCAATTTCTGTTGGAGAGCAGATAGGATTTTGACCCTTGAGCTTCCTTAATCTGCGTTGTCTCAAACATGGTCCTTTTATCAACCAGCTTCTCTGATTTCCTCATTTCTCAATTTGCTTTCACCTGGGATTGGGATCAGTTGCAGTGAACAAGGCATTCTGGGGTGTAATGTAGCCTGTATCTACTGGAGTAGCTAATGGTAGCTCAATAAACGTGGAGGGAGGATCAGCCACCCAGACTCAACATGCTCCATGCCCATACAACCAATTTTTGTTACTTCTAAAACAAAGTGGTTTCAAATGCTCCATGCTGAAAATTCAACTTCCAAAATTCTACGAGACAGGGACACCTGGAATGCTTCTTTCCCTTAATATTGTTGACAGCAAAGTTGGCCAGGACATTAATGGAAGGAAAGAAATCCAGCGATAAGAATACTCAAAGTATGTGTGTGGGGGGGACCTATGTTGGTTGGAGGAAGAGAAAATAATAGTTGCCTTCATGTGAATCTGACTTACCAGTTTGTCCAATGTAAGCAATACTTGGTGGGCAACCCCTGCCTGGGATGGAATTCTCTGTTAAGCATGGATAGTCAATATGGAATCTAAGGGAACTGCTGTATAGCACAGAAAGTCAGACTAGAGTGAGACAAGTAGAAGGGAGCCTCTGACTCCAGGAACAGGGCTTGATTACTTAATTGCATGGATCAGGCTCATAATTGGGTCTTGAATGCAGAGGTGCCATTTTTGATGGCAGATGATTCGGACAAGATGGAAAATGCATTCACTTATTATTCATTCCTTGATCAGAGGAAGGAGTCTGATGAAACAACTATTTTTTCTTTATGCTAACATGGTGACTATTCAAATATTTGGTGCCATATTAATGGGAATTTTTCAAATATTACTCAAGAAATTTGGCTCTTGTTTTATTCATCATCTTGGTTTCCTAGTGATTTGAATTTGATCCTTTTAAGAAAGAGTACTAGTAGAGACATTCTCATCCAAGCATATAAAGCATATGTGAAGCCCAGGAAAGAATATTATATCCAGATAATGGAATTGTGTTCTTAATGATCTCTCTACATGGCTCTGGAAATGTAGTTTAATTTATGTCTTGAAAACTTGATGGTTGAATCTCTTACTAGTGACTGAGAAATCATTCTTATATGTCAGTGAGCTGAAAGAACTTCAGCTTGACTCTCAGCAGTAGTAAGTTTAGCATAAAATTGTTTTTGTCTCATTTTTATCCATTGAAATCATGTTTTGTTTTGAATGACTGGGGATTGAAGTTGGAGCCTTGTACATGCTAGGCACACACTCTAGAACTTAACTGTATATCCCGTCATCTTTTACTTTTTCAGTTTGTGACAGGGACTCATGAAGTCGTCCACGGTGGTCTTAAAATCAGTCAGCATCCCAGGCAGGCCTTGGTTTTGTGAACTTCCCACATCAGCATTCCCTATAGCTGGAATTATAGGCCTTGGTTATCAGGCCCAATGACATTTTTCTTCTGAGCCTGTGCTCTGTATCTTCAGCCCTTCTGCTTTGCATTCATGCAGATTCCACAAGCATGCTGCAACTGGCACTGCACCTTTTTATAGTTATTGCTTTCTTTTGAAACAGGTCAGGCTTTAGAAGATACTGAAAAAGTTAAAATGCAACCAAATTAATATGGTCCTGAAACCTCATTCAAGCTCTCAATGTGTGCTCAGTCCCCTCCTTGTATTTTTTCAGTTACTAGAAATATACTGTATTCATATGGCCCTTTCTGTACTAAGGTATTCTGTTTAAAAGCATGTCCTTGGACTTTATCAGAAACTTAGGCCACTTGTTCTGAATTCTGGAATAGAGACTCACATCTGATTCCTATTTAACATGCTTATACTAGAAACATAATAGAATTTTTTTTACTCATATGTGGATTTTAGACATAGAGTAAAGGATTACCACCCTACAATCCATATTCCAGAGAAGCTAGTAAAAAGGAGGACCCTAAGAGAGAAATGCATGGTCCCCTGGAGAAGGGGAAAGAGACAAGATCTCCTGAGCAAATTGGGAGCATGGGGGGAGGGGAGAGGGAACTAGGAGAATGAGAAGGGGAGAAAAGAGGTGAGGAAGACATGATGGGGCAGGGAGGTTGAGTTGGGGGAAGAACAGAAGAGAGCAAGATAAGAAATAATATAATCGAGGGAGACATTATAAGTTTAAAGAGAAATTAGGCACTAGGGAAATGTCTGGAGAGCTACAAAGATGACACCAACTAACAATCTAAGCAACAGTAGAGAGGCCACCTTAAATGCCCTCTCTTGATAATGAGATTGATGACTAATTCATATGCCATCGTATAACCTTCATCCAGCAGCTGGTGGAAGTAGAAGCAGACACCCACAGCTAAACCTTGAACTGAACTGAAATCCAGTTGCAGAGGAGCACTGAGCAAAGGGGTCCATACCAGGCCAGTGAAACCCACAGAAACAGCTGACCTGAACAAGGGAGAGCTCTTGGTCCCCAGACTGATCGCTGGGAAACCAGCATGGGACTGATCCAGACTCCCTGAATGTGGGTGTCACTGAGGTGGCCTTGGAAATCTATGGGACCTCTTGTAGTGGATCATTACTTATGCCTAGCACAGGAATGGACTTTGGGAGCCCATCCCATATGGAAGGATACTCCCTGAGCCTAGACACAAGGGGGTTGGCCTAGGCAAGCTCTGAAGACCCCCTATGGAAGGCCTCGCCCTCCCTGGAGAGCAGAAAGGGTATGGGATAGGTAGGGTGTTAGTTGGGGGGCAGGGGAGGAGGAGAGGGAGAGGGACCTGGGATTGACATGTAAAATAATTTTCTTTCTAATTAAAATAAAATATAAAAGAAAAGAAAAAGGAAAATAAATAAATTTTTAAAAAAGAAAATTGAATGCAAAAGAAAAAATAAAAATATGAGTATTGGTAGCCCTATTAACAACTTGATAATATCAACTCATGGCCGTTCTTTCATTTATTGCCTCCTTTACTCAGATCATCTTGAAGCCAGTATCACTCTTCATTTTATCGCTAAATGTCCTTGGATGTATTTCTATAAGACAAGAAACATTGCTTTTCATAATAAAATCACAGTACAGTTTTCACATAAAATTTTATAATTATTTCTTTATATATTCAAATGTGCAGTTTTCAGATTCCTCCTGCTGCCTACTGTTTTCTTTTGGTTTGACCCAAAAGCTTTGACATAAAAGCTTAGGCATTATAGTTAACCTTTAAATCTCCTGAATTCTTCTCTATTTTCTCTCCTTTGAAACTGGAGCTGAGTAATCTAGGTTATCAAAAATTTTGTGATATGAATTTTGATGGCTGCACTTTGGGGGATTGTTTATTGAATTTAGTTTATATCAACTTTTAGTCAGCCATAGGGTCAGAAAGCCCAAAATTCAAGTTCATTTTTACTGTTGAGAAGGTTGGAGAAGATTGCAGCACATTTTACACACATCAGTGTGTACTTCCATGTGGACTTGTATGTCTGTTTGTCTTTGTCATATGGGAGATGCCTGTGCTCATTCATCAAGGTTCACCAAGTGACCTCTCTTCTCTCTGTGATTTCTTCAGTTACAGGAGGAACTGTCCATCAATTACTTGGTACCACCTACAGGAAATGCAAGGATGCTGCCGAATGCTTTAATTACATTCATTAGGCACTTCTTTAGCCTTCCCCAAAGGCTACTGATAATTTCCCCCCCCTTTTAAAAAACTAATTCATGACATTAGACATATTTAAATTATTCCACTGAAGCTGTAAATTATCTATCTCTGCCCATTAAGTACCCATTCAGTTGGCTTCCATGTCTCGTTGCTATGAATCCTGTATTTTTATTCTCTTTTGTCTGGATGGAAGTTTCTGTCCTGCCCAATTCCAAACTGTTTGATGGATTACTCAGGCTTCTTATTGTCTAGCCCTCTCTTAATTATCAACTCACTTCTATTAATCTATGGATCTCCTTGTAGTCTTGGCTTACCAGAGAATGCCTGGGCATCCTACCTTTCCTGTAGCTACATGGTGTCTCCCTGACTCCACCTGCTGCCTTTCTCTACCCATGTTTGGATTTCCTACCTGGCTAACTCCTGTCTGTCCACTGGCTGAAACAGCTTTATTTGTCAATCAATAAGAGAAACATATATTCACAGCATACAGAAGGACATTCCCCATCACTTTTGTCTTGATTTTTGTTTATATTTTGTTTGTTTAAATTTTGGTATGATGTAAGCTGTTTCCTGCTTCTCTTGTGTAGTTCCTGCCTATATGGAAAGAAATATTTCTCCAAGGACCCTTGTTCCTTTTTTGTTTTTAATCAATTCATAGAGATGGCGATAATGTACAGTGATATTTACCATTGGGTTCATCCTTAGTACTTCTCAGTAAACATAAAATATACCATAGCTCATACAGATATTTTCTATTTAAAATCAATTATAGATGGTTTTAAGTTTCTGTGTTCATCAATTTTACATCTTCATCTTTTTTGTTTTTCCACTCCAAAAATCCAGCTCTCAGGCTTATATTGCCCTGTATATATAACACCATCTTAGTATAACACTGCCATCATAAATACCATGATTACTGTAATTTTTTTAAAAAAATAGATTCTTTTTTCATACAATATATCCTGATTATAATTTCCTTTCTCTCCATTCCTTCCAGTTCCCCCTCCCCTCTCCTCCCCTCTGGATTCATTCCCTTTCTGTCTCTCATTATAAAAGAACAGACTTCCAAGAGACAACAATCAAACATGACTAAATAAAATACAGTAATAAGAAGAAAAAACTATCATGTTGAACTTGGACACAGCAACCCAACAGGAGGAAATACAGTCCTCTTAGGAAACATTTTTGTTTCTTTGGGGGACAGGGGATAGAACCCAGGACCTCACACATGCTAGGCAAGCACTCTACCATCGATCTGGTCTTCTCTGAAAGCATTTTAAAATTGCTTTCATGAAACTGGGGTTTCTTCTTAGTATCAGTCATTCCGTGTCCTTTAGAAAACACTGTCACCCATTCCATGAATCTCAAGTTTAAAACCATTTTTTTTAATGATCAATGTGCTGTCATTGGAGATCAGAAAGCATTGCAAAGACTTGCATTGCTGCAGTGTGTTCTGGCAGGGGACTGGGGGCAATGAAACCATCTGTTCCAGTAACCTGATACCCTGGAAGTATACATTCTCTTTTGAAAGAATGAAATTAATTCTATGAGGTCTGTGCACAATAGCCTATAATCATGTTCTCCAATGTGCTACTTTAGAAGAGTGTGGTAAACTTGCCATTCATTTTTAAATTGAAGGCTGAAGTAAAACAGCAACAGAAATGTTGCCATTTGTAGAGTTTAGTCTAAGAAAATGAAAGATTAAAGAGATCTGTAATGATCAGACCTGTTCATTCTAGAGAGTGAAAGGAAATGTGCAGTGAACAAATCATTTGAACTGGGTGTGCACTCTAATGAGCATTGAGTTCCTTCTGTACTCCCAGGACTGAAAACTAAGAGTTACTGCAGACCGTTCAATACAGGCATTAATCTCATGTGTAGCAGGATGGAAAAATGAAGGAAAGAAACAAATGGTAAAACCCACAGGAAAAAAAAACAGTAAATTGCTAATGATTTTAATCATTCAACAATAATTGAACTCCCAGGACTGGAGTGTGAGTCAGCCTGCTGGAGACAAATAGGAAAACGTTAAGTTTTGTCCCAGAGCAGACCACAGACACACTGGGACCAGCCAAATTTGTAAGCATTTTGATGAAACCATCTTTGACTTGATTGCATGGACCCCAAATCCCAATGTAGGAATAGGTATATGTTGCATATTAAAGTTAAGAATGACATAGGAGATTTCTTTGCAGCAAATGAACAAGTTACACAAAAAGGTGCAAAATATGCCTCATCTAGAACATTCTTTGCAAGGATTTTTTTTGCGACAGGATGTCCTGTCATTCTGGTTGCTACTGAACCCACTGTGGCATTAGACTCATGATTCTCCTCTCTCCATCACTCCCAAGTGCTAGGGTTGTATATGGTGTTCACCATCACAGTCAGCTTACTTACAGGGTTTTTGGTAGGCACTTCAAAGTCCAGTCATTTGGGATGCACTGATTTGAAGAGTCCGAAGGTTTCTTTAGGCAGAATACCTCTGACTTATTATCCTTATATACTTCATGAATTTAAGAGGATTTAAACAGCCAACGTTTGCTCCCGTAACCTGATTGTCCAGAGGACATGTTTTACATGGTGTTATTTTAATTGAGATTGAATTGCAAATGATCAGAGCTTTCAATCACTTAATTTGGGGAAAGGGGAAAGAAGAGGATTAATTGGATAATGCAGATCTCCAGGACCCCATTCTTTTGGCTATTGATTCATTTTTTTTTTAATAAGCTACAGCTCATGGTTGTAAGATACCTTCTGTCAGCAGTTTCTAGGTCAAATCCAATGGGGGAAAACTTCTTTTCTACCTCCCTCCCTTCTTTCGGTATCTTGTGCTTGTTTTCTCTTTAGTTTCAATGGTCTTGTGTTGCTGGATTCTTGTCACTCAAGGTCTTACCACCCTTGAACCAGAAAAAAACACACAGACACTACTAATCAATATATTTCTACATGGCCTTACCTTACCAGAGAACACCTGGTGCGACCTATCCTCCTGGTCTCTACATGGAGTCTCTTTCTTTGCCCGCCCTCTCTGCCTACCTTTCCCAAAATTCTCCTCATCTCCTAGTCCCGCCAGTCTTCCTGCCTCTATTGGCTATTGGCCAAACAGTGTTTTATTCATCAACCAATAAGAGAAATGTATATACAGAAGGACATCCACATCAGCCTTGTTAGATAGCTCTGGGACAAAATGATTTAGAAGAGTCATGTGGAAGAGGATATGAAAGTACAAAGTGGACTGTGATGTCCTGTCCCAACATAAATCTGGGGTCCTGGTGGACATCTTCATGGATATCCCAAAACAGAGACCACATAGGTTTCCAGAACATTTGGCTGGTGAGCTACTTACCCAAGCTGAGTTTGGTGCTGGCTAGCAAAAGACTGATTCTGCTAACTGATTTCTGTTTGACTTGGGGTAGTCTAAACATGGCTGCCTCTTCCTAAGCTATCTCCCACTCCATCATTCTGGCATGAGTTCTATACTGTGCACACTGTGATACTTCTCCATTAGAAAAAAAAATGTTTTTAAATGGATATGTGATTGGTTCTCTTCTCCCAGCATTTTGATAAATTTGAAATCCATAGATGTGCTGAAACAATAGTATAATGAACACAAATGTTGAATTCACCTGGATTTACCAAAAGCTATTATTCTCTCTTTGTATATACTTGTATGTGTGCGCACACACACACACACACACACACACACACACACACACACACACACACACACACACACTTCCTCTTTCCTTTCTCTTTCTCTCTGTCTCTTTTTCTCTCCTTTTCCCATATGGGAAGTATGTAGTAGACATTGCAAATTTTTTCTATATGGATCAAAAAAGTCCTTACTAATTCTTTTATCATATTTTCTTTCCATATTAAGATCTTGCCACAATACCATTTTCAATGAATTGATCCCTTTTGATCCAGACTCTGAGGTTATACATTGCCATTGTTTGTTCCCTTTCCTTATCTCTCCTGCCTCTCAAAGTTAGGGTTGAAGGGTAATAGGATGCAGCCGCTCATGTTTATGTTTTTGCTTGGCTCTTTTGTTCTTTTCAACAGGGTCTCATTGTATGGCTCTGACTGGCCTGGAATTCAGATCAATCCTGCCTCTACCTCCTAATGTTGGTGGTTTTTCTGTGCTCAGTTTTAGGTAGAGTACATCTCATTTTGAAGTATGTTAATGATTTGTTTTATGTCTAGATGAGGAGTTAAATATTTGGGCCATAAAACACACCAGGATGGATTATATTTTCTCAGTTCTTCATGCCAGGTGGCATGATGTCAGAAGTCTCAACATGGTGATATTAAATTTATTCACTGATTGGTAGATTGCTTCATTATAAAAGCCTAGTTTGCTTTATAATTAATAAAAGATCGGAGAAGTGTTATTTTGGGATGTGCAAATATCCTGTTCCTGGCCAACCTTTACCAAGGTGTCGCATCTAATGATGACTCCTGTCTCCATGAATCATTCTGTCAACTTGCAAGATGATTTTCTAATTCTATGGTCTCATCTTTACTTCCCTTCCTTTCTAAATATCATGTGAACTCATGGATTCTTTTTAGATATAATGAGTCATTTCTAACACTACTCTTTTTTGGTTCACAAATTGTCATGGTTTAAGGAATAAGACACCGTTCAAGTGGGATCCTTCACACTCTAGAGAAATCCCATCATGTTTTTAGCACTTTGTATTTTTTTCTGCTCCAGATATCAAAACATCTGTTTCTCCATAGGTGGTTACTTTGGTTGAGTACTCCAAAAATCAATGGTAAGGGTATAACTTATTATAGACCCATTTTCCTTGTATAGAGCTAAGAATGCAGTCATCATCAGTCATCTGAAGTCAAAAGAACAAAGCTCCTAGAACCGCAAAATCTCTTGTATGAAAGGGCATGTGTCTTAGATTTCTGTTGCTATGGTAAATGCCATTACCAAAAGCAACTTAGGAAGGAAAAGAGTTTATTTGACTTATACATCCTGATCGCTGCCTATCACTGAGAGAACCCAAGGCAGGAACTTGAGTAGGTGCCTGGAGACCAGAACTGAAGCAGAGACCAGGGAGGAATGCTGATGACTGGCTTATTCCCCATGACTTGCTCAGCATCTGAGGTGGTACCTCCTATAGTGGGCTGGGTCTTCCCACATCAATCATCATTCAAAAACAGAAAAGAGGAAGGGAGGGAGGGAGGGAGAGAGGGAGGGAGGGAGGAAGGGAGGGAAATCCTCCATAGGCTTGCCTACAGGCCAACTTGATGCTGACATTTTCTCAGTTGAGGTTCTCAGATGTTCTCAGAGTCTCCTCAGATGACTCTAGCTTGTGTCAAGCTAACAAAATCCAACTAACACAGCATGGGTGGTATTTGCATCTGACCTTCCCACCACCCATGTACCCAACTGTGGATGACTTATAATTCCCAGACAATATAAATGATGCCTGAATAGTTGTCCAGCTTTACTTCTTAGAGGAGAATGGGAACATGAGCACCACAAATGTGGCTCTCCAATCCAGTGTTTTAGATCTGTAGTTAGACTCCATGGATGCTGAAGCCATGAGTTGACTTTAAGCATATGGAATTCAGAGTGGCAATCCCAGTGCTAGACAAGTATCGTTCATTCTTCCTCTTTCTGCCTACTTCATGTTTTTGCCCCTTCCTCCCACTATGCAAATCATAGTTGTCAAGAAAACAAAACAAATTTCTTAGATACAACTTGACTATTGAATTGCTATCTCAGTGTCCCTACAGATGATAGCTCTGCCTTAGTAAAATTCACATTTCCTTTTTATCTCTAGAGGTTAATACATGAGGCAGTATATTCAGAATACCTATTCTAAAGGTTTAATTTTATGTTTTTCCTCCCTGATCATATGATTTATTTGGTTAATTACTTTTTATTCTGATGAATTTTCCCCTTTCTCTCTATACTTATTAATTTAGTTGTAAAATATGTAAAACATGACTCAAAGTAAATAGCACGGGGTATGCTATTTTCTGTTTTTTACCTTTCCTTCTGTTTATTCTTTGTGTTTTTCACATCATGCATCTCCATCCCATTCACCACCCTCTGCCCTTGCAGCGCACCCCAAAATAAAATAAACTCCTACCAGTGGAGTTGTTAAATCAAAAGCCCAAAATTAGGAAGAGTTTGTCCGAAATTGGCCAGTTTCTCTCGAATGAGGGCAGAAACACCACTCCTGTCATCTCTTTTTGCTTGTAACTTCTACCCTTTGCCTTCCTCATGTTCAAGTTTTGGCTAATTCTATAGACTACTATCTCCAAAGTGATAGCATTGCTTTGCCCAACCTTTATTATGGGGAGTTGAGATTATCTTCTTTATGTGCATAAATGAGAAAATGCTGAAAAGCTGAGCAGGGTGTATCAAAAGGACTTAGGTGCCAACCTTTGAAGTTGGCACCTATGAAACGAGACAATGTTCATTCTCTGTCTCTGTCTCTGTCTCTGTCTCTGTCTCTGTCTCTCTCTCTCTCTCTCTCTCTCTCTCTCTCTCTCTCTTTCTGTGTGTGTGTGTGTGTGTGTGTGTGACTGAGAATTTAAGTGAACCTAGGGCCTTGCATATGCTAGGTAAGCACTTTACTGCTGCCCTGTGTCCCCAGTTCTTTTTGTGGTTTTTTTTGAGACAGTTCCAGTAAATTGTCCAGGCTAGCCTTGAATTTGCTCTATATTCCAGGCAGACCTTGAATTATAATCCTGGTTTACCCTTCTGAGTATCTTGGATTACAGGCATTTGCTACCAGGTCATGTCAAACCATGGACAATATAGAAGCCAAAACATAAAGACTAATAAGTAATATCCTTGACAGCTCAATGTTTTTGAAAATGCCCATAACTTCGTAATAATATTTAATAAGGAATGAGAGTAAAGAGATTACAGATTTAGTTATATTTTGCTTGTCAGACAGTTCTAAGGAATATTTAAATTAGCATAGAAGTTTAAGCTCATTTATATTTGTATATATATCCAATAAATTTCATTTAGTCTCTGCTGTATCATTCTGTTATGTAAATAGACAGTGCCTGACTTTCAGTGCCTAACGGGGGTGCTGGGAACCAAACTTAGGATTCTTCAGTGTTACAATGGTGCACAGGCAGTTTGCATGCCCGTAGAAATGGTCTTTGAATTTTGAAGAGCTTTTCCAGTTTTCTAGGAACTTCAGTCACAGCTCCTAAGCAGACACACAGTCCCAGGAGAAACAGCTGTTACCATGCAGTGTGGTACTGATAAGCTGGAGTGCTCAGTAGGGTCCATGTGTTCAGTGTATCTGACTTGGGATATTGGAACAGATGATGGGCTGCCTGGGGAATAATCTCACTCTGGTGTAACTTGTGTTTAGAATCTGTGTTTTTGACTCTCACTTAAGCCCACAAAAAAACTGGATGTAAGATGGAAGCTTGACATCTCTGCCTTCATTTTGCATCTGCTTCAACATTGGCTCACCTGTTGATATCATCTTACAGGCATGATAGTTGCTTATGGGGTATCTGTATGGAGACTTTAACACCTAATTCAGTGGTTCTCAACCTTCCTAATGCTGCAACCCTTTAATACAGGTACTCATGTTGTGGTGACCCCCAACCTTAAAATTATTTTGTTGCCACTTCATAGCTGTACTTTTGGTACTGTTATGAATTGTAATGTAAATATCTGTGTTTTCTGATGGTTTTGGAAACCCTGTTAAAGGGTCAGTCTGGCCCAAAGGGGTCACGACCCACAGGTTGAGAGCTACTTACCTATTCATTCTATTTCCCTTTAGTACTGAAGATATGAAGGAACTAAGGAATGTCACTGTCAATTTTTCACAGTCTTATTCCAGACACCCAGTAGATAACTAAAGGTTTCTAATCATGCTCACAATTGTAGCCACCTTAGATTCAATTCCAAGAACAACAGAGCATCACTGAGGCAGCATCCTGAAGAATGAGAAGCTATCTTCTGAGGTCCAGCTTGTCTTTGGAAACAGCTGCCACTTTTACAAAGAGAGATCTGTCAGTCTGTCATCTATCTATCTATCTATCTATCTATCTATCTATCTATCTATCTATCTATCTATCTATCATCTTTCTGTCTATCATTTATCTGTTTTATGTGTATCAGTATGTACATCACATGTCATATATTCAGGTGCCTTAGAAATGGAGTTACATGTCATTTTGAGTGACCTGATGAATGTGCTGGGAACCAAACCTGGTCTTTTAGGAGAGTAGCCAGTGCTCTTAACAGCTGAGCCATCTCTCCAGCCTGTAAGAATCACTGCTTTGGGCTACCTTGCAGGCAGAGCTAAGAAACCAATAAAAACAGACCACTTCTTTCCCTGGTCTGCTTGGTTACCCATGTCTCTTCCACCTTCATCCAGTTCTTCACATTTAAATGTAAAGCTTGTGTCTGTATCACAAAGAACTTGGAGTCAGTTGGCTCCTTTATCTATGCGCATTGATTCAATCACTTCCATGTCTTACCATTCCTTTTCTCTGGACTTGGAATCTGAGCATAGCATGACAGGGCTGCTGGAACTTGGACTTCTGTCCTAAATTCTGGTCCTCGAAGGCCAAGGAACATCAATACATATTTACTTGCTGTGCCTTACTGTGTAGCGCATCCCTTGCTCTTCTAAGACTGTTTATTTTGGTTTTCAGGAAGTTCTGTATAGTTTGGTGATTGTTACAGAGGATTTTATGTACGTGCAGTTTTTCTCTCTTCATTTAGACATCTGTGTTTGCTTCCTCGACGATAAATGAATGTTCTCTGGCTCCTACCTGTGGTGCAATTTATCTGTTTTGCAGTTTCTCTTTTCTTTCATTTTAAATGCATTCTTCTTCCCTTGCCAGCGCATATAATGCATACTTGCTCTTCGTCTACCCTGCTTCCAGCTTTGAACCTTCAATTTACTATGAAATATATGAAATATCCAGGAGTAGTCCTTTCACCTGTCTTGAGTGGATGAAGCCTGCCCACTGCTTGATGTCCTTCTGTGTGCAGCACATTCTGGGTTTCTGTGATGGTCAGTTTGTACAGCCTGGAGATGCTCAGAGAAGCCTGGTTGCATTTCTGTTTTCCCTTTGTTGACAGTGATTTCTTAATGTTCTTTTCGTTTGTTTGTTTGTTTGGTCTTTTGGTCTGGAGACCCAGGACACATTTTCTTTCAGAATCCTGTTTAAAATTGGGCACAGGAATAAGCATGAGCATGTGTGATCTCCAACCCCATTTTCTCAGTCACTTCCTTTGGATGCCCTGTTACAGTATTTGAATTTTGTTGTAGTCAGGCCATTCCTCCATGCTCCTGATTATTCATTCAGCTGAATCCATCCTCCCTTGGAGACTGTAATCTAGTGTTTATTCCTAGCGAAATCTATCATCAATTTATTACCAGGGTTTAGCCAAATCTAGTTCCATGTCTTTATGGATTTTTTTCTAGTTTATATATTTATTTACATTTTTTCACTTGATCTGAAGTGCCATATCTGCAGATTTTATTTCCATGAATTGCTCTGGGGCTCAGGTACAGAGCTGGCATTTTTGTTAAGTTGTGTATTTTCCACCAGAAGTCTTATCAGCTACAGTAGTTTGGTTCTTTTTATATTTTTTCATACAAGGATATTGGATGCATATTTGTGTATTTTTAGTTTCTTAAGCTGTTAGTGGCCTATTGGGAAATCCTTAGGTCAATGGGGACAGGCCCTTGGAAAGGATTGTAGGACCACAGCTTTCCTGGGTTTCCTGCCCTGAGATGTGTCTATTGTGCCCACATATATTCCTGCTGTTTCAAATGGAGTCCTTACCAGCATCTCTATGTACTCTCTGAGCTTTCAGCCTGTGAAACCATTCTAGCCTTCTTTTAGCAAAGAAAGTTGGGTTGACTGAAAAGATGGCTAAGGCTGCTCTTCTAGTAGACTAAATTTGGCTTGCAGAACTTCCACATGGCTCTCAGACATCTATCACTCAAGTTCCAGAAGATCCAGTGTTCTCCTTGGATCTCTTAAGGGCACTTCATGTATGTGGTGCACAGACATATGCAGGCAAAGCTCCCAAACATATAAAATAAAAACAAATTCAAAAGGGGTGTGTGTTTGTGTGTGTGTGTGTGTGTGTGTGTGTGTGTGTGTGTGTGTGTGTGTGTGTGTGAGTGTTTGTGTCTCTCTGTGTGTGTAACAACAGTTAAAAGCAAAGAGGCCATGTATTTGAGAGACAGCAAAAGCATGCATGGGAGGGGTTAGAGTGAAGAAAGGGAATAGAGAAATGAATTATAATTTCAAATGATAAAAAATTTGCCCCAAAAGTACATGTCCTTAGGTATGGCATTCTAGTAAAGGTACTGGTACTTACTATAATACCTAGGATGAGCAGGCAAAATATTTCTTGAAGTAAAAATGCTAATTTAGTGACAACTTGATGATCATGGTATGAATTGTTCCCTAATGACATGTGAGAACAAACTAACAGAAAGTTTGTTTTAATTCCTCTTACTCTCAATCCAAGTTAAATAAGAACATTTGTTTTCTGAGATGACACCAAGCTTAATAATAATATTCTATATGTTTGATGTTTCAAAACCTGAGCTTGAAAAAGTTAATCTTCCTTAAGCTCTACTGCACAATATGAAGTAGATATATAAAAGAAAGTCATATGTGTAGCCTAGCAAATGTGATTGAAGCTGTTTAGATGGCACATGGAATGATTTAATAAGAGCTAATGTATAAAACTATCAGTCGGTTTTTTTTTTTTCTTCCTGGTAGCCATACTTCATTCTCCCTTGCTCAAAACCTTTGGTTATTTGTGTGCAACTCTTCTCAGAGAAAGCAAACCTTGCCTCAGTCCTTAGGGACAAACTGAATGGATTGGACTAAGCTAGGCATGGGACTTATGCACCTCACCAACTAAACAGGGAGGTGTTCACCAGTGACCAGCTACACCAAGCAAGGTCTGTTTGTGGGAAACATGAGAGAAAACATTTGATGACTTCTTTCCTTTTGTGAGGAAAATAATATGTGAAGCAATGGCAATTATCTTGAAACCAGGAGACATGTCCAGAGAATAAAGGATGAACAGCTAAGAGTGGGGTGGCTGAGAAATCTTTCTTTAATCACTTAAAATCCTCCAGGTTTGCTAAGTAATAGTTAAACACTCTTTCTGACTAGGGTTAATTGAATTTTCTTTTCCTTGCAGCTCAAAATATTTGAAATTAATACAAACCCCTTTCTAATCTCGAGAATTACTGGCTAAACCCACCTTTTAAATTTTTTCTTGTTTGTTGTCTTCTAACAGTCTTTGGGGTACTGCCCTGTTCCCCCTCTTACATTCTCTTGAAAGCAAGGCTCCTTGGAATAAAATGAAGATGGGGGCACATTTTTTTCTACTGGATCAAATGAGCAGATGTTTGGGTGCCTGAAACCCCACATATTTCAATGTGTCATTGCCAGTTTTTGCTCTTGGGAAACTTTCTGCTAAGTCAGAAGTGGACACATATCTGTCAGATATCAGGGTGATCTCAGCCATGTTTACTGTACAGTGCTTAGATTAGTTAACCTTGAAGAGTTTGCTATCTGGGTAGATAGAAAGGATAATAGATGCTTGGGAAATACACCCCTGAGGATGTATGCATTGAGGTAAGTCCAGCTGTGGGAAGCTGCTACCCTCCTGGTGATGTAATTGTGTTAACATTCCTCCTTTCATTAGTGGATGGGGACAAACTATGTGGCACAGGAACAGCACTTCATTTTACCCCAGGTTTGCTCCTATAAGAGTTAGGGTTTCTTCCAAGAAAGTTAAGCACACGGAGGAAGATGCACCACTACATTTGGGTAGCTACTTTTCTGGAATAATTTTCTGTAATAGAAGACATTCTGCCAATAGCTATTACAGCAAGCTGTTTGGTTTTATTCTTGGAAGGATCTGACTTTTTTTTATTAATAAGAAAATCTTTTACAATTATCCTTGGTAGTGTGGGGTAAATGATGACCGTGTTTTCTTGCTCAGTTCACTGCAGGGTCTGGAATCTCGCCATGTGAGAGAGGGCATCTTGCCTGTAGAGTCCTTTATTGAGTATAAGATAAGCAGATACATTATGAAATCTAATCTTTTCTGAAGCCTTTGCTTCATGCCGTTACAGACATTGTCCTGGACACATTATTGGCCTCTCTAGGCAAAATGTTTCATTTTCCTGGCGTTGGACTTTGTAAATTTTCTTCCAGTGTACATCTGCAGGTGGACAGTGAAAGCAAAGATGTCAGGGAGATGCAAGCAATTATTTTAGCTCAGTCTAGGAGGAGCAATATTGGAGTGGCCTTTTAGTAGCTGTCTGAATCGATTTTGCTTTCTGTCAGGCTGTGCTATTCTCACTTTGCCCATAAGTAGATTTGGTTTGGGGCGGCTCCGGCTCAGCAATAACAGTACATGGTAGCCTCTTTATTTCTCGGAGTTTTTTGTCCTAAGAAATTTCTTGGTTTTGAATTTTAGTTGCAAATGTGTCTATGTTACCTTAAATAGGAAGAGATCTAGAACCTCAATTTTACTTCCACTACACCCCTCCAGGCTGGGATTTATTGCCTGATGTCTAAAGAAGTCACTATTCAAATTCAAGTGTCTGTGATCATTGACTACAGGCCAACATAATAAAGACAAAATTGTAAAGAACTCTAAATTTAAAGACACTTCCCTCAATGTTTTCCAAGGCTGCTTTTTCCTTTATAACTATTACTACAATCTCTAATTACATGTTTCATTTATCTTCTTATTTATTACAGATATACTCTGAGCATAATATTTGCAAAGGCTAGACCTTCTGTGTTTTTATTACCTCTTATAAACTCCTCATTAAGTCTTGGCTGGAAAATAAAACAAAAATATGCACACATGAGGAAATAAATATTTGGCAGTTAAAATTCTATAGACTTTCACGCAGCTTCCATTCCCCTAGTGCTTATGAGATTAAAAAATTAGTAAGTACACTGATGATTCCCAACTTTATATTAATAGACTTCATGATGGTGTAAAAGCAATATGCATTTAGTAGAAGCCAGGCCTCTGATTTTGAAGTCTGTGGTTTCCCAGGCTAGGTGTCATTTCTCTAGAGGTAGCACAGGACCTGAGAAAATGGATTTGATGAATGAGGTGGACTAAAGTCTCATGCAATGCAATAGCCAATTTTATTCAGAGCCATAGACAATTTATACTCTGAGGATTAAGAAAGGTCACATGAGTTAAGTTCTCATGAGTTCTGGGTATATACAATCGCAAGGACAAGCCACATGTTTTCTTTCCATAGAGATATAAAGGATAATTTAAACATTTAATTGAAAATCAAAAATTAATTGATAAAAAATAATTAATAAAATCAAAAATCAGGAAGCAATAACTAGTAATCTGAGGTAAACTCACACCTATCTGCTCTACTTGGGAGGAGCAAGAAAACATAGTCCAAGAACAATTCCTTGTTTTTGTAGAAGCTGAAGTCACAAGACTCTTGCCTTGTTTTCTTGAAATGTTCTTATAAGCACTCAGAATTCACCTTACACAACTCCATTCCTTGACTGGTGGTTGGACAGCAGTACTCAATAGGATGTTTTGTTTCTAAATACATTAAACTATAGCGACCATGTAGTCACAAGGGCCAGCAACCAGCTTACTATGTGTTGTTAAATTATAATGTCTGGTAGGTCAGCTATAATCAATGCCTCTTTAATAAATGTTAATTTTCAGTTCACTAAGGTAATTGATAGGAAATCCTCTTATAAATTGAGTATCTGTATATCCTTCAGGAGGCCTTGTAGGTAGCACATCTGTAATAAGCACATGTTAATAACAGAACCATACACACAGCATAGAAAATTTTCCAAGTGTTTGAATGATTGAAAACTTTAGTTTAAATGTCACTCACACCTTCAGAGATCTGTCTTCCCAGCTGACATCTATCTGTAAATTCATGGGCAGTCAGTCCTAAAGGAGAGACACAGCACTGAGCCTACTCAGTCCATGCTACTATGAATGAAAACAATAAAGCAGTGTTTGCACATCTGGGTTTTGGAGTCAGGTTTTCCATGGTGTAGGAAAAAGAGTTGAACTTTGACTGTTTGTCCTAACAATTTCCCCTTGGTAAACCACCTAACAAAGATTATTATATATGCTAGACCTATTTTCTGATTCCATGATAACAAAAAGACTAATTAAACCTGAAAAATTCGTTTCACTAGAATTAAAAAAAAAAGAATTGGGCAAGTCAAGTAGTTAAGTGTATTGGTGGATTGTAGAGGGAGTTTCTGTTCTTAGTCCCACCACGCTTCAGTCCCAAATAAACACACTGAGGTTTATATTAAGTGTACACTGTTTGGCTACTGGCTTAGCCTTCTTACCAGCTAGTTTCTCTCTTAATTATTAAACCCATAAGTATTAATCCCGGAATTTCTGCATGGCCTTATCTTTCTGGAGAATGCCTGGAGTCCTATCTTTCTGGTAGCTACATGCCATCTCCCTGGCAGCTCACTCTCCGCATCCTCTCCCCAGAATTCTGGTAGCCCTGCCTCTACTTTCTCCTTGGCTACTGGCCAGTCAGTGTTGTATTCATCAAAGTATATACATAATGTATATACAAAAGGACATCCCCCACCAGTGGATAACAGAGTACAAAGGTGAATTCATGATTTTTAGCAACTAGTTATGGCTCAAAAGGTTTTGATTGACCTCCCTTCCTATTCTGATATAATTGCTTGAGTTAAAAAACATAGGAAGTTTGGGGCTGGAGAGATGGCTCTGCAGTTAAGAGCACTTACTGTTCTTGTACAGGAACTGGGTTTACCTCCCAGGGCCACATCAGTCAGCTCATAGCCACTTGTATGCCATTTGCAAAGGATGCAATGCCTTCTAGCTCCCATGAACACTTGCATGCATATGCTAAGATTAATACACACACACACACACACACACACACACACACACACGTTTTTAATTACACAGATATTTTAAGACAGCAATATTGACACACTGGTTATCTCATTTCCAGAGCTTCTATATGATGATTTTTGCAGATTTCTTGCAGAAATTACTGTATATGAGGTAGTAGCATATTTGAGGTTATGGCGAAAATTCCTCAGACCTTCAGCTTACTCAGAAAATTGAATTTATAATCCCATACATATAGAGAATGGCAAATTTCTAAAAAGCCTGAAAAGGCCTTGTCTATTGGTGTGAAGAGACATCATAACCAAGGCAACCCTTAAATAAAAAGCCTTTAATGGAAGCTTTCTTACTGTTTTAGAGGATTAGTCCATGATCATCTTGGTGTGAGGCAGACAGGCTTGGTGCTGGAGCAGTAGCTGAGAACTTTACATCCTAATCCAAAGGCAGGGGAGTTAGAATCTGTGCCCATGCATAGAAACTAAGAATTGTTATTCAACTAGGGCAGTCTAGCTGGCCAGCAAACCCCAGGAATCCACCTGTTTCTTACTCCCCAGTGCTAGGATCTCAAGCAGTTACCACCATGCCTGATCTGTTTGCATGAGTTCTTGTGATCCGGCTGAAGTTTTCATGCTTGTACAGCAAATGCTTTACCAGCCAAGCTGTCCCCTCAGCCCTTGAGTGCCATCTTAAGAATGATCAGAAATACTACTATTCATGTTTTGCAACAAAATCGTGATCCTTTTCGTATTGAGTTTAATCAGGCTATTTGTGTTCCTTTAGGATAGCTTAGGTGCTTGTTCTCTGGAAGAGTGGGGGTTTTCACATAAGTATTTATCACATTAGCATCATGAAGTGCACACAACTCTACTGCTAGGTGTATTTTGTCCTCTCTTCTTGCCTGTCCCCTGCCTTCTTTCCTTGTAGGTACAACCTCCATGACTCAGTTTTCACTGACGTGTCTGTTGAAGCATCTAATCTATTAAAAGCTCTTAATTCCAGGAGATGGCTTATCAAAGTGACCTTTTATGTGTTGTAGTTTCACAGGGTCTTGGAAGGATGTGAAGCCTTCAGTAAGAATTTGAGAGAAATTGAATTATAAACCTTCATATATTTTTCTGTGTGTCATTTACCTGCACATGCATGCATACATACATACATACATACATACATACATACATACATACATACATACATGAGAGAAAAGCTGTGTTGTCAAAACCTGAATGTTGGAAGGCTTGGAGGATGGCACATGATTGTTGAAAATGATTATTTTATCATTTGAAAAATCACTACCTTGGCCTTTACATTCCATGAAAATATTGACTCATGAACTAATTTAAAGATGCTAGGTCAATAAAGTATGTTTAGGTATTTGCAAATAATAGTCTCATTTTTCTCTTCGTCCTCAAAAGTGTCTCCAAATTCGACGACAAATGTTTTGTGCCACTTTTTTCTTCAAAACTCTTTTGTGAGCCTGAAATTATAATGATAGAAGAATAGCTGAGTTCTGAAGCCTGTTGGCCATTCTTCTTCAAGTTACACTCTAATTTAGAGATGGGGAAATATCTTCCAGGTCCATTGACAGGACTTCTGAACCTCTAATGAATAAAATGAAGACATGAATTTCTCCATGGAGTCATGCATAAGAGACAGATACAGTAAAATTCATAAGCATAATTTGGTAAACAATATAAACAAAGAAATTACATTTTAGAAAAAAAACGAGGTTACTTCATGCTAATGTTCCCTTTATTATTAAATAATGCAATCTCACTGCTTCAGAGAACCACGTTTAAAGCACCAGCGTGGGATTTGCTTCTTGTCTTATAGGCTCCTAAGGAAAACATTTTAATTGAGATCATCCCCAAATAAGCAATTTGCTAATTTACTAATAGTACTATTTTGCCAGAGAGTGGAATATTAAGATCTGGTTCATGTGGTTCTGGTTCAAGTGAAGAGAAACTAAGTTTCTCTTCAACTCAGATTTTGCTTCATGACTGAAAAGGGAAGACAGTATTCAAATAGAGCCCCTTAACAAAAACCAAAGCAGAATCAAGGACTATCTGGTACCCATGTGACATGTATTGTTCCAAAGAAACCATGATTCTGCACTTCTGAACTTCCCTCTGGACAGAATGGGGTTTTCAACAGATCTGGAGTGGACAATGGCTCACCTGCCACTGTGTCACTTCTCTTCACAGTAGAATAACCAACATCCTTTTTATATGATTCCCTATCAAAGCTTTAGTTCCCACATATCTCCTGGGGACCTGTGAATCTTTTTACTGCAAAGTTTAGTAAGCAGTGCCTTATTTGAGCTGGTGTGCAGAAGACGAATTCTAAGCATGTTTGTGTCTCTTCTTTAATTACCTCAATCATGTCTTTACTATGTCATTTATCTTCTCCTCCTTCTCTCCTCATTTTTTTGAGGCCAGGTTTCATATACCCAACCTCAAATTCCACATGTTGTCTTTAATTCCTGATCATCATGTCTCTGTCACCTGTGTGCTGGAACTACAAGGAAGTTCACTATGTCTCATTGTCTGTATTTTTTATTTCTACCTTCTATCATAATAGCCTTTCTACATGAATCAGTCTTCTCCAAAGAAGTAAAAGCAGTGAGAAATGGAATTTATAAAATGGAGAAAAGAAAAAGCTATTGTGAGGGATTGGTATGCATGGTCAAGGAGCCTGAAAGACTCATGATTTAGTGTCCAGAGGCTGGGAGCCTAGAAAAGCCAGTGGCATCATTTTATGTACTCAAAAGGCCTGAGAACCACAAGTTCTGAGGTTAGGATCACAGTCTATGTCTGATGGCCTAATAATCAAGTGCCCATGTCCAAAAGCAGGAAAAGATAGATACTCCAGTTCATTCAGAAAATAATTTTACCTTTCCTGTGACTTTTGTTCTTCTGGGACCCTCAATGTATTGGATAATGCCCACAGCAATGGTGAGGGCAATGTTCTCTAATGCAGCAAAAACTATTCAAATGCTAATTTTTCCTGGAATCATCCTCATAGACACATAGTCAGAAATAGCAGCTGTCTATGCATCTGTTAACCCAGCCAAATTGAAATAACAACAAAATACTTGTTATTCATCTTACCCTGTAAGTAAAGTCAATCCATTTTACTGAGAACTCTAGAGATTATCCGGATATTAACCAACCTCCATTACAAGTGAGTTATAAATCCCTGGGAAGATAAAACACATGTGTAAACAGAAATCACTGACACAAAGGCCGGATGGCTGAGCAGGAAACCACTGACTATACCTGATGAGAGTGTTCTTCCATTTAAACAGTGATCTGGGAGTTCTGTTAAAAATTACTTTATTTGACAAATGTAGTTCATCCATGGTCCAGCCTCCACACTTGTAAGGCTGACTCTTCTAATGATCTGCATCCTTTGGTTACATGAATTTTCTCCTGTCATCCCAGACTGGCTTCCTTCCTTCAGAGTGGCAACCTCAGGTATGGGTTGCTATTTTATGGAATGAATATTCTCTGAATATTCAACCTCACATTTTTCCATTTGCCTTATTTCCCATCGTGCTCCTTTCAACCATTGTCCTCCAAAAGCCTGGGTTATTTTTAGATCAGAAATAGTCAGCATCTCTCTGATTATTACACATCTTTACAAGGCTCTGCAGATCTACCTCAGCCTCCACCTGCTCTCTGGTGAGTCAGCTGGTGGATGGGCTCCTTCAATGTCATTTCTCTAGGAGTACTCTCAGCCTTCCCACACTCTCCCGTGACTAGGGTTCATGTCCTTCCCCAATTATAAGGCTTTGCTTGTGTTTTGTAACTGCTTCTTTGTCTGAGATGTAGACTAAACCTCCAGGACTTGAACATAGAAACCAGGCCAAAACCATTGCAGTGGCTCACATGTAATAACTGAGAAGGAGGAATGACAACTAGAGGAGGCTATGGGTTAAGAGCCAGACTTCTAAAACCTGACTCCTTTGTTTTTAGACTGGTGGTATTTGAGAATGGTCTGAACTGTTGAGTGTAGAAATCTCTGTGTGTATAAATGTTTAGTTTGTTTTCAGTGCCACAGAGGGCATTAAGAAGTTTTAGGAGTGTTGGTTACTCTTTAACACGGAGGCCAGGTGATACAGCTGAAAGCAACTCCCCAAACACCACTGTGAGACGTACAAAGATCCCTCAAATATGAGACATGTGAGACATACAAAGATCCTCAGGGGACACAGATGTGGTTGTTAGTGTATTGTGTCAGTTAGTGGTTTTCTTAAGTACTTTTAAGATTGAAAAATACTGATTTCAAAATGAAATTAGGTTTAGAAAGGTGACGATGGGAAACGTCCTTTTGTCTAGACCTTTCTGTGCACTGGCACCTTGACTTGACTCCTTGATCTTCCCTTGTGTTAGGATTTAGGAGCTAAATCCATTCTCCTTATCCTAAAAATTCATGTGTTTTATTTCCCCAGAGATTTATAGTCATTTGTAATGAAGTCCTTGTTTTATACCTTTATAATTTTTAGGCATATCCGATATACTACAGCCTTCTCCCTAAATCTCCTTTTTTTTTCTGATGTTTCCTTGGTGTTATCTGGAATTGTACTGAAAATTTGCAATTCCTGTAATGAACCTTTGTCAAAACTAAATTGTAACAGATGGGAGCTATAATTTTAGCAGGGTTGGAATACCGGTACAGAGTGAAGAAGTGTTAATGATACAGGGAAGAAAAAAATGTCTCACCAGTGTCCCAGTAGGAATTTGGACCCCTCTTTGTTCAGCTCATGTCTTTCTCCAACACCCACCCGTCATCAAGACTGCAGATGTGAAATCCCATTCAGCTCTTCTCAGCTGTCCCTACCAGTGATCCATTGCCCTTTCTGTGTTGCTTAACCCGACTCCTCCGAAGGAGAAGAAAATCCTTTCATTGGGTTACAATAACCTGCCCATCAAATTCTGTCTGCTTGGTTCTCTTTTTAACAAATATTTTTAGCTACTATTGCTGAGTTTCACAATATTGAAAAACAGTGGATTTCCTTGGGTGATTTCATATTGTTATCCACATGAAGAAATTAGTACAATAGTTGGCTAGGAAAGGGACATTAGTAGTAGGACTAGTAGTTCATTTTTCACTTGGAGGAATATCAGTTCTATTCCTGTTTGATTTATTACAACTCTTAATTTCTAAATATTACAAAGAACTTCAGGTATTCATATACTTTTCCGAGCCTACTAGATATATTTCTATGCTGGTCAGGTTTTTTGTCAACTGAACTCATTCTAGAATTATCTGGGAAGAAGAAATCTCAACTAAGAAAATGCCTCCATCAGATTGGCCTACTCCATTAGTAGGCAAGATTGTGGAAGAATTTTCTTGATTGGTGTGAGATGGCCCAGTCCACAGAGGGAGTTGTCATTCCTGGGCAGGTGGTTCTGGGATTATACAAGAGAGCAAACACATCAAGCTGGTAAGAAATGTTCCTCCAAGGTCTCTGCTTCAGTTTCTGCCTGAGGTTCCTACTTCAGTTACTTCCCTGACTTTCCTTAGTGATGTGTATGACAGACAAACCCTTTTCTCCCCAAGTTGCTTTGGTCATGGTGTTTGTCTTAGCAATAGGAAAGCCAAAGAGAACAGTTTTGTAATATGTCTCTAGTACAGACTTTTGTATATTTAATTCTAGTTTATTGTGAACATTATATAGTCAAAATTTCAGGCTTATGTGCTACTGTCAATAATGAGCAATGACCTCATCAGTGGTTAATTTGAATAGTGGATATTTTCAATGTCAGCAGAGAACTGACAACATGTAACAGCAATCCAAGGGCTACAGATGCAGTTCAATAGTTGGGTACTTGCCTAGCATACACAAGGCCTTAGGTTCTATTCTTAAGGACAGCAAAAAAAAAAAAAAAAATCAAAGGTCAGTTCATGGCGTGGGGGCGACTGTTAGTCATTTTTCTATTGCTGTGAAGAGACGTCAAGAACAAGGCAACTATTAAAAGAAGTGTTTAATTGGGGGCATGCCTCTAGTTTCAGAGATTTAATCTATTATAATCATTGTGGGGAAATGGAACATGGAGGGAGGTACTGGAGCAGTAGCTGAGAGCTAAGTTACATCCTGATCCATAGATGGGAGACAGGGTACTGTCATGGGCTTTTGAAACCTCAGTGCCCACCCACCCCAAACGCACACTTCCTCCAACCAAGCTGCACCACCTCCTAAACTTCTCTAATAGTGTCACTTCCTGATGACAAAGCATTCAAATATATGAGCCCGTGAGGGCCCTCTTGAATTTAGAGAGGTTTAAAAAGAATGCTTTTCACCTTCCATTTCCCAGAATGAAAGGATGGTGAAGACATAACAAATGTATATTTAGGGTAATTTATTTGGGATATAAGCTGTCCATTGAACAAACCCTGCAATACATTTTTGAGGACACAAGAGCTTGTTTCCATTTCATATTTTCAATCTTATTTCTAGGAACTTAGTCACCTATACATGGACACCATTGGAATAGCATTATTCAGAGTGAAGGTACATGCGTGACTGTAAATATTTAAACTCCAGTTCTAATATGCTGAACTTCCCATTGGTCTCTTGGCGAACTCCAGGCTGTAGACACATGTGTGTTGACACCATTCTATATACCAGGCTTTTGTCCCAGCAGAACTCTCAAAGGGACTGTGGCCAGTATATGTGCTTTTATCCTTGAGTGCTGTTTTAACATGGCTATCTAGCAAGGAGATGTAGGCCAGTATAAAGATCACTTTCATCAGGCTCTTCAGGAAATGGTGAGGTCATTCTGGTTTCATTGCTGGGTGATATTAGTAATTTCTCTGTTATTTTCTCTGAATATCTCAGGTATATAACACAACTATGTTAGTAACATGTTTGGAAATCTAGACAACTGAAATATTTTAATAATCAAGGGTAGGGTCTTATTCACAGTAGATCCTTCAAGTTGCCCCTGACTTACTACTTTTCTGCAAGAAACAATCGAGGCTTTTATTAACTCATTCATCCTCATCATATTTTTATTATTAATATCATTTCATCTTCGCTATCTGGGCCACATTCCATGTTAGATTACCAAACAAACACATCAGTTGCACAGTTCCCAACTACCACCAGTGATTCTGTGGTGGCAGATGTAAGGGATACAAAAGGTAGTACCAGAAAGTTTAAAATGATCAAAGTTTGATTCAGCAGAAGCAAGGGTGGAAACGTTCCAAAAGGCCATGGCTCACTCCACCACACATGTTTTCCATTGACGGCTGGTGTTCTTCAGTTTTCATAATTACCACTTCAGGCTTCGTCTCACCACTCGAGGATGCTTATTCCATTTGTGGCTTGCCCATTTCCTGTGCATTTCCTTCCTTCAACCCCCCCCCCCCGGCTACACTAACATTACCCCCAGTCACAATGGGTACCACAGGTGCTCACAGCAGGTTTTGAAAAAAAAAACATATAAAATGGAATAATATTGCTTCGTATTAAAACACTTGGTGAAGAGAGGCCCACATGCTTGGCCAGAATGGGACAATTGGAAAAGTAGGCATTTTAGCAATCTGCATGACTTCTTTTTGCTATTGTTTCTTTTAGCCAAGCAAGTAACTGGCCAGATTTTGCTGAAGAGGTCAGAGCAGGAAGCATAATAACAATTTCAACTGGAAATAAAAGTTGGGGCTGCTTATTCCTTCTGAGTATATTGATTAAGCAGTGTTTATGAAATCTTAGGTTAGACATAAGTCCATGGGTCATTTGGGGAGACGAATGCACATGTGTCAGCCATGAGCAGTACAGCACAACAGAAGCCAGTGAGCATGAGGTGGAGCGTGCAGACCGAGTGTACACATTCATTTGCAGGCCTGTGCTCCTAAGTTCCTGGGAAGGAAAATGCGAAGCAAGCCATAGGCGGCTCTGCAGGACCAGTGCTGTGCTCAGGAAACTGGAGGGAGGAACAGGAACAGCATTTGGTCATAGAGCATGGTTGTAAAGAGTGGGTGTGTGGGGCCTTTCCCTCCTTTCTAGCTTACTACCCTCAGTGTCAGTCTGTCCAGCAGTCACCACCGTTTCTCTCCCTACTCTTACCCATATCATAGTCTTAGTATGTGCTGCATTGAACAGGACTCTAGTCCCTGGCTCTTTCTTGGACCATCACTCCACTCTGTGCTGCCAAGTGCTAACAGTAACATACCTCTTACTTTCTGAGAGACTGAAGTCTCTTTCTGACTGTTCCCTTAAAGCAGCACACTCAGACCCCTCCACATTCACCTTCATATGGCTCTGTCTCTGTCTCTGTCTCTGTCTCTGTCTCTGTCTCTGTCTCTGTCTCTCTCTCTCTCTCTCTCTCTCTCTCTCTCTCTCTCTCCCTCTCTCTCTCTCGCTCTGCCTCAACCCCTTCAAACCACAATGACCATTTTCAGTCATCTTGTTTATTCATTTTTCTGCTTTTTTTTTCTGTGACCCTCCTCTAGGACAATACCTAACATTTTTTTGCAGCCACACAGAGCATACAGTAAGTGCTCAATACAATGTGTGTTAAATCCCATCAGCGGCAGCAGGGTCTCCATTATGTTTAGGGCAGAGAAAAGTTAGCATTCCTTTCCATTTCCTCAGCGTGGAGCTGTCTGTTGAGAGGCAGAAAGAATATAGTGAGTGGTGAGTGGTGAGCTGGTGTTGCTATGGCATTACAGAATCACACGTCCTTTCCTTTGTGCTTCTTCTGAGTCTTCAGAACCTGGAAAACAGCAACCCTCAAGAGTATTTCAAAGAGACGGACTTGAAAGGAACAATTATGTGGGTTGAACCAACATTTGTAAATTATATCAGGAAAAGCTGCTGGCTCCATTCCTTTTTCAGTATGTTTGGACATTGCAGCTCTTGCAGAATGAAATTTCCGTGCATAATGAGCCAAGATGTTATGTTTTCAGCCGCCCCTTGAAGCCCCTGTATACATTTCCTGGGTAGAGTACCCATCTTGGTTTTGTACTGATCCCATCCTTTTCAAAGAAGCTTTGAATGAATCTGCCCACCAGTGTTAGTTTTGTGAAAGACGTTTGGAGAACCTGCTGTCTTGAGGTTTTTGTTTGTTTTGTTTTGTTTTGTTTTTCTCATAGTAGCACACCTCTAAGTTGCTCTACAAGTGGGACTTGAGCCTGTTCCAGTTGCAGCTGGATTGGGTCCTAGATGTCTGGCTAAGACACAAGAGCATACATGTTCTTCAGTTACCCTCTTTAGGTTTATAATGAAATGCAGCAGTGGTTATTTACATCTCATTAATACATGATGATAATAAAATGTCCCTTACACTGTTGATATACTAGATTTTTAAAACTTCTTGTGGTACCCAAACTGGTACCCACTACCTATCAGTTTATATTTCCCCTCTTTCCTCGCATACTTCTTTTGGTATCATCCCAGTTCCCACTCAGGGGATCAATGCGTCTCTTCTAATAGGCAGCAGACCAAATTGCTGTTAATTCAGTACTGACTCCACAAGTGGGTAATTCTCCGATCTGATCGCTATTTAGTAACCTAGAATGCCCTTTTCGTTCTTCAGCACTGCAGTGACAACACACATCCCTGCCAGTCAGACATGAATATTGAAGGAGCCTGGAAGCGAGGTTATACGGGGAAGAATATCGTGGTGACTATCCTGGATGACGGCATTGAGAGAACCCACCCTGATTTGATGCAAAACTACGTGAGTGTTCCTTGTGGCCAGAAGTCCTCCCTCCTTGGCAGGAGGGGACTCCTGTGGGGATGGTCAGAAAGTGGGAGAGCTGCTGGCAAATGTGCCAGGAGATATGGCAGGTTCTGTACTTTGTTCCCTTCTTGTAGAAGGTGAGCTCTTGCAGGATAGGAACCACAAGATACTGTCTCTCATTTCCCATGCCTTTGATGGTGTGACCTTCAAAGAGAGCCATGCCTGCACCATCTGTTACCAGCCACGCCCACTACTCTCAGCAATTCAGGAAGACAGGCAGGCAGCACTGTATTTTGTGGAAAAGAGCAGACTGGGAGCTTTTCTCCAGTTCAGCCACCTTTTTCTTCCCTACTTCTTTCTTCAAAAAACAAGTTTTTAACTTTTTGAGATTAGAATATGATTGTATCATTTATCCCTTTCCCTTTCATTCCTTCAACCATGCACACACACACACACACACACACACACACACACACATGTATATTCTTAAATACAACCTGCTTAATCTGTATAATGTTACTTGTATGTATGCTTTCAGCACTGACCATTTAGTGTTGGATAAGCAATTGGTATGCTCTTCCCTGGGGGAGATTATTTCTCTAGCTCTTGGCATTCCTTGGATGCCTGTAGTTACTTGTGTAGTGTTGAGGCCTGTAGACTTACCCAGTCTACTTTAACATGTCTATTGTTGACCTTGTTCAGCTCATGTTTAAATAGCCATATTAGTGAGACTTTACACACACAGTCTCATAGTAAACTCCCTTTTCCTCTGGCTCTTACAATATTTCTGCCTCCTCTGCCCCACTGTGCCCTGTACCAGAAGTGCAGGAGTCATTTTGTCACCACAAGTCTGTATTTTGACTGGTTGTGGTTTTCTGTAATGCTCTCAGTCTGTTGCAAAGAGACCTTCTTTTTCTTTGCCTCCCAGTACTACACACCAGTCAATCCCCTTTCTCAAGGAGAAACTGAAGATTCATTTAGATCTACTTTGAATAGGAATCAGTGGCTAAACTCACCCTGTGGACTAGAGCATTCAAATAAACTTGGGCCTCTTTGCAGCATAGAATTTAAGGCTTGAACTTCTCCCCATTTACAAGTAAAGAAAATAAAGGCTGCAGACTGAAGTCAGCTATCCTGGGTGAGATGAGATCAGACCTCTAGCTTGCCTATACCCCAGAAGAGACATCTGCCTTGTCACATGCCCGCAGAGTGTCTCTCTGTGTGCCTCTACCTACTGCAGATAACTGCAATCCATTAAGTAAAACTAGTTTCTACCTAATTGTGATAGCAGTTTTTGCCCCTTTTATGTTTTCCCTCTGTTTTAGTTATCAGTGACGGTGCTGTCTCAGTTCCAACTCTTGGTGGCCAGATAAAAGTAGAGAAAGCATTAGATTATTCAGACCAAAGACTTGGGCTCCCATCTGGTTTGTTTCATATCAAGACAGGCTCTAGATTAGTCTGTTTGGTGCCTCTGTTTCTTGTGAGTAAAATTTTTAAGTTATGCTTGAGTCACTCATTCCAAGGGCAGGGAATAGAACTTAACATTATAGAGGTGGGCTGGGCTCCTGTGTGCGGAAAGCAGAACTTAACCATTCTGTGCATCATGTACTGTGCTTAGCTCTCCAAAACCTTTCCAATTTTGTGTACTAAAACTTACTTTCAGAAATCTAAGCATTCAGTAAATATGGAAGCAAAGATAATATTGGCTTTTATTAACACCAGACATAGAAGCAGTCATGAAGCACAGAGGGATTGATCATATCCTGGAACAGGCTAAGTGCAGGAATAAAAGATTAAACAGTGAAAGTGACCCCATGGGTTCCTTTTAGTTTGCAGAAGCTTTTTTTCCTAACCATTTTTGAAAGCAAACAAATAAATCCAACTGTGGCTTTAGATGTTCTGTTTCTTCATTTTAAACCTTAGCTTAAGGCAGCTTTGCTCATCATTGGGGCTGCTCTCAGAGCTGTGGAATAATAGTAAGAATCTCATTTGAAGGTTTTTATGTAATAGAAATTAAACAAGACTAATGTTGTGTAATGGCAGACCCCAAGAAACCTGATAAAATAAACATCCAATATCTTAACTGGCCTTTCAGTTATATGTGAACAATTGTTTTTTTTTTTCTAAAAGTCATGAAAATGTGATAAAGATCATTGTAAGATCAAGTTATTAAGTAAGGAATGCAAAGTATATATGTATCAAAAAAACCTCAATGCCTTTCAATATTTGGAGAGTGCTTAGAAAACATGGAATTGAGGACATCTGTACAAGATAAACATCTCACAAACTGGGTCACTCTGGGTAAGAAGGGGAAAGTCCTTTGGTCTATATAGACTACCTCACCTTAAAGGGACAATACAGCAATAATTGTTATTGAACCAGCAGTGTCTCCCTAAGGTGTCTGACATTAGTGAACCAGGAGGGTATTCATTCATTAACTGAATTATTCTCTTGCAGAAGTGCATTTAAGAATGTGTGAGCTTGTGGGTGAATGCTAACTACTGTCTGTTTCCCATTTCTTCTCCATCATCATAGGATGCTCTGGCAAGTTGCGATGTGAATGGAAATGACTTGGACCCAATGCCTCGTTATGATGCAAGCAATGAGAACAAGTAAGACTCAGAGGGCGGGCTGGCATGTGGCTAGCCGGGAGCTCAGCTTTCTGCTTATGCCAAGGGAAGTCTTCTCTTCAAAACTCTTGGTAACAAATGATATTTAAATCACAGCAAGAAAAACAGGTATCTTTTCACTGAAGTTTCTGAGTAAGAAAGTGGGGTCATCCTCATAGGAAGAAATGGCTGCTGACAGAGCCTTGGGGTGGCTCAGCATCTCCAAATCTTGAAGATGGAAGTGAAGATGTTAGCCTCTGAGATAATTAGTTCATAACACATTTGTTTCAAGATAAATATGCTAGGGGGAACAGGAAAGAACAAAAGAATAATTCCCAAAGATTCACTTACTGTTAAATCCAAAATGGTGTAGTTGAGGTCACAGATTGTTTGTTATATCGTGGCACAAGAGAACACACAAAGAATTATTGCCATTCATGGGCTGCATCCTCTTTCCTACCCCTCCTTCATAATCAAGAGGCCTAGTTTCTCTTTCCAATTAGTGTGGTAGTTTTTAACAAAGGCTAGTGTATATCCATTGGGTAGCATAACCTTTATCATTCTTCAGTGGGTAAGTGGCAATGATTTTTCCTAGTTACAAAGACCATTAGCAGATATTCCTGATCACTAAACCACAGTAATTGGCTCCGTCCCCCTTTTAGTTCAAAAGTCCTCTGAGAAATCATTATAATTTAGGAATTTTCATGTGACTTTTTCTTCACATGTTTGGGTTGGGACATCTGAAGTTGCAAAAAAGACTGCTTTGACCATTTATTGTATGCTATTTGCAATCTGCTGCTTCTCCCTTTCTCCCTTTCTCCCTCCCTTCCTTCCTTTCTTCCTTTCTTCCTTCCTTCCTCTCTTTCTTTCTTTATTTTGTTTGCCCTTTCTTCCTTCCTTCCTTCCTTCCTTCCTTCCTTCCTTCCTTCCTTCCTTCCTTCCTTTCTTTCTTTCTTTCTTTCTTTCTTTCTTTCTTTCTGGTATTTGAAGACAGGGTTTCTCTGTGTAACAGCCCTGGCTGTCCTGCCTCTGCCTCCCAAGTGCTGGAATTAAAGACATGCACCACCACGGCCCTGCTCCACTGATTTTCTTTAGAGGAAATTTTGTTAGATAATACTTGGTTAAGTGGGTCAATAAATTCAGATAAAACCAGATGACCTGGAAAACCTTTCTGTTGCTTTCACCATCTACAAAGAAGTTTCAACAGAGAAGCTTTAGAAATATGCTATGTGTTGATATCAATGACCAAGTATATATAACAAATAAGGATCTTTAGTGAAAGCATTAATATACAAATTTATGTATGTAGATGTTTCCAGAACTTCCAAACAAAAAGGGAAGGTGACTAAGTTATAGTTAATAGTCTTCTGTCAGACCTAGCTTTTATTGTCTAGATTATAATGTTTTATGAATTTTACGTAAGGGGTTAGAGTTTCAGGCAACATGAGCTGATCAATCTATCATCCATCTATATCTATCTATCAGACATTTCACCTAATTACAAATTAACATGAAATGACTTAAATCATTCAATGTTTAAAAATGAACTCTTAGTGGTAGTGGGATATAAGAACTATCTGCCCTTTCATATTTGCTTTAAATTTAAAATTCTCTAAAAATAGTCTTTAATGCAAGGAAAATATACTGCTAGCACTTCTCTATATGCCCTTCTGCTCTTAGGTAGCATAGGCATTCCCAAGAATCAAATGGCACTCCACAGAATTGTAAAACACAGTGAAATGACAGATTGCCAACTGTAGCATTCACAAATGTCATTGTCAAACTGCACGCATAGTAGGATGCCATTAAATGGTATCCTAGTGTTTTTGTTGTTGTTGTTGTTATTTTTGATATCCTAGTTTTGTGTATGTTCAATCATTGAATGTATCAGAACTGCAATAAGAGGGTTACTTACCTTGGAAGAACCTCCAGTGTGCTTATTTCTCTTACAAGGACAGTTATACCAATTCCCGCTCACACTCTTACATGCAAGGAATGACAAATGTTCAAAACAAGAAGAGAAAGCCGAGAAGTGAGGGAAAATACAAAGCAGACAGAGTGTTAATCAGAATGGAAGGCGTGTCCTATTGGTCAGGGTGAAGGCACACATGTGACTGGGGAATGAAAGGAAAGCCACCAGAGAGCAGGTAGAAACTGCAATGGTACCAGTGTGACCACTTGTGGATCATTGTATCTTAAGATGAGAGCTCTGTGTGTACTCTTGCCTGTTCAGTTTATCTGATGTGTTTTGTTCTGTTTAATTCACCTAGAGACTCTAGGATAGAATTGCACGTAAGTAAGTGCCAATCCCACATATGCTCAGCATAGTCCCTAATGTATCAATCATGTTGGAAGAGACTGTTTATCAAAACAAGTATTACAGCAAAGCTGACTGCAATATACCTTTTCACTAGATTTATCACATCAATGTTTGCAGAGAGAAAGGGGAGGAAATGTAAAATTTTCACATCAAGTTAATGACCAAAGTATCCTCCTTTAGGATGTGAATGCATGGATATGCTGGGGTATGGATGGTGGACCAATGGCTTGACCACTGTAGCTAGTTGTGTCTAAAATTGACCCCTCAGCTAGTTATATCTAAATCTACCTGTTGTGGATTTTTGCATTGAAATGGAAAGGTGATGGGTGACTATTAGCAAAGAGGTTTCTGCTATAACCATGCTTACCAATATGTCCATATGTAAAAATGTGTTCATTGAGCATTGGTTTTACTAGTGTTTTACAGACTATCTTTTAAAACTTATATGCTTAGGTATACTAGTGAAATAATATAGATTACTAATGGGGTGAATTAGAAGAATTTCTTTTAAACTCTATCATTTCCTAGGACTTTTGTTCATATATCTCTGGGATCTTGCTTATGCTGGAGCATGCCAGTTTCCCAATTTGACCTACTCTAACAACTTCCCATTGTTCATTGAGCTTAGTGGGAGTTTGACATATGATACCAGCATTGTTCCAGATATGTGCCAGTATTTGCAGTCTTTAAAAGAAGGTTTTTTATTGAAATAGAATTACATCACTTTTTCCCTTCCTTTTCTCCCTCCAGGCCCTCCAAGATACCTTCCTTGAACCCCTCTCAGATCACCACCCACTTTCAAGTTAATAGCTTTTTTATTATTGTTATTGTGTGTGTGTGTGTGTGTGTGTGTGTGTGTTCGTTCCCTCTTGGCTAGCTAAGAGCATGTATTCCAGCATTTATGGTTAAAATACCTCTGCTAGGTAGACTATCCTGTCATACACAATTGATGGCTATGTCTTCAAGCATGCATCCATGAGTAGATAGCCCTGCTTAGATGAGGGTCTCATCACACTAGAGTAGATTTGTAGTAGAGAAGACATAACAGAACCTGGCTGTCTGTGGTTAGCTTTGGATCTAATTACCCTAAACTTTGCTACTTAAAAAAATAATATGTAGAAAGTGCTCACTCTAAAAAGCAGTACAGTGTGTAAAATCCTAAACTAACTGCAACTATATGTTCTATTCACTTTTCTAATTCCTCATCATCAGTTAAAATTAAAGTGATCTCAAAGGATTGTGAATATGAATATTTCCAATCTAAATTAAGTATTGTGAGCTCTCCAGGGTTAAAGGTTGAGCTAGATGCTGCTCTATCTCTGAGGACTGGAAGCTCTGACATACCCAGTCTTTGGTGCAGTGTGGGTTTTGTTCTACTTTTAAATAACTTGTTTACTTATGCACTTTAATTAAAGTAGAATTATGTACCCTTCCCTCTTCTTCCACCCTCAAAACCATCTCGTGTCCCTGACCTCAAATCCATGGCCTCCTTTTCTCTGATTATCATTGCTGCATATATGTATGTACAAATATATAAATATTACAAGCTGAGTCTGTTTTGTTGTTTATATATGGTTTCAGGGCTGATCATTTTGTATTGAATAACCAACTAGGTGACTCATCCCAGGGAGAGTCCAGTTCTCCTTCTCCCAGCAGTCACTGGTTATGTGTAATTCTTTGTTTATAAGTGAACAGTTTCTCTCCATCCATGTTAACATGTCCACTGATATCCCCGTTGTTTTGGTCTTGTGTGTGTAGCCATTTCTAGGAGAGAATGTTTCACAGCTGACTTCCTGGAATTCTGGCTCTTTTGATATTTCTGCCCCTCTTTCGTAATGTGGCCTGAGCCATAGATGCGAAGGCTGTGATGTAGCTGGATCTGTTGGGGCTGGTCTCTCAGTCTGTTTCTCTCTGAATTGTGTCTACTTGTGGTTTACTGTGATGGTCTCCATTGCCTGTAACAAGACGGTACTTTGATGAGGGTTGTGTGCAGGTGATAAGAAGTGGGAAATGTGGAAATGGGGTGGGGGGCACCCACTGAGAGTTGGAGGAGGAAGTTCAATACAGGAGGAGAGACAAGGGACAAATCATACCAAGGCTGTTTGAGTAAAGCCTCAGGGAATCACATTATTTTATAATTACTCAAATTGTATACAGTGAGTATAGGTGTATGCATGTACATATGTATATGTGTACATATGATATATATTATATACCATATATCATATATGCTATATCATATATATATATATATATATATATATATATATATATATATATATATATTTTATCCCACTTGGTTGACAGTGCTCCCCACAATAGCCATAGACTACCAAAAACCGCAGTACCAGGTAGGGGAAACCTCCTTTAGAATGCTTGGTCAAGGTAGTCCACATCACTCTCAAGACCATAGAGACTACTGATGTAGCTCTGATTATCTCTCAGAGGCTAGAGGAAAGCTCCTGTTGCTGAACACACCACAGTGTTAGCACACAGTACTCAGATGACTCTCAGAGCTGGATCTAACATGAAAGTCTCCATTCTGCAGTCTAATTTCAACAGGTAGCAAAAAATGCTATGTAAGCTGCCAAGAGAGAGAAGCAATTAATTGGATATAAGATCATTAAGGGGGTAATTTAAGTTTTTTAAAAAATGTCAGAATAAGGAATTTGAGGCATATGCTGTACAATACTACCTTTTTTAATCAGACCAATTGGTTTGGGAGTGTATTTATAATTCTCGAGTACTTGGCTGCATTTGTTCATTTATTTTTAAATAAGTATTTATTAAGACCTTACTTTATGAATAGATCTATAGTAATTGAATGACTATAATGATGAAATCCATCTTGATTGTTAATAGATTGACCTAGGAAAGGACTTCATAAGTAACCAATGGCTCAAGGGTTTTCAGTACCAATAGAGAATATAACCTTAAATGTGTACGGATCATCTCTCTCATGCCAAAGCTTTGAAGTAAAGGAGAATACTTCAGAAGTACAAAGGTGGGCAGTTCCTTTCCTCATCACTTCTTCAGTGCCCAAATGGTGATATATTGAATCTACAATATTGATAATAAAGAAATAACATCATAAGAAGAGACCATAAAAACCTGTCTTGTGATCCCCCTTTGCCTTAATTCATAGTAGCTTACTTGTTGCAGACTTAAAACAGAGAGTGCCTCCCTACAAATGAAACAGACTCACAGTCTCCTGGCATCTCATCTCTCTACTCCTGTTTCAGTAAATGAATTCTTGACATCTGAGTTACAGCAACCCTTCCCTAGGTTACCTCATGTTAAATGCTCTCTCTGGTTAAGCCATCAAAATGTATGTGACAGGAGATCCCACTGTATCATATTGCAATTGCTTTGCCAAAAAAAAAAAAAACAACCTAGAAGCTGTAGATGACTTTTCTTATAGGAATAGATTTTATTCATTTTCTTCTTTATCACTCATTTTTAAGATTTAACCAGAGTAGATAGAAATACATTTCCTCTGGTTCTTTAATCCTTCACACCTTTCCCCCCTGGTTTTAAAAATCTTAATATGGTTCAGAAACCTCTCTCTCTCTCTCTCTCTCTCTCTCTCTCTCTCTCTCTCTCTCTCTGTGTGTGTGTGTGGTGTGTGTGTGTGTGTGTGTGTGAGAGAGAGAGAGAGAGAGAGAGAGAGAGAGAGAGAGAGACCCTCTTTCTCATTTGTACACAGCTGTTGTGCAGAGATAACATTCCAAAACAAAGGCAATGCATGGAGATTATAGAGGAAATATACTAACTCAGTAATAAAACCCCACACTGTAAGATCTGTGACCATACCAGGTTGAAGAATTATTATTTCTTCATACCAGGAAATTGACCATATTATGATAAATACTTATCTATAACTTGATATGTCAGACAGAACCTACCAAAGAAAAGGAGTGTCATTAGCAAAGTTGGAATTTCTTTTCTACATAGTTTCTAAGAAGTTCTTTAATATATTTGCAAAATAACAGCTCATTCATAATAACATTAACTGCAAATATAATTCCTAGAGTAGTCACCTTCATAATGTTTTACACTTTTTATATACAGCTGCTGTAGTCTGTTGAAGCTGCTATAACAATGTGTCATAGACTGAATAATTTAAAAAAACAGAATTTAATACATTCTTTTAGAGATTGGGTAGTTCAAGATCAAGGCAACAGTGAATTTAGTGTCTGCAGCAGGTCCCTTTCTTAAGAAACCACTTTCTGTGTGTGTTCACATTGCTAAAGGGACAAGCAAACTCCTTCAGACATGTTTCATAATGGTACTAATTCCATTCACCTTCTCTGGGATATTGGGCTGGCCTTTCCAATTTCTGGGACGCTAGGGTTCTCTGCGTCACTGAAAACCCTAAATCTTTCAGATGGCACTAACAGAGATCTCCTGGGAACTACGTATTCTGGTTCAGTATTTATAATACTGCATTATTGGTTCCCGAGAGCTCTGCCTATGTCTCTTTATGTCCCTTGACTAAACTGCATTAGCCATTATTAAAGAGTTCAGTATTCTGGGATAGGCTTGTGATTGACTCTGGTACATGTCTGTTCTTTACTTAGTTTGCTGTCTTGTAGAGCAAAAGAAAAAAGGCCAAATAAATCTGAGGACAAAAGTAATTAAATTTGAGAGTTGTTTAAATGGCTGCTTATTCTTTAATGCAGGTTGAACAAATATGGGAAGTGGTTATCTAACCTCAAATTCCTATATAGCTGTTACCTGAGCTATAAATATTCATCTTCATAAAAATTACATTAATTATTCCAGAGCTTGTAGTCATGCTAATGCAACCTTCAAACTCCTTTGTTCTGCTCTTTGTCAATTTTGCTATTTTCTCCTCTAGGATTTGGGGACTTATTGTCTTGGGACCCTCAGTAACAGCTTTGATAAAGAGTCCAATTGATGCTATAGGTTATGATGAAGTTTGGGTATAATTTATGTGTACCCCATGTACTGTTGACATTAATAATTGATAGTTGTTTGAATTTAAATTTCTTATTTAAATTAAAGACTCACAACTTTCCAGGGCTCTAAAGCAGATGGAAATTGCAGTAAGGGAAGAGATAAGTATCCTTTTTAAATAATGAATTAAGCATTTGAGCAGGTTTTCCAAGCAGGTGTATTTATTTATCTTTCTTTTTTAATCTCCTCCAACCTCCTCCTTTGTGTGCCTATATTTTTGTCATTTCCTTCCATCCAGAAATATGTATGATCACAGAGCACGAGGATTTTGTGAGGGTGTCCTTGCTAAGCACTAGCAAAGAGTCCAGGAATTCTCTAAGCTGATCAGATGGCAAATCTCATGTGAGATACTGAAGAAGAAAGCCACCTGTGGAGAGAAGAGCCCTTCCTTTCATTTGCTACATGTAAAACTAACAACTAGACCTAGAGCATACTGAAAGAGTATTTGAACCTCAGCCTTGCAGAACGTTTACTCTGCTGTCATTGAGATACTCTCGAGATAGTGGTTTCATTTTAATTCTTACCAAATTTCTTCTAGGTTAAAGAACTTGTTAGAATTTTGTCCTTAGAAGCCAATAGGGTTGCCATATTTGGGGTGTTTATTAATTCTGCTCCAATAGAAACTTCCTATTCATATGTGATTAAGTATTAATAAATATATATTTACTTATCAGAATGTCAGTCAGCAAAGAAGACAGGATGATATAGAACAAATAATATCCTGTAGGTGATACAGAACAAATTATATTCTTTTTTGGTAGAGGAGGCTGGGTACCAGCCCAAAGCCCATTGCCACCATATCTGTAACCTTGGAGGAGCATCCTTCTCAAATTTTCCCTTGCTATCTCAGTGTTTCTGTTCATTTTAAACTACCAATAACCTATATACCTATGGTATTCTGTTTAGCTGTATTTGGTTACTGTGTAAGCATAGATAATAAAATTAGCACATTGGTATTATATCTATTTACCACTCACAGCATCTCACATTCGGGATGTGTGCCCAAGGTTAGTAAGTGGCAGGCAGACTTTGAGTTCATTCATACTCACACCATGTATTTACCAACATAGCCCAATTAGTCAGTAGATTAGAAGCTGATGTCTAGGTTGATCACAACATTCTAGAGCTATCATGACCAGAATGGAGCATTGTGTTCACTGAGTACTTCTTGGTACGCAGAGTTCTACCTCTTCAAAGAGTAGGAGTGTATCTGCAAAGATCTCTAATGTCACATGGATCACAATGGCTTGAAACAGCAGCAAAGATTTTTTATTTCAATAAACAATATATAAACCTGGTTCCCACAATGCTATTAACTCAGTTGAAATAAATGAAGGGCACCCTAGTGAGGCCATAGGATGTTTATTCAGAGGGTGTAGAGGGTTAACTACTGTGTCTTGCAGACAGTCAAAGACAGATGCAACACTAGAAAAGCTGTATAATTGGAGGGAAAGGAAGGAAGGAGAGAAAGAGGAGGGCTGGAAAAATAAGACAGGGAAATGAAACAGGCAGGTTAGAAAGCTGGCTGGCTTTATATTAGATGTGATTGATTGGATAGTGTCAAGGTGAATCTGGAGCTTTAATCTGTCCATTTTCAAAAAAAAATATTACTAATACATATTAACAGCTTTTAAAAGTGAAACTTAATGAGTACCAGATAATCACAATTCAAGTAAAAGGTTTCTAAAAAACATGTGAACATGCTATACCTATGAATGCTAATCTAGTTACTAGAATTTATATGAAGTAAGTGTTCCAGGTCTGGAGAAATAGCTTAACAGTTAAGAACACAGATAGTTCTTCCAGAGGACCCAGATTTGATTCCCAGGACCCACACTGCTGCTCACAACCATCTGTAATCCAGTCCTAATGTATCCAATGCCCTTGCCTGACCTCTTTGAGTACCAAGCACATGTTGCACAGATGTACATAAAGACAAAAATATCGATATACTAAAAGCTTTAAATATTAATTTTAAAAAATAAGTACCAAAATAAAGTGTCGATCTAAGTTTTCGGGGGAAAGGTCATTGGTTCATTTTCACATTGCTTTATGTCAGTGGTTCTCAACCTTCTTAATGCTGTGACCCTTTACTACAGTTCCTGATTTTGTGGTGACCCCAACCATAAAATTATTTTCATTGCTACTTCATAACTGTAATTTTATGTAATGTTATGAATTGTGAGTATCTGTGTTTTCCACTGATCTTAAGTAATTCCTGTGAAAGGGTCATTTGACTCCAAAGGGGTTGAACGCCACATGTTGAGAACCACTCTGGAGTTCAGACTCTGAGGGTAGAATCACATGCGATAAAAGCCACTGACCCATGTTTTTGCACCTGAGTGAAGAGCTTTGTGAGTGCTCTGCAAATGTGGGCTGTGAATGAAAAGTCCTCTGTAGAAGACCTGGCCCAGGGGAACCTGGGAATGAGAGATTTTTCTCTTCCTTAGAAAGGAGTGATACCCTAAGGTTCCCCTATGGAGAATAGGAAGAGTTTCCTTTGCGTGTATGTCATTGACCCGTTCCAAGGGATAAGAGCATGACAGGCTCACTTGAGTCCCCTCTTGTCTGCTTTCACCCCAAGCTGCCATCTCATGAATTTTAGAAGTGACCTTTGTTACAATAGTTTACCTCCTTCTATTTTTGGATACCCATATCCCATCTGCATATAATTTACATATGCTAGTATATGCATTTGAATTTGCATGAATTACGGATAAAATTCCTTGTGGTGACATCTCGAGCTGAGATTCGCTGACTGCTCCGGGTTTTGTGCAACCTTCTTGCTTCTGGTTGGCATTTTCTCCTTCAGAAGTTCATCCTCACAGGAGCACACCCCTCCCACACCTGTCCCAATTACCAAATATAGAATCCTATTTTCTCCCCAGTCCTCCAGCTCCGATGGGTCAGGTTGTTGTGCTTGCCTTCTATCCCTTTCTTTTTCCATCCTCCTGATATCAGGATCTTCCCATAGACACTACTATTGTTTTGTCATCATGCCAAAAGAGGAGCACATGTTGGTCTCTAGCATTCAACCCAGTCTTGACACCAGCCACTTGATACCAATACAAAGTGACCTCATTTGAACTTGCTTTAGGCAGTGGTTTAGATTATGACCTGAATTGTTACTGAATGTCAGACACAAAGTTTACTATATTTATGTTCCCTATTAGAGTTATGACAGATGGAAGGCTTTAATAAAGCCTTCCAAAGAACTGGGAAATATTTCATCTTGGAGTTGAAACAAGCACCTTTGCTTTTCATCCTATTTCTTATCTACCTGTCTAATGTATCATAATGGGAAAAGTTGAGCAATGGAGTGGAAGAGATCAATGAATTGAGGGACTTGAATTTCCTAAATTTAATTCAGAGGGAAGCATGAGGACCCAAGTGAGGGACACAGTAGGGAATAGCTCTAGTAAGAATCATGCATTTCCTTCTGGCCCACACCGAAGCCCACCAGGAAGCAGGTGGGACACTCAAGGCCCCTGGTGACATTGTAAGAGTGTAACAGCAAATATGTATTTGTATGCATGCCATTCATATTGTTAAAATCTTTATGGCCCAAATGCAAATAGAGGAGCTATTTGGGAAAGCTGTTTCAAATTATATTGGTATTCTATATTCCGTATCTGTTCATCGGTGCCTTTTTTTTAATATCAATCCATTCTACTTATGTTCTTCTGGTGTTTTGCTTGTGCTTCTTTGAGAATCTGCACTGTAAAACCTATTTCAATTATAAGGGATACTAACTCATGCTTAATTCATCCCGGTTGAAAAAGAAGAGCCATTACTCTCCATATATCTGTCAAGACTTGCTTTTTCCTTGTCTTTAGAGAGATGTTAGGCTAAGAAAGAAGTTTGTTAGGAATGTTACTCATATCTTAAGCTCACATAATGTTTTTCTTAAATGATTTATGGGTTTCTGAGATTCATAGAGACAGTACATATTTCTAAGACATATATTTGAAGTGAAAAAGAAAAAAAAGTGCTTGTGGGTGAGAGGGGCCCAAGTAATTCCTAGGTAAATTGCACTGAAAAAAATTGTAATCCTTCTGTACATCAACAGACTACATTAAAATATACCCTCAAAAAAAAGGCCTGTGCTGAAACATGGGCAAATAGGCTGATATTTGAAGTTAGCTGTGTCATTATAAATTTTTTTTAGAACTTAATGTACATACATTTCTCATTAAATTGTCCTGTGAGCATGTCTGTAGCCCCGGTAAGTTTGATGTGTGATTTGAATGTAGTAGAGGATAACACTGTCCCCTAAAGTGAAATCTAGCAAGTTCATCATGTGTTTTTCATGGGAGAATGAGAAAAAAGAACAAAGCCTTGGTACTCTCTAACAGCATTAGTCTGACTAACACTTCTTGGATGTATCTCACCTATTCAAGTACATAAGCGCTGTCTATGACAAAAATGGCTTATAGTTCACAAATGATCTATAGTTTATAAAGCACTTTTACATATATTCTCCTATCCATTAAAAAGTCATGTCTATGGGCAGACTAGACTCATATACATTGCTTGCACACACACACACACACACACACACACACACACACAAACACACACCAGTATCTTAATTGTGTTCTATGCATGATGAGTTTTCTGATGGTGAGTCTTGGTGGAGGCCAAAGATTCCTTGGGTATGATTACTGAAAATGCTGCAAACTGCATATTTACACAGGCTTCCCGTGCTGTAGCCTAGGGTGCTCCATGTCAACTGCATTTTAAAAATCAATAACACCTATCTGCTATTAGCTTACCATCTCACCTGAAAATATCAAATTTGAACCGGTACAAAAATCTTACCCATTTTGACCAGGAATATTCTACACACAGAGCTGTCTTTTGAATGTAAATATTTAAAAATTGTATAAAATGACCATTAGGCTTTGAAGGTAAGACAAGTACATGTTGTGTTTAGACTTGGGTCTCATCCCCCAAGTGTCTCCTTATAAATGCAGATATTCAAAACTCCAAAGTCTCACTTCTTGGTTTTAAGGATTGCAGATGACAGCACTCAAAGGTGTTTTAGCATCATGGGCCATGTAAGCATGCACTCATTTGAGGAGTTGTTATTGCTCATTTCTTCTTTTTGTCTCCTCTCTGTTTCTATTCATTTCCATCTCTATCATGTCTCATTGTGTTTTTCTTGTTTGAGGAAAATGGTTTATAGTTACAAATGGTCCGTAGTTTACATAGCACTCACCTCCACCTTGCTGGTATCCCAAACAATTTTCTTTTCAATAAACTAATTGTCTGCCTAACTCACTCATTCCAAGACACCAGAATTTTAAAAATTATACGTGTTTTCTTGTAAGAGAGTAAAATTGAAAGTAAATTCATATCATTTATGTTTTTGTCACTAAATTCATGTTCCTGTATCTCATGAGACAGCCTAACTCAGAGGAGCTACTAGATGCAATTTCTAAACATAGTCTTCATAAGTAAAAGTAATTCATGCAACAATTGTAGTTAGTTTATGAAAATAAGTGTAGTGCTTGTAAATAATAGACAATTTTTAATTCATGAGAGCAATTATAGTTCAGTTATGAGAACTTAATGCTTATTTTTGTAGGTTGCTATTTCCTTCTGAAAAGAATTACTTTTTGGTAAGCCTAAGTCCATATCACTACTTTGGTGATATGTATGTATTATTATGTATGTATTATGTATGTATGTATGTATGTGGTTTTCCAGACAGTTTTTGTGTGTAACATTCCTGGCTGTCCTGGAACCCACTTTATAGACCAGGCTGGCCTTAATCTCACTGAGATCTGCCTGCCTCTGCCTCCCAAGTGCTGGAATTGGAGGGGTGTGCCACCACTGCCCAGCTATATTTTAAAAATGAAACTACTATTCAAGTGGTGGTGGTGCATACCTTTACTACCAAGCACTCGGGAAGCAGAGGCAGGAAGATCTCAGAGTTTGAGGACAGCCTGGTATACACAGTAGAATTTTTTACTACACAGTAGTAAAATCCTGTCTAGAAACAACAAAAGTGAAATTGCTGATATATTTATACTAATTGTTATTCTACTAATGCAATACAGTGAAAAGTCACTGGTCAGAATGTGAGGTGGAAAGCTTTGGCTTTCCGCTTCTTCAGGGACCTATACCGGCATGTCTTGAAATTAGGCCTCAGATTGTTGAGGGTTAGATGGGACAGGTGTGACACCCTCTTCCTCAGCCAAATTGTCCCTTTAAAAGCATACCCTACTTCAGGGTCTATTTTTAAACCTTTACGACATAGTGAAATTTCTCTTAGAATTTGTTCTTGAAGTAAAAGTTTTCCTTATACAACAATAACAACAACAAATCATTGTAAACTCAGCATTAGTATCCCTAAGAATGTGGTGTAGAGGAATTGAACTACAAAGTAAATGGAGAGACTATGCAAGTGTTAGCAATTAACACCCATCTTGAAAAATGCCTGATGGGAGCAAATGGCTAGTAATGAGACCATGTCCTTAATGATTGACAGTGCCTAATTAACAGTGAGATTCCTACTGGCTTCCTGATGACATGGTCTTTCTTAGTCAGTTGGGCTGGCTCTCTCTCTCTCTCTCTCTCTCTCTCTCTCTCTCTCTCTCTCTTTCTCTCTCTCTCTCTCTCGTTTTTTCCTTCTTTATTTTTAAAGGCAAAGGAAGTTTCTTTCTTTCCTTGGAATGTGGCCTTTATCTGGAACTCACATCTGAGAATGTTGTCCCTCTGTCTTCAGGGTATTAGTCAGCTTTGTATCACCATGACAAAATAGCAGAAGTAATAGCAGATTAGGTGAAGGAAAGATCTGTTTGGGCTGATGGCCCTGTGGTTTCAATGGTTTCCATGGTTGCTGGGCCTGTTGTGTCAAGCCTGTGGCAACGCAGTGGCACAATCATGTGATGGAGGAGATCTTACTCACCTGACGATGGCCAGGAAGTAGAAAGAATGAAATTCCTGTATCTTTCAGTGGCACACCTCCAATCCCCCAACTCCCTTCTGGGAGTACCCAGCTCCTAAAGGTTCCACTGCTTCACAATAGCTGATGACTCATCCTTCAACATGCACCCTTGGGGACACTTAAGATCTAAACAGACTCTTCCTGATGAATTCCAAGTTCTTCAGAAATATGGAATATGTTCAGTGCCCTTTTAGCCTCTCCACTTAATCCTTCCTAGATTAACTCTAATTTTAACTAGGGTTGCCCCTGTTATGGCCAATGAAAAGCAGTAGTATGCTTTCTTTCCTACTGTGGATTGATAAATAATCACTTTATACTGAGTATTCTTATCTTGCTATGCTTACGTGCTCCTGAATGTGCTATCAGCTTGGTGTATGCTGTTGATTCTATTAATTTAGTTCAGTACTATGGTATCCCTGCCCGAGAGTAGCATAACTGCCTACTCATCCTTCACTTGAGAAAATAAGAGAAAAAAGGAGGCAATAAAATGTAAGGTCTTTACATTTAATGGTAAATGTCTAAAGTCCACGAGAGAAGCAAGTTTTACATGGACATTACTTTAGTCTTACTGAGTTATTGTGCCAAAGTGCCTTGATTTCTTTCTTTTTTTTCCTTTTTCCTTTGCTTAGTTTGTGTTTATCTTAAATAACTATAAATGGATGAACTTAGTAACAGAAAAAGTCTTCCGTGAATATTAAGTGCTTATTTGTTGCATGGATTTCCCTAGCTAGAGTCAAGAAGCTGCCCACCCTCTGATGGGCAACTTTCTCCACTTTATTCAGGTTCATAGATAGTATCAAACACACTTGGTCAGTTTGTGGTGATCTTGTGAGGTCTGTGACAGTGGTGTGGAACAATAGCCTGCCCTGTCTGTTCCTTGAGTATACCTGCTCAGAAGGAGCACGGGTAAGAGCTGCAGATGGGTTGGATGGCGGCAGATCATGAGGTTTTAAACTCTTCTAGTTTCCTGTGTTTCTCTATTACTAACAGGCAAACTAGTAGACATAAAAAATGCTATAAAGCTTTGCAAGCCCAAACCAAACGAAATTCCAGCATGAGGAGGGCAGTTGGGTGCATAGTTCCATCCCTAGATAAAGAGCTGTTGGTAAATCTTCTCTGCTAGAGAAGGCTCAGTTGTCTCTAGATTGATAAACCAACCATATTGACCTGGGAAGGCACACATCCAAGAATATTTGGGCAGCACAATTGGCCTTGATTGGGGATGGGGGAAATAAGGGCACAAAGTTGGGTGGGAAGGGAAGGGGAATACTCTGTGAAAAGGGGGGAGAAAGGAGGAGAGGAATATGATTAAATTATGTCAAATTCTCAAATAAGAAAATATTAAAATCAAGCAAAAAAGAAATTCATCTTATTTCAGATATGAAGGCTGACTCTCATTTAGACTCTGAAAACAAAGACTACAGAGTACACAGAAAGAAAATGTTGGAAGTTACCTGGGGCTGTGTTTGTTTGTATTGATTGATTCCTATTCCTAGCTGGCTGAAATGAAATTAGGAATTAATTAAGCTTTGATTTTGAGGGAGTTTGGTTTCTGGTATTATGTGCTGGCCTTGTTTCAAGTAAAGGAAGCAAATTGGGGACATAAGCTTTTAAAAATGTTTTCAGAACTTTTGGATGAAAAAAATGAACAGTTATAGTTGCTGATTAGTACAATTTTAAAGAAATGCATTAATTATCATGCTATTCTGATTTTAATTATTAACTATATAGACCGAGTTGAAGTGGTGTCCTTAGTAAAAACAAACAAACCAAGAGCAAATCAACATTAACATTACCTGTAACTGTTACTTTAACAATTTAACATCTTAAAAGATAGAAATAATAATGACAAATGACTTCCATATACTCAAAATGATAGTTCTTAAGGCCCAACGTTTCTACGTCTTTTACTATTGTGAAGATACTAGTCTTGATGAGGTATGAAAGAGATCATATTTCAGAATTGAGGTTACAAGCTAGAAACAAGAAAATGTATTTCAATGGGACAAATGTGAACCTGAAAATGTGATATGGAGTAGCTGGAGAAATGGCTCGGTTGTTCAGAGCCACTGTTCTTCTAGACTCGTTTGATTCCCAGAATCTATACTAGATGACTAACAACCACTTGCAACTCCAGCTCCAAGGGATCAGACACCTTCTTAATGGCATCCAAAGGCACATGTGTGTGCACGTGCACGCATGTGTGCGCGTGCGCGCGTGCACGCGCATGTGCACACACACACACACACACACACACACACACACAAATATGATAGAGAAATAAATTCAAACTTTGTAGAGACTACTCTAAGCAAGTCCTTATGGCTGTGGTCACTTACCTGATTCCTATATATAAAATAAAGAGAAAATAGTTGTTTGCAATTTGTTGTGAGATTCATATAGTGCCTTCAGAATATTCAGTGTCCCAAATGCCTACACCCCATGCACGAACCCCTGGGATTGGAACTAACTTAGAGGTTTAGCACCAGGAAATTCATGAAAATTCAAGCTAAGTCAATCGTTGATGGTTGTTAATCTGATGTGAGAATTTTTTTCCACCTGATTTGAAATATTTCTATTTTAAATAAGTACTGATTATCATAAGTTGGGGCCAACTTACTTTAATTTTTTATTTCAGTTGTGCAGAAATGAGAGGAAGTGGCCTTACAAGTCTCTTTGAAGTCTGGATTGTCCTAAGAGCTATGATCATTATCTCCATTTTATAACATCTGGTTGTTCAGTGGGCTTTTCTAATCTTGATAGTTGAGTTTCAAAACAAAAAACAAAAAACTTTAGTGTTCTTCTGATTCCCAAAGAGGGTAAACTTTATGCCTTCTCTGGAGTCATCACATCCCTCCCACCATGCTTTGCTAAGAGGATACATGAGCAAATGTGATCATAAATATTGAAAAGAGTTCTTATATTTGGAACTTCCATATTTTATTTAAAAACATATTTGTTGGATTTGTAGCAGTTTGTTCTTCAAAGGATGATCAACAACCGCATACCCTTTATTGTAGCTGAGAGGATATGCAGCCATGAAACAGAGAAGCTGTTGGTGTAGACAGTGCTGTGGGAGTGACAGTAGTCCCCACTGCCCATTCTGGTTGCAAGAAGAAATTTAAAAAGTGATTACTTCAACATCCTTATTCAAAAATTTGATCTACCTTGTTTTCACTCGTTGGTGACTGGTTTCCATGGAAATGGAAATGGAATAAGCATTTCTTGTTTTAGATTCTCAGCTGTCCCATGCCAACTGAGAGCTGTAAATGCCATTTGGTTAACAGCAAGGATCCAGAATCCTTCCATTTTAAAGTGACAGAGGGAGAGGAAAAGAAAATGCTTGCCAAGTCATTTCACTTCTCTGTCTTTGAACATAATACCATTTTACGATTGTCTGAACCATTGACTGATGACTATCAGACATACACAAAGTCTAGCAACGTCTCTCCTGAGTAACGGATCTGATACTCTTCCACCTTTCCTGCTGTCGTTTAACTAGTGTGGATGATCTTCCTGGTTCCCCACCTGCTGTGCCTGGGGTGGGCAGTGGAAACCAGGATGATCAAATTGTTGAAAGGAGACAATTTAATGATCTCCATGACCCACAGCCTGAGGGGAAAAAAGTCACATTAAAGGAACTTGGGGGACTGAAAAAACTCCTTGCTTTTGGTAGAATGTTGGTTATTTTGTCATCAGGATTTTCCATTTCTGAGATAACTGTTCGTAGTTACTATATTTTCTACAACTCTTCAACAGAGAAGAATGTTGAAAACTAGAAATAAATGCTTTAACTAAGATGGTTAAGCATCAAAACAGTTTTTTGTCTTGCTTTATGACTCAACAGTTGATTCAATGTGCATACTATAATAAAACTGTATTCGCATTAATGTATAAGCATTCTTTAAAATTTGTTGGCATACTAGATTATAAAGTAATGCAAGTCTAGTTATTAAATATACTGAGTGCAGGTCTATGAACACATAGCTTCTCATGAAAGTTATAAAGGAATTTCTCATGTGTCCATGTGTTCCCTTAAGGAAGAAAACTAAATGTAATTGCTTTCAACCATTGATTTCCATGTCTTTTAAGTGTGATCTTACACCTAGCCAAGAAGCAAGCAGTGTGCCAAACAAGATCCTTAAATGCTAGACCGAGTGAACTGCGTGAGCATTCTGGGGGAAATCTCAGTGGTGCTGGGCATGTTGCTTAGGGCCGGGTATTTTCCATGGTCACATTATGTTTATGGGAACTGTTACTTTGAAAACTGTTTTGGTGCAGACAATCATGCCTTTTAGTGACTGGAAAAAGAAACATTTAGGATGTAGCCAGAGATTTGCATAGAATATCTTATGCAAGTCAAGGGAGCAAGCCAGTTCCCATTGTAAGTATTGTATTAGCCATCATTATTTCTACCTTTTCAAGAGAGAATAACAAGTTCCAGATTTTAAGTCACAGCTCGTCTGGTTTGGAGAGCCGTTGTAGGAATGATTATGCGTAATACGGTCAGCAACATGTCTCATCAGAGTGGCCGAGCCTGTCACTGTCTAATGTAATCTGCAGGTTTTCTGGACAGTAAATGGATCTAACCTCTGGGTAGCAGAGCAGTAGCTGTTAATTCAGCACCTACTCTAATAAGCTGCTTTTGATCCAGCCTGTAGTGCATCCAGCCAGGAACCTGCTGCCCGAATTTGATCCAATCACTGATTGGATCCATCCTGTGGTTAACATACTTAGTGGCTGATTCAGTCACTGCTTAGTCTCCTTTGAGCTTTGATGTGATCTGTATTTGATCCACCTAGGGCAGAATCCAAATCGACATTTCTTCAATAAGTAGCAAACCCAACCGTATGATGTAATCAGTGCCCAATCTAATTAAAGACAGCCTTTGATCCAGCCATTGGCTGATTCAAAGAAAGGAATCTATTGAAATGGAGGCCAGCATCTTACTTAATGAGTAAACAGCAGTTTGTTTGAACAATGAAAATGAGATTATGAAACTGCAAGTATTGTATTATCTAACAGCAAGTAGTCATCGTCACTCTTACATCAGTCAGAAATGAATCATGCTTGGAGTTTTTCTGAAATATCATTAAATGTGAATTTTAATAGGGTCACAAGCAGACTCAGTTTGTAAAAGTCATTATCAACTGTTCCGAGGACCATCTGGGATTGTTTTATTGACAAGGCCTTCTCAAGGCCACAATCGCAGTGCCATTTTTGCTGATTTCCCTCCCCTTGTTTTTACCAAGCTCTCCTTCTGAGTCCCCTTTCAAGACAGTTTTGTGTGTGGTTACCGAGCAGGACACAGCTGTCACTCATGTACGAAATGCCATGTTTTGTGAAAGTTCATTAAACAATTTGGTTGGCTTGCTTTGCCTCATGTTGTTTGTATGTTCCTGGAGCTGTGGTGTTCTGCCCTGGGAAGGAAAGGATGCTGGAGTCCGCATTGGCATTCTTTTCTGTTCTTTCATTTTCACCCTTGATGAGGGAAATGAGCCCTGTCTCTCACACAAGCTAAGCTCTGACTCTGTCACTGAACCTAGTGACAGTATTCTTAAGTAGACCCTTCCTGTTTAGAAAACCCAGTAATTATGGTACCTGAATGAACCTCTGGGTAGCTGTCCAAAGACCTTCAAGGACACACCATGTCTCCAGAATGGTCTGAAATCACCATCATTTTGTTCTAGCCCTGACAAATGTGGACAAGCCAGGGGACCCATTCATGTTCCACCTGAATACTCTGTATTTTATTGTTGTGGAAACCTTAGGACTTGTAAGATTAGAATTCAAGAACTTTCAATACAAGTTAATTGTATTCATTTGGGGTAGTCCCTTAAGCCAGAAAAATCAGTTTCCCTACCTAAAATTTGGAGAAAAAATACATATAATACAAGATCGTGGGGGAAAACAGATAAATTAAACATGAGGAAATCTAAGAAACAACCTGATAAATTATATAAGGGAATTTTACTACTCTCCTTGATTTTTATATCTAAATTGTAAGTTGTAAGGTTTCTCTCTACCTTGAGCTCAAATGTTTTCTATGTGGCTGGAAGCCAACAAGCCCAGAGATACTGTAGTCTCCATTAACCACAGAGCTGGTGTATAGGTGTGCACTGTCACTACCTGACTTGTTACATGGTGTAGGGATCTGGACTCCAGCCCTCCCTCGTTTGGTAGTGCTCTCAACCCCTGAGCTCTCTAGTTCATGGATAATAGTGACATTTACCGAAGGTATCAACTTATGTAAAACTGTATTCAGTATCAATGAAAGAGGTAGAAAAGGTGGAAGCGTGTATGGTTTCTGGCCCTAAGAAGACTAACTTTACTTCCACCATGCCTAGAAACAAAGCCTTTAATTCAAATGGACTGAGGCTCATCTAACTGAGAATGATTTTCACATTTTCAGAAGGAAAAATGAAAAGAAAAAGTGCCAAGGCTTCATGTTGCCACATAAAGCCAAGCTCATTACCAACAGTGTTTATCAATTCATGTCCTTGCACTCATGCAAATACCATCATAATAAAAGCCTATCCCATATGTTATTTTAACACAGTGTGCACTCTATACATTAAATTGTCAAATTGACAATTAGAAATTATGATTTCTCCTTAAAGAAGTTTTTTTTTTTTTCTACTTGTTGAGTTAGTACTTCTATAATGTTAAAAACCTTCTGGTATGTGTGAGGATGTCATGAAGTTTGCAAAGGGAGCCAGGGCTGTAATTGGTAAATCAAGTCTGGTGTTCTCTTGGTGTTGCTAAGCTGAAAGGATTGCGTGATAGTTGAGTTACTATAAGGCATCAGGATTTTTTTTTAGCTATGCGTTAACTTTCATCCAGATTGCAAGATGACTCTGGTACTCCTCAGACTTGAAAAGTCTGGAGTGTCTTGCAGAAGGAATTTGATAACACTAAAAGAGCCTTTAGACTGCAACTCAGTGCCTCTTTTACCTGTATTTTGGATAAATGGGGATATAGCATAGTCACAGATTTTCAATGCTTATTTCTTGGAAAGTAAAACTTCTGTCTTCAGTAGTTTGTCAGTGTGCCCATAGTCAGGAAGCAGTCTCCATCCAAGTGGGATCAGATATTTATGCCACCTCTCTTCGCCAGCTCTTAACATATTTAAAATGTATTTAGCCTATTTTACAGTAAGTATTGAATGATACACTTATCTAAATATAGTAACAAAAGCTAATAGAAATGGATCCATTAAATATATTGTTAAATGAAGACAGGTGTGTACATTATTAAGATTTCTTGGCCATGAAAACTCATTGACACTACATCATATCACGTGTGATTCTCACCTTTGGATCCTTAGTGACAAACACACCCTTCAGTTCTTGGTTTATTCTCACTACTGAAGGGATGATTTGGAAAACTTAATTAGCTGGAAGTCACGGGAGTAGTTTCATTTGTTTCAGTTAAGTCATTACAGCAATAGCCGTAAACTGTTTACAGTGTACAGGTAAAGGTGAAATATTGTCTATTTTGAGTACATTGTAGCACCCTGGTGTAATGCTTTGCTATTTAAGACATTTATATAATGCGACCTTTCTGTGAACATACAAAGAATGGAGAGAGAGATAGAAAAAGTCCACAATGGAATGAAAATCATAATTTGATGCAGGCCGTTGTTTCTTTCCTTACCTCTGTGGGCCTTTTCCCAGTCTCTTGGCATATACATTCAGTATACACCTCCATACTTCATGCATTACTGAGTCCTAATTAGGAAATTTTCTTCTAATTATGATAACATGAAATTATAGAAAAATCAGCCTAGGTGGCAAAGGGGAGGCCATTCAGTCTGCATACTGAGCATTTTCATGGACACCAACCCCAAACTAGAACAACCGGAGCAGAAATTCTGAGAGCGCTTTGCTCCTAAACCTTAATTAGCATGTACCACAATACTTGATAATTATTTGCATAAAACTGGCAACCCTATGCCACTGGTCTTAGCTTCAATTAGTCAAACTCATAGAGCTCATTAGGCTCCAGAGGAAATTTTTTTCTGTTTTCTTAGAATAGACAAATGAATGGCAGTGTGACAGTATCCAATGCATTTCTTTTTTTTCTTTAACGTGTGTGTTTGCCTGTGTGTTGTGTGTGTGCGTGTGTGTGTGTGTGTGTGTGTGTGTGTGTGTGTGTGTGTGTGTGTGTGTGTGTGTGAGGGGGTGTATGTAGAGGCCAGAAATTGCAGTTGAATATCTTCCTCAGTTGCTTCTCCACCTAATTTGTTTTACATGGGGTTTCTCACTGACCCTGGGCCTCACTGATTCAGCTAGACCAGCTTGTTCCCCACCTTCCTAGCACTGGGATTGCAGGAACCACTGCCAAGCAGGTTGCCTTTTCTGTGGGTACTGGGGACCCAAACTGGGGTCCTCATACTTAAATGGTGATCGCTTTACCACCTGAGACTTCTTGCTGCCTCCTAGCACCCTAGCAACCCCTGGCCTCCAAGCTCCCAAACCCTCATCACTCCCAACCCTCTAGCCCCCAGTCTACCAGCCCCATTAGTCCCCCAGTCATACCCAATGCTCCTAGCACTGAGTTATTTTCCTCTTTAATGATGTACTACCGATGCCTGTCAAGTGATACTTGGGTATGAGAATCACTTTGCTTAGGAAAAAATCTATGAATATGTAGCTTCCAGGGCCATGAGAGGAAGGGGATATCCATTTCCTGAGTCTAGTCTCGGAAGCTCAAAGCAAAGACTTAACATGTGTTTGCCTCCCTGGCCATAAATCTCTCAGTTCATGGTAATTCAAGCAACCATGTTTTGGTGTTGATTTGGTTTTTGAGATGGATTCTTGCTATAAGCCTAGGCTGGGCATGAATTTGTGATCCTAAGTCTCAGACATGCATGTGCTGCAATTATGGCACTATACTGTTTCTTTCTTTTTAGATAGTGTTGTTTGCTAGTTAGTATCCTACTTTCATCAGATATCAGCCATAATATCTGGAAAGTTCAGCCACAATAACTTTTCATAGGTTATGTTAATCACAAGAGAACCGGAAGGAGAAGGGAGGGCCTAATATTATTGTTCAGTAAAATATCCTTCCAGGGGTGCTTTGGCAATTTCCAACAAAGGATTCCGAGAAGTTTGTAGTTTACTTGGAGGAGTTAAAACTGAGTGTGGTGGTGTGCGCTTGTGACTTCACATTCAGGAGGCTAAGGGAAGAAGATTGTGAGCTCAACTCTAGCTTAAGTGACATTCTGAGTTTTGGATCTTCCTAGGCTACAGAGTGAGACGTTTCAAAGGACAAAAACAAACAAAACAAAACTAAAGGGATGGGGGAGAACAGAAAGGGAAGGAGGTATGGAGAGAAGCAGGTTTTCCCCTTCTGTTTTCTTGGGTTGGAGATAATGTTTATTTCTGTAACACAAACAAATATACAGGGGACAAAACTGAGGGCGTCTTAGACCTTCCAAGGAAATGTTGGACCCTCCAGATCTACATTAGTGAACTTTAAAATAAAATAAAAAAAAAAAACCTTGATTCTTAGCTCACAGAGAACAGACCTAAAATCAATCATCAGAAATGAGTAATTTCTATCTATTCATAGTCAAGAGGTACATAAGACAGTTTCTTCTTCCTCTGTTTATGGTAGAAAATGACATTAAGTTGTTTATAAAGCTCTAGTTTCACCAGGTGGAGGTGGCGCATGCCTATAGTTCCAGCACTCGGGAGGGAGAGGCAGGTGGATCTCTGTGAGTTCTAACCCAGCCTGATCTACAAGAGCTAGTTCCAGGACAGCCTCCAAAGCCACAGAGAAACCCTGTCTCGAAAAAACATAAACAACAAAAAAGCTCTAGTTACATGGAATAAAAACTAGTAGATTGGTATTTAAAAGAACACTAAAGGTAACTCTCTGGTAAGAGGTTAGAGGTTAGGAGAGGTTGGAAAACAGGGCTTTAGATAGCTTTTTAGCTTCAGAGGGAAGGGAGCATCAAGAGGTTACAAGTACATGTGGACAAGCATAGAAACCAAGTTAAGTGCCACATGGAAAACTGATCATTTAAAGCCAAGGGGGAAGCCAAAAACTGTAACAGGTGCAAGTCTGGAGTATTAAACAGGCAGCCAAGCCAAGGGCCTGTCCCCTTGTCCTGATTAGTATATTAGATATACTCTAAATGGCAGTGATTAGTGGGGAGAAAAGATAGATAAAGAAGAGCTGTCGTGGTCAGTGCTGCGTGCACATGTCCTTGTGTGCCTATGTGGAGTTTTTGTTATATTTTGTCAGTTTATGAAACATGTTTGAGAAAAAAACAGAAGCTGGCAAAAAAAGGGGATGTTCTGAGAAACAAAAGAATTTCTTTATTCTTTAGATATGGACTAGAGGGGTGAGTTTTTCATGACTTTCATGAAGTTAACAAAAATTGAATTACTTTACTCAGCTATGAATGATAAAGGGAGGAGGGGAAAGTGCCATAGGTCTAGGCTTATGTTTTAAGATAATGTGGTTGTCAAAAATAATGTTGTCAGATATTCCTATCATCTGTCTGGCACAGCATCAGCTATAGTCAGAAAGGAGGAGAGTGGGCAAGCAAATGATAAAATCTTGGTCTCCATTCAGAATCTGAGGAATGTGGGCCCAAAGGTCAAGATTGGCCAGGGTCCTAAAAGCCATAGTAACACATCCAGGACACTGTACTGCTTTTTGTCCCCCTACGTTTCAAACAGTCCATTGACTATCTGCCATGATAATCATTCTCATTGGTTAAAGTAAGAGAAATCCTGTCTGCTTTGCCTACTTGGCAAGTTTAGTGTGACATTCAGAATGAGTATAATATAAATACAGTATTATCACATATGACAAGAAAAATCAAGACCATCACTTTTGAACTGTTTGTTGGGGAACGTTTCCTTCTATGTTGCTGCCTCTTCCCCCTCTAAAACGGCTTTTTTGAAATACGTGATTTTCTCTAAGATTTATACAAAGCAAACATCCTCAAGAAAGAATGGGCATGCTAGATGTCAAACGGGAAGCATACTGGTGGCAATTGGCAGAATCCGTGGACAGTTGGAGATACTTATGGCAGGAGAGGAAGGAAAACAGCAAGCATTTAGCCACTTGCTTATGGTGGATTCCTACACATGTAACTTTCTCCTCCATGAGATGTGATGGCATGTGAGGAAGACCTCCAAGGACATCCTGATCTCTGGCCCTTTGCTGAGTTTATTCACATCTTACTGTAGATCTGTGCAAGCCCCAGTAAGTTAGGATTTCTAACTCAGCTAGCTCCAGTGGAGAGAATGAAATTGACTCAGCAGTGTGCTGAATGGACAAGGCATGAGGGAAGGAAGGGACAATTACTTCTAATCACAGCTTATCTGTGAGTTAAGTTGTACACCCACCTCACCTCATTTTATGTGCTCACAATATATAAGCATTAATTAGCAGATGTCGGCATGTGAGTTTCCAACTTTTCAGTAAAAGAACCCAATAGAAATGCCTTGACCCTTTAATTACATTGGATTTTTGTAAAGAACTGGGTGTAATAGATGATAAAACTCAGTAAGAAAGATTAGTAGACCAAAGATTAATATGGCTTTTCTGTCAAGACTATTTTGAGTTTAAATTCTCTATTGAGGGAAAATTGTTTCATACTTGCCAGCATCCTGAAAATATTCCAGAGGAACGATGATTAAACAACACCTTTAAAGTGTTAGTATGTCCATGTTTGATTTATTTTTTAATGTCCAGGTTTTTTTAAGTCAATGATGTTCAGATCCATTATAATGGGTGAAACTGGTTTAGTTTTTCAGAAGTTTCACAGGGCCTGATTTCTAAGGAGTTCCCACTACATGTAACTTGGAGTAAAGTTCTTATTTAGGTGTTCTTTGTGCTACAGTGTAATAGTCAGGATATTTTCTAGTCTAAAGTTTCTTTCACTATACTAAAAACACTCTAATGCACATATTCTGGTCTTTGAATCAAACTACATCTACGTCAGAGAGACAGACTTGTGTCTCTGACTTTGGTGTTTAACTGACATGACATTATCCAAGCTGCCCACCCCTGTTCTTTTCTGAGACTTGCTCACACACTTGAACTTCAAACCAGTCATGATGGTAATTATTTCCCTATGATTCTTTGTAAATCCATGTCAAAATACTGAGTCTGACTAAGATGTAAAAGTAAAAAGATCACTGGTATTTTGTGGGGTAACGATCATTGTCATCCAAAGCCTGTAGGTCGTTTAAATGTAGTTTAGCTAATTATTTGCACCGTCAGTGACATTATGCAGTGGTATATTATCTAACTGATATTTTCAATGGGAGGAAGAAGAAAAAGGGGGTTTGCCTCTGATAGTTTCAGCATTTCATAAAAATGGCTTATGTTTTACTATGAAGAATAACACCAAGAAGTTTTTATAAGAAACGATTGTAAGGAAAAAAATCAACTGAGACCGTGTTCTGTGCATTAAACATGTGTGCAATTGAGGGATTCAGAACCAAGCTAATAATTCCATTTTTAAATGGTGTGGGGAAAGCAGACATTCAATATTATAGCTCCTAGTAAATTACCTCCAAATTTCCCAGGAAAATATTAAATAACTTTGTGGATGACTAAGCTAGTTGGACACCATGAGAATTTCTCTGGGAAGATACAAATACATAAAAGTGACTGGGCACATGCTTGTCTTGATTGAGCAACCAGCTCTAGCCCATATGGGAGATGTATTTCAGGAAACCAGGGAGTGCTGACAAAGATGGTACATGGTCTAATGGGGCAAGAAAAAGAATTCTTGTATAAAATGAAACCTTGAGATACTGTCTCCATCATCTTAAGAGGGAAAGAAGTATCTACAGTGAACCAGACAGTTTGTTGGACTTTGTCAACTAGGTAGCAGGTAACACAAGAAAATAAAAGAGTATATAATCTATCTTTTAAGAACTTAGAGTCATAATTCATACTGTTTGTGTTGGTTGATCACCAAATAACTGCAGAAAGAGATTAAAGTTTTTTTTGGAGGAATTAGCTTTCCCCATGAGCCCCAGAGACTGCACAAAGATAAAATTGCAGGCAATGTGACCCCATGCCTGGAACAACATTTGGCAAGTGGCACCCTAAAATCATTTAGCAACAAGCATGATGATTTAATTGGATTTTAGTATTTTATAATTCTTATATTTAATTTACATGAGTAAAGAAAGGGATATCAAAAGGTGTTGAGAAAGATTATCAGAATCAACTAAGCTGGTTATAGTTTAGAGAATAAAATGAACTTTAAAAAGTAAAACAGAGATGAAGTGAATGCACCTTGAATGGATTAGATAGTAAATTCGGCATGGCTGAAGATAAGATAGTTGGGATAGAAAAGGGACAGACTTATACAGGATGCAACACATAATGAGAGAACTGTGAGGTCTTAGATATATATATATATATATATATATATATATATGTGTGTGTGTGTGTGTGTGTGTGTGTGTGTGTGTGTGTGTGTGTGTGTGTGTGTGTGTGTGTGTATCATTGACCCTACAAAGAGAAAATTAGGGAGAGTGGTGAGAAGACAGCTTTAGAGACAATAGCTAGGAATTCTGCAGAATTCAACATTGCCAGTGTAAGAATTCTACAAAACATTTTGTAAGGCATTTCTCAGAAAAAAATCTGCAAAGAGCACAGAAAGAGATTATATAACCAGTAGCCAGTGCGTGACAGTGAACTGATGTGTGTAAGGTGGTGGTAGTCCAGAATTCCTGGATGGCCTAATTGCTTTCATTAACAAGTTGTTTATTTCTGGAGCCAACAAAAAATTCTGAGCTGGATATCAAAGATACCGAAAGAGCATACAAATTACAAGGGGGGTTAAAGCAAAGAATGTGCTTATGTCTCAGTGTAATTTCTAGGGTTAAAAAAGATCCAAGGAGTGACTCTCATTATGTGTATCTCATGATATGGCGATGAGACATGGGCAACTCAAGTAAGACACTCTACAGTGTGTGCTGTTTGTGTAAAGAAGAAAATGGTATTAATGATTTACGTAGCATGCTGTTCAGTTTTTATGACTGAATTCATTCTAACACAATGAAAATAACAGAACTGGACATGAATGTGTCGGTAAGCAGTTACACTAAATGGGCTTCCCCCTAGGCAAAGATATCTCGGTTTTGTTTTGTTTAAAAAAAGTATCTCAAGTTTGCACTCCCACCAGCAATGGAGGAGTGTTGCCCTTGTTGCACATCCTCTCCAGCCTGAGCTGTCATTGTAAGAATAACATAACTTGAGGAACTATTGAGCACGCACCTAATGAACACTCAAACGTAACAACTCAAGGTTCAAGAAGAAATTATCAGTTGTGTTTGGGATTCACACAAAAAGGAATTGTTCTTTTAATACTTAAAAGTTTTTCTAATAATTAAAGTGATATAACCCAGGCCTGTGCGATGGCTCAGCAAATAAATGGACTTGATGCAGAAGACAGTAGACCTCAGTTAGATCCCAGAAGCCTACGTAAAGGTAGATGGGCAAAAACAAGTACACAAATGTCTCTGACCTCTGCACATGTCCTATGGCACAAATACTCCTAAACACACCACACACACACACACACACACACACACACACACACCACAGTCATATATTATTAGAGAAGGATAACTATGAGTCCACCAAAAATTAAATACTGGGTGTGACAGCCTAAAATTTCCTTCGGTGAACAACACTTCTAAAATGTGCATTTTTACAACAGATATAACAGGAAAGGCAGTGAGAACTTTGAACTAGTGTTTCAGAAAATCTGTTCATAGAACAAGCAGAAGTAATGAATGAGTAGTTCCACTGATATTCCACAGCAAATGTTGTCAAGGTAAAGAATCAAAAATTAGATACTTTTTATGTCATATGAGCAAAGATAAGAGATTGAAAAACTGATACACAAGGGTTTATACAAATATTTTCTCCATTTTTCATAATGATGTTCAACTTTGCTTATTATCTCTCCCTCCCTTTTTTCCCTCCCCTTTTTCTCCCACTTTCTCTCTGGTACATACATTACATGTATACACTGTAGACATACTGGCATTTAGGTGTGTTTGTGTGTGTGTGTGTGTGTGTGTGTGTGTGTGTGTGTGTGTGTGTGTGTGTGTGTGTGTGTAATCTGGAGGTATTATTGTTTTGAGCCAGTCTCCCATTGGATGCAAAATGTATGGATTCATCTAGAATGGCTGGGTAGCAAACTCCAGGGATCTGCCTCACAAGCATATGCTACTGTCCTTGACTTTTCTACACAGGCACTGGGGATGAGCTCAGGTCTTTGTGCTTGCATAGCAAGCCCTTTAGTAACTGAGCCATCTCTACAACCCTACACCAATATTGTTAAAGGCATGTTGTTTTCATATACTTTAGTTACATTTTTCCAGGTTGTTATCTGTTTCTGTCTACTGTACTCTTTTCATCCAGTAATTCTACTTCTTGTAACTTATCTTCAGTTAATAAATTATATACATATGCATATATATAAGCTCAAAATTGCTGATCACATTCTTATTTACATTAGTAAAAACCTGGATAACAGTCTGGGGATTAAAGATATAATAAAAGAATTTATAAGTGTATATGGGTGTACATATAGCTGAATAAGTATAAAAAATCACACATTATTTATACTGACACATGAAGAATAATCCAGTGTAAAATAGTAGCCACTAACATATCCAGATTAATGCTTGTATAGAAATATCTACTAAGTGAAAAGAGCAATATGGAGTATCTCTTTTAGCAAACATACCTCCATGCCTATAAGTTGTTTACGCGGGAGAGACATTCATTCTACATCATGACAAGTACATCTGACATGACATGGCAGATGTAATATAAAGTGAAAAAGCAGTGGAGTGGGATTTCCAAGACTGAGAACTAGTAACTTGGGGGCTTTCTTCTCTTTCCACAGATGTCCTCACATCTCAAATGCCTGTAGGTGTTCTCATCTCTGTAATGAAGGCAGAAATGGGTACCAGACATCACACTCACACCATAGACAGCGTTGTCACCTCTTTTCCTCAACCATGGCAGGCATTAGTCCTGTTTTAGTGTTTTTCCTCTGAGCTCAGTGGTGATGTAGCAATTGTCTCAATATTACATTCTAAGCCATGATGTGAACACTCTGTTCTTTATACTTGAACTTCCTCTACTGCTCTTGGACAAGGTGATGGAAGGTCTTTCAGCCAGAAGATTTTTGTGTTTTTCAATTGGATTAATATATTCACTGTGCACATTTCTTGGCCTTATAAGGATATTTTTATTCTGGTATATAATGTCTTTTGAGCATATTTCCTCCATACACCTTCCTTTCCTCCCTTAAGTCCCCTTCTATTCTCATGTCAGTTATACATGCGTAGGTTTGGGCATGCATGTATCATCTAGCACCCACAAATAAAAGCATGAAGTATTTGTCTTTTAAAAGCTAACTTGATTCACTCTGTGTGACAATCTCCTGTTGCATCATTTTCTTCCAAATAATGCCTTTGTTTCAGCCAGAAGATATTTCTAAGGAGCGTTGCTGTGGGAAAAGAATAACAGGGAATTCTTATTTAAAAAATTAACCCAAACCTTCTTTTCTAATGACCACATTTTTAAAAACCATAAGAAAATGAAAAGGAACAAATGAACTAAGTCTTGACATGCCTCAATAACTTACATACAATTGGTTTAAAGCAATTATCAAGATATATATTTTATGCAATGTCTTTGCGATTTGATAGTTTATGGCAGTTTAGATAATAAATTTACACTGGAATTACTTGGTCTGTATTTAAGTATACGGTTTATAAAGCAGACAATTATAATTATAAAAGAAAAGATCATATATTTGAGAACAAGTTGAAGGGACACAGAAGTTGGGGGAAGAGAGAAGGGAGTAGAAATTGGGAAAATGTAAGTATAGTATGTATATATGAAATTCGCAGAAAACTAAATAATGAAGTTAAAAAGAGCAATTTTTTATGTCCATAGTTGAAATATTTCTTATTAGTCTTTTAAGTTTATTCAGAATTAAATAAAATTAAAACTTGAGATGATATTTCTGTAGCCATATATTAGGTATCTAATAACCACCTGTTCCCTGTGGCTTGTTAGAGAGTACAAGCTAAATGGTCCCCACCATTCATATGGTTCAGTTTCAGCCGTTAGGGTGATTTTCTACTTAGGCAACCAAGATATCAAAAACTAAATATCTTCAAAATACAACCCAAAATCGCATGATGAATTGCTAAATAATTTGCCACAGACAAGCTGAGTGCTACTTGGGTAGGAAGTTCTTGAAACACCCACAGCTGGATACTTTCTTCACCACTTTGGCTGTGACACATAGAACTGGTGAGAACAGAGTATCTTACTTTAGAAACCGTGTCTGTTCTACTGCAGGCATGGGACCCGTTGTGCTGGAGAAGTGGCAGCCGCTGCAAACAACTCTCACTGCACCGTTGGAATTGCTTTCAACGCCAAGATTGGAGGTATGGGACACTTCCAAGGATACACATAGGAGCCAGGAAGCTCTTGGCTGACTGCTTTTCAAAATCCTTTTCAAACTAGTGGTGGGCATGTCTATGCATGACAGGGAGCAACTGCTGCTGACTACATAGGAACCATGTGAATGATGATATTCAGTATGGTGATGGACACTTGCTATAAGACCCCCAATATGTCACAAATATAGTTCTTCTAAATACACTTAGGCAAAAAAAAGAAAAAATACGCTCACCTATACTCAACTCAGGCATAGGTATATTTATTATAAAGATGTAGCCAACACGGTATGAATCTGAAAAAGTGGACTCCAACTTTGCCACTTGTAATCATTGTTGTAAGCAACAGATGATTGCTACAGCCACACACAAATGGAAGACAGCATTCTAATAGACCCTAGTGACTTCATCATTATACCCGAGGATGTCCCCTAGGTAGGCTAAAGGGTGTCAGAGAACCACAAACTTCAGCAACCAGGTGAGTACCTTGTTCCAATACCCTATTTGCTACCAAATAGTTCATCTCAAATAAAAAAGTGACATTCCTATCCGCAATAAGAGTGTGAAACATTTAAACATTAATAGTCGTGCCTTCTCCATGACTCCCAGTGGCTACCTCAAGTGGACAGTTCCCTTCATAGATAGCTTTGTTTTGTCTTGTAAATGTCTGTGGTCATTTATCAGCCAAACTGAGCCTAGTGAAAGGCTAACGATATCCAACAAGATGGACCTATTATAACAAACTACATTAAGAAAGGTTGCTTGAAACATGAATTGTTTATTTCTAGAATTCCCGATGTCGTATTTTTGGGGCCCAGTTGAACAAAGGTAACTGATATCAGCAAAAACAAAGCTACAGTTGGAGGAACCATGGTGGGGCTGTGCTTAAAGCAGGTTCCTGAGATTCCCTTGACTGCCAGCAATGCCAAAATATGTCTGAGTGCTTTATTTGCTTTCTTTCACCCTTAATTTCTGGGATGGACAGTTTGTTGCCCAATAAATAGCTGCACTCAGGAGCATCCACTGTGATAAGGACAGAGGCTCTTCTTGAGGTGTGATAAGAATGATGGAGCGCCCCCCTCCCCCGTTCACCCAGCACAATCAGATCCAAGCTACTTCAACAGTCACCTCTCACATATGTGCTTATGTCCTCGATTGCTGTGATTTGATTATATTCCCAGAAATAGAGACTGACCCAGCACTCTGACTGACCCTGAGGGAAGAACTGAATAAATTCTGAGCTCTCTCATAGCTGCTGACCAAGCTTAACTATACTTCCTTAAAAAGATAAATGTATGGCGATAATTCAATAAATGACCTAAATAGGAATATTCTGAACTAGAATTTGACTCCTCAGACCCAAGGCATAAAGTTTGTAGTAGAATGAGAAAAGATGAAGCAACTGTTAATCTTTAAACTTGACTAAATTATGAAATTCCTTATGTTTTTACAGTCAAAAAGACAAGCCACCTCATGACCTTCTATGGATCACTTAGCAGACATAAATTGCATGATAGAACACCCAAGTTCTGATGCTCTCATGTTCTCACCTGGACACTCTTAAATGCTTAATTGGGAGCAGTTCTAGTGTTTTCTTTAGAGCCCACTGTGCAGAAGGATGCTACTAAATACAGCATAACAAGGCAAAGTAGTATGTCTGCCTTTTCTCTGAAAGAGTGCATAGCAGCTTTAAATGTCCACAATTACTGAAAAGAAGCAGTGGCCATTCAGGACCCAGGACATGCAGATCGCCATTGAGTTACCTGATTCCCTTTCAGAGGACAGTGTCCATTCCATAATTTTCAGGCATTTTCCCCACTGTCTTTGTCTCTTCGTGGCTTGATGACATACATTTTCTCTCAGAAATCTAAAAAGTGGGTGCTGGGGAGATAGGTCACTCAGTGAAGTGCTCGAGGCACCACACTTGAGGACCTAATGTTGCATCCTCAACACGCACATAAAGAATCAAGCACAGGAATGTTTGACTGTAATGCTACTCCTGGGAAAGTGGAGACATTAGGATCCTTTGGGGCGTGTTGTCAGACCAGCCTACCCTACCCAGCCAAATCTGTCATCATCTCTAGGTTCCCTGAGAAGTCCTACCCCCAAAATTAAGGTAGAAAGTGACTGAAGACACCTGACATTGACCTCTAACCTACACACACATGCATGCATGTACACATGCATGCATGCCTACATTCACAGATGTACACATACCAACACCATAATGCAAAATAACAAAAAGATCCCAAGTGTAAATATTCTATAATAACCCAGAATGAAATACACTTGTATATTAATTAAAATATAAAAAAATAAAAGTGTGGACCAGTGACATGACTAAGTCCTATAGAAGAAAAGACCCAGTGGAATATACACATGAATACATATGCATATATATATATATATATATATATATATATATGTAAAGTACCTATATGTGAGCCTGTGTACATAATACTGTGTAACTTCCAAAGGAGATTTACCAAATTATCTTACATAATTGGAGGCTGGATCATACCACACTGGCTATTTCCAGGCTATGAACCAGGATCCCCAATAGCTACTTAGTCCCAAGGGCTGGAAGCCTCACAATAGGGTAGACCAGTAATATTCTAGTCTGAGGCCAAGGCCAGGAATATCCCTGGAGAGTCACAGGAGAGTTAAAAACTCCAGAAGCTAGACTCGGATATTCGAGCTCAACATCACCAGCAATAGAAACACAAGCTCAGGATTAGGCTTACTGCTGCTCACTTGTGCAGGCTATTCCCCTATTAGTGCATGCAAGCCCCCAGTTTGTTAACAGGTACAACTCAAATTCAAGCTGGTTGGTCTTTCCCCACTCATTGATGTGACAGTCTTGGCAGGTGAGCCCATTGCAAGTGTACTCAGAAGGAAACCTTACTGATATCATCAAGCAGCCTATTAATAATTTTTTTGACTTTTTTTTATTTGAATTACAAACAAGATTGAATTACATGACAATCCCAGTTCCCTTCTCCCTTCCTTCCTCCTCTACCACCCCCCCAACTAAAACCCTACCTATCACATATCCTTTCTTCTAATCTACACCTGATTCAATCTTTCTGCTCCCTCATGACCTCTGCATTCTTCCTTTTCTTCCCTTCTCATTCTCATAGCTCCCTCCCCCTTCTCCCCCTGCTCTCAATTTGCTCAGGGGATGTGACCCTTTCCCCTTCTCCAGGGGACAAAGTTTGTCTCTTTTATGGTCCTCCTTGTTTACTAGTTTCTCTGGCAGTGTAGATTGTAGCAGCCAATTAATATTAACTGAGCCATATCAATCAAACACAGCATCTTCAGAAATATTGGAGGAAACAATATTGTTAGGTGTTAGAATGTCCTAGGTCTTTATCTCTGTTTTTTTTCATAAAAATATCAAAGGACACAATAACCTTTATGTCTGATCTATCACGTTATTTAAATTGCTTCAGACTGACTGAAAAATGTGTTTTCTAGATGAAAATAGGCAAGAATATTAATAGTTGTTGAATACTAGCTCCATATGTATGTATTCTGCTTCATTATTTCTGTTTTTCTTGATTTCTTAAAATTTTGGAAAGTTAAATATTAAAGAAAAACAAAGAGATAGTGTTCCATTAAAAAAAAAAAAGCAGTTTTTATTTTCCTGACAGTAATCAACTCAGGCCTCATAGCATCTAAGATAGCCTATACTGGAATCTTTGTTTAAATCAGTGTCTTGGTAACCAGCAGAGGCAGACATCCACAGATATACACTGATCTGAACTCTGGAACTTAGTTGCAGAGAGGGAGGAATGAAGAGCGAAGGGGTCGGTACCAGGCTGGTGAAACCCACAGAAACAGCTGGCCTGAACAAGGGGGAGCACATGGACCCCAGATGCTGTCTGAGAGGCCAGTACAGGACTGATCCAGACCCCTGAACATGGATGTCAATAAGGAGGCCTCTGCACTCTAGGGGGCCCCTGGTGGTGGATTAGTATTTTTCCCTGGTGTAAGAAGGGACTTTGAGAGCCCATCCCACATGAAGGAATTCACTCTTGCCCTGAACACCTGGGGAAGGGCCTAGACCCAGCCCAGAATGATGTGGTAGACTTTGTGGAGCCCCTATGGAGGGCCCTCCCCTGCCTGGGGAGTGGAGGGTGGATGGGGTTGGGGGTAGGTCGGGTGGGATAGGAGCAGTGTGGGTGAGGGGAGGGAGAGGGAGAAGGGATTGACATGTGAAGCAAGCTTCTTCCTAATTTGAACTAATAAGAAAAGCAATAAAATAATAAAATTCTGAAACTTAAAAAAAAAAAAAAACTTAAAATTCTCACTGGAAAGCAAAACTCCCCTTAAAAAGTAAACTCATCTTGTGGAGATATAATTTTAAAGTAAAGGCCTGAAGAGAAGGCTAGGTGGTTAAGAGCACAGGCTGCTCTTCTGAGGGGCCCAAGTGTGAGACCCAGCACCCACATGGTGGCTCAATAATCAATCATCTTTAACTCTAGTTCGAGGGGATCTGACACCCTCATCTGGCCTTCTCTGGTACCAGGCACACATGCGATGCACAAGGTATACATTCAGGCAAAACACCCACATACAAAAAATAAATAATAAAATTTAAATTTAAAATTATACAAGTCTCAGTGACGATATTTAGTGTAAGCAAGGTTTTGTCTTACTAAATGATTAGAAGTTATATTGTTGTTGTAAGTTGCCAAAATACAAGCTAAAAAGGAAAAGTTGGCATTCGACAGATAATTTATTTCCCAGGACATTAGTGACTATTTTTGAAAAATGGGGTTAATGCTGGATTTCTGTCTGATAGGCATGAACTTAAATGAAGATTAATGACTAAATGTTGCTAAAACATATTGAGAGTTATTTGAAGTGTTAAACACATTCTCATCCATTGTTTGACTTGTAAATAACTTGGCAACAAAGAAATACAGTAAGTTTACATCAGTCTACTATTATAGGGTATATGGGAAATGAGACAAAGCTGGCTTGGCAACTTCACAACTTTTAAAAACTTCTAAGGTTAGAAGATTTCTACATCTATGAGCCCAAGTTTTTCAATGGAGAGAAATTAGGACAGTAGATTACTTCATTATCTCTGTCAAATACTCATTTAACAAAGGCAGGAGGGAAAGCAAGATTTGGAACCTTGGAAGAAGAATAGAAAAAAAATTTAAAAGTTTTTGAACAAAATTTTGTTCCTTTATACACAAAGAAACCTCCTGTCTCCCCAAGATAGAGTCGCCTCTACAAAGTGTATTGGTACCTTTTTGCCAGAAAAAAAATGCTCACTGAAGTGTTGGTTAAAATGTATGCTTGGGGCTGAGAAGATGATCGCCTACTACTCGTACACTGTTCCCAGAATCCACATGGTGGCCAACAATTGTTTGTAACTCTAGTTCCAGGGGTCTCAGTGCCCTCTCCTGGCCTCTTGCATGCACATCATTCACAAAACCCATGCAGACATACACATACACATTATCATTGAATAAATAAATATTTTTACAGTTTTTTAATGTATTCTTTATTCCCCCAAATTGTCTGAGTGAACTGTTTAGGTATCATCTACTGGAGATAGTAACAAGCTTGCTCCTTCCTGCTTTGAAGGTGTGCGAATGCTGGATGGCGATGTCACAGACATGGTGGAAGCGAAGTCTGTCAGCTACAATCCACAGCATGTGCACATCTACAGTGCCAGCTGGGGCCCAGACGATGACGGCAAGACTGTGGATGGGCCAGCTCCCCTCACCCGGCAAGCCTTTGAGAACGGTGTGAGAATGGTAGGTTTCAAAAGCATCTGGGGTGAGGATTTTCATGCACAGTTTGTAGGCATGCCACCATCCAGGCTAGAGGATTGCCACTGGAAAGATGTCTTAAACATTGCCTCATGAGTTGATGAACTCAGAGTTAGTCTTTGCTATGGCATGCACAGCGTACTTGGATATCTAGAGCTGCACAGAAGAAATACATTAATTAATATGTGAATGTGACACTGTGAAAAACAAATTCCTGGGGCTGAGAAATCGAGTGGGTATTCACTGTCTCCATTTGGTGTTGGTAGGACACACAGCAAGGTCCTTCTAGCATATCACCTTGGTGTCACTTAGTCTCACTTCTGTCCAAAGACAATATTATTTTTTCTATGGGCAACAGATCTCCCTAATTAGGTAACTTAGCATTTTCTTTGATGTCACTGAAAGAGTGGCTGAATGATGTCCCTGGGAAACCTAGCTCCATGATCTATTGGGAAAAACAATGTTTCAAAATCCAGAGCTTAAATTGCCTTGAATTAAATAAAAGTAAAGATGCTAGAACTTATCCTCATGGAAAGAGGAGTGCTGCACCAGAGCGGGGTTTTCCATTCTTGCTAATGAGTAGAACTTTCGGTTACATAGCATAAATTTGTTCTCTGCATGATATAATTGATCTGGCCTGAACTTGCCTTGCCTTTCTCATCTTCTCACCCATTGTCTTGCAAACATTCTCCACTCTTGTTCATAGTCCATCAGCACATTCTGTTTCCCCTGCGCTACCCCCCAAGTCCTTCAATCCTCTTCTAAAAAGCCACAGCTTCCCAGAAGGTTCTCTCACTCCACACCAAAATTCACTATCATTAGTCCCCTGCTCTGTGCTCACTGTGTTTGATAGTCTTACTGATGCTAGATAAAGACCAAATAATATTTATATTTCATAAGAATTTGTTATGGGCGTATCTTCCTCACAAAAGTTAAGTCCCAAGAGTGCATTTTATACATATTTATGGCTTTACAAAGCTAAGAGGATATGTTGAATTCCAATGAACACTTTGTACATGTTTGCTGCATCAAATTTTAGTTTAGTTCAAATGATGCTAACCACAATGTTTTCATGGACTCCGCCCAGATATGGAACAGTGGGATGCAGTCAGTTGATTAGCACAATGTTTAAGCAGGAATAAAAATGATAGTGAGTCTTGCATAATTTTGGGAGCCTGGGTTAGATTTTTAGCAAAAGCCTGAATTAAGCCATCCCATGTCTATTCTGAAATGGATTTGATGGGGAGAAGCACACACTTGTTTTTTAAGTAATTTTCTAGCAAAAAAAGCAAAAAATGTCAGGGTTGTGAAGACATTTTCTTTCCTAGTTCTGTCCATATGCAATTACTTTTGTGTACGTTTAACAGATAGATAATATTGTAAATTGTTGCCTAGAATTTTGTTTTCAATGTATCTTAATAGCAAATGAATGTACCCTATGTCATCTGCTGACTTGTTGCCAAATCTGTGGACTACAAATTACTATTATTGCCAGTAAACTGGCTATTTGAGTTTAGTTCAAATCTTCCAATTATGAGTGCATTGCATTCATAAGAAAGAGCAACTTGAATTTCTCAATAATATGAAAATCCTTTTATTAGCAATGCACATAGCCTGTCCATATAAAGAATGCCCAAGCCTAATAGGTAGATTTACTAACTGAGTAATGGACATGTGGGTAAGTAATGCAGTGCCAAGAAAAAAGATTGTAAATTTCTTTATATTGCAGAGTGTAGCTCAACAGAAATAAACTATACTCTTAATGCATAAAACAGATAAAAATGTGGCACTTTGATTATAAAAGTGCTTCCTTTTTAAAGTTATGTTTAGAAACATGTCTTGTAAGAAACCAAACACAAAGGACTATTTAGAAATAGATGATATAGAAAGATAAAGCTTGTTTTAAATGCAAAAACTAACACTTATTTTGGTAAGTCATATGCAAAAAAAATATGTGAGAGAGAAGTTAATAATAGATTTCCCCACCCAAGTAGTCAGTTGCTGGTAAGTACAGATAGAACATCTTTCCATACCTGCTGACTGGGAGTTACATTGAATTCCTGCGTGGAACACATGGGCATCATTCCAGGGTAGACCATAGAAATGTGGATCATTGGGTTTATTTGTTTCAAAATTTTGGGGAACTTGGAGTACCATAATTTAGTACCTGGCATATAGCTCAGAATTTAAGCATGTGCTTAGCATGCATAAAGCCTTGGGTTCAATATCCATCACCCAAAATCTGGGGAGAATAAGGATAGCATGATTTATTCAGCATTCCTTTGAGGATCTTCTGAGGATTCATCTGAACAAAAAGGGACTTCAATTTTAAGATGAACCATTAACTTTTAGAGTTGAAGTAGTAGCAAAAGCAGTAACTTTTAAAGGGGGAGATTTATCTTCTGGTTCGTTGCCCATCTAAATCTGAAATGGCAGCAATAAACCATTGAAATAAGACAAAATTGAACGGATAGTGTTTTCATGTATTCAGTATAGTGAAGCCCTCAAGTTATACTCTTTAAAGGAGTAAATGTTTTTCATTTACTTCTGACTTTAATTAAATCAGATGACTTACTTCCATTTCCTCTTCTAAAGTGGTGTGATAATATACTACTCATTCACAGAGGTTTTATGACCACTCAGTGAGATAATAATCCATAATAAAGTCATTAATGCACTGTCTGAATATAGTAAGTACTCCATAAGAAGTATTTAGAGAGAAGGTGTTTTCTTCGAAAGTACTGTTTAAATTTGCCCATAGTCCCTCATCCTTCTCTCCTAGATGATGCCCACATTGCAGAATTTTCAATGATTCCTTCAGGTTACTAGTTGGGGCAGAAGAGAAGTAACATGGCCCAGGTCAGCCCAGATTGTCTGAGCTTCAAGAAGGTCATTTTTGTTGTTCTTCCTCTTCAGTTCCACTTTCTCTAAAAAAAGTGAATGCAATTTAGAGCATCTGCAATTTTACTTTGATCCTCTGGGGGAGAGAGAGAGAGAGAGAGAGAGAGAGAGAGAGAGAGACAGAGACAGAGAGAGAGGATGTTTTATTTGCTCGTGTATCTAGTCTCAAATTGTTTATTTTCTCAAAAGATGTTTCTCTAGATAGCTGTGAGTATACCATTCAATATTTCAAGTTGATATTGGGTAGTCCTTATCAGAAAAATAAAAATTTTGACCACTTTCTTATGTTGAAGCATCAAGTGAAACCTAAATTTAACTTCTTTAGGCCTGCCAGAAAAAACAAATGAGCTATTGAGTGATTTGTGGACCTAAGGAACAAAGGCAGGTAAAGAAATGTCTTCAGCTAACTAACTAAAAGCTTGTACAGTGACCTTGAGTCACTTTGGCCCATTGGCGTCCTAGCCACATGTTCTACTTCATGCAGGGATTAAAATGATTTGTCCTCGACCCTTGAAGTTTAGTGAGTTACTGCTCCTTAAGTACCATAGATGAGTGGTGAAGAAAACCATGGTTTATGTGTAATACCTAATAGTCCATACACCATATCAACAAGACAAAATACAAGCAGAGAAACTACAAGAATATTTCAGCTGATCTGCATGTAGTAAATGAAAGACAGCTGGTAGCTGAGAAAAGCAGAGAGCTACTTTAGATGGGAGGGGCAGACAGTTCTCTTTGAGGAGGCAGAATCTACAGACGTAAAATATAAGCCAATGATGTGAAGACCTGGAAGAGGAATGTTCTGTGCAGATCCAGCAGAAAGCACCAAAAACCGTGAATAGCAAGGGTTTGCAGTTTATTTCCAGGACAAAGCAGTACTATTCCTCAGGCAGTAGGAATAGTATGAGCAGAAAGCAGTAGAAGGATGGGGTTGGCTAAGGCCATCTCAGGGGGTTTTTCTAAGTCACAGGGAGGGCTTGCATTCCATCCTGTTACAGAAAGTCATTGGAGGTTCAAATAGGGCAAAGGTCTTGTAGGCATACCATCTGTCGGGTGAATGATGGGGGACAAGAGCAGGAGGTTGCAGTGGTCCAGGACAGCATTGAGAATGAGACGGCACTGTCCAGACCACAGACCACTGTCCAGATCAGACAGCAGGAGAGAGAAGGACAAGTATCAAGAAATCTATTCACAGGGGAAATAAATGCATTTTGCTCAGTGCTTTCAAGTATTGATCGTGTCCATTCTTTCTGCTAACTAATCAGAAACAAGAAACATACCAAGTATTGAATTTCAACATGCTCCCCATTTGTTTATTATAAGATTATTATAACATTTGACTCAGTAGGATGTAACAGTGCTTTCAAAGACTTTAACAAAACCAGAATTGATTCAGTTTATAGCCCTTTAGAATTAATGTGCCAAAATTGTATCTGAGAACCTGTTTTAACACACCATATCCTAGTTGACAACTCTCTCTCCCCCCTCCTCTCTGTCATCTGTCAATCAGGATTGTATTTTATTTGATGTCAAGAAGCTATAAAATTAAGTGTAATTTTTAGAGTCATATAGTTTGGGCTATACTCAATGAGCGGAAATGTGATGATGATGATGATGATGAAGTTGATGAGGAGGGGAGATCGCAATGACAACAATAGCATGAACATTTAATATTTTGGCTGATCTATTCACTGCCGTCATTCATCTAAGCCCAAAATAGGCTCTTAGTTTTTAATCTAGACAATAATCTTATGAGACGGGTGCTCTTCCCCCAATCTTACAAGTAGAGAAAACAACTCTATCATAGCTACCACAGTCAGAACAGGAGCCTCAAGGCACTCTCGTAAGTTCAGCTGTGCGTTCCCTTCTGTCTTCTTTGACACATGCGACTCTTCTTAATCGTGCTTTCCTGTTTTAACTCTGTTATCAAATACACAATCACACAGTTAGAAAGAATAAGTAGGGTTAGAGAGATGACTCGGCAGTGAAGAGGACTGGTTGCTCTTCTAGAAGAGTCGGCTTCAATTTCCAGCACCCACATGGCAGCTCACAACCATCCGTATCTCTAGTTCCAGGGGGTTCAGTGTCTTCTTTTGGCCCCATGGATACCAGGCCATACAAGTGGTCCGCAGAGGTGCTACATGCCATCCAAAACTGAACATACACAAAGATAAAATTAAAAATAAAATAAAAAAGAATAGGTGATGAATCTCTGTCTTCTTCCTTGGTATCCCCTTCCTTTTCCTGCCTACATTTCTCTTTTCCCTTAGGACTGAAATTCTTCGTGGCCTCTCCCAATCTTGCCTTCTGCTAGGCCCTGCTCATGTCATCTCCTGCAGCCATTGCATCAGAACTCCATACCAGCAACACAGTGAGGCTGCTTTGTCTCTTTGATCTCCACACATAGAGACCTCCAAGCTCTCATGTAACTTGAAACAGGGCACCCTGCCTGCTCTTCCTATGCAGCCCAACCCTTCTCACCCCTTTAAACCTCCATAGTGTTGTACTTGGTTATCTTGTGATCATCTCCTCCGTAAAGATCCAGAGTCTACATCCTCTACTGTATGTCAAATACTCAGAACAGGTCCTGACACCCAGGGCACTTAGTGAAGAAAGAAAGAATGATGAATGAATCCCATGTCAATTTGCTGTGTACTCAAAAACCACACTTGCATTCCTCTGACCATATATAATGAGCCTGAACTGCTAAGAATGCATGATAAGCCATGGTGGTTAAAGTACCCAGAGTCTGAATGCAGGCTCTCCAATTTGGAAATGTAAGTTCTAATACCTTTTTTTTTTTTTTTTTTACCACTTTCAGGGTAAGTTAACCTGTATGATCAGTTTGTTCATAAAGTCAATGGAACTAGCAGTTCCCTTAGAAGTTCCTATTTTAATGCCTGGAAAACATAGTGCAGACACAATGCCAAGTCTCAGAATGTTACAAGTCTTAATCAGATTCACACCTGAAATGAGTAAGGCAATAAAGAAGTCTACATGATCCCAGGAGCCTGGTTTAATCTATTTGAGATTGCTGAATGATCCCATGGGAGTCTTCAGATAACTATTAATGTGTGGTGGTTATAAGTAGAAGAAAATGCTGAGAGAATATTTCCTTCATAAAACTGAAAACATAATGAGATGGGAATCAACAAGGTTTTATTTTGTTTTGTTTTCTGCCAAGTACATGAGAATTGCTCTTTATTTTATGGTTTCTTGGGTGACTTGAAAGTACATTGAAGGGTCTGAGTTGTCTCAGAGCAATGTCCTTAACTTTATCTAATCAAGGTTTTCAATTTAACCATATAGAAGCTTTTCTTTTCTCTCTGCCATTTCTTTCTCCCTCCCTTTATTCCCTCCCTTCTTCCTCTGGAGTCTTACTATGTACCCCAAGTTAGACTGTTTACCCAAGCCGACTTCAAGCTAAGTCTTCCTCCTTCAGCTTCACATGCGCTGGCCTTATTGGCATGTACCACCACACTCAACAAAAGTTTCACCACATTTTAAAAATTGCTTTGAAATTTAATTTCATTACAGATTCTGTTGAACTAATCTCTTAAAATTCAGTTAAATTTGTTAGATCTTTGCAGTCATAACCGTAGGACTAGAAATTAGTTCGTCATTTCAATTCCTGCCACTGGTTTCTTTATGTATCTTTGATTTCCTTGTTTTTCTTACTGAAACTTATGGCTTCAGTCTGTTCATCTATTAAGCAATTTCCTGGTGTTATTTGCTGAGAGTCTGTGAATCCTCTCCGGTCCTCACAATTAGAACATCTTTTACACAGATCTCAACAGGATCCTTCAGAAACCTCTCAGCCAATGCTTTGGCTTTCATTTCTGCATGAACACTACAATTGAGGAAGTGTTTCTATATGCATGTATTATCTTCTTTTCCCTTTAAAATTCCCATCATTAACAAAGAACACTCTAGGCTTTTAGCAGGGCACACAGGATCTCTCATTTTTGCCAGGGCTTTCAGAAAAAAACTTTACATGTCGTGTAAGTACCTCTCTCGAGCTAACCGACTGAGCCATTGGCGCACTCATTTTACATAGAGACATATTCACTCAGCCTAGACACACGGGGCAGGCCTAGGCCCTGCTCCAAAGGATATGACAGACTCTGAAGACCCCCCCCATGGAAGGCCTCACTCTCCCTGGGGAGCAGAAATGGTATGGGATAGGTAGGGTGTTAGTGGGGGGCAGGGGAGGAGGGGAGGGAGAGGGAACTGGCATTGACATGGAAAACAATCTTGTTTCTAATTTAAATAAAAATTGGAGAAAAAAACTTTACATGTCACCTTTTAAAAGAACAGTATAATAAAAATCACCCTGTCACCATTTGCCCTTAGGTGGCTTTGACCCAGATCCTTGGCAAATAGTGTCTAAGGAGACATTTGTGACTTAATCTTTTTAGCTGATCCTAAATAGGAAAATGATTTCATAAAGTAAATGACACCACAGGCAGTTTTCAGGTATCAATGACACTGAATTGGGTGACAGACTAAGAGGCTGACAGCACAGAGTTTTCTCTGATGGATGCCGTTTATCTGTGTATTCCACCATGCTCAGCACTTTGCTAGGTGGCGTGGAAGGATGAATAGCTCTTAGCTCTTGTCTTAGGGAAAATCTCTATGTAATGTTGAAGAACTGTCTAAATAAAGTGCTAGCAGACTCCCAAAATGTGCTCGTCTTACAGAACCTAGTCGGCGGACTGAAAACACAACACACAGTAACAAAACCTACTTGTCTTGAAGCCATCTTGTTCACTTTGGGTTATTAAAGTTTAATAATATGACTTGTGCGATTGGTACCCTTGGTACTTATCAGCAGGTGGCTGACACGTTGACAGCATTTCCTGACAAGTGTGCTCAATTATGTAGGAAATTGAAATGGAATCTTTTCTGTATTCAGGAAAGCTTATATTATGGTTGCCTTGTCATTTTATTCAAAAAAGCTTATTTAAATACCCACTACATGCTTAGCATTGGTTTGGCATTTGTCCCTGCTCCCCACCCTTGGAGAACCCATGTAACTCACTGTGCATAGTTAAGGACCACATCTTACAGAATTGTCTTGGGCTGAGGAAATGGCTCAGCATTAAAAGCACTTCCACGGGACCAGAGTTCAAATCCCAACATTCCTGTCAGGAAGCTGTGGCTCACAACTAACTGTAACTCTAACTCTGGCTTCTGTGAGTACTCTCTCTCTCTCTCTCTCTCTCTCTCTTCTCTCTCTCACTCTCTCTCTCTCTCTCTCTCTCTCTCTCACACACACACACACACACACACACACACACACACACAACACAAGATAAAAATAAGTAATAAATAACATTTTTAAGTCATGAGTTTTATCTGCCACTTTATCTGCAAGTAAATTTTCAAGTCCAGGGCAACTTTCTTTGAGGGTTTTGTTTGGAAAGGTCATTAGCACATTCATTGAATTCTGAACAGAGCCAATATCCAGGACAAGGAATGAGAGTCTAGGAAGTCAAAATCTTTGCTTGATAACCTCATGTTGGAACTGTGGCGCTAGCTGCATCTTCACACTACTGTATCCAGGGGTCCAGTTCTTAGTTACTGTTTCTTCTTAGAAAATTAACATTTTCTAGTTGAGTAGATATGCAGAGTGTTGGATGAAAGCACAAGGTCCTTCTACAAACACATGTTGTCTGTTGTAAATGGCAAAGTCACACATGCGTGTTTTTAAAGCCCTTACATTAAAGGCATGTGTTCACCAAGAGGAGAGAGAAGAGGCATGATTCACATCTATAATAAAAGCAACATGAGTAATCATAATTAATTTATAAAATTAACTGATTCCACCAGAGAGGGATAAATTTTTTTTCTCAAATAGACACCCAGCTGTAGTAGGATTATTCCAGTTTGCATTTTAATAAATGACAGCTGGCTTCTGCGTTAGCTGTTGAATGTTGTAAAGCTGTGAAATAATCAATGGCTAGGCTAACACAGATGAAGGAGATTATTTAAATTTGCTTTGACTTAATGAGAGTTTATCATAACTGAGCCTGTTTTTACTGTCTTGCCTCAGGATTTAGCTATACCTGTGGGGGAACTCTGTGAATATTTATAAAAACTAAGAAATTACTTGTCAGGCACATTCAATTTAATGTCATCCATTTGTTAAACAAAAGTTTGTCTTTCATAAATACATGTGTGGTTTTTAAGTCCTATGATTATCACAGTATTGCCTGAGGCATAAGTATCAAATTTTGATTAATACATTAATGAATTTTATCTATCATTTTTAAGAAAAGGAACACAAATGGGCAATAGCCTTATCTATGTAAAATTTTTAAATATTCATTGCTACCCCATTTATAGCTTTAAAGAGGTGTTAGCATTTATGTAGTTAAATTAATTGGCAAACTCTTCTAAATTCCTCTTATTGGTTATTTTTTTCATTTCTATGACAAGTACTTGAAAACAGCAATCTAAAGGAAAGGGTTTATTTTGGCACATGGTTTGAGGGTAGGGAAGTCTTGGCTCAAGAGACTGACACAGCTGGTGGCTTTGTATTCACATTTCAGAAATAGAAAGAGACTAGTTGGTGCTGGTTTTTTGCTTTGTATTCATCCTAAGAGCCAGTTCATTGATGATTCCACCAATATTCAGAGTGGATCTTCTCTTCTCTGGTAAATCTTTCTGAATATGCCATTATATACATATACAAAAGTGTGCTCCCATGGTGGCTCTAAATACCTTTGGGTTGACAATGGAGATTCACCATCATGTGCTGTTAGGATGCTCTACCCCTGTGTTAGCTACGTATCAGCAGGAACCCTCTTCTTATGGCTTGCTTGGTAACTGCTTGGCCAACTGGGAAGCAGGAAAATGTCTCAAAAGTTGTTCTACTGTGCTTCTAGAACAGCAAAAGCATACAGATATTGGATCAGGTAAACTTAAGGACTATTCTAAGCAGCCATTTCTTTTTTCAAATGTAAATTTGTGAAAGCTGGTGGAGAGAATACATAGGTGCATTTCCTTCAACACGACATGACAGCCAGTCAGCAGAAAATATAGGTCACTGTGTAATAAACAAACATAAATTGAAGAAGGCTGATATTTTCCTATCGCTTAAACATATGTATGGCTCGTGGAGTAGAATTTGTAGTGCACATAGTATGTCTACATTCCTCGTTATACAATGAATATAATCTAGTGTAATACTCAAGTTTTTTTTTTTTCTTTTTCTAAACACTGTTAGAATTGTGGCTCTGGTAGCTTCATAGGAGTGCACAGTACACAGATGTATGAGTCTTGGCGAAGTGAGGCAATGTAGTTGGCCACTAAGAAGCATAATTGTGGCTTATATTCAGATCTCTGTGTTTTTTCCCATTGTGTTGTATTGACTTCTGTTGAGTATTATATGGCACATCTATGCATGTTCAGTCAAGATGTGGTCACAGAAGTGACCCCAGCAACAAAGAACTGTGTCTTTGGCTGTCTGGAGGAGTTGTTATCCAGGCCATACTGAACAACATCCCAGACTTCACTGTGCTGGTTCTCTTTCTTGTCAACTTCTCAGGAGGTTCAGGACTTTACGAAGAGTACAGGCCATTGTCAGTTTGAGACAAGATGTGTTGCTAAGTTGCCAGCACTCCTATTTCCCTGTTTCCCTTGGAAGGGACCATACTCCTGTACTCTTCCTTGAAGCCCTTACAAAGACCCAGTGACATGGCTCATCTGATGGCTGAAGTACTCAGCCTCAAAGCTGATCTTCTCTTCAAAGGAAAAGTGGCATTGGATTCACTTTTAAGAATCACAGAATATTCACCATGAAGTCTTCTATAAAAAATGAGTCTAATATAATAGTTCCTTTTTATTGAAGACAGAATTGTGTTTATGGATTGAAAATGCTGTGAGTTGGTTTTCCCTATTTCAGACATCTTATAAGGTACCAATATAAGGTCAAGGCTATTGCTTCATATAGTTGAAGACTGTGACATCATTCAAGTCCCACAGTGGGTTATAGAGAGGGGTGACTTGCTTATTGCCTTTTTAGAGTTGAGCCAGCAGTCGCAGTAATTCACAGCAAGAATTCCACAATCTAGAGCTAACATCAAGTGGTATCAACTTTTATTATCACTGGAATATCTCTGTTCTTTCTAAGTGTCTTTTCAAACATTTACAGTAAATTCTTTTCATACCCCTGTTGGTAATAAATGTTTTTATTCTCCATGAAGGAAATTTTTCAAATTTTAGGCCCTAAACATAAATTTAAATATAATGACACATTTCAAAACAGTTTCAAATTTTTACTTTTTAAAGATTTGTTTTTGTTTTTAAGTGTTTGTGTTTTTATTTGTGTGTGTATGTATGTATGTTTGTGTCTGTGTATGCAGATTTGTACATGTATGTGTAAGTGCCCAAGGAGGCCAGAGGCATGATCCCTCAGATTCCTCTGGAGCTGGAGTTAGAGGAAATTGTGAGCCACCTGACTTAGCTGCTAGAATTGAACTCAGTTCCTTTGCAAGAGCAGTACCTACTCTTAACCCCTGAGCCAGCTCTCCAGCCCCTCCAAATCAAAACTAGAAAATTATGTTGTGAGGTCCTCTCTTGCTTCCATGGACCTGACTCTGCTGAAAGGTAGAGCATGGCTTTGTCTTTGCTGAAATGACCAAGGAGTAGAGAGTTGGCAGGTGTCACAGTGGACTTTGGGAATGCTGGAGTAAGTCACTGCCCAGAACAGCTTAGCTGGTACTAGCTGTTGGCTACGATTTCTTCCGTGAGTTTATGATACACACAATTTTGTCTTGGCTGCTTGAAATAAGGAAGTGAGAATGAACTCAACCTATGTGACTTCCCTTCCAACCACTGTTAGCAGTCCTTGCACCATGGAATAGAAGCTTGCACAGGGCTCAAAGTATGGCTGTCTGAGGGGTGACTGGAAATAAATAATACCTGGGTCTTTTTGAAGTTTCAGTTTGTTTTCAATTGATACATAAACAAGCTATGTATGTACTAATGGAATACCATGCTTTGTAACAGGTGAAATATGATTTTCCAAATTTACCTTCTATAAGCAAAAAAAAAATCCCCTTTTCAGCTTTTTGAGATGACATGTTTCTAGGTGAGGAGGATGAAGTCTGAGACAGCAGGAAGAATAGCCAGCAGGCTGATACTTCAGTGTTCTTGACTTAGCAAATAAAATAAAACAGGAGAAAGGATTGTTGTTGTTTTTTTTTTAATTAGCTTAATCCACAGTTGTTAAGCAGTATTTAAGCCACACTGTGAAGTATTTTCGGGGACATCCAGTGTCAATGGAGATCACACTTGGTGAACCATGATCCAGTGTGCCTTCTCCCAGACTATTTCTCATATGTCTTCATCTCTAGGTACTATTCATAGCAAGATACTAAGCTCCAAATTTCTATTACTTGAAGCACTTGGATGGATAGACTATCTGAAAATAAATAAAATACTTTCAGTAAAGCATATTTATTTCTGGTTTTGACACCCAAGTTTTGTTTCTTCATAGATACTCTACTGCCATTTCTCCTTGAAAGACTGATTCTTCTCTCCAAGTTACATCATAAAAATATGCAAAGTAAAAGAAATCCAAAGCACAGTAGTTTCAGAAGCCAAGAATCACACCCCTGTTCAAATCTGTGATGTGTCAGATGAGGCACACATCTGAAAGCTCCAGTGTTAGTGACCCCTTCTTAAAAAAACCCATCTCTGAAAATAGGGTTGATTAAGCTTTTATTATCCTTATGCTTTTGTTGTTTTGTTTGAGGTTGTTGTTATTGCTGTTGTTGAGACAAGTTCATGGCAAGTTTCCCAGGCTGACCTCAGTATCCCAAGTATCCCAAGCTAGTTTTTATGTCATGGTGATTCTTCTGCCTCAGCCTCCTGAGTGCTGGAATTGCAGGTTTATGCCACCATGATTGGCTAATTCTACTAAAATTTAATGCATTTATATTATTTAGGAAACGATAGGCAAGCACTTCCTTTTAAGCAGTTTCTATTCATACAATGAACACAAAAGGAGCATTTCCAGGAACTGGAGATTGGGGAGCTCCATATTTCCAGGCTGTTAACTGCCCTTTACACTGACCTTTGACCAGATAGCTCACTGTCTGCAAGTGTCACCTTTAAAAGTTGAGCTCAAGTCTACTCTAGCTCCCTGAATCCCATGCTGCCAGTCCATGGACTAGAATTCCAACAACCTTGTGAAAAAGCACTAAGTGTCAGTTACACAGAGCATTTAAATATCTGCTACTCAACTTAAAATATATTTAAACATAAAACAATAAAAGTAAAAATTCATTTTTATTAAGAATGCTTGTCACAATGACCAGCAGCTGACTCCATAGTCTTTATTGGGCTCTCTATGCCTTTAAAAAACTGTGCCGACCGCATTGGGTATGCTCAGCGAGCATATAAAATTCATTTTTATTTGTGTATGGTTGTATAAAATTAATGTGGTTGCTAATAACTGCATCTAATTTTTCAGTGTTTTATTAAAAAGTCAAAGAACATAAAAAATGACTTTAAATACTTGGTTGGCTTAGTAGTCTGCTGTATGCACAGAAAGCTAGCATACAAAGAAGCCTGTTCAGAGCTGAGAAAAATGTTGGCTGAGATGGGCAGGATTAAGGGGGAGTGACATGCAGGAATACAGAATTGAGGACCTGTAATGCCAGATCACAGATACCTTCCTTCTTGCACATCCAGTGCATTTCTTTCCACAGGGGAAATGGAAAATAATTGTATTTGCATTCCAGTTGTTTCTATTCAGCATCCTTTAATGGTGTGGGATGGGAATGAATAAGACCACGCCATAGATGGATTTTGCCGAGTCAGATTCAACTGGGACTGTGCAGGGAGCCCCCTCAGCAGCTGCATGAAACAGGTACTTAAAATGGGGGACTTGTAGCCTGGCAGGAGTTAGGCTAAGGAGATGGTGCGAGGCAGGAGGTGTGGCTGAGGGAAACCTGTCTCTTGATTGAGAAGTTGTTGAAGGTCAACTTAAAGGGGCTGTTCTTAGTCATTAATTAGGATTTTTAATCTTGAGACTTTGACTCAGAACCTTGACTACCATTAAATCACCAAATAAGTCAACTCCACTGGATGACAGTTTGTCTTAAAATACATTAAGTAGCTCTTCCATTTACCTTAGCTATTCTGAGATTAGAAGCAGTGTCAACTGAGACTCGTGTGATCTTTAAATGGGATGTGCCAATAGTGGCAGGTAATATAAAAAGGAGTCTTTACATGACCGTTTTCTGGGAGGCAATGCTGTGGCATGAAAGCCAAGTACCTTTGCATAGCAATGTTCTCAGAAAGCAGCAAGCAACCCACAGACTTCTAACCCACAGGGTCAAATGTCTTTTTTTATAAACATCTCATGGGTCCCTGGATTTGGGGGCCGGGGAATGATTTTATTTCTCATTTATTTCAGTTTCATATAATTAAAGTTGCTAGTCTCTGCTCAGTGAACTGAAGGAAGAATAAATCTCAGGCTTTAATAATGTCTCACTTGAAATAAGCCTTCCTGCTTCCAGATGACGACTTTACCCCCAGAAACCCTCCCCCACTGCATCCCCCAAGTTAGACCAGTTAGTCACCAAGGTACTGAGCAGGGCAGCCCTCTCTACTCCTGCAGAGCGCTTGTCACCTACATTTCCTTTCTGGTAGCTTTTCTGGTTATTCATTATTGTATGATAATGATCCCCAAAGTTATTAAAACTGCTTAAATAAGCAACATATTTTGAAATTCTGAATAGTTATTAGACATTTTTATTTTGGCTTTTGATGCATTGTTTTGTTTGTTAATTTACCTTTAACCTGTATTTCTGGACCAAAGCTATTTCACTCAAGCAGCCCTGCCCTGAGTGGAAAGCATTTTGGAACTGTTAGTCTGAATGTCCTTTAAGCTTGAAAAAGAAATAGCTGTTGCTTCACGCCTCAGCTACCAAATCATTTGTTGTAGGTGCCCGTGTCCCTCCCCAGTCTCTGCCTCCTAACTCTGGAACTCTGTATCATAGGACACAAAGACTCAAGCTCCCATAGCCATGGGATAAACAAAAGCTTACAGAGAGTACTGTGTTCTTGGCTCACTGAGGAGAGGGAGCTGCACAGAAAGTAAAGAGGGGCCTAGACAAGGCTTCGGTAAAGTAGATACTCAGTTGCTTACAGACAAATGAAAGAAAGTTCCTAATTCTCATGTAGTTTCAGGGCACACTGCATGTTCTGATCAACCTTGATAGGGTCTCCTGTTTCTAACATGTCCTGATTAAATGATGCAGGACACATCATTTCATGTTCTTGGCTTCCTAACAGAATCTACACATAGCATTCTCCACCTTGCTGCTGCTCACTATTTTGTTCTCAATTAACAAATACAGGAGCCATTCCTGCTCTTGTCTTCCTCCTCTGTCTTTAATTGTAAGAAGCCTCTAATATTTATTCACTGTTCTTCAAGAAAACAGCTAAGCAATATTGGAGAAGGAATGTTTTACTAAAATGCCAAATAAAGCCTAATATCATTGGGGGGAAAAAAAACCTCATTTTAAAGAAAACTTCAGTTTCATCACACTAGAAACTTCTCAACCCCCACCCTCCAGGAGTAAGATTTAATTAACAACCCACTATAAAGTGGCCACAAAAGCCAGATCCTTCTTATCCTCCAGTAACAGTGCTTATGGAGTTATATAAATTGACTTTTTAGAGAATATATAAAAAACACACATGTTCATTGAGACACACAATGAAACAGACTGTTGAGCATTTAGCTGAATGAGACCTGCGTGGATTTCACAATGTATTTTGCCTTAAGTTTCCTGGCTCTTTAACTTGGCATGCAGTTCAACTGCAGGCTTGTTTTGTTTCCCATATTTAAATAACCTAATGCAATCATAATACTTAACCAAGCTAAAACAGTGACATTACTACTTACCCTTCAGGAAAACTATGTTGCAAAGCTCTTTTTGAATCCTTTGTCCACTTCACCTTCTCCCTGTACCCTTCTTAAATTACTCTGAAGTTTTAGAAAAAGGGGCAGACTTACGCTGTTTTTCAACACATATGTTTTGGTTTGGGGATATTTCACACTAATGCAAACCCCCTGTGCCTCTGCAGTAAACATGTCTGTGAATTGCTAATTGTTTTAGATTAACCCCAGAAATGTTTGGCAGACATGGTTATGGCATTTTCAAGCCACAAATTTAGTGTTTATTTTTGGGACTTTGATCATAAACCCTCCACATAGGCGTACAGGTCAGTTGGAGAGAATGGGAGAAGCATCCTGCGTCCTCTAGCTCTCATGACGATGGACCACTCTGCCTTCTCCTCTGTGCCTGTATTCTTCAGCTCTGGCTGCCTTAAAAAAACAGCACTGGCTGGGTGGCTCAAGCAATAGAACTTAATTTTCTGCAGCTAATCGTAAATGCTGGAAGGCTAGAGCCCCAGGCCCATGAAACCAGATGAGTACTGGTCTTGGCTTGTCGACAGCCAGTGTGTCACATGACCTTTCCTCTGTGGCCACATTCTGCGAGCGCTTGCTGCTATCTCCTTCCCTCTTTATGATAACACCAGTTCTGTCTGTTTAGGCTTACACTAATGACCTCATGTACCTGTAATGACATTGGGGAGGTACAATTTAGCCTCTATGGCATACAAAGGACTCCCCCAACCAGACACACCCCCAATTCAGCTCTGAAACACTGATCTCTGTGGCTTCTGTCTATGGGCTACAATGTCCTGCATAGACTGGCAGGAAATGGGTTGAGGATAGGAGGGGGTTCTGCAGGGGTAACCTTAGTTTAGGAGACCTTCACAAATCCTAGTGTCCCTCCATTACTAGGTCCCAATGACTCCTCTCTCCCCATTCCCAGACCTTGGATGCCTAGTGAACATGTGCTTTCCTTTTAGATTTCTGTACTTATCATCTTTTGTTTATTTGTAACACAGAGTCTTTCTATGTAGCCCAGGCTGGCTTTGAACTCACAGAGATCTGCTTACCTCTGCCTCCCTAGGGTTGGGACTAAAAATGTGTCCTACCCAACCTGGCCATTTATTTATCTATGCTTGTTAATCATAATACAAAAATTATCCCTTAAGAGTTAATACAAAGGCCCGGGGATGTATCTCAGTGACAGAAAACATGCCTCCCATGCATAAAATCTTGGATTGCATCCCCAGCATTGGAAAAAGCTACTTCTTTCAACCAGACACATTCATACCCGCAATCATAGTACTTGAGAGATGAGGCAAAAAGTTCATGATTTTGTGGCCAATATCCCTCTCAAAATAAGCAAACAAAATCAAAAGGAAGGAAGGAAGGAAGGAAAGAAGGAAGGAAGGAAGAAAAGAATAGAGGAACTAGAGAGATGGCTCAGAAGTTAAGAGCACTTCCTAGTCCTCCAGTGGACCTGAGTGCAGATCCCAAAATCTTTTTTTTTTTTTTTTTTTTGCAGATTTTTTTATTTGAATTAGAAACAAGATTGTTTTACATGACAATCCCAGTTCCCTCTCCCTCCAGTTCTCCCCTACTATCCTCCCAACTAAAACCCTCCCTATCACATATCCTTTCTGCTCCCCCTGGATGGTGAGGCCTTCCATAGGGTGTCATCAGAGTCTATCATATCCTTTGGGATAGGGCCTAGGTCCACCCCCATGTGTCTTGGCTCAGGGAGTATTCCTCTATGTGGAATGGGCTCCCAAAGTCCACAACTATGCTAGGGATAAGTACTGAAATACTACAGGAGGTCCCGTAGATATCCTCACTGAAACCTGTGTTCCTGGGGTCTGGATCAGTCCCATGCTGGTATCCCAGCTATCAGCCTGGGGAGCAAGAGTTCCCCGATGTTCAGGTCAGCTGTTTCTGTGGGCTTCACCAGCCTGGTCTGGACCCCTTTGCTCTTCACTTGTCCTTCTCTGCAACTGGATTCCAGTTCAGTTCAGTGCCAAAATCTTTATGGGGCAGCTCACAACTTCCAGCTTCAGCTTTAAGAGATCTGACACCCTCCTTTGCCTTCTGTGGATACCCCTACACATGTGATATACACTCACATAGACACACCACACACACAAATAAAAATAAAAGCAATTTGAGTTGCATTCTCCCTCTTAACAAAGGAATTGTTTTACTTGTATGTTGATAAAACTAATACATGGTCATGAAAACGTGGTTTAAAGAAGAAAATAAACTCCTACCAAACCAAATGGCTTCTGTTACACCATTCTTGTGTGATAGCCTTATGCAGATAACTTCTGGACATACACATTTCTATTTTCTTAGCTAAGACATCCTGTACTATGTATACACATAGTTGTATTTATTACAACTTATAAGCACAAAAGTGCTTTCTGAACATTTTTGTATTAAATATTTAAATTATTTTAAACTATTTTAATAAAATTGTATCCTGAGGTACACAGTCATAAATTTAGATAAACAAATGTTATTGCATTGCTTTGCTTTATCGTGGCTCTGTGATTCTCTTTCTATCATCTGTTGCGGTATTGGTTGCATCAGGTAGGTCTTCTGCCTTCCCATGCATTCTTTTGGCCTGCCCAGGTAAGTTGCAGTATGACCATGCTTTTGGCCTGTAGAAATTCCTTGGTCTCTGAAAGAGGGAGTGTGCTGATGATAACAGGAACATTCCACATTCTTCTGGCTATTTTCTTACTCTGAGGTCTAGTGTAAATCTAACTGTTCACACTAAGGTGAGACAGACTTCCTTCGAGTGCTGGAAAAGGCATTGACTGAGTCTTAGTTATGATGGTGTGATCATGTCTACATTCTTCTAGATTTTTACTATTTCTACAGTCTAGGTTTTCTAAATGTTATGATGGGAAGTCAGGGGTAGTCGAGCAGACCCAGCTGTCCATTAGTGATAGCAATAGGGTCTCTCTCTGGCAGTTACTGTAATTCTTGTTTTCGGGGGGGGGGGTTATCTTTCTTTGTAGACAACATTGTAATTTTACAGTTGAAAAAAATAAAAAGAAATATATATTCATCTTGGTCTCATCAGGCTATAAATATTTTGTTCCCCAAGGATTCAAGATCAAGAAGAGTTTATTGTGAACAGTCTGGATCCTTTGTTATCACTATATTTGGCTTTTTAAATGAGCTACTTTCACAAAACAGTGACCAAAGCACTGACAGAAACAACCTAATGCCAGAAAAGCTTATTTGACTCTCAATTTCAGAAAGTTTTAGCCCATTCTGTGAGGCAAGTGTGGTAGTGGCTTAGTCCACCATGGAGCAGGGGTGAGGGCGGTTCTCATCCCATTAGCCCAAGTCCCTGTGGTAACCTGCAGGGTCCACCCTGAGGCTCTATTTTAATCAGCCAGACCCTGTCTCCTGCAAGGGCCAAGGCCTCCCAAAATAGAGCTATCAGTTGGGAAACAAGTGCTCAAAACATGAACCTGTTGGGGCGTTTTAGATTCAGACTATAACTGTATAACATGTTTCTCCTTCCACCTTATGGCCTTGAAGAAAGGCTCGGCCCTCACCAGCATGTGGCTTTATTCTCAGATGCAGAGTTGAAGATGATGGGTTTGCTATAGATAGCCTTCAGTGTGCCTTCCGGCTTTAAATTGATTCTTTTTCATTCTTAGGAATTTAGCTAGCAAAGAGGCAAAGATATGTTTTACTCATTCATCATTGCTCTCCTTTGGTGCTACTCATTACATTATGTAGGACTTCAAGGTACTCTTGCAGCTATTTTAAGTTACCAGTTTTGATGGAAAAAGTGCCTCAGTTCTTAGCATTTTGAGGAATGGTGAGTTGATCTATTCTAAGAAGTACGACCCAGCACTACTGCTCATACAGACAATGGAATTTGGCATAGACTTCTTTATACTTGGTGATTCTCAGGTATCAAACAACATTACATAACAACCTTCCTTTGCAGTAGTTGTGAAGATTTAAAACAATATTGACTGTATCACTATAATTCTTTCAGGAACATTTCAAATCTAAGGTCTGTATTCAAATTTGTCTTTCCCTGATACATCTCTTATCACTGTGGATCATCACTAAAGCTTGATACTTCAGTTCCTCATTTGCACCATAGAGAGAGAAAAAAAAACAAAACATATTGGTCTCACATGTTTGTTGAAAAGTTCAGCCTGAGTCTATAAAGCAGTTATAATTATGCTCTTTTTGTAAATATTGATCATTCTTAGTATAACATTGCCTTTATTAAGGCAACTTTCCTCCCCAAGGCACGAGTTAAACCCAACATTTCATTAAAACAGTACCACTTTCAGCCTGCAAATACTTTATTTTAATGGTTCTGATCTTCTCTTAATCGACAACCTGGGGTTCTGTCTTCTCATGTCTTTAACTTTCTCCGTCTATCAACAGGGGCGAAGAGGTCTTGGCTCTGTGTTTGTCTGGGCATCTGGCAATGGTGGAAGGAGCAAAGACCACTGTTCTTGTGATGGCTATACCAACAGCATCTACACCATCTCCATCAGCAGTACAGCTGAAAGTGGAAAGAAACCATGGTACTTGGAAGAGTGTTCATCTACACTGGCCACAACCTACAGCAGTGGAGAATCCTATGATAAGAAAATAGTACGTAACTTTTGAGTGTCTATTACTATCAATTTCTTTGGTGTTCCCATTGAAAGATAAAGAGAGATCCATAAATGTGTAGAAGTAGCATATGAAAACCACAGTTCAGATTAGCTGATGATACCAAATAAGTCACTGTAAACATTAACAGTCTATTACTGATTCCTAGAAAATGCTTGTCTGGATCATGATATTTGAGTATTAGCATAGCTTTGATCATAATTAAGCTTCAGTTTAATTAAGAACAAATGATTGGTCTACATTTACATTTATAGTGGCAGAATAAAAACAAGAATCAACATGTGATTCTCAGCTTAGTGCCCCTTTCGCTGACTTTTGATTCTGGTGTGTCATGTAGCTAATTCATTGTGAACAAAAAGTCTATAAGAAAACTGATGATCATACTATAGATGTATGTTTGCTTATCTGTATCCATGGACTGTACATCTACAGACCAACCAACCACACCACATTGAAATTACCTTGAAGGTATTTTTTAGTAGTCTTTATTCAGTAAACAGTACAGTATTACAACTATGTACAAAGCACTTGTGTTATTTTGTGTTCTAAAAGGATCTAGAGATTGGGTAGTGTCTAAGGAAGGATGTGAGACATAGATATGCAAGTATTATGGCATTGTATTTCATATTCAGGACTTAAACATTCTCAGATTTTAGGGTTCCTGAAACCAGACCTTTGCAGATACCAAGGGACTGTATTTAACCAATGTGTACTAACCCTGTGCCAACTGTGCTTTTCTGAGTCTACTGTAGTCTTCTAAATGGGGAATTATGCAAGTATGGTGGCCTCTCCTGTTCACTACCCTGCACTGCTATCTTGTTGAAGAGCTAAAGGATTCAGAATTCAGGTTACTAGTTTGGCCTACCTGAGTTTGTGTCACTTGAGCCATTTACTAGATCAAAATCCTTCCTTATATGTGAGGGCTTAATAGTTTGTAGTTCATGGAGCCGTTGCTGAAATAATTGGGGGAGACACCAGTCAATGAAAGATGCAGGCTAGTGCTAGCCCTTCTCAGTGTCTGTGGAAGCTGACTCTTAGAACTCCTACCACAGCTTTGCTCATTCTAAATGTCAAATTCCATTCCTCTTCTCCTGACCATGGTTTTGTGAAGTGCTCAGGACTTATCTTTCGAATGCCCAGCTGAGCTGTTGTACCTGATGTTTGAGAAGCCACAGAGGAACAGGTCACACTGTGGAGTGACATCTCATTTTTCAACAGCAGTAGGGGAGCCACTGCACATTCACTGTGCCAACCCCCAAATCCAAAACACTAAATCCAACAGCTAGGTAACACTGGTATGACCCCACATTTCAAGACTATTTAAAGCATAAAAATCATTTAAAGTATGTACAGTTATAGACAAGCTGTATATAAACATGAAGCATAAAGGAATTCTAGTTCCCAATATAGTTCATTCTGTTCAGGCATCCCAAAATCTGAAGAAAAATTCTATAGTCCAAACCCCTCAGGTTCAGAGTATTTGCCTCCATGTGAAATTAATTTATAACTATTAATCTTCTGTTAATGGCTTGTTTATTATAAGATTTTTATGTTTGATTTCCCAACTGTTTTTTTAGTACATACTTTAGCTACATTTTAAAGATTTCCCAAACTTTTCTTAATTCTTCCCCAAATGTCTGGATTAAAAAATATTTACAAGTCTGGGGATGGAAAGATGGTTCAACAATTAAGAAAACTGGTTGTTCTTCCAGAGGAGGTTTGGTTCCCAGCATCCATATAAACAGCTCACAATCATGCCATCCCAATCCCAAGGTGCCTTCTTCTGGCCTCTGTGGACACTTCACACGTTGTACATAGACATACATACATTCAGGCAAAATACCCATACACATAAAATAAAAATAAAGTTGTATGTATACAAGTCCATTTCTCAGTACCTCCTCCATCATCTATCAATGAACTGACTCTAAACACAAAGTAAGGAGAAAGTGCAGCGATGAGCAAGACAAGATGTTTCTGTCTTGTTGACTTTATTATACAACTGTAAACATCTGTATATGCCTTTTTGCTTTTCAGTAGGAAACTGTGTACCCCCTAGCTTGTCACCCCTGACTTTCAGTGCCCTGTGATGCCCGTCTGTATCACAAAGTACCTGAGAAACTCAAGAATGAGATTCCCAAAATTTAGCTCTAGAGTTTGAGGATCTGCAGCAAGTTCACACTTGCTCCCAAGCATCTTGTGACCTGGCCAGTCCTGTTGTTCCCTGTGGCACCACTGCTGTGGGGATGGTATTGATAAGTTCCACAAATGTCTTATCTAAAAGAAGCTTGTACTCAAATGGACAAAATATCAAAACAGGAGGAAGTATGCCCCACATCTCTGATGGAATGCATCACATGATAAGGGCAACAGTTTCTCATTACAAATGCAAAAAAAAAAAACCGAATTCATCTCTACATTTTCTCCTTCTCTCTACCTAGTTCTTCAATTCTTTTCTTTTTATCTGCACCCTCAAAACACCCACAATTTGGTATTTGGAAGAATTTGAAGAATTTGGAAGCTATTCTGACTTCTTACTGACCTGGTACTAAGCCACCCACTCAGTCTTGACCTCCTCAGCTGTAAAATTGAGGTGACACTCACATGGCCTCAGAGATTGCCATGGGAGAGTAAGAAACCAAGGACAGTAACTGCCTGAGTCTGAGTGCCTGGTGTGCATATGGCTCTGTTAGTGGCCCGCATCATTGTCCTTGGGCCTGTGCAGCCTTCAGCATCCTGAAAGGCTAGTTGGTCCCATCTCCTTTCACAGAGTTTCTTGTTGCACCTTCATTTTTCCAATCCATAAAATTCTGTGGTCTGTTCCACCAACCCCATAAAGAAAGCCACTGTGATTAGGAACATGTTAACAGCCTGAACTTGAGTGGAATTGGCAGCAGCATCAGAATTTTATGGTCCAGCTGACCCCCTTTCCCTCCAGATGTCAGGATGACGAATAAGCCCACAGTGTGCCCAAGACCTTGCCACCACCAGGCTTTGAACCTAGACTCCTGTGGTCTCTGGGTGATGCCTACATCCTGTTACTGGCATCTTTGATTGAGTGCTAAGGGAGTGGCAGTGTCTTCTTTGTACTGGGCCCCTTCCCTGAGCCATTCATTTCCTTCTGTCATTTGCTGTCTCTCCAGAAAAGCACAGTTGTCATTCTTCATTCCTAAGAGCACCTTTGTGATTTGAACCCAGACAGCTGCTGAGAATCTGAGGGACAGGAAAGATTCTCGTCTGCTTCTGGGAAAGCACTTTGTTAAATAAACTTTACATATCTGGGACAAAAGGTCTTTTCATGATCTGCAAGCAGACAAGCTTGCCCTGGGTTTCAAAGTATAGTGAGGACTGCATACCTACTTGTCCTGCCATTACTAGTAACTTAACAGTGGGTGCTGGGATTATATTCACACTCTCATAGACTTGGGACCTTGTTGGACTCACAGCTTATCCCAGCAAATGAAACATTCAGAATGTCAAAAGCCTAACAAGAAGCTCTTTTCTAAACAAAATGATCAGGAATGACTATTGTTTGTTTGTAACAAAATCTCATTTAGCACAAGCTGATCCCATGGTCCTTCTGCCTCAGCCTTCCAAGTGCTAAGATTTCTGCCACAACCGCTAAGCCGTTATGTTTTAAGATTTATTTTTATTATTTTTAATTATGTGTACTCTGAGGGCTGTGTGTCTATATATTACTTCAGGTGCCCTAATATAATAGTGAGCCACCTGACCTGGGTGCTGGGAGCCATACTCAAGGCCTCTGCTAGATCAGTATACTCTCTTCACCACTGAGCCACCTCTCCAGCCCACCCTGACTAGCTAGTTTAAAGCCATGACTTGAAGTAATGTTTTTGTCAACATAATTGAATACATAATATTCTGTATCTCCTGTGACACATTTACAGTTGCCATAACATGTCATAAACATAGCATTTGTGGTCTTTCTAATGAGGATGCTGCATGTTGGCTGCAACCTTTCATGATATCATGAAAACCCTGTGGACAGGGACCATCTTGTTCAATTCACAAACGAGAAAGCAGAAACTTGAAAGGCTAAGAAAAGAAAGCACATAGCTGGTCTGTTGGGGGTGCCTAGATTCCAGTCATGCAGAATGAAGCCCAAGCCTGGATGTCATCAGTGTGCCATCATGCCCCCACACTTGTCAGGGCCATCCAGTGTGGAGCTATGTTAGAGATGTGTGGCTGCTTACCTGGTGTTCTCTTAATAGCTGCTTTCCACCACCTTGCTCTTCCTAATTGAATTTCTGGCCTCTACCCTTTGCATCATCTCCTTAATCAGACATACAAACCTGAAGCTGCGTTAGCAGCAGACTCTCAAGATGGTCCCTCTGTATGATCAAAGCAGGGCAGCATCCTCTGCCGAGGGCTTCTAGGAGCACGTTGCCTGGTGTTACCCTTCAGCTAGGCATCCTCTTCTTTCATTCTCCGAAGGCGTGTGCCTCTGTGCTCGCTGCATGTGGGCTCCTGCGTCAGCTTTGCTTCCCAGTGTACTTAGCCTCACTTGACACCATTGTCTACATTCTTCATTTACTGTCTGCTTTTCATGCCAGAGTGGAAACTACTTGAGAACAAGAGTCTGCTCTTGGCGAGAGCTGGAGCTCCATAAGTGTCTGTGCAAAAATAACCATGTAAAAATAACCTTCACGGAAGGTAAACATTTATCGAGGTATTTACTATGGAAAATCATAAAATTTATGTGTGTAACAAGCCATACAAGCAGTCAAAAGTTTGCCTTTAAGCCTCCCTACTTTCCATAGCTTTCCACAAATATCTACTGTATAACTAAAAGTCAACTCAGTAATTCCAACCAGGAAATTATCATTCCTTTAGAACCTGACCCCCAGTCGTTTGTCCCGCTGATTAGGTTTTGGGCTCCTTTGTGTTCCTGTTGGGAGAGGTTCCCTGAGCCATACTTTGGATACTGAGCATCCTGCTCTCTTCTTCTGATATGAGTTTGCTTCTATGTGTTCAAACACACATGCAGCCTGGAGTATCTCAGGGTAGGCCACAGGACCACCCCAGGTAGAGGAATTAGCCCCACTGCTCTTAATGCTTCCAAGCACTCACACATGCTCACTGCCTTGGTGCCCTGCTCTCCTGCTCTCCAGCCTCCTCCTGTATACACTCCTGTTTCAAACTAGGTTGCTGTTCACATCGTATCTTTCTCTGCCATGTTCTCTGCTCCTTTGGGTTTAGAAAATCTCATTCTTTCTTTAAAAAGAAAACTCATACTTTCTGTTTCATGAGTAAAATAAATAGAAGCACAAGTCCAGATGTGCTCAGTACTTTGACCCACATTCTCCTCAGAGCATAACAAAGCATACAGGAACCCTGCCTGCTTGCTGTACCCGCTTACTGGCAGGCTAGGCCACCAAGGCTATTCTGCTGTCAGTGAAGTCATGGCTGGAAGTCTTACTCTTGCTCTTATCCTAATGGGTACTCTAAAACTCTGCTATTTCTTACATTGCTGGTTCAGGATTTAATATCTTCCCCACTTATTAACTGCTTTGTAGCTGTGCATCCTGGAACATGATAATTAGCCTTGCTGAACCTCCTCTTCCTTAGCTGTTAATGATATAATACTTTCCTTGCAAACATCCTGTGGCTATGTGGAATGTTCTACACCCAGGTTATTTCCTCATTTACCATCAGTTGCTAATGGTGGTAGTTGGAGGAGAAGCCTTGGGGCTGGAATTGTGAGGTTAATGACTACACTGTAATCCTTGGGTTGGTTTTGGTTTTATTTATTCGTTGGTTGGTTGGTTTTTTGAGTCAGGCTCTCCTGGAACTCACTTTGTAGACAAGGCTGGCCTCAAAGTCACAGAGAGTGCCGGCTTCTCCTCCCAAATTCTGGGATTAAAGGTGTGTAGCCCCACCACCTGGATAATCCTTGGATTGAGATTAATACACACATAACACACATTTTCTGGGATGATCCTAAGTTTCTTGGAGTCCTGATTGAATAGTCAAAAGATAAGTGACCTAGAAGTGTTTCTAAATAAATGGAAAAGTTCAGAGTGTAAAATGAAGCAAGGTCTAAGGGATCTTGATGCAAGCAGTTCAGTTCCATTTAGCAAAGAAATACTTCTGTTGCAATGTGGAGCTCAGCTGTACATTATGGGGTATACAGATGACTCAGGATAGGTTCCCTGTTTAGAGAAGCATCCTCATCCCTTGCACTCCACATCTCTAGGGTCTCTTAGTAATATGGAAGTGGTTGGTGTTTTATACTGAATTATTCCTGCTCACTGAATTCTGTACCAATCTTGGTGACATCTCTGGGCACAGAAATCTTTCAGTGATTCTCTTTCTTTTCATGTCCTTGTGCTTAATAATGAGCTACCCCTAGCTCATTGTCTCTGTCCTTCGCCACAATTGCTAATGTCTAACGTAGCTCAACAAATGCAATTCCAACCCAAATTCAAGTCAGCACTAGGAACAAATTCAGCCTAACAGACAGCAAAAATCATCTCATGTTTTAAAAATATCTTTTCAGTTACTCTTTTAACAGGTATGAGGCAATCTGGCACCTTCAAAATAAAAAGGATCACAGGGTATCAGGGAGACAGGACACTTGCTGTAGGTTGCCGTAAAAGCTTGTCACTTAGGGCGCAAATCAGTCTGCACTGGGATTCCCTGGAGAATGGTATCAGGCAACAGTCAAAAGCCCAATCAGCTCCAATAATGAACTGTGAAGTATTAGGAAATAAAAGTCCAGTGAGAAAAGTGATGGTTCTTCTCAAGGATCATGGCTGGGGCTGAACAATACCCTGCCTGGCTCACCAGGAAAAGATGGCAACCCTAACATTGTGGACTCCAAAACCCCATCTGCTACTGATCCTATGAGGCTGGAAATCTAATTTGCCCATCAGGATAGCTTTGATGTGCTCAGGGCCCGTGTCTTCTCCAGTTTCCTTCTCAGTGATGGATGCAAATGATATTTTCTTGAGCAACTTCAGTTCTTTGGATACAAATTCTGTTTCTGATTTGGGTGGTGAATTGAGGGAATTTGGAGCAGGCGAGACTGCCACTGGGATTGAGACCAAATTCTGAGACATTCTCGAGGGAGTCTGATGCAGGAGCGCATCCGCCCTATGTTGTGGGCTGCACACTGGATGCCAATTTCCTTCGAGGTGCATTGGTGGATCCTATGTTCTGTTTCCTGCGCCTTATGATGAGTGGGATTACCCCCAGGTTGTTCTGGTTTTAAACCATCATTTTTCTCTTAGATTGCACATTCTATCGTGATCTTTGTTTTTTCTTTCTGAAGATAGACATAAATATTTCTCAGTATTTTGGCTTCTTTTAATGGTGAGACCTTACCTTAGATGCTCCTGGTAACTTACACCTGAACATCTCTTCCACTGACAGTAACTTCCTATTGAAATGAACCAGCCGGAATTCCACTTAGAGCAGAGAAGGGAGAGGGTGTTTTTGTTTCTTCTTTTCCCTGAATCCTTTAACCTCCAAGTTCCCATCACCTTCCTGTTCCTCTGCCCTCCAACTCCTTTCATGCAGTTCAGGTGACTGAAAAAGTTAGAGAACAACAATGACTTAAATTGCACACATACTTGTCAGAATCGATAGAATTTGACACACCATTAGTATCTCTCTGTTACAGTTCTTAGTAGCTTTTCTATAAGTATATATGTGTATGTGTCTGGTGACTGTAAAAGGATGAGGCATATTTGTGCTATGGAACCTACATCATAAATTATTTCCTGTTCATGTTTGGGCAGAGCTGGCAATTTGTGAGGTTCAACAATGCTGAACATACTCTCAGTGTGTTTAGTGTGAACCTAAGTCTGTGCATTGAAAGTGTCTGCTACAGCTGAAGAATAAGTAGGGAAATATAATGAAAAGGCTGAATCCAGCCACAATTCATTGAAAAAAAATGACACACAAAGGAATATGACCATGGGATGAAGGAAAATACTAAAAATTTTGTCTCTCAAGATCATCTCTCAAAAGCAAGATTCTGGAGACCTAGAAACAAGCCATTTCTGTGCATTCACGCTTGGACTCACCTGTACCTCCGAAAATGACTAGGAATCCCCCTATGATAGAAAGTGGGGCCGGGAGTTGGTGGCACAAGCCTTTAATCCCAGCACTCAGGAGGCAAAGGCAGGTGGATCTCTGTGAGTTCGAGGCCAGCCTAGTCTCCAGAGTGAGTGCCAGGATAGGCTCCAAAACTACACAAAAAAACCCCTGTCTCGAAAAACCAAAAAAAAAAAAAGTGGGGTAGAAATGCCTTTTTATAAATTTACTTATTATTGTGGGCATATGCTGTGTGAGGGTGGGAGCAGTTAGTTCTCTTCGACTACCATTACATAATGTTAAGAGATCAAACTTAGTTTGCTAGGTTTACATAGTAAGTGTTTTACCCACTGAGCTATCTCTTTACCCCCAAATATGCTTCTTTTAATGATACAGCAACCCCACTTCTGGTATTATATTCAAGGGCACTTAAAATCAGATTTCCAAAAGTTTTCTGCATTTTGTATACATTTGGAACACTGTTTAGAGGCAAAGGTGGAAGCAAGCCCAATGTCCATCAACAGATGAGGGATTAGGAAAGTATAGCACAATGGAGTATTGGATATATATATAATCTTATTTGACATAGCAATCCCAGTTCCCTCTTCCCTCCCATGCCCCCCACTGATCCCCATCCCATCCCCCATCCACTCCCCAGGAAGGGTGAGGCCTTCCATGAGGGATCATCAAAGTCTGTCAAGTCATTTGGGGCGGGGCCTAGGCCCTCCCCTGTGTATCTAGGCTAAGAGAGTATCCCTCCATGGGGAATGGGCTCCCAAAGTCCATTCATGCACTAGGGGTAAATACTGGTTCCACTGCCAGAGGCCCACAGTTTTCTTTGTTTGTTTGTTTGTTTTGTTTTTTAAAGAAGGGCTCTGTCTTGTGTTACAGTGTCGATGAAGCTTCCGGATACCTTGTACCTGAATTAATCCAATCATTCTAAATGATCTCATTTAGGTGAGGTACTTAATTAAACAAATCACAACAGGAATCATAACAGTGATTGAAGGCAAGAATCAGAGCAGTTGTTACTCTGTTTGTGCAGATGAGAAAGTCCTAGAGACCCAAGACAGTGGTGTTGTAGTTAACAATGCCATACACACAAAAATTGCCAGGAGTGTTAACTTATGTTATACCTTTCTAAAGTCAACTAAATGCCTAGGGAGTTTCTTTACATCTAGATGAATACAGTTCTTTTCTCTTACATTTCCATATCTGTGTGTTTCTAATTATTTATTTTCCCACTTCTTTTGTGTCAGTGTACATACTTATGTGATCCGGGTCATCTGGTAGCAAAGAGACGATCGGCATGCTCTGTTGTGGGAAACTGAGTGGGCTAAGATGCTGCTCTAGTTCTATAACACAATGGAAAATTCCCTTCAACCTCCTGTGACATAGAAGAAAGCTATAAGGGTGATTGTGGGGGTGGGGTGTCCACTTGCTTCCTAAACTGATTTCAGCTCATCTCAGTCCTCTTAGAAAAAACAAAGGCTGTGCATTCTGCTGCCTGGCCTCGATGTCTTTCTGCTCCATTTTCCCATCAGCTCTCTTGTCTGTAATATGTGGTGACACACTTGTCTTCGTGCCAAAGAAAGGTTTGCTGATGTCATCCAGTGACTGCAGCATGTCCATTGATTCATCTCCTCATCAAACATAAAATCAGTCCCAAGGGAACTAAATGGATTTCTGTCCAGGAGGGAGGTATTTTTTTTTTAATCTGAGGAGTATTACAATGGTTTCTAGAGTCATATTCTATAGTACTTAATTTTTCTTGTTAAGGAGAATTTAAATTTAATTTTCTTTCTTAGTGAGACAATAATGGAACACAGACTGGGAACCATTGCCTCTGATGAATGGTAATAGAATTCAGTCAGAGCTGAAGTGAACTAGAATCAAGCCAAGAAAATAAAATGATCTAGTTTTCACATTTTGATTGCAAGGTAAAAATGGAAAAGTAGCTAATCTCTTGTATATAGTATAGACGCAGATGCTGCCTTAGCTATGTGTGCGGTACAGGAACTCAATCCTTGCTTTTTCTATCCATGTCAAGCCTTTAAGGAAGCCTTAACTCATCCATACAACATTCTTATGAATTCCAGAAAAATCCACAAGCAAAGGTCACTTGTGTGCAGGGACTTTTTCTTGAGACCTGTTACTCCCCAAAAGTTATAATTTGGAGATATATAGTTCATCCTTTCATCTACTGACACCAGGTGTGGTGTCTGGGTGTTCATTTAACACATTTAATTAGTTTAAAACATGTGTCAATTGAAAATTTTCCATTTTAATCCAAAGTGGAACTGAGGTGGGGCACACAAGGTACATATACTCCAGACTCTCAGGAGATATGTGCATGACCTTGAGGTTCTGAGCTGTGGTTTGCCCTGTTCCTGTTCTGCTTTTAATGAAGTTGGTTTCCAGTCAAGTTTGTTTAGTCAGACAATTCTTTGAAAACAAATGGTCACAGAGGTCTGGAAACATTGAATTTAAAATTTATCTCATATTCCTCTCCATCTACTTTGTGAGAAAACTTCTTGCTATGACCCAGGATGTCCACAGGGCTTAAATTTTTTCACTTTTGTTTTTCAGATCACTACTGATCTAAGGCAACGATGCACGGACAATCATACTGGGACATCGGCCTCAGCCCCCATGGCTGCTGGCATCATTGCCCTGGCCCTGGAAGCCAAGTAAGCCTTGATCTCTCTGTCTTCACTGGTGACAAGCCCCTATCTCTAAGAACTTTCTCCCTTCCCCAGTATATGTACTCTTTAGTCAATAGCCGAGGAGATAACTTTCCATGCCAGTGTTTAATTTGTCAGTGATTTGGGTTTCAAACATTTTTTATTGGCAGGAATAGTGGCTCACACCTGTAATCTTAGCACTTGGGAAGCTGAGGTAGGAGGATTGCAAGTTTGAGACTAGGTCAGCACAAGATACCTAACAAAGGATATATTATGAGACCCTGTCTCAGACTAACAAACAAAAAACTAAAACAATAAAGAAGCAAAACTCATTCAAAGAGAAGTCTGGGGTTTAGCTATGCTTTGAAAAGCAGGCAGTGTGATTCCTTCCTTGTGGAGTTCCAGTATTAGCCAGTTGGCTGCAACAGTCTTGTCCTAATGGTTTTTCTTTTAGTCCGGAAATGCTCCTGTAAGCCTTAGACAGGTTACTACCACCTCCCTTTCTGGTCCCCTTCTCTATAACTCAGAAAGGCAGCTCAGAGTCCAGGGCAACAGTGCTGTCACAGACTGGCTCAATAGAACAGGATTTGTCAAAGTCACATGTGGCAGGACCCCACAGACAAGGACTACACAGCTTTGCTCCTGGGCCATTTGGTCAAACTGTTCAACAGACCTTTAGAAAGGACCCCAAAGCAGTTTGTATGTGGCACTTCCTCTTCTCTCAAAACAGATGGGTCCATTTGTGAAAACCTTGTACAGATGCAAAACCTCTTTGCTTCAATTTCAAAACCTAAAATGTCGAGAAAAAGGAAAGTTCTCTTGTAAATTTAACACCCAGATTTATGTGATAAGCTGATTTCTCGCCATTTCTGTCTGTCCCCATCCCACACACTGAAGATGCCTCTCTTCAGTATTCATGCATATGATGACCTGCTGGCTCTTCCCTTACTGGAGGTTTTGTATTATGCCTGCAATTAACACCATTTCTGAAAACAAATTCATAAGTTCCACACTCATCTGTTCCAAGGATTTTTTTAAGGGGAATTTGAGGGTCTGTTCTCTGAGGTTCTCCCTGCATGAAGATACAAAGAAAATAGACCTGGAGTAAGGACATCAGCATTTCCCAAAAGGAGTCTTGCATTCCTCCGCTGGGAATGATGCAAAACTCTTCTGCCTGGTTGCAACTAGAGTGCAGCACTAGCAGGTGGGATGGAAGAGGAAGAGGCATGAGGTTGAGGAAGCTTGGGCCTTGATGTGAGAATGGGCTAGTTCATCCCCAGTACCCTAATGGCTCCTCGACGTTTGTAGCTGCCTTCCTGGTAAGGAGACAGGAGCCAAGATTAGTGCTGCCCTAATACAGTGTGTCTGTGGCATGGAAAGCCTTGCACTGTAAAAGGAAGCAAAACACCACCTCCAAATAGGGTGCCATAGCTTTGGGTGGCCGCCCACCTTAGTCTTTTCACGGGATGGTAGCCAAGTTCCCATGAACCTTTGGGTTTCTTTTTTGACAAGACTAAATGTGAAGTCACTTTAAACATACTCTATTTCTTAAGGACTGGACATTTGGTTTTGGCAAAGAACCGGCACTTACTCTCCAAAATTCTCACTTTACAACTTTTCACGCAGTGTTCTGGCAGCAGAAGTGAGTTAAGTGTCTGTATTTTTTTAATTTGCTGGAGTCTGAATAGGATTTTGGAGGGGGGATGATTTTTTTCTGAAATTCTAGGTGGTTTCTCTGGAATATTTTCCTATCCATGAAATATTGAAGGGAAATAAAACCCTGGAATTCATCACCACCTCACTCCTCCATAGAGACCAGAATCTCAAACTCAGACTTGGCTTCCCAACATGTGACTGCTTCTGGACATGCTAAGCTGACTCTCAATTCTTTGAGAAATTACTGTAACCCCATTTTTTTCAGTGACAATTCTTTTCAACACCATTTAAGCTAGCATGCACAATCCTTATGTTAAGCCCCCCACTCGGTGACAAAAGGTCATCTGGAGGCTTCATAACATATTGAGAGAGTGCATCTGTCTCCCTTGCTTTTCCATGTTGAGGATTTCTTATCGTTTGTTCCTGTCAAATTGTCACAAGTGGAGGGGTAAGCTATATTCTTCAAATACCCAAAAACCACTGTATTTTAAGAGTTTGAGCAAGCCAATTCAATCAGGACCCTATAATAAATGGTAAATAAACAGTCTGATAAAATGAGAAGGAATAGGCCTTCCCTTGTAACTCTATTGATTTGACCTACAGGCCAACCTCTGCCTGTAAGTAAAGCTGAAAATTACAGGAGAGAGGTCTGAGTTCTCTAGGAGTGGGTCAGTAGTGGCATGAAACCAGCATCAGGATAAGCACAGGGGTTGGAGATTGAGTAAAAATTATCTAAAAGGAAGAAATTGCAGAGAGGAGCTCAAATAACAGTGTGCCCAGGCTGCAATTGCTCTCCAGCTAAGCCTGGGTGATGCCCAGCTCATTACCCACTTCCTGAGACCCTAGCCTTGCAATCTTCTCTTATAGCCAGTAATGATGGGCCCTGGCATTTTGATATTCAGCCTTTACAAGTGCAAGCCGTTGGTGCTCCCTTGAAGGGAAACAGGAGAGGAAGCTGCAGCAGACAGAACTGCTGCTTGCAAGGCTATCTTTTCCAGGTGTTCAGTCTGCCTGCACAGTTTGCTAAGCAACAGATAGGCTGAACTTTCAGGTCAGCTTGCTGCAAGCAAAAAGGCTGATCCCTGTTTAACTGCATGGCCCCATTACCCTCACACTTAAAAGACAAATGTGTGACTAGGTTTCTGTGTTTGCTTGGCATAGAGACACTGGGGGAAGCTCACACACTCAGCTTCCCTAGCCTGCTTCCCCTCAGGGATTTGTTGAGGTCACTGGGAATGCGAGTCATGTTATTGGTGGTAGGATTTCCTCTATTGGCCTCAGCTAAGGACAAAGAACAAATACAAAAGAGAATCTAATAAGTTTAACGTGTACAGATCTCTTATCCAAACTTAATGACCATTAGATCATGAAGTAATTTTTCTGTGACAGCTCATAGGATTCACTAAACATCATTATTTTTCTGGATATACAAACCTTGCATTGCCACAAATGCAGATGTAATAAGCCCCCATATTCTTAATTGAAAGATCAGCTTCTAGGCTGGTTGAGATGGCTCAGTGGATAAAGGTACTTGCCACCAAACTTGAGGACTTGAGTTCAATCCCCAGGACCCACATGATGGAAAGAATTAACTTCTATAAATTGCCCACTGACCTCTATAGTCATGCTGTGATATGTGTGTTCCCCAACATACACATATAAAAAGAGGTTAACTAATGAATTGTAATTTTTTAGAATTGAAAAACAAAATGTAGGATCATTGTCTGTTTCGTGAGTTCACATTCATAGATTCCCATCAAACACTTTCTAAAGCTCTTGAGAAAAAGATGCCTTCTCTACTAAAGGTGTACAGACATGTTTTTATCATCATTATGCTCTAAGCAATGCAGTACAGCAACAGCTGTTTTAGCATCAACACTGATCTAGGTATTAGGGTAATCTAAAGATGAATATAGCTTGTGGCACTATGCCAAGGTTATTTGCAACACAGCATCATTTTGCAGAAGGACCTGATCATCTGTGGGCTCTGTTTGCCAAGGTTCCTGAGGCCAGTGCCCCACAGGAATGATGGATTCTGTTCCTGAGAGTGCATGACTCTTCTTCTTTCTCTTCTCTTTGTGAATCTTGCCTCTCTGGTTAACTAAGAGACGTCTCCCCTGTTCCCTTCTACTTGTAAACCCATGAGCAATTTCAAGATATGTGGAAATGCCATCAGCCTAAAGGGGAGAAAAACTAACTATTGTGTTAAGAGCTCTCGGCACATTTATCACTTTGGAAAGTTTATAGTATGTCAGTATTGGGATTTTGTAGATTTAAAAATAATTTCTTGGTTTTTCAGCTGGTCAAATAAGGAATGCAGAGTCAGTAATTGCTAGGGAACTAATTGCTGTGGAGGCCATTATTTAAAATGATATGCTGTCATGCAGTAAAAGTGTAGTTCAGACTGGAGTGAGTATCGTGGGGAGTGGGCCTCTTCTAGTGGTGAGTGTGAGTGTGTGGCTGATGTCAGCTAAAGTGTGGGATGGCACCACATCTGCAGGTGTGTACATCCAGCTCAGTGCTCACTCAGAGCTTAGACTCAGAGGACAAATAGCAAAGAAAGAGTGACAGCAAATGAAGTTTCCTGTAAAACAGTTTATAAAATTAAGAGAACTGACATTAAGAAAAGTGGAGTACTTGGAGCAATATGCTGTGTTTTGCTGAAAAGTAATATGTCAACATTAGCTCATGGAATTCAAAAGCTGTGTTCACCATTGCAAAGGATCCTTCATTGGAAGAACAGGGAATACACATTCAGCAATCAAGAAATGTACTCTACATAGTGAGTGATAAATAGAATAGGCTGAGTCAGGTAAGAAATTTGAAAATTATTTAAGATATAGGGGTTATGCCAAGAAAGACCGTTCCAAAAATCCTTCTTTTGAATTATCCGAAAGCTTTTTCCTCACCTTTCATCTCTAAGTAGGCTACAGAATAACTTACTTTGGGAAAACTTAGAGAATAAACAAATAAGTATACTGTTAGTGTCCCTGTTGCATAGTACTCCTTGGCTGCCCTAGTGCCTTGTACACACATGTACACATGCACACAATGCCAAATGGGCTTATCCACCTTATCTCTATTACCTGTCTGTTACTTCTTATTTCCAATGGTTTTTAGAATGTGTCATATAGGTACATATGAAACATATAAAGACTATAGAGTATTCTAGATGTTTAGATAAATTTGGGGTACGGAGATTTTCATATATAGTACTTCCCCATCAGAATTAAGGATTAACTGTATTTATGTTTAGATAACAATTGTATTCAACACTAAGGAAAAACCTTAAGGCAGTATAGTACATACAAAGAGAATTGGGTACGTCATAATTGAGTTGTTTTTTTGTTTTTTTAAGTCACTAGTGATAAAAGCTAAAAATATCACCAGGGAAGCAAATGTTCAATAGCAGATATACACGATTCATTCATGAAAGCTTTAAAAAAAAAAAAAAGAAAGAAAGAAAGAAAGAAAGAAAGAAAGAAAGAAAGAAAGAAAGAAAGAAACCCTCAGGGGAATGACTGTGGACAGCATAAAATATGGTTGAAAACAGAAATGGTTACCTGGATGATTCAAACTGGGGCAGTGTCTTTTACATTCTCTGTGTCCCCTAAGCATCCCATCTTTAACAGATTCATTCATCTATTAAAGCATTTTGTTTTTCTATGAGAGGACCGAGCCCTAAACCAGCTGGCAGAATTGCTTGCTTGCATGTATGTCAATTTGGCCCTTCAGGTCCTTCCATTGGTGTTTGTTAGTGACTTTTCCCTCCTTTGCCCTGAGCTCCTAAGGGAAGTCCTTCCACCTTTAGTCCTGAGTGGGAGAGATCATGTCAGACCCAGGAGGGCCCAAGTGTGAAGAGCGTCTGCAAAGCCAAAGGATGATTCACACCATCTGCTATGGCTTTGAAATAAAGTTCTGAATAGTCTGCTCTCAAGAGATTAAACAATCCACAACTTTCATAATTTAAAAAGCCCATCCATGCTGGTTTTCTGTACTTTGGTCTTATCTGCCACTGAGTCTTTTGCTTTCCCTTTCCCTGCAAGCTATCCTGTTGGTGTGTAAGAAAAAATAGAAGGCAATGCCCTAATGTATGACCCACTTATTGTAAGTTACCTGGGGCTGTTGAGACAATACCTGGAGTTTGTTACAGGCTAGTTCTGAGTTAAAACAACTCACTGGAAGCTTCAGACTCCTAGAAATGAACATAGTCAGGGGAGATTGTACAAGAAGGGCTTGATAGCCACAAGCATTCCTAAATAGCAGGATTACCATCTGGGCAATGAGATCCTGTAAGCAATCTTATCTTCTTTGTTGTTGTTGTTGTCATCTTAATTAAAAGCACATTTCACTCTGAACTGTTCTGTTGAGAATTTTCCCAAGAGCCACATTAAGCTCTATGAATTGTGCAGTGGGTGGGGAGCACAAATGTCTTTGATTGTGGGGGTAGCATTGGGAAGGATATACCCACTCTTTTGGGGGGAGAGTTTTACTTCACTTAGAACTTAGAAAAACCCATGTTCAGTGAGACATACTGACACGGGAGTCCAGATTCTGTAGGATCACCAGGACAAGGGACCAGAGCATTGCATTCCCCCTCTCTAGTTACTGAAGAGTTTCGTGCGTATTGGAATACTACAGTTCAGACTTGGAATTAAGCTGAGGTTTCTGGCAGGAGAAGGAAGAGTGAATTAAAAGGCCATCAGGAAGGAGAGTTGACAAGGTTTATGGGGTTAAAAGCAGCACACATTTCAACTTGAGGCTGAGCGGACAGAGCAGGGATGTACTGTCCTGGATTATTCCCTATAGTGAAATAATTGTAACCAGACACACAGAGCAGTTACCACAGGCCTTCTGCCAGGACTGTGCATGAAAATAGCTTTGTTATGTCTACATACACACAGACAATACACTCTGTCCTCTAGCACTTTTCAACTTCAAATTATAGAGAAGCCAGTTTTCCCTGGACTTGCCTGACTTTGTGCCGTAAGTAACAGTTTCAACCAGGACGACTTCCAAAGGTGTCCATTATGACTGGAAAAGCCCTGGTCAACAGGCTCATTCACTTGAATTATCGTGAGAGTTAGCCAATGTTTCCATCGCCTTCACTTAGATGAGAAAACAGCACTGTGTTGGAGACTTGAACTTCTGCAAAGACAAACTGAAGACAGAAAATTCTAAGGGATACTTACCTGCCTCTTTCTGCTTAGTTATATTTAACTGTATTTCTAATTTCTTTCATTGAAAATATATAATTATTATTATTACAATAACATTTTCAAATAAGGAAGGTAGCAATCATCAAATTTGACCAGTATTGTATCACTGGTCAAATCCCATTTCTAAGCACCAAACAGTAGGAAAGTCTTATGTTACACACATCCAATATGTGTGGAAGGAGGCAGATAAACTATTTGGAAAATTCTAGATGACTTCAAAAAGAGTCTGGTCAAAGTAAGGGTAACAGGCAGAAGGAGAAATGTAAGTAGATTTGTTGTATATTTTGCAAGTACCATATTCAGGAGATGTATTAGATTACATGTCTTGAGGAAAAGGAGGAAAAGCAGACTAAGTTCTAGTTGCTTTGCTGAGCATAGCCTGGTGCCATTTATAGAAATAAATACACTTTATTCTTTCCCATGGGATTCTGGGAATTCTAAGAAGCATAAAACCAACTGAGACAAGATGTCCCTGGGCCTAGATGCCTTGTAATAAGAACTGTAGTAAATGTCTTGGATTATTGACTGGATTTAGTGTGCCAACTCCCTCAGCAGTTATTTCTGATCATTTGTTAATCCTCAGAAAATGCCTACCACTGTGTTTGTAAATGTTATAAATGACCGATAGTTTACTTCTTAAAGTAAAAAAAAAATAGTGAATATGGATTTCCTTGCATTATAAACTGCATGCCTGCTCCTGTGTTCTTTGATACAACGGGATGCTAAGAGTAGATATTAATTAACCCTTCACAGGTACCTAATAGCATTGCTTAGAAGACTTACTAATGTCTTGAAGAGTTTATAGGAAATGTGTTCAATTCAGTATTTCAATTTATCTCTTAGGAGGCTTTGGATTTTCCTCATTGCTTAGAAATTTTCATTCTTGATCGTGCCTAGAGTTAATCTCTAAGAGCTAGAAGTATAATAAGGACTGAAAGCCATTACAAGCATTGCTTACTACTTACTCAATTTTAGCAAAGCCTATAAAAAAAGCATTCCTGTGATGGCCTACCCTCTATGTTCATCCAGTACCCCTGAGGAATCTATCTTGAAACCCAGTTGTAACTCAACTCTGTTTCTGTATCAGGTGTTCTTGGGGTGAGGTATAGTTTTCGTTCAAGAATTTAATGCATAAATACTGCATTTACAATATTTCTACCTGTCTTCCCCACCTTCAACTTCTCATGACTTATTATTGTTAGATTATATATGTCTATATATATAATCCATTTAGCACTGCTCATATGTACATATTTAGGGCGCACACATATGATTTTTGTGACTGCATAGTCTTACTCGGGAGATTGGCCCTGGAGAAGGCTGACTCCTCCTCCATCTAGTCATTTGTTGCCTATAGCTCTTCATTAGGGGTGAGACCTTGTGAAATTTCCCCCATCTATGTTGTCATGTCAGCCAATCTTGTTGAGATATTATGGGTACAGCTTCCCTGTCATGTCTAGAAGACAATGCCGAGCAGTAGGCATCCTGACCCTTTGGCTCTTGAAATCTGTTCATCATCTCATCCATGATTTTCTGTGAGTCTTAGGTGAATGGGTTATGATGCAAATCTGTATGTCTCCTTAGGCTGAGTGTTCACAAATCAAGAGGGATTTCGTTTGTCCAGTTTAGAAACTTTTATTATTTTGTTTTGCATTTATTTCTTGTTTTTTATTTTGTTTTGGTTTTAGTTAGGTAGTCTCATATCCCAGACTGGCCTGGAATCCATATGTAGCCCAGGCTGACCTTAATCTCTCCACTCCTGCTGCAGTCCAAGAAGACAGGCATTATCAGCACGTCAAGATCTGGGTTGACCTTTTGAGCCAGTATAGCCTGTGCTTACACTGCTTTAGCCTATACATTTTACTAGGATATTTGTTTCATTCATTCTGAACAGAATAATTGTCCATGGAGACACTAGGGCCTAATTTTAGTAATTAGCTCACACCATGTGTGTCTTTGTAAATTCTCTTTTATAAAATTTTAATCATAGTACATTTTCCATCAGTGTGAGAGACGAAATGAAAAAGAAATATAATTGAAAGATTGAAAAGCATGTCATTCAAACTGATGTCAACAAGTCAATTATATCATTTGTCATGTTGCAAATCCCTTACAATATCCCGGAAGTCTATAGAGTCTGGCAATGTCACTCCTAACCACTGAAGATCACAATACAGACTGAACATCCCAGATGTGAGGCCAAAGATCCTTCTTGTCAGTGACCACACATGAGTGTGCATAGTGCAGCAAAGGGCAAACAATAAGGCAATGAAAAATGAGTCATTAACTTCCACCAAGGGGATGTTCTTTGCCATATGGTAAGCTGTATTCTTGATTACCATTCTCACCTAACCTGCAAAGCATCACTCCAAAGCAGGTGTCATCATCTATGTTCCAGATATAGAGAATGAGATTTAGAAATCCTCAGAGAGTAAGTGGTAGCTTTAGGAAATAGACCCAAAGTCATGTGACATAAGAACTTACTACCCTGCCTCTTTACTACTCACAGCAAACATATGACCTGATTAACAAATGACTGATACAGCTATAAAGAATGTGAGTTTAGGGAAAGGAGATAAAACTTTGAGTAGGATTATTTAGAAAACTATATACAACAAGAGAGGCTTGGCATACACTTTAAAAGTTAGTGGGTATGTGGCTCATGATAAATAGTTTAAAGCCTACAAAATACTTAAGATCATCTAGTTCCAAATGACCCGTAGATCACAATGATAAACCCCTATAGGCATAAGAGTTAGTATGCTACACTAGCCCAGTGACTAGCAGCTTAGTGGGCAATGGTGCTTGTACACAATGAGTGAGTGATAACAGGGAGGGAGGGAGAGAGGAAGGGAGGGAAGTAAGAAAGGCAGGAGCAGAGATGGAAGGAGTAAGGAAGTCAAGAAGTCTTTTTGCAGTCATTCAGTGTGTGTACAGGTGTCAGTTTCAGAGTCTACAAACAGTAGACTACTGTGCCATCAAGTTTCATTTTTAGTGTGAATGTTGACTGTATCAAGAAATATTTGTTGAGTTGTTCTTGTGGCTATAATTTATTGTGAAAGGCACAAGTATGAGATGGTAATGTATCTTACAAGTCATGGTCACGGATATATAACATGATCATTTTGATGTCATTGAGCCTGTGCCCATCACTGTGCTAAGAACTGGAATGCCTCTGAGCAAACATACATGGTTCATGCTGATAGTGCAGGGTGAGCAAGCACTTAATGTGTTTGGTTTTGAGCCTAGCCCCTATATTCCTATTAACAGATGGAAGATAATTATGCCTGGTATGGAGGGAAAAAACTACGTCAAGGATATGTGGTAGTGATTGTGGTTTAGAATAGGAAAGGAACATTAATGATAAGGGGTAAGGAAAGCCTTCAAAGAAATGATCACATCCATGCTGTGGCTGGAGTTACAGGGTAGTCATCCAACTTACTTTGTCCTTGGCTATTGTCTTAGTTAGGGTTTCTGTTGCTGTGAAGAGACACCATGACCATGCAACTCTTATAAAGGAAAACATTTCATTGGCACTGGCTTGCAGTTTCAGAGGTTTAGTCCATTATCACGTTGGTGGGAAATATGTCATGCACACAGACATGGTTCTGGAGAAGGAGCTGGGAGTTCTACATCCTGATGCACAAACAGCAGATGCAACTGTATACTGTGCATAGCTTGAGCATTTATGAGACCTCCAAGTCCACTTGCCCAGTGACACACTTCTTCCAAGACCATACCTGCTAATAGTACCACTTCCTAGCACCAAGCATTCAAACACATGAGTCTATGGGGGCCATTCCTATTGAAACTACCGCAGCTGTCTTTAGTTTTTATTTAACTGTTTGATGGCCACATTAACCACATTTCATCTACTTCCTCTACTAGTAACTTGCCATCATGGCTAAGACTTAAAGGAAAAAGCCAAATAGTGAAGGAAAAAGCCTTAAAAACAACCTGTTTGTATGATTGAAATCAGGCTGATAACTACTGGCATCACTTCAGAGATTGAAATTGTACATCAAGTTGTACAAATGTACCAAAAGACCTATGTTTTTGTTCAGTGGGCATTCTAAATATCTAAAATATTCTGTATATAACTAGGAAATAAAGAAACAAGGGAAGAGACTGAGTAACTCTCAAGGCAAGAAGGTGTGTTGTCTTCACAGCTCTGGGGGCAGCCTTCTTGCAGAAGCTATGAGTAACCTTTACAAATGACCTCAGGGAATGTTGCCCACAGACAACTTCCAGGAGAGAGGGCTGGATTCCTGCTCCCTGCTCTACACTTATGTGCCATTGGAAGAGGTATTTAATCGCCTCACTTTCTATAGCAGATGTGTTCAATTTTATAATTTTCATTGTGTTACAACTCTCAATTACATGGCATCCCAAACCTGAAATATGAAATAACTGTTATCAGTTTGTCTGGGAATTGTATAACATTGGAAGATTGCCCAGAGAATTTCTGGTCTGTTGGGAAGCATTTCACAGAGAGAACAGTAAGAGAATGGAGGCCATTTAAGAACAAAGTTGTATTTGGGAAAAATACTTTTAAAGCAAGTTGCTCACTGTGCGTGTAAAGTTGTGTTAACAAATGTGGAAATGCTTGCACTTCTACCTTTGTTAGCCAAAAAATTGGAAGTTACCAAAAGTGGCATTAGTTCTCACATTGAAAAATAGTGCAAAAGTCTTTGAGATGCAGAAGATTGGGACTTTGTTGTGTATGAGTGTGTGCATATTTGTGTGTGTGTGTGTTTGTGTTTTAATTAAATGTTTAATTATCACAAGCATGATTAGGTTTCATTTTGGCATTTTCAATCACTTGTTTTTGTTAATTTGCCTTTCTGGTTTTCCCCTCCATCCACATGAACATGCCCCACGTGTCTTTCCAACCCCCCCCCCGCCTCCTTTCTTGTCATGTGTCTTCTTGCCACTAGCCCCTTCCTCAGTACCTCTTTTTCCTCACTCATGGTCTTCTTTCTAGTTTCATACCGTATACCTCCCCTCTCCCCCACTCACATGCTAAGCTAGGATCAGATCATGTGTGATAGAGAATATAGGACTTTTGTCTTTCTGAGTTACCTCACATAATAGACTGCTTTCCAGATTCATTGATTTTCCTGAAAATTTCATATCACTTTTCTTCACAGCTTAACAAAATTCCATTGTGTATATCTGCCAAGTTTTCACTGACATTCACATGCTGATAAGCGCTGAGGCTGATTCCATTATTTTTCTGTTGTGAATAATGGAGCGGTAAGCATGGGTGTGCACCTGTCTCTCTGGCAGGATAGTGTCCTTTCGGTATGTGTCCCTGAAGAGTTTTGTAAAGGGTTCTATTTTTAATTACCCAAGAAGTGACCTCACTGATTTCTATATAGGCTATACTAGTTTATACTCCCACTAGCAGTTAATAAGGGTTCTTCCCACATCCTTCCCTACTATGGTTGTTGGATTTCTCAATGTTAGCCATTCTGACTAAGAGGAGATTAAATCTCAAAGTAGCTGTAATTTACATTGCTATGATGACTAAGGATGTTGAATATTTTTCAAGGTTTTTTTTTTTGAGAGCCGTTTTATTAATGCATGCTTTGGTTGGCAGAGAATTTGGTCTTTAAGTTCTGCGGTTCTTTGTGTATTCTAGATGCTAACCCTCAATTTGCTATATAGCTGGCAATGATGTTCTCCCATTATGTAAACTCACTATTGGCTCTGCTGAGAGTTTTCTATGCTGTGCAGAAGCTTTGTAACTTCACGAGTCCCATTTGTTAGCTCTTGGTGCTGTTTCCCGTGCTTTTAGAGTCCCATTCAAAAAGTTCTTACCTTACCCTATGTCTTGTAGTGTACCCTTGTGTTTCCCTCTAGCTGTTTCAGTTTTTGGGCTTTAAATTAAAGTCTTTAGTCTACCTTTAATTTATTTATGTACAGAGTGGGAGATGTGGATCTATTTCATTTTTCTTAGGATGGCTATTGAGTTTTTTTCTGCACCAATAGTTGAATAGGGTATCTTTTTTCCATTGTATGTTTTTAACAGCTTTGTCAAGATGTTAACAGTCCATAACTGGGCAGGTTTATTCCTTAGTCTTCTATGTTGTTCTATAGGTATGCATATCTGTCTTTGTATCAGTACTGTGTGGTGTGAGAGTATTTTTTTCTTCATAATGGGGCTTGTAAACATCCAAATGATCCTTCCAGTTTGCCACTGGAGCAAACTAACATTCCTTTAACACTGACAGATGCCTAGAGGAGCACTGCCAGTGTTATTATCAATAAGGAATTTTAAAAACCAAGATGACTATCACCAGAGTGCTGACATAGCCTTTAAAATAGATAGGTGATGTTAACATATATGTAGGTATATATACACATATTTACATATATGTGTATTTACATATATGTAGGTATATATACACATATTTACATATATGTGTATCTACATATATGTGCATTCCCTGTGCAATCGATTTTCAGCAGCATTTTTTAGACTTGAATGGTAGTGTAACTGTAAATACTGCATATAAATACTGGGTTCAAATATTCTTAATATCCATAACATTTATTTTATTGTGAAATTTTCCCATACTTTATTATCTTTAACTTGTTTGCATGATGCTCTTTCCCTTCAGATCTTAGTTACTTCTTACCTCCCCTCTTTTCCTCATAACTATATTTTCAATGAATCTTTTTGGCAAAATAATGCTTTACCAATTAAATATATCATGCATCTTATTGTATCACTTTCCACCTTAGTTCTTGAGACAGCCTCTCGCTGATCCTGAAGCTCACCCATTGGCTATATTGACTCACCAGGATCCTCCTGTCTCCACCTCCCAATACTAGTATTATTGGCTCTTCCTGCCATGCCCATCTTTGTACATATCCTTATGGTTATGCACTAAGCCATCTACTAGGCCCTTAATCTTGGTCTTATTTTCCCATTCAAGAAAATTTCTCTGAATTGATTAGATCTTTTTATATTGGCATAATAAAGTTCTGAAGTTATCTTTAGTTCTGTTTGAACTAGCAAATGTTTGCTTGCTTGTTGCTATAATTTATGCCTTTATGCTTATTTCTAACTGAGATACCTGTTATATTTGATATATGTTATATCTCAATATTATATTTTGGTTTTATCTGACAGTAGTATTACTCATCTCTATTCATTTGTGATGAATTTTTCCTGTTTATTTTTATTGGAAAGTATTAAACACAAGTCATTGCTGGTTCAGATTTGGAGCCAGGTTGACTCTAGTTCCAGTTTGCCTGGACAGTCTTGAATAAATGGAACATACCCCTTTCTTGAGTCCCAGTTTCTTCACATGAAATTTGCAACATCTGTCACTAGTATTAGGTAAATTTACATATATGGAAAATACAAAAGATACAGAAACTGGTGTAATAATAATATTCTTCTCCATCATGCCAGTCAATCATGCTGTGTTAAATGTCAGGGCAACTATAGTCATTCCTGTGGCAGTTGTTTTGTCTCTGAGTTATATTTAACCTTTTTCACTTTCAGTTGACATTTTGCTTTCCTTGTGTGTTCTTCATTGTGCCTATGAACAATTTTTTACTTCATTAAGGTTTCACTATGAAGGAAATGTGTTCCTCTCAGTATTTGTCGAGATTTAGATATAGTTTCCCATGCACATTAGATCTGTTAGTATTGCTTCTTTAGAGTAATGGATTTCTTCATCTCTGCTTACAGTGATGCAATGCTTATTTCTTTAGTTTGTTGTCCATTTCCTTTTATCATTTTTTACTTATGTCTTTTACTAAGTGAGATAGTTTATTTTACTGGCATCATCTCCTCTCCAGCTCTCTCTACCTGTGGGGTGTGTGTGTGTGTGTGTGTGTGTGTGTGTGTGTGTGTGTGTGTGTGTGTGTGTGTGTAAGTAAGTAAGTACTCTCAATCACTGAGCCATTCCCTTAATACTTTTTATATAAACAATCTTCTTTCTGTAACATGATAAATGAATGACCCAGAGACTGATATTGGGGTTCAGGCTTCAAGCTGAAGTACAGAAAAGCAAAGTAGCAGGCTGCTAGCTCTTACCACTACCTGGGGATGTATGGGCTGATCCTGCTGCCTCTCTTACAGCATGGCAGAAGAATGAATGCCTTCTATCCTCAATGTAGCAGGAGAATGAATGCCTTCTACTGACACCCTGCTCCTGTTGTATATACCTCTCTAGTGCTGGGATTAAAGATGTGAGCTCTGTTACCTTTTTAGACTGATTCAATCTTATGTATCCCTGGGTGGCCTTGAACTCAGAGAGATCCATCTACCTTTTAATCCTGAGTCCTAGGATTAAAGTTGTGTACCACCACCTCCTAGCTTCTGGCTGCTGGGATTAAAGGTGTGTCCCTGGCTTCTATGGCCTGTGGCTGATATGCTTTCTGAATCCTCAGGCAAGCTCTAATAAATGATAAATAATGTATTACATCTTTCTTCTGAGATAAATGGATTAAATTCTCCATACTACTGTGGTTTCCTCAGCCAATTCATTTCCTCAGCGTCTTGTTCAACCATCTTGATGCACAAAAGCATATAATAGCTAATAGCAAGCTTTTAGATAGCACACAAATTTGACCTGTGTGTCTCTTCAGTGGTGAGTTTTTTTTTTCCTAAGTTGTAATGTTATTGTAGATAATGTTATTTGTCATCCATTTGTAGAGAAATTATGCTTGGTGCTTTCATATTTTATGCAGTTTATAAAATTGATATTTTAAAGCCAATGTGTTTTACGACAGGAAGAGCATTTCCTTTGATTTATATAAAGTTGGGTTACATTTACTACTCTTCTATACTTATTCCCCCCATCTTTAATACCATAATCTTCATTTCTTTAACAGGACATTTTAGTTCATTTATTTCCTACTATAACTTTTCCATTCTTCTCAAAAAAATCTGCTGAAGCAATTGTTGCATCTCATGCCTCCACACCAGTTTGCTTTCAAGTTATCCTCAGTTCTCTAATGATAAGTATACACTCAATAGTTTGGAGATTGGACCTGTTTCTTCATGGGGTAAATAAGCTTTGAGGCATTAGTGTATTTTGTTTTCAGAGTATATGTGTGTGTACAGGTTAATGCAAGTCCTTGTGGTACATGTGTAGACAGGTTAGTGCGGGTCTGCAGGGTACATGTGTGTAGACAAGTTAGTGCAAGTCCTTGTGGTATTTGTGTGTAGACAGCTTAGTAGAGATCCTTGTGGTACATGTGTGTAAACAGGTTAACGCAAGTGCTTGTGGTATATGTGTATTGACAGGTTAGTGCAAATCCTCAGGGTACATGAGTGCAGCCAGTTTAGTGCAAGGGTACATGTGTGTGGACAGGTCCCCAGCACTACAAATACATGTCATCTGCTTTCACTGGTGAGGTATGGGACTAGTCTGAAACTCTTGACTTCCTTTACTTTCAGTAGAACAAATTATTTCTCATTCTCTCTAAAACTAATTTTCCAGATCTTAAGCCAGATCATGCTTTGTTTAGGCTTATTCTTTTTAAGTTCTTAGTTAAGGCATTCAGAATTTTGTCTTTATATTTATCATGAAATATATACATTTTTAGGACTAATGGCGATGGCTGAGCCTTTCCCCTCCAGCCCTCCTTGGCTTTTCTCAGTCACCTTTGACTTTGATAACCTACAAAGCCCACTTGAAGCCTGAAAGCCTGGGCTGTGGAGGACAACACCTGGCTTCAAATCCCTGCTTTAGTTCTTACTAGTTATTAGGCTTTGGAAAGGTGTGAAACCTTTCTAAAACTGGGTGTACTTATCTGTAAAAGGGACTCAAGAGTGCTTCCTGTCCACATTGAGTGAATAAAGCTCCCAGTGCAGCACCTCCGGAAGGCAGTCAGTCATCAGAGGGAAGCTAAGCTGCTTTCTGAAGTTTGGTTTCTGTCTTCTCTCCTCTGAATCTACCTTCCCCTTTTCCTGTTCACCTGTTTCCTAGGAAAGCAGTTAGGAAGTTCTCGGGTTTGAATTCCACTCAGTTTCCCACAGGTTGGTTCTGTCATCTCACCTCAGTGCAGATTAGCCCCAACCCAAACTCTGCCCTTCCTGATGCCACCTGACACTTTGCACTGTGGTCCTGTCTCTTGGCTCACTTTGGTTTTCAATGGATGCTTTTTAATCTGCAAGATATGAGGCAGGAGGGTTGCAGTGACCTTGAGGCTAGCCTGAGCTACATAGCAAAAATTCTTAGAAAGAAAACAATGTAGGATGCTCAAACAGCAAGTCTCCATCCCAGGTGTCAGTTTAGAAACTCAGAGACACCAAGACCGACAGGTATGGTGTCTTCTTTGTCTTCGTTAATGGTGCTCCAGCACTAGCTTTAGTTTCAACATCTTGGTGCATATAATACAGGAAGGCAATTGGAGAGACAATTAAGAGGCATTGTCTCTCCAATCTCTTCAGCATAAGCATCTTTATAATACCACCAGACATTTTGTGTTAGATTTCTGTTAGTCTTTATTAATTTGTTCCCGTGGATGTGTGTAATATGCAAATTTTCAAAATTCTGTGTTTGTTTCCATTGATTTACAATAATTAGAAAGACTGTCAAAGATTGATGTAAGTCAGGAGTTTCTGAAATGTATAATAACATTTCCTTCAAATTCTAGAATACAAAATGCTTAGTGATTTCTCAGTCAAGTTTAAAATTAAAACTGGATGTTGAGAGATCTTGTCTAAAATATGCTTCTAGAATGAGCATATAGAAAAGCATTTTTTATTTTCACATTTGTTTATTTGGGGGTATGGAAGCATGTCACTCTGTGTGTGTGTGTGTGTGTGTGTGTGTGTGTGTGTGTGTGTGTGTGAGAGAGAGAGAGAGAAGAGAGAGAGAGAGAGAGAGAGGGAGGGAGGGAGAGAGAGATGGAGAGAGAGAGGGAGAGAGAGAGAGAAAGAGAGAGAGAGAGAGAGAGAGAGAGCACTTGTATGTTTGTGCATCATGCAGGTCAGAGAACAACCTACATTGGGGACCCAGCTCTCTCCTTCCACCACATGCGTAACAGGGATCAAACTCAAGTTGTTAATCTTGGTGGAAAAGACCTTTATCCACTGAGCCATCCCAGCTGAAAAGATTATTATTTTAATCATTTATATGTAATGGGGAAAAGTGGGAGGAAATAATTGTAACATAACTGAGAGGAACAGCAGTAACAACGCAGACTGGGGTGTAACTGAGAGACAGAGCCCTGACCTGGCATGTACAGGGAACTGGGTTCCATCCTGGTGCTACCAGTATTTATTAAAATTCACACAGACAAGTTACAAGCTCTGCAAAGCTCTGCGCTCTATAGAAAATACCAAAAGCCTTTCAACCTGACAGTTTAGTTAATGAGTAAGTGTACCTGCAATGCCATCCTAATATTCAATGCTATATAGCACCCTGAGAGAAAACCAAAGAGAATTCCTCCCACCTTCCACCACAGCCTTGTCAGTGGCTAGCCAGCAAGCCTGGAAGACCTCCCACAAACACCAAGGATGTACAGATTAGGTACACAGTGTGTTTGTTCACCAGCTTAGGAGACCACTAACTACTCCAGGGTTAAAGAGATGGTTAAAAAGAGACCTTTGAGACAGATCTTAGTAGGATTACAATTCTACTAAGCAGAAATATACCAAGTGCCAAATTGTTTTACCATGTGTTAGAGAATTTAAACTTAAAAAAAAAAAAAACAACCTGAGTTGAGAGTATAGGATCCATTATAGAATATGTAGTTTGATAACATGAGCTTTGTCTGGTGCTTATGTGACTCTATCCTTCTGAGTTTGCCTGATACAGTAGGTTGCTAATTTCCAAAAGTCGCAGCTGACTGTTGCTTTGGGGAACTTGTTTCCCTGGGCACTTTATTCTAGTTATTACCTCCAAATATTGCAGCTGCATTGCTGAATAAATGGTCTATCTCCACACTAAAGCTGAGGAAATAATTTCTGCCACTCTCAATTACTCAAAGACAATGCTTATTATTTTTTAGAACAAATTTTGGATGAGAGATTAAAAGGAGAGAGGTATGGTTGTCTTCCACAGGCCTGAGTCAATTTACCTAGTGTATGTTTATTCATGCTATACCTGAAGACAGAAGGTGACCAGGAACACTGCATGGGCACACAAGTGTCAGTGTATCAAGGGTATGGTTATAGTGTTACATACTTCCTACCTTCAAGGATTTTAAAGCTTGATGACAAAGATGAGAGGCAGATCCAGATTCAGGGTTGTAGGTTGAACAGAGATGCCCTCGTGCCTTTGGGGTAAGGATATGAGGGCATCAGTGGAAAACCCACCATCATGACTTCTCTGCTGTGAATTCTGTTTACAGTATTCAGCATCTTCAGGTCTAATTCTGCAGTAATTTATTCAGCAAAGTATGTCAAGGAAGAAGTGACCATTGAGCATACAAAATATAATAACCGTTTTGTGTAGGGGTTTTAGGAAACATACTTAGTCTTTTGGAACAATAACAGATACACTCGGCGATGAAGTAGGATCTGTAAGGGCAAAGGCCATCTCAGGGTCCATGAGAAAAGTTTCCCTCATGTGGCAGAGGCTGTCTTCCTGCATGTGTTTTGAGACTGGGTTTCTTTACTTTGGTTAGACTGAATTTATAGAGCCTGGGAATGGTTTCACAGCAAAGAGAAACAAAAACTTGACTTGGTGATTGTGCCTTTGATCTTTTCTAGTCTTGTTCAGGTGTAAATGGATCATACATGGATCAACAGGGAATTCCTATACAAATCAGGGCTCTAAATGTTGACATATTAGAAATCATGCTTTTCTATACTACTTGATTTTAGAGTTAAAACTTTTTAAGTGTGTGTCATGTGTGTGCATATGAGTGAGTGTGTGTGTTTATGAGTTGAGTGTGTGTGTGTGTGTGTGTGTGTGTGTGTGTGTGTGTGTGTGTGTGTGTGCATGCTGAGTGAGCCCATTTGTGTATGTGAAAACCAGAGGTCAGCCTAAGGAGGTTTCACTCCTTAGGCACTCAACCACCCTTTTTTTGTGAGACAGAGTCCCAAACTAGCCTTGAACTTCTCAAGTAGGCTAGGCTGGCTCACTGGAGAGCCCCAGTAAGCTCCTGTCTCTGCCTCACCAGTCCTGGGATTACAAGTGCATACCATTGTACTTTGCTTGTAGGGCTAGGACTTCTGAATTAGAGTTGAATGCAAAACAAATGCATCCCACTAGGGGATGGAGAGCCTAGCACCCTTTCTGGGTCCTGACAGGGCTGTTGGTTGCCTTTACTGAATCTTCTGTCATCATTTGTGTGCACTAACTGTTACCCTTCTCAGCAGGCTTTAAACACATACTTCCTCATCTTTCATAACCTGGCTCAAATAAACCTATTCTCACAGTTACTAATTTCTTAAGTATAGGTGCAATGACATTAACTTCCTGGCTACTTGTTCCCATTTCTGTTTTAGGCACACTATGTAAGGAAGCCGAGTGTGCTTTGGTTGGTTTTATTTAATTACTGAGATAGTTGGATGATTGCTGATTGGCCCTGTAGTTGTCCATTGAGCCAGGTGGTACCTTGTCATTTCATTATAGAGAATCACTTTGACTCTAGAAAGATGATCCTTTCGGAAGCAACTCTCATTCTCTGGCTTTGTTTTCTCTTGTTGATAAGTTTCTTTTGTGGAGAAGTGTCTTGTCCCTTTTGTCACTTACCTATGAACTAATGATGAAGACTATGAATATGATTATGATGGATGGATAGTGGTCATGATGGTGATGGTGGTGGTGGTGGTGGTGGATCTTTTGTGGGGAATATGAGGCTCTTATTCTCTTGAAAAAAGTGCAGGTGAGACGGTGCCTCGGGCTTCATTTTGGACTTTGAAGAATCACTAAATGCAAGTTTGTTTCCAACACTCACACATCTGAGAATTATTTTTCAAGAATTCTTGGCAAGTGACTTTTTTTTCTTTTCTAATGTAAGTGCTAGCAATTATACTTAAGAGCTTAATAAGAAGCATTACACAAAAATAACTCTTTTGGGACATGTTCGCTTATTCTAAATCTCATAGTGAGCTCATTAAAAACTTTGAACTGCTGGTAACAAGAACATTGTATGAGCCTGTGATAACCGTAGAGTCATTGTCCTGCATTAATGGCTGGAAACTAGTGACGCTTGGGGGCAGATTGAGCTGGTCAACTGAGGAGCTTAACAAACCAGGCTCTGAGGCACATCAAGTGAGATCCTGCAAAGGAGGTGACCAATTCACAGCAATAATGTTATAAAATTATATGATAATGTTGTATCATGTAAATGTGAACTACATTTAAAAGACTTGAATTTTCTGGTATGGTATTTTTCTTTTGATCTTTGATAAAATGTGTAAGAGATCTTTCAGAATTTGCAAACAAGATTAAGACTCAAGAATTTTCTTAATATGATAGTGAACAAAAATCAACCAATTGAGTTGAGACAGCATATACACAAAAGTCACATGACTGTAAGGCCATGACCTGAAATGTTTGGCTTCTTGATTTAGAACATCTAAAAACAACCTCAGAATCCAGAATATATCCATCCTTCTAGCAGCCTATGGATCTGTTCTGGAAGCCACTTATCTACTGAATAATGGGTTGAATGTTACCGGCAAAGCCTAGAACTTTGGTTTCTGGCTCTGCCTTTGCCACCTCTACTTCCTTGCATGACTATGCAATTAGATTCTTAGTTTCATATTGGGGGAGAAATGCTAAAGTGAATCTCCTTCATCATGAATCTCAATATAACGCAACAATATGCTGCACATAGCACACAGGGCCTGGTCTTAGCCATTACTCTCTCAATGTTGTTTATTATTACAATGTCAAGCAAAGAGGAAAAACTTTTCAAGTGAGAAACATGGCTTTTCCAGAACTTCTCAGGAAGTCAAGTACATTTCAGCACTTTGAAAGATCACAGGGAACTACTTTTTGCTATATATTGTTGAAGTGTAACTAGTGGTGATCACAGGATGTAGCCACTGTAGCTCTTAGAGGGTGGTGACTAGCAAGCTCAACATGAGCCATCTTCTCCCTTTCGGTCAGCTAAACAGTTGCCCTCTCTCTTGTAACTCTTTCTAGTTGCACTCAGTCTGTCTGCTTTTCAGAATGGGATGTTTGGGGTTTTGAGTCCAGAGGAATCTAGACCAAAGGTATTTGTGGAAGGATGTGATTTCCAAGAGATCCTGTATTATTGTTGTGCCTGGGGCTTTCCCTGGGAAGTGTACTCAGCTTTCAATGTGTGTACGTACCAGAATGTTCTCTTACCAAATCTTTGAAAGTCTGACATGGTCTTCACCTGTACATCAGTCCTGGGACCATAAGTGAGAATATGAAAATGCAAATCAGGCATCTGCATAGTCAAGAGTCCTTCAAGTACTTCCAGTTACTGTAGTCTACTGTCTGTACTCCCAGTGACTACAGTCTACCATCTATACTTCCAATGACTACAGTCTACCATCTACCTCGGTTAAGCTGCCCCTATTTCCTGAGCTCATTAGTTAGTTTTCTTGACACAGACAGAGTGCCACTTATTCCAAATCCACTGATGTCCCTTATTTTCTTATTTGTATATTTTGATGCACGCATTACCAGGTGTCAAAGTAAGATTATCCAGCCACCTCTTTCCAATTCTGATGCTGGGTTTTCTAATTACAAATATTCCAGAAACTAGTTTTTGTAACTCAACATGAGAGCAAGTAACTCAAGCAATTTCTTCGGGTTGAGTTGAATGCAGGAGACTTCCTCCATCTGCCAGAACACAGCCGCTTCAGGTACAAGATAAGTGTTCCACGTTGAATGACTTTTATATTTTAGCACTTAGTGAACTAAACATAAATGTGTGTCTCCAATGTTCAGAATCCTATGCTGAGTTTTTCTGAGTCTTGCAGGGAACATAGAAAACTTACTTCATTTCTGTTTTCCTGAAGGGTAATGTTTAAAATATGGAAGGTCTACCTGTGTGGTTAAAGATAACTTAGAATTATCTTTAAATTGCTAGGTTGGTTTAGGCAGATACAATCATCAAACCCATGTGTACTTTTCATTGTTATGCTGTTTACACATGAAAAAAATGTCTATTTGTTTGGGGAACACTATGGAAAACCATAAGTGAGCAGCTGGAATGTCTGTCCAAGCTGGGCCTTTTGTTGAGGCTTTTGCCCTGCTCTTAAGCAGGCGCACCAAAAAGGAAGTTCACTGTGAACATCGTATCTCAGGCAAAGCAGATATTTATGTTGAGAACAGCATTCAGAGTGGGTTTCTGCACATCCCTGACAGCACTGCAATGAGTCTTCTGAGTTATCATGTGAATTCAGTGCAGAACAACAAAGGGCCAAGTCAAGCCTTTCACTGACATAACCTTTCAAAAGTCATTCTGGTCTTAGCCTCTGAAAACATGGCAGTGGTGGTTGGTACTAGCTCTCAGATCATTTTTTCAGGCAGAGAGAGAGCATGAGGAAAAGATATCTACACTCAATAGTTCTTGTCTTTCCCTGCTTTCTTCATATTCAGACCTCCAAATAAGAGCAACAGGTTATCTGAACAAAATGACAAGCTGCCTCCTCCTCCCAAGAGCTTGTTGTGCACCAGGCACCCCATGGAGTAGTTAGCATTACTTTAACTGATTAGTGGCATCTGCATTCTAACTGAGGAAATTAATTCTTTGTAGAGATTAATTTCACATAGAAAAGGAAAGAGCTGCCGTCTGATTACTATGTGACTTATTTTGGGGGGGGGTGGGGAGGAGAGCTGACCAAATTGCACATGTGGTAGCTGTGGTTGGGACAAAAAGTAGCTAGAAGCAAAACAATGACATCACCATTAACTGTTAGTCACAGTTGATAAGTTCTCCCTCCCTCGGCACTGGGATGTGAGTGTGTGAGGTGGGTGTCAGGTAACTTCCACAGAGTTCTTAAGTGAACACTCTCCAGGTTGTTGAATCTTACAAATTCTCCTAAAATGAAGGTGGGGGGGTGAAAATGATGAAAATGATGACAAAGGCCATGTGATAATTATTACCAGAACTTTCAGGTGAAAGATAATAGAGGTGGTGAGATAGCACTGTGTGTAAGGGTTTCACCTCTAAGCCTAATGACCTGAGTTTGATCCCAGAACCCACAGTATAGAAAGAGAACCAATTCCTGAAAGTCATCCTCTATACACACACCCGGTAGCACTGGAGATCACAGAGAAAGGTAAATAAATGAGAAAATAATGAATTTTTTTTTAAGATCAACACATCTCAGACTTCAAGACTGAAGAATGCACTCGTGTCCCCACTATGTCTAGTGTCTGTTTGTGTACTTGTGTTCTTTGAAAGGGACCCAGACTGTGGACCCAGACTGTGTTATGCTGTTCTTGGGTTTGTTTTCATTGCATTTTCAGTTCTCAAACAAGTGTGGCCTGTTCAGTCGTTGCCTTGTGCTCTTCCGTGTGATCAAAGCAAGAGTGCTCTCCTATCCTCTGCACCGTAGAGCCAGATCTCACACGTATATTTAGATAGAAGGTGAAATGTTTATATCTTTAGTAAACTGCAAATTAACTGCCTAATCATACAATTAAAGGAGGGATGTTCCAGGGGCCTTCTCTTTGGACTTCGATGTGTCTGATGGTGCATACTCTCACTCAGAGGACCGTAGGTCTCTAGTGAGCAGCCATTTTGTTGAGGAAGTGGGAAACCCTCACCGTCTGACCACTGAGCTGTACTGACGTACTGACTTCGAGCATAGTACTTCTCCTTACAGTTACATTTTCTGCTGCTCACAGACTGACATCATGTCTCCACACTGAGAGCAGGAGTGGCAGTTGGCATTTGATTATCCCAAACCCACATCTCTGTCCCCTGTTTTTAGTACTTTGCCATTTTGATTTTGCTTTTTGAATTTGCTTGTGACTCTCTGCTTCCCCCATCTTTTTTTTTTTTTGGTACAATGATTCTTACCTTGTCTTTCCCCAGTCCGTTTCTGACCTGGAGAGACGTACAGCATGTTATTGTCAGGACTTCCCGTGCGGGACATTTGAACGCTAATGACTGGAAAACCAATGCTGCTGGTTTTAAGGGTGAGAACTTCTTTCATATTCTGTCACAGGCAAAATATTTTTTTTATTTTTCCCCAATTTTAAATGGAGAGCAGGAAATGGAACCCTTCAAACAAATCTTTAAATTTTGTGCTCACACATGAAGAGCTCTTTGGTCTTTTAGTACATAAAAGGCAGATTGAATTTTTTTTAATTAGAAGTATACACACATGGCAGATTTCCCATGCTTCCCACATCATAGGTCAAGTTTTTAAAGAGTCAGCCAACTCCCAAGTATAACTGGCCTTTGGGACTCCTGACTGCCTTAGTATTTGCTGTCGTTGATTCTCCAAGTGGTATTTTTATAACTATGTGTTTTTAAGGTCTTTATCTTTACTTCTTCATATATAATAACTGGCATACATTTCTCACTGTAGTCTAGCAATTAAGCTATGCATTCTGTAATGGATTACTTTAACTAGCTTTAAGACTGCCACAAGCCAAAAAGCAGACATAGTTTTACAAATAAACCCAAAGTGCTGATGCATTTCCTAGCGTGCAGTCCCTAGAACAAACACAGAATGTTTCTTCCCAGAGCTGAAGCAAGTTATATGTCCTTCGAGTACTCTTCCTAACAGTAGCCATCATCTTTATTGTCACAAATAATATGTACCATAATAAATAGAAAGTAATTACATAAAGCATTTCTTAAAAAAAAAAAGAGTATGTTTACTCAAGTTGCAAATGACCTAAATTCTAACCTATGGAGTTATAAAAATAATTACTTTATATCCAGCTACAGTCTCAAATTTTTTCCCAAATAATGTTAGACCATAACGTATCCCTCTATGGAGAAAACAGTATTCTACAGATAGGGAGTATGTTACCAGTGGCAGTTCTGGCACTCGGACCACGGAAAAATGATGACTAATCCTGAGGAAATCATTCATTGTAAGATCTGCATTTAAGCATTATGGCATCTGAATGTCATCTACATGATATAATACATAGGAGTTTAATATTCTCTTAGGATACTATGTTTGCTATACTTAGATACTTATGCCAAAATGTGAATCCATTTAAAATTCTTTGCAGATAGCTCGTGGTAAACTCATCCTTAATCAGGACTCATGAATCCATCATGTATTCAGCATGTATGACCAGTTACTTAATGTTTTTGCATAATTCACTCTTTATTTAGCAAAAGAGTATCCCTCTGCTCTGCAAGTGTGGGCCTTCCCTTGGCTGTGCACTACACAGAGCAGCATGTATGTCAGTGTGCTCCTTATACTAAAGAACTGTAAACACCTGTTGCTATCCCTCTCTGAGAAGCCAATGTGAAGATGCTGCAGTCTCAAAATTGCAATCATATGGGCAATATGAAAATTATTGAAAATTCCAGCTCTTAAAAAAAATAGGATGTAAATTGCCATATATATGTTTCATGTTGATTAGTGCCAGCCTGCTTCTAAGTCCTACTAGATAAAGCCATGAGCTGCACTTGGGGGAAAGGGACCAACATGTAACCTTGGCTGGAGGGACCTTCTTAGCAGAGGGGCCTCACAGACAAAGTACAATGACCTCAATGAAGCTGAAGAATCAACTTTAACCCAAATAAACTTCCCAGTTTTACTTACTCTTTTTTGGCAACTTAAAAAGAGCAAATGGTTCTGATAAAGCACTCAGCTCTTTGGAAATCCTCTGTTAGTTTTGGAGAGGGGAAAAGAGGGGATTTAAACTAAATCAGCAGACCCAAACGTGGATTTCAAGGGACTGTACACTGCTTCTGGCAAGGAGGAAATTGTATTTTACTATTGCACGTGGCAATATTTAGTATAATATTTCTCTCTTCTCTTAGACGGCTGCCAAGAGTAACAATTAAAGTTCATTTTTTCATAGATGAATTACTAGGAATGGTCTGGTCTCCCAGAGGAATTGTTTTGTAATTTTGCTGATGGCAAGCCCCATATTTCATCTAAGCATGATCATAATAAGATGAATTCCTGCAAAGTTATTTTCTTCCTTGTTTTAAACATTACTATCCCTTCCCAAGTGTCCCACCAATTAAAGGGACTAGGGTAGAGGCTAGCAGGACCAACATGCTCTGGAGAGGAAGGAATGTAGATCACCAGAGCTGGAGAAAAATGAACTGACTTTTTATGAAACAGAAACTCAAAGAATAAAAAGAGCTAATATTTAAGAGAGATTTGTGCAGTGATAGCTCAGTGAAAATTCGTGGTTTAAATCAGATCCACCAGCAGTAGAGGCCTTGCCTTGCAGGGCCCACTTTTCCCCTTAGACAAGAAAGAGCAGCATAGCCTGTAGCAGAAACCTTGACCATGGTGCTACCCCACCCACCCATCTCAGTCTTAACACTGCATAAAACATATACATGAAATGAATTTGAAAACTCCTGGATGAGTTAGGCTGGGTGGCACATGCCTTAAATTCCACCACTTGGGTGGCAGAGACAGGTCAATCTCTGAGTTTGAGGCCAGCCTAATCTACATAGTGAGTTCCAGGACAGACAGACAGACAGACACACACACACACACACACACACACACACGAAAGAATGAAATAAAAAGGAAAAGAGAGAGAAAGTTTCACAGATTGCTTAGTGGCTACCGCTGGAATGGGAATTTCAGGATCCATGTCAGAATTTCCCTTTCTCATTGGGGAAAGCAGATGCCAAGGTTTGGACAACTTGGTAGTCTTCCCTATCCTGATAAATTCAGAGAAACCAACACCCTATGGGAAAGAATAACTGTCTCTCACCAAACCCTCAAGATCAGACTCACACTTCCTCCCTACATTTCTTCAGGAGTACCTGTATGCCACACACCAGCAGCAGCCAGCAGAGCCGGAAGCTAAGGAAACTATAGGAGGGCAAGCCTCTCCTCGATGCTGACTTCATCCATACTCAGCCATGTGTGCTGTGTGGGCCTGGACTAGGGAAGCACATCCCTACTCTTGTAGCAGCTGCTCCTGTGCACATGTTCTCAGTCAAAGTAGGAAGGACAGGGCTCTCTGGAAATGCACCTCTGCCTCTCTTAGTGTCACACTGGTGGCTGTGCTGCAGAGAAATGTTTTTTCTGTGCTCCTACCATAGCAGTCTGCAAATGGCCCCATAGCAAGATCAGTTCAACAGCAGTCTGTAAATGCCTCCATAGCAAGATCAGTTCACTGTTTGGAAAGCCCAAAGACAGTAGCCATAGTCAAAAAATTCTATGACTACCACACACCCATGAAAGACTCTGCTTGAGAATGTACGAAAATGAGAAGTCATTCATCTTACAGCACATGTGGGATTCTGTCAGTAATGAATTAAAATGCAAACTCTGGGGTCCCACTGCTCAGCAACATCCCCAAAGCCAGAAGATGACTTAAGCATGGCCGGCGTTTTATCAGGATTAGTGCCCCCCATCCCATCTTTTTCCTCTTATAAAAAGTCTCTTTTGTTTTGGTCCCACTCATTTAATCCTTTAAATACACCAGTGATCTTTTTCAAGAGCTTTCCCCACCCAGGTGGTTCTCCTCACAGAATTCAATGGCTACTGCCTCCTCATTTGTCGATTCCTAAGGATGTTCTGGGCACTTTCAGCCCTCTAGCCAGACAGCAGTAGGGAATGTCAGGTACTATGGGCTAGCATAATTTACAGACATAGAAGTTGATGCGGGTCTTTTGCTTTGGGAAGATGGGCTTCACACCCTATGTAGACTGGACTGGCCGCAAACTTATTATGTAGGCCAAAGTGGCCTTGAACTTGTGGCAATCCTCCTGTATCTCCTTCCTGGATACAGGGCTATATCTCCAAGCCTGGCTTACACGCCCTACTTTTAATCGCATTCTAACCCTGACAACCCCTCCAGGCCATACTAGACAAAAGTACTGATAGCACTGTCCTTGGCCACAGCAGGAAGCACCTGAAGTCTAGAGCACCTATCATTGGTCTGATGTGTATTTTGACAGGCTCTTCTAGCATTGTCACCCAGAAGACTGCTGAAGAGGTTCATCCAGACATTTGTCTATAGTCTGGGGAGCAGAGCATTGCTGGGGAAAACAATAGCTTTTCTTGGGCTCTGCTGCATTACTCTGAGGAGACCACAACCAGCCAAGCTTCTGGCCATGCAGTGCCCAGGCTGTGCAGTTGATTCTTCTCCCCGAATCCCGAACTGTGCTTTGGGGGTGTGGTAGTGATTCTATGGAATGCATGAACATCTCTTTGAATCAAAGTATTTGTATTTGGATGATATGACTGTGTACAGTTAAACTCTCTTATATCTAGGAACAGAAGTAGATTTCAGATAATAAATTAGGACCTTCTGTCATCTTTACTAGGCGAAAGAATGAAAAAAAAGTCATTGAAACTCAAAAAATGACCACTAAGTGAGCGAGGTTGCCACGCCCTCCATTTCACTGCCCTCCCAGACTATGTAAGTCTCTGTTTTTCTACCAGCATGTTGCTGAAACCTCCCCCGTCCCCACTGACTCTTTCCTGGACCACAACTAAACTACTAGATTTTTATTTTTTTACTTCTAACCGGTTACCCACAATGGTAAAAATGATTGATATAGTCTAACATGACTTCTTAGCCTCTCAGACCTTAACTTTTAATCATCTTTTTTACTTTTAATTGCCATCACTGTATTTCCATCAGTAGGGAATGGTAGGTTTAAGATATTACAATATATTTTTAGCAGCTACCCATCTTTCAGTTTGTAACACTTATTAAAAAGAATTAGAAGTACTGGAACCATTAAGCATACCATGTGTTAAATCAAAATGAAAAGTTCGGATTTGATTTGTTTTTGTTTTGAGAGTATGAAGTGATTTCTAATGTGTTGTCACTTGAAAGGGTAAAATTCTATTTATGTTATTATCCCACTGTTTAAATAATGTTGCATCTCTACTACCTGCCAGTAGTCACTGTTGGCATGTGATTTATACTCCATAATGCTTGGATGCACAGTACTCTTAATTGGCATTTCATGTTTTTGAAGGAAGGGCAAAGTGGCATGCTATTCATCTGGCCAGCATGAACAATGGGATTAGACTCACATTTGGGAGTCTAGTTAGAACCCAATTGCAGACGTAGGATGACTGTCCCTGTAAAGTAGAGTGGTAGACTCATTTCATCCTTCTGATGACTTTGCTTACTGGAAAAACCGCTTGATCGTTTTCCTCATTCTATGTTTTCTAGCCTTGTGTTCATTGAACTTACATTCTTCTCATATTTAGTGATTCCGAGTTCTTATATTTATTGATTGTGGTGTACGTGGTCATATCTTTTTAGCGCACACACAGAAGAATGTGACTCACACACTACTGAGGGATCTTACCTTTATTCTTTTGTCTGACGGATGATTTACCTAGACATCTATATGGTAACACTAAGTCCCTGACAGGAAGCCCTGCTTAGTTGTTACTTAATCTAAATTCTTGTCTCCAAAATGTTCACTTTTCCTTTCTGAATAGCTAACTATTAATTATGTGAAGCTTAAAAGCATTTTCAGAGAATAAAAAGTATTTTTCTCCCTGTTGATCTGCCACTGAGTGGTAGCATTGTACTGGCCAGGCTTGTGTCAGTCATGCTTTGCTTTGGTTTTGTGTTCTTATGAGTTTCAAAGGCACGTGGTATTGTACTTCAAAATCCACCTTCAGGACTTCAAATGTAACTCTGAAAATAGAGAGTTTGCCTAACGTGTAAGACACTGGGTTCCCATCCTGGAGGGCATGCATGTGTGATTCTCCCCAATCCATCCCCGTCTGTTTCTCTCTCCCTCTCCCTCCCTCTTTAAAAACAGAACTAAAATTGTGGTTGCATAGTTTGCCTGTTAGCTCTATGCCAGAATAATGAGTTATTTGAAGAGAGTTATAAGAGTGGTTTTGTGGATTTTGTCACACTCTTAATAACCAAATGGCAAGTCTGTGGTCTTTGAAGAAACAAGTCCAGGATTTGCTCCTTGGCTTTTTTGCAGAATATGGGAACCGATGATAAATATAATGAAAAGAATGAATCAAATAAAAAGTGGTTGAAAATAGAAAATAACAAGCATATAAAGATTCATAAGGGTCTATTTACTCCACCCCCTGAAATAAGGGTAAAAATATAGAAATATGCTGTCAATGAGAATGTTTGGGGGGTTGAAATTAACTAAGTGAATGCAAATGGGCTAGAAAACTTTGTGATTTCTGTCTTTAAAATTTTCCTCCTGCAATCCTTTATCAATAATAACACAACACTGCTAGTTTTTATATTGTGATGTTTAAACGTCACTTTGAATTCACTCTGAATTCAGTCTGTTAAACCTCACAGGTTCTAATTAATTGCACTTCCATAAGAAGTGATAAAAGCCTGAAAAGAAAGAAAAACCCTTACTGACTCTTTAGCTATTAATATGCCACATAAAATTGCAAGCAGAAAACTTGGTTTGGCAATGTGCAAAAGCTTCTACACTTAAGAGAAAGTTGACATCTCTGTGTAATTCCCCGAAGAAACTAAATTACTGCTTTGTGAGAGGATGAACCAATGTCCCTGGTCATTTTTAACTCATCTCTTGGCACAGGTGTTAGACTCCCCTTAAGGGTAGTAGATTGTGATATTTTGTAGTGACATTTGGTATCTCAGGCTAGTATAAAAGCCGTCAGGCTCTTATCCCCAAGATTCGAGAGTCATTATCAGTGGAATCCCTCTCTGGTCTAAAATGCATGAGGGCTAGAAAGTAATGAAATGGATTCCTTGAACCACTGATTCTGAATCCAGTTCCAAAATAAAATGGAAAGAATTGAAGTCAAGATGCAGTCCTATCAGAACACATTCACACATGTCATTGAAAGACTGTTTTGAGAGCTGGGCGTTGGTGGCACAAACTTTTAATGCCAGTACTCAGGAGGCAGAGGCAGGCAGATCTCTGTGAGTTCAAGACCAGCCTGGTCTACAGAACAAGTTCCAGGACAGCCTCCAAAACAATACAGAGAACATTCTTCATGGTAGTTTCAAAGCATTTACCAGTCAGACAATCTAGGGTTGAATTTCAGTTTATATATATGTAGTCATTTTCATATATTCTTACCCACTTTATTGAGATAAACTTACATGTAGTGAAATTTCTGTTTTACATGCCCTGCTGATAAATTTTGACAGAAATAATGCCATCACCTCCATCAAGATCTAGGCAACTACTGCTGCCCTAAAACTTCCTATACTCCTTCCTTGTTACCTGTCCTGCAACTACACAATGCAGCCATTGTTCTACCCTCTGTCACTGGAAGTGACATGTCTTGCAGACTTTATATCAATAGGATTAATTAAGTATGGCTTCCTTAGCTCTAATACTTTCAGATACCTTTATTCCATTAATTATGACATGAGGCCATTTCTTTTTACTACTAAGTTGTATTCTTTTGTGAATGCCACAAATCTGTATTCTCCTTCACTTTTCCATGGATGACTTTTCTTGTGTGCAATTTGGGGTCATTGTGAGTAAAACTGCTATGACTATTAATGGACAAGTCTTTGTAGACTTTTTTTTTTTTTACCATTAACTAACTTCTTATTTTAACTCAGCCCCTGAATGTCAGGCTGGGGTGGAACCAAATGACTAACAAGTTATAGGCCATTTCAGGTAAAACAAATAACATGTACAAGACTTGTCTATGGGTACAATGAATTAAGCAAAGGGAACAATGAGAAAAGTGGTGGCATTTAAAGAATTTAGCACTGAAGTCTGATAGTATATACCTTGGGAGGCAGAAGCTAAAAGATCCTAAGTTCTGCCAGCCTGGGTTATATAATAGAATTCTGCCTTTAAAAAGGACAGAGGCGATTTTGGTACAGTTTTTCCATCATAGCATGTACTTAAGTAAAATTATTTATCATCTACATGTCCTTCATAGTTTAATATAACATGTTCGGCTAATAGTCTGCTCATGTCTTTGGATTTAAAAATTGGCCATGTAGAAACTGGTGTACATGAATAGTTCTAGGAATAGTGAGTGACCTGCATGTTTGTCTCCATCATCACCTTCCCATACTACCTCACTCCTTTTCTATTAGATTTGTGTGTGTCCAGCTAAACCTTGAACTGAACTGAAATCCAGATGCAGAGAAGGAGGACTGATGAACAGAGGGGTCCAGAAACCCCTGAATGTGGGTGTCAGTGAGGAGACCTTGGAAATCTATGGGGCCTCTTGTAGTATATCAGTACTTAATGCTACCATCAGAATGGATTTTGGGAGCCCATCCCATATGGAGGGATACTCCCTGAGCCTAGACACAAGGGGCTTGGCCTAGGCTCTATCCCAAAGAATATGACAGACTTTGAAGACCCCCCCTATGGAAGACCTCACCCTCCCTGGGGAGCAGAAAGGGAATGGGATAGGTAGGGTGTTAGTTGGGGGGGGCAGGAGAGGAGGGGATGGAGAGGGACCTGGGATTGACATGTAAAATAATTTTCTTGCTAATAAAAAAAAAAGAAAAAAGATTTGTGTGTGTAAATACACATATACATTTACATACACATTCCACAACACATGTGTAGAGGGAAGAGGATAACTTGGGGAAGTTGGTTCTTTCTACCCTGTGGGTTCCAGGAATTGAAGTCAGGTGGAGATTGAAGTAAGATGGTCAGGCTTGAAGAATCTTACTCTTACCACTGGGCTATCATGCCAGCCCTAGCCCCACTACTTTATAGCTACATATCTCCTGTATGCTGCTATTCTCGGGTTTTTCTGTTGTTGTTGTCTCCCATCTGACTTCTTGTTTTCATTATATATTTTCAATTACTTTGGGTTGAAGATTCTAAATAAATGGTTAACCTCCTTGTTTGTGCTTTCTGCTTTTCATGAGATTACTTGGATGTTGAGAAATGATGAACGGACTCCATGGTGTTTCAGAAAACAAAACCCGATGGTGCTGATGAGTTATATCAACACCATGAATCAGAAGTATAAATAAATGTAATGACAGGGGAGGGGAATCTGAGAGCCTTAAGATCACAAAACTTCTAAAAACCAAAACTTGTCATAAATGGTGTCTTGACTTGTTAGATCAAACCAGTTCTCCTGTTGTTTGTATTTCCTCGGCATTGTAATGGGAGAAACAGCTTTGGTAAATCTGCAGTTCAGGGGAAGCAAGAGAAATCGCCGGAGTGTGATGAAAAGGCAGGTGTGACGTGATAAGGAAAATGATTTAAAGAAAGCTGAGAGCAAAGCTACTTTAATCATAAAGTGGGGAGTTCTCTTTTGATTGAAGTACATTTTTGAACCACTATAGTGACTCAAGAAAATGAGCTGGGTTATAGCAATGACTTCCAAGCAAGCTGATTCTGGAGAGTACTCTGATGCCGGTTTTATTTCCTGAGTTATTGATGTGAAGGCATTTGTTCTGTGATATGTCCTACACAATGACATGCACATAACACATGGGCATGTTCCTTGCCAGTGACTGTTCTCCATTGTCTCAGTAAGTAGTTATGTACTCTTGACCTTAAGACTTCTGACATTTGGGGGAAATTGTTGTCTTCTGTTAACCTCCTTCAAAATGAGGACAGTTACAGATTTGGGATACATAATGATCTCTGTCAGATCTTGTTGTTGCCTTAAAGGATATTTTTTGAAATGGGTTTTTAATAAGCCCACAGTAAAGGACATGGTAAAAAAAATTGCTTTTGTAAAAAATGACAGGCCAGAAATTAGGCTTTGAGAAGGCTTCACAGATTTCTTTTGACCAGCATCTTTTTAATTCTCGCTACTCTGTGGCATAGTCTTCAAAAGTCACTTAACTTCTAGTGTCTGAATTTCTTTCTTAACATATAGCTGTAGCCTTTGGGTTTGTCATGTGATTTTTGCAAATGTTTAAGAATATAGGTCATTCCAGTTCTCATTTTGAGTTGCTATGAAATTATTAGGAAGATAGACTGATAAGAAATTTAGAGTTTATAATGACTCTGGATTCTACAGTTTGTGTGTGTGTGTGTGTGTGTGTGTGTGTGTGTGTGTGTGTATGAGCGCACATGTGTTTGGAAACCCTCAGGGGCTGCAGTGTGTCTATTCTCTTAATATAATAGTTTTGGCTAGAAGGCATTTGTTTCCATTTGTCTTTCAAGGTACTTTCAGACCTCAGGCTTTGTGTCCAACTTTGCCCCACAGTCTAATAATATGTACCCTAGAAGTCTAAAATCCTCACCATGTTCCAGGCACATATCACTTGACATCACAGGACATACCACACAAGTGTCCTATGAATGTTTGACAGGGCTTCCCTGATGGTCAAGCAGGTTGTGTACCTGCAAAAGGAAGTCAGGCAGAGTTGCAGAGCAGGAACTGAAACCTGGCATGGAATCCACTCCTCAAGCCATTAGAGTGAGAAATACCTACTTGCTCTAATGTCACTCATACTAGCCTTCCCTTTGCTTCAGTCTTGACTTTCTCAGAACCTACTCATCAATAGAATAACGCAACATTTTGACTTATAGCTAGTTCATCACTGCTTATATCACAAGCTCTTAACAGAGCTTGAAGGAAAATCTCCAGTGTATTACTACTCTCCTTACATTTCTGTATGTGTTTATTCTTCTATACAGCCAAATGTGGTCACACTTCGTCAATTTAAATGGTAATTATTTCAGTAGAATCTCACTCCTACTTGGGTGGAAAGTCCCCAGAAACAGCATCATGTGCAGCTACAGGAAGACAGAGCACGAGAGAAAGGGCTCTGCTTATGGCTTTTAGTAGATTTCATCAGGATGTCTTTAGTAGATCTTCCCTAAGATCATCTTTTCTACAGAAAGGAGTTCTAACAGAGATAGAGCTCTAAGTATGAAGGGAACACGAGTTAAAGAAAATGTTTTTGCTGAAATTCATGTGCCTGTGTTTGGCCTCTGGCGTCCATGTCCCTGCCACATTCTGCATGTACCACTTTTACCTGTGGCCCATCAGGGTTAAGAGCTGTAACTTGAACAGAAAAGAAAACCAAGGAAGAGATACCTTAAAAGAGGGAGACACTCTAGGCTTAACTAGAAACCTGGCACTAGGGAAATCTCCAGGAATCCACAAGGGTGACCCCAACTAAGAATCTAAGCAATAGTGGAGAGGCTACCTTAAATGCCCTTCCCCAATAATGAGAATGATGACTACCCTAAATTCCATCCTAGAGCCTTCATCCAGTAGCTGATGAAAGCAGAAGCAGAGACCCACAGCTACACACTGAGCTCAACTCCGGAATCCAATTGTAGAGAGGGAGGAGTGATGAGCAAAGGGTCAAGACCATGCTGGGGAAACCCACAAAAACAGTTGACCTGAGCAAGTGGGAGCTCACAGACCCCAGCTGAGGAACCAGCATAAGACCAAACCAGGCCCTCTGAACGTGGGTGTCAGTTGGAGGGCTTGGGCTGTCTATGGGGTGTCTGACAGTAGAACCAGTATTTATTCCTAATGCATGAATGGGCTTTGGGAGCCCATTCCCCATGGAGGGATACTCTCTCAGCCTAGATACACAGCGGGTGAGGGGGGAGGCCTAGGTCCTGCCCCAAATGATGTGACAGACTTTGATGATCCCCCTTGGGAGGCCTCACCCTCCCTGAGGAGTGGATGGAGGGTGTGATGGGTGTGGTGGGGGGAATGAGAGGGCAGGAGGGAGAGGGAACTGAAATTGTTATGTAAAATAAGATTGTTTTTAATTTAAATGAAAATTAATTTTTAAAAAGGGGGTGCTGTAACTTGCTGTGTCCACACTGTGACAGATGTCTGGGCACTATTGGGACTGGCTCAGGGTCCATAAGATGAGTAAGAGGCAGAGGAGCCCTACAAAGCTTCTTTTCAAAATGATGCCATAGCCCATCTTTTTTTTTTTTTTTTGGCATTAGAGAGATTGTTATTGGTGCATATTTCTTTAAGACAGACCAGATCCCAAGTCACAAAGAAATCCTGAAGATTAGTTTTTTGCCCGTTCTCTGCATGACTTCCTAAGGCCACTCCAGCTAGCTGGCAGGATGTAGTAACATGCCAGCAATCAACTGCAGAATCCATGTGTATACATCTGCTGTGAAATAAATAGTTCCAGACTGCTGTTTTCTTTCAAATCTCAATTCAGACTCCTTACATGTGTTCACATCTTGCTAGCCCATGGCATTTCAAAGCAATTAAACTTCCATCACACATCCCAGTAATGGCTACAACAGACTTCATTTTATAGGGTTACACCACAAGAGATGCTACCCCCCTGAACTTCCCGTTATCCTCAAGAGAGCTAAAAGGAGGGGTATCACGATTGTTCACAAGTGGGAAATTGTTCCTTACCACTCAGTTTCCATCTTGCATCTGTGCATGCCTTCATAGACCTAATTGAAAAAAAAAAACTGTCCCAAGTATGTTGATAAAATCAACTATCTTTTCCAGGTGAACTGCTTCACATGCAGGGAAAATCCCTTGTAGAAGTAGCTGAAGAAGGCCATTTCTCAGCAAGAGTTGGGGAAGGCATGATGGGCCAGATGTTAGAAGGCTTTCCAAGCCTCACATATTTCTTTTTCTGCGTGTGATATTTTAATTCATTTTGAAGAAAAGAGCAGTTTCTCTGCAGTTCACTCAGCTATTTGAGTAACTTAGTTGGAAGAAATAGTGTGTGCTCACATGCAAAATATCAGCATATGTATGTGTAGAAGTTCAGGAGACTTAACTGTAGGGTCCACGCCTTCACACATGTTCTTTTAATATCCATGAAAATTAGTTTCTTCTGCAAAATATGAACAACATATCCTGTTAATAGGACTGTTAAGATTTTATTAGCTGGCACACAGTAAAATACATATGTTAAATAATATTCCCCTCTCGTTTAGAATTTCATCTGTGTATATATTTTTCCTTTACTTTTTATTTTATGCATATGGGTGTTTTTCCTTCATGTATGTCTGTTCACCATGTGAATACCTGGTGCCCTCAGAGTCCAGAAGAGGGGATCAAGTACTTTGGGACTGGAGTTACTGACAGTCGGAAGCCACCATGTGGGTGCTGGAGACTGAAACTATGTCCTCTACAAGAGTAGCAAGTGTTTTTGAATTGTTGAACCACCTCTTCAGCCCTCGGTGTTCTATTTTTAAGACGCATGTTTGATGCATAAAATTCTTCAACTTTCAAGACAGTGTGAAAACTCAGTCCAATTCGTGAGTCAGTTTTATACATTGCAATGATGATTTCATTTGTTTGTTTGTTTGTTTGTTTGTTTAACCTCAACTCAGGCAAGCGCCTAATAATTTATAGAATTGCCACCTTAAGTCATATGCATCTAAAGAAGGAATCATCTAGGCTTGAAGTGGGCGAAATAACACATGTACACACAAATTCATAAAACCTTATGGTTTTTTTAGAGAAGAATCATCAGTATTCAGAATAGCACATAATAAAAGATATTGGCACTGCATCCTATGTTTCCCACTCTAATGCCGTGTGCTTTGGGCATGAGGGAAAGGGCAGTAGGGAATCAGGCTCATACCCTGTGATTGCAAAACCTGTTTAACCAGGCTAACCCTAAGGAAGAGGCCCTCTGAGCTTCACTAGAGACCCTTTTAGAAGTACAAACCAGGGCCAGGCGTTGGTGGCACATGCCTTTAATCCCAGCACTCACAGGCGTATCTCTGTGAGTTCGAGGCCAGCCTGGTCTACAGAGCTAGTGCCAGGATAGCCTCCAAAGCCACAGTGAAACCCTGTCTCGAAAAACCAAAAAAAAAAGAAGAAGAAGAATAAGATAAGAAGAAGAAGAAGAGGAAGAAGAAGAAGAAGAAGAAGAAGAAGAAGAAGAAGAAGAAGAAGAAGAAGAAGAAGAAGAAGAAGAAGAAGAAGAAGAAGACAAAAAACCAGGGATGCCTTAGCGTGTGTGTGTGTGTGTGTGTGTGTGTGTGTGTGTGTGTGTGTGTGTGTGTGTGTGTGTGTGTGTCCTCTCAAAGTGTGTGTTGTCCTACAGTTTGATACAGAACTTGCTCTAAACAACTCATCTTTGTGAGTTGTCTGTCAGCTCAGTCTCACTCAGGCTCTGCCATTTGGACCCTGGCACTCTTTCAAATGTCACCTTACTCTTCATGAAGGAGAACTACAGTTATTCTGCTGCCATAGTTCTGTCCTTACTTACACAACTAGAATGCCCCAATAATCTGAACAAACTGCCTCTTTGCTTTGATTCCCTGCTGGCCCATGTCCATTCCCTGATATCTGAACAGGCTCTGCAGATGTCCTGCTGACTGTATCTCCTGTCTTCCTCATGCTATTGCTCTTGCCAGTTTGTCTATCTCCTTGCTTTGTGTGAAGCAAAGATAGCTTTTGTCACTGATTACTCTCTACCTCCTTTAACCCCGGGACAGTTCTTTGAGGTTTCTGAAGGGAAGAGTCTACCCTAGACACTCTCTGCCTCTCACTCCTGCTCTCCCTGGCTCTCCCTTCCATCCCCACCCCCTACTCTTCTTCCACTTGTTTCTACTCCACTGCTTTGGTTTGCTTTTCCAACTGGATTTTGTTTCCCACTCTTATTACAAGGAGTAGTAACCTTGAACCTGGAAACCTGTTGAAGGAAGGAAATATTCCTGGGAAATCCAGTGCAAGAGGTGAGCTAGCTTTCTTCCAAGTGAGATGACAATCCAAGCTGTGGGGAGAAAATTCTTCCAGTGAGTGAGGATCCAGGTGAGCCAGAGGATCTATGAGTGGATACAATAACCAAATCCCAGCACTTTTGCTACTGGGTGAAATATCATTGTGTCAGATGCTCAGCTCTCACAGAAGAAAGACATAGTCTGGGAAGCTGACATGTGCTCAGCACATCCTTCTTTTAGCCACAGATCACAGGCCCTTGGAGTACATTTTTAATCTCATTCTCATCATTGTCTAGAGACAATCATGTTTTCCTACTAACAAGTAAAACTATCATCCAGATATGCCCTAGGCTGTACTGGGTCTCCTCGAACTAGCAAAATAGTTTCCCTACCTCTGGTTAAGAAATATTTCAGCACCTTACAGAAATTACTTGCTAATCACAGCCATGTTGGAAGCAAATAAATGAAAAATAATCAGAAAACATTATAATAATCTTACTTTTTATCCTTTGCCTTTAGAGAAATCTGCAAGTTGGACAGTAAATGTATATTTCTATATATGCATCTATAATAAACTGTCTGGATGTGTACATACACACATATGCAGAATGTGTAGAAGAGAGGCCAGAATGTTTTCTAAACTCTCACTATTTGTCTCTATAATGATGAGACCATCTGACTACCTACAGCTGCTAAGCAAGCCCATCCCAAAGGAAACTTTGAAGGGCAGCCCCAACAGACAGCCAAGTGTCTGGAAACCTTCCACATGCAAGCTGTCAGTAGCACTGGTGATGGCTGGCATGTTTAGATCCGGTTGGAGTTGTTACTAGAGCCTGAGATTCTATGATGAACAAGAAAAAAAACAAACTTGAACCATACAGCAGAGCAGAGGTACCAGCTGCTCTGTTGTCCCGCCCCCACTGGAGCCTGCACTTTGCACCATGCAGCACAAGAAGCTGTGGAAACTGTACTTCTGCTGCCCTTGAGGGGAGTCGGAGAAGGGAAGGAGACAAAGAGAGCAATAGTGATGCTAGAGCATCTGTCCCAGATGCTCAGCTGTGGCACCCCAACATCAGGACCATGAAGAGCATCAATGACCACTTCCTTACTCTCAAAATTTACATATGGTGTTTTCATATTCCACTGTTCATTTCTGCTTGAAAAGAGCAGTAATTGGTTTTGACAATGTGCACATGGGGCATGGTAGCCTAAGACAGTGCCCCAGCCCTTTTTAGTTGTAATCTTTGCTCCCTTCCTGACATCTGGCAATATCTGATGAATGGGTACAAGAAGTGCTCTATAGCGGAGGCAGTTCTTCAGAGAAGGAGGTTTAGGACATTTAGGATCAAAGAGCCCAAAGGTGCTAGGACTACAACAGCTGCAGGCAGATCTTTGATCTTTGGTTCAGATTCTACCACTCCACAGATCAAACAGCCTCCATCCCTCAAGCCAGGTATAGAGATAATTGATCTTTACTGTTTACTGTGGTGGCTCCTGAAGGTAAATTGATTGTTGGTAGGTGGCATCCAACAGTCATAGGTGGCCTTCATCTCTCCTGTGGTATCTCCCCACTGTTCCCTGAGGTATTTCCACTCACAACAATCCCTGCTGACCACTCTTCTCCTAGCCACTGATTCTGGTGGCTCTGGTTTCATTACTGTGCTGAAGAACTACCTCATTGATTATTTAACTAGGAGATTCAGTCCTGGCATCTGCATCTAACTAAAGCCTATGCATCATCCACCAAAGCAGAAGCAAATGCTGTCTACTTGGTTGACCACATGACTACACATTTTTTTGCAGATTTTTTATTTGAATTAGAAACAAGATTGTTTAACATGACAATCACAGTTCCCTCTCCATCCCCTCCTCTCCTGCTACCCCCCCCCCCAACTAAAGCCCTACCTAACATATATCCTTTCTGCTCCCCCTGGAGGGTGAGGCCTTCCATAGGGTATCATCAGAGTCTATCGTATCCTTTGGGATAGGGCCTAGGCCCACCCCCGTGTATGACTGAACATCTTAGCATGAATAGAGAACTTACTACACACCAGGCTGTGGCAGCTTCCATTACAGCCATTGTCTCTTTAAATGATCTCTTACTCCTTTAAAATACTTTTATACTTACAGTAATTATATACTTTGATGCTTTTAATTGTTTTTCATTCTATCTTAGCATTGTTGCCTCACCTAGGGATTGACTGAGAACACAAATCGTTTTCTGTTTCTTTTGGGCTCTCCCTGTTCAGGGTGATGTCAAATAGACAGTAGATTTCCACAAGCCATCTAAGTGATGTGATAACAAATTAGGGCAATTATTAGCTTATGCAGGCTCAGCATACCTTATCCATGGGACTAGAAGTACTTTGGATTTGAGGATATTGGCATATATGTAATGCAGTATCATGGAGAGAAGGGCCAATTGTAAACAGGAAGTTAGTTTTTGCTTTCTAGAAACCCTACACCTGGCTCAAATGCAATCATATACTGCATCATAGTGCCCCTGCATTTTGACTGCAACTTGTTGCATAAGGTCAGATTTGGAATTTCCCATAAACCCAGTGTCGCTTCTACAAAACTTCAGATTTTGGAGCTGAATTTCATATTTGGGACTTTTTAGGCCAAAGACATATATTTTGTATTGATGGAGTACACTAAAATCAAAACTTCAAATAATCAGATAGTTGAGCCCATTGGTCAGTCATGTTCTACACGTTCATGATTATGCTTTGCATAACAGACACAATATTGGTTCAGGTTGCTAAATGATAGATGGTGAGAGATAGCTCTGCACCACTCCTCTTAGTCTGTCCAAGAATGGTGATATATTGTCAGGACACAGAATTTTAATTTTAAATCAAGATGGAAGCCGAGCATAGTGGTGCACACCTTGAATCCTAGCACTTGGAAAGCAGAAGTAGTCAGAAAAAGTGTCAGGACAGCCAGGGATAAACAAAGACACATGTCTCAGAAATAAATAATGAATAAATGAATGACAGTAAAGTCAAGACAGTCCCAAGCAAACCTGGACACTTAGTATCTTCAGAGCCCTGGTCCCTTCAATCTTCAGAGCCCTGTCTGGAGAGAGTCCCATGAAGTTTCACTGGAAGATGCCTGCTGGACCTTCCTAATAGATTTCAAAAGCACTCATGGATAGATGCCGCTCACTCTATTTGCACTACCTGCCAAGCACAGGTAAATTATCAGATTTCTTCCAGGCTCCTTAGGGAACGCCCATGTGTTGGAAGTTTGCTGTGGATCCTTCCCCCTCCCACTGGATACCACAAAGCAGTTTGCACATCTGACAACTGGCAGCAAAAAGGCCCTCAGTCACTTCAGAAAGCTCAAATACTTTCAAAAATATGTTTGCAAAAAAAAAAAAATAGTTGCCTCTTGTTCTCAGAAACATTTGTTTTTGCTCCCTGCCTGGACTTCCTAGCTTTCTTTGAGATCTGGTTTTGTAGACCTCTGTCTAATGCCATTGCTTAAATTAGCCGAATCTGCTTTCAACTCCCAGGATTACTTACTTTCATGCTCAGTGATTAGCTTCCCTCCTCACTTCTGGTCTTGTCAGAAAATGGAAATACACCTGCCAGAGAGTATTATCAATCTTCCTGACTTCTCTTGTCTGTCTTTTTGAAGCCAGTAAGCCTTTAAACAACTTTGAATTAAAACACATTATGCTTCCAGAACAAGACAACGCCACTCTTTGCCAGCTAAGCTGCTTGTGAGGGCCTTTTTATGATGTCTGCATTGCTAACTTATACATACAAAGACATAAATGGGCACAGTCCATAGGGACACATGCAAGGGATGCAAGTTAGTCAACCCCTGCCTCCCCCACATGCTGGGGTGGAGCTAGCCTTTCCTCACTCTACTAAGAAATGAATTCGTTTTCTGATATATACTTAGGCGGTTTTGCTTCCAGATTGTCAAGGACTTTTATATGCATGCCTTGTTCCCTCAGTAACTTTATAATTGTCTTTTGAATATTAACCATTGTTGTGTTGGAAGTGGATGTTTGCTAGCTAGTGTATGCTCTTAGGCATGGAAGTTTGTGGTTGGGATCCCTAATCATATCCATGCTAATAATACCCTGGCTACAAGAGTTTTGTTTATTGCACAGATGAGTTCTACTTGATCTTGTGAAATTACTTTCAGGCTTAAATTTTGTTCAGAGTTTGGCATAAGGTATATGATAAGTAAGTATCCTTTAGGGATAGAATAGCCCTGTCACAGCCAGATGTTTGCACAACGCATTTACCAACATGGTAAATTCATAAAGTGTGTTCATTGACTCTTAAGTAAATTTCAAAAGTTATTGATAACTTCACAAAAGTTAGAGGAGAGGGAAAGAACCAAAATTCTTAATTTCCGACACAGTTTTCTAATAAACATATCGTGCCACTGGTGGGTAAATAACTTGGTGTGCCTACTCGATTCATTCATCCCCTAAGTGTTTACATGAACCTAACACCCTATAGCCAGCTGGAGAAACTGCACCCTGAAGTTCTGTGGCTCATCAATGGTAATGGGCAGGCGAGTGCACTCACAATGGTAGAAAAACAAAATCAGTATTTCTCTTTTGAGGTGATTTTGAGTATGAAATTTTTACATTATATATCTTTTTTAAAAAAATCACTGTTGCTTCCAGGTTGTTCAGTGTTATTTCCCCTCCTGATACCACATTTTTAAACAGTTTATATGTTCAATACATTCACTGTCTAATTATTTCCTTATCAGTATTTACCAACAAGACAGATAATGGCCTATCAAGCTGCATGGAGTTGATGCATCACCAACAAGAAAAAATTAACAGATAAAAAAAGTAACATTATATTTTTCTTCAGCTGTGTACCACATCCATATACAGATGCACAATTCTGAGTATTTCCAAATATTAAAAATCTCCATTACTGACTCAACAACTTTCATTGGTCTGTTCCAGTTTTCATTTTTATTGATTCTAATCTGATGTTTTCTTCTGTTGAGCTGTGGCTCCTCAGCCTCCTTCCTTTACATCTATTTTGAGTGCTTCATGGATAGACCATGGCCCTAGAGGGTAGGAATGGAATTGGAAGAGGAAACAAATTTATAACCTTGATAATGACTTGAGTTCTTTTCCTACTTAACTCAAGAGTCTGCTTAACAGGCATAAAGTGTTGGTGATAGTTGATGGCCTACCCTTTTTCTTTTTTCTTTCGCCATTGTTTATTCTTTTTTTTTTAGAAACAAGCTTCTTTTACATGTCAATCCCAATTCCCTTTCCCTCCCCTCTCCCCTGCCCCCCATTCCCCATCTCAACCCCTTTCTGCGCCCCAGGGAGGGTGAGGCCTTCCATGGGGGATCATCAAAGTCTGTCATATCATTTGGAGCAGGGCCTAGACCCTCCCCTTTGTGTCTAGGCTGAGAGAGTATCCTTCCATGTGGAAAGGGCTCCCAAAGTCCATTCATATACTAGGGATAAATACTGATCCACTACCAGAGGCCCCATAGATTGCCCAGACCATCAAACTGACATTCACATGCAGGGGGTCTGGAATAGTCCTATGCTGGTTTCCCAGCTATCAGTCTGGGGTCATGAGCTCCCACTTGTTCAGGTCAGCTGTCTCTGTGGATGGCCCTTTTTGTTAAACTATGTTGTAATGGGTGTTAACTGGAGTGGATGGGTGTGGGATGAGGGCCAAACAGGAGCAAAGTAAATGTTACTAAACTAGGGTCCAATGCTCCAGTTTAGTACTGCCCTAGGGGCTGAAGAGAACTTCCAGAGCCTTTGCCCCCCCCAGCATCCTCCCCTTCAGACCCTCAACATACCAATCAAATCTTTAGTCTTATTACTGAACTGAAATAAAGTAGTAAGTTTGCTAGTTTAATACCAGCAGGATAGGGGGTACTTGACAGAGGTAGAAGACTTAACATAAAAACGTAAAAGTTGATAAAAACTCAGCTTCCCCAGGGAAAGAAAACACTGTAGAATATGTGTGATAAAATTAGGCCTGTCGGGGATGGTTAAAGACGGGAGAATTCACAAAAGAGCTCTGTCACTTCATTTCCTTAACCTTGACCTTCTTTTAGAGACCCTCCCCCGCCCAAAAGAAAGAAAAGAAAATCTTGTTGATGAGGCTCCAGTAATAATTGCCCATATTAAGGGGAAGAGTATAGCATTTTAATATGTGCATATAATGAGTATGAATCAAATCAGGGTAATTTAGATTCTTCTGTCTCCTTATCATCCTTATATATGGAGATCCTGACCCCCCCTTATAAAACACATTATAGGTTAATATAAAGTGTAGTTCCTAACTGTGGACTAGAATACTAGAATTAAGCTCTCCTGCTAGCTCTTTGATCTCCCATTCTCCCCCACCCTGCCCTCATCCCTCCCATGCATTATCCCTTGGGATTTCTCTTATATTTGCTATTTCTCCTTCTCCTTTTAATAACTTTATATAATATTATGTAACTGAAGCAAAATATTGGAATTGGATAATTCATAGGAATTACCAGTTACTTCGTTTGCTTGTATTCTTTCCCCAGTATACTTGAGATATTTTACAATGAACTTACTTTTTTTTGTTTTTTGGTTTGTCGAGACAGGGTTTCTCTGTGGCTTTGGAGGCTGTCCTGGAACTTGCTCTTGTCGATCAGGCTGGTCTCAAACTCACAGAGATCCTCCTGCCTCTGCCTCCCAAGTGCTGGGATTAAAGGTGTGTGGCACCAGTGCCCAGCTCAATGATCTTACTTTTTAATGAAGGAAAACATTTTAAGAAAATGTCATAAACAGTAAAGGTTGCAAAGCTAGAAAATCCTGCATGCATCCTTGCCATAGAAAAGGAAATTTACCTTTATATATTTGGGATAGCCTGTCTAGCTCAGCACCTGGTAACAAAATAATGTGTAGGTTTTCTCACCTGAGATAAATACTACTATTCAATGAGTCATGGCTCGATCCATCATACTATCCTCAAACAAGAAAATTGTGGAAAAAATATTTTAATTTGCTTGCTGAGTATTACACAAGTATCAAATAGCATGAATGAAGCTGTTGCTGAGTTCTAGTATAGTTTTTTTTTTATATATGCTCTAATTTCCAAAGTTCCCATGGAATCCCGTGAAGGAGTATGAGACCACTTCCTCCACCAAATGTTTTATGATGACGCTGGAGTACAAGGACACATAATGACTGATGGGTTATCAGTTCAGTTACTGATACAGCTTTAAAGCACTCTGCCCTGTGCAGTGCCTGTCACACAGAGATCCCAAGGGATGAGGGGAACAGAGGGGTCAAGGGATGGAGGATAGACAGAGGGTGAGCAAAAGGGCACATGGGTTCACAATTTATAGGACTGCAAAGAAGAACTTCTGGGCAATGTTGGTTGGATTTCCTAAATCTATTAACTTTATTGATCTGAGAATGCTTTAGGAAGTAAGTGGACAAGCTAGGTGTTTGGGAGCTCATGGTAGACAGGTTTAGGTCTGTGCAAAAGAGGAATAAGAAGAGTTAGAACAAGGGCTTTATATAGGAAAAGATGGTGAGGCTGAGGGACCAAGCTTTCACCCGACACTGGAGCAAAGGATCAGTGAGGAGGTTGCTTTCAAATTTGCACAGCATGGTATTCTAAAGAACTATGAATTTTAAGCAACCCATAGGCATGGGCAGCTGTGGGATTTTTGCATGAGATAGTTAATGCAATAATAAAAAATGTTTTAGGCAAATCAGTTGTAAGTTTAACTTTGTATTGACTGTAAAGATATAAGTGTGGTTTGATACAGATGGAGATTTTAAGTTTTTAACAGGGATCTCAAAGTATTTTAGAAGGAACTGAACATGTAGATTTTGCTGCACCGTCAATAAAATAATTCTGTGTTTAACTGACATTGTGGAGACAGTTACATCAGATTCAGGTCTAGATCAGCTCATATTCTAATTGAAAACTAATGGATTTGAAGACAAGAAACTGGTATAAAAGTCTAGAAGTCTCCAAACATCTTATGCATATAATGTAATGAATTTTATGTGCTAAAAGAAGATAATAATTTATGCCTTTGGGGGTATTTAACCTAATTACTAGATATGTCAGAAAATTGATATATCTTGCATGTGAGTTCTACTTATACTGAGAATTTATGTACATTATCATTTTTCTTTAAAGCTATTAGTAATTTTATCTCATAAAATCAATGCTGTCATCATTTTAATACAAATGGTTATCAGTAGGGTCTTGGAATCCGGTTTGGACAAGTGTCTCTCCATGCCTTGGTTTCTTTATCCATGAGTGATGACAGTAATCACATGAACATCTTCAAATTCTTGAGAGGACTAAATATAAAATATAGATTATTGTCTACTATGTGGTAACAAGTCATAAATGACCGTTGTATTGCTAGTAATATTACAGAATCAATTAATGATTTTACACACCAATATTTTCTTATTGTAATTATTTGGTTTGCTTTTCAAGCCTTGCTGGAAAGATAGTCATGATCCCCGAGGTTATGTCTGGGGTCTCTGTTGAATGGCACAAGGAGTCACTGTGGGTAGCATTTGATCTAGCCACAGTAAAGTTGACCTGCATCTTGCTTTCCACAGTGAGCCATCTTTATGGATTTGGACTGATGGATGCAGAAGCCATGGTGATGGAGGCAGAGAAGTGGACAACCGTTCCTCAGCAGCACGTGTGTGTGGAAAGCACAGACCGACATATCAAGTAATGCTTACTGCCTGCCAGCATCCTGACAATGCCCAAAATGAGGCCAGTGTAACCACTATTGAACATGCAAACTAGATGTATCTTTAGTTTCTTTCTGGTGTACTTACAAAGTTGAGATAGAATGTTATACCCAACAATTCTTTCAAGGAAAGCTCTGTCCCAGTAGGCTAGCCTATATTTCCTGCTTGTCAATATCCTTGTTTAATGAAGCAAGAGTTCTTGAGATCTTTATGTTCTTCAACCTTACATTTGAAGTTCTCTAAAAACTGTTGTAAACCAGATAGCAAGTGCTATTGTACATCCCTCAGAGTTGTGAGGCCTGTGTGAGCTGCACACACTCAGATGTTGTGTTTGCAGTGTATACCCAGCAGTGTGTGAAGTCACTGCCAGGTGTTTGATCCAAAGAACAGCATTCATCTCAGGAGCTTTTCTGGAGTTCTTGGTTTTCTCCTCAGAAACCTCTCTGCCTGGAAAACTTTTTGAACTGTATTTCTGGTTGATGATGAACATACAGCGTTATAACTCTGTGCAAATGTGTTAGTAAGCACTGAAAATGGGGCAGAGTTGTGGTTTAGTTTGGTGTGATGTGGTTTTAAATTTTTCCCCATTCGCCACTTTCATGGCATAGAGTGAGAAAGCAAAAGTAAAGGGGAGGGGAAGTTAATCAGTGTGTATTTATCCAGCACAAATGACAGACAAAAGACCTTTGGCTTCCTTGCCACTTGCCTTGTTCCCTTTAAATGACCCAGTCATTTGAGTAACTGGCACCGTTGTCCCTTAATATCCAGTGAGCAGCTGCTGCCTGGGTTGTACTCTCATTTCAAGCCTCTAGACCCACTCACCTGACTTCTGCCATGTGTATTGTTCACTCCCTTCCTCTCTCTCCTGCCAGGACCATCCGCCCCAACAGTGCAGTACGCTCCATCTACAAAGCCTCCGGATGCTCGGATAATCCCAACCACCATGTCAATTACCTGGAACACGTAGTGGTGCGGATTACCATCACACACCCTCGGAGGGGAGACCTGGCCATCTACCTGACCTCGCCCTCAGGAACCAGATCCCAGCTTTTGGCCAACAGGTACATTGACAGCCTCTGCCGGCCAGGGTAGGGGCCACAGCTCTACTTGCTGCTCTTTAAGGTAGATAGAAGTGGCTGTGCTTTATTCCATACCTGGGTCCCCTTGGATACCATTCTTCCTTAGCACCTAAGTAGGGTGGAAAGCTGTCAGGGAAGAGTACCATTCTATAGTTGGGTACTAAAAGGGTGCTGCAGAAAAGTTGAAGGCCATTTGTTCTTTATTCTAAAGAGGAATTGCAAAGCACTGAGACATGTCCCTATTAAGTGTCTAAGGACATTTTACACAAATGAACTTTATTCACTATAAGAAAGTGAAGGGGAAAATGACAGTACGAACATCTATAGATGAGAGTAAGTGGGAACATAGACTCTGAGATGTTGGGGGCAGAGGTGCTTAATACTTTAACAATGAAATGAAGCTTTGCCAGAACCCAGATGCAGGTGGAAGGGGTGTGAGGATTCCACTGCATCAGATCCCGAGGCACCCTCTCCATGCCCTCCCCCTGCTGTAGACAAAGGGCCTCAGCTGCTGCCTACAAGCTAATTGCCCTACCTGCTTTATCCCAACAAACACTGCATGATTAATGAAGGCAGCAACAGCTGTTGTTACCAAAGCCAGGGCAGGTCTTTATTGCTTGCTTTTTTTTCTCTCTCTCTCTTTTCTTTGTCATTATTCATCTGAGTTTAACTTGAAAAAGTATCCTAATGAAACTATGAAGCTCAGAGACAAGCTTCACCTATGCATGCCTCTTGTGCCCTGAGCTCCTCCCTGCTTTGCAGAAACCCAGCCTCTCTGCTATTGATGCTGGCTGGGAAAACTCAGTCTCCTCCCCTGGTTCCTGCTGCAATTTGCCATCTAGTATTGACATCCCGCAAAACGGCTTCCCCGAGGAAACCCGCCAGCTGATGGGCTATGGATGCCATCACAGGCATCTGGTGGCCTACAGGGTCACTGGCTTCAGGGCACACATGTGTACCTCCACAGTCGGCATCGGCTTTGATGCTTGCAAAGTACTGAGTGCAAGAATACTCCCGAACTTGCATCCTTGAGCTGCATTCAGAAGGTTCACCTCAGCCTTCCCCCATTCAGGTTTGCAGCAGTGTCTTGACCCAAAGCATCTAAAGGTGTTTCTCTCTGTGGGGCCTGGAGACATGTGCCGTCAGAAAGCTGTAGGAAGACTGGAGAGCTGCAGGCACCAAGGAATAGAAAAGATGTGATGAATCACCTGCAGCTACCCCTAAACTGTTCTGAGAAGCTGGCCCTTTAAATGTGAAATAGCTGCAACTGGCCCCAAGCTGCCCAGCCATGGCACCTCTGCCATTCTTGTACTTTAACACCGGGAAATATCCCTCCTAGCTGGGCAGCTAAAGAAAGACAGTTTCTTCTGCCATTCTTTTCATCTGATACAATTCCAGGGCTCCATTTTATTACAGGAAAACCCTCGCAGTATCTCTTAGTTTCTGACTTAGTGGTAGGGAGACCTTGAGACCTGTCAGCTGACCCCCAATTCAAAGCACAGTCCCAGCTTGGGAAGTGAAGAACAGGGTATGCGGCAGGGAAATGGACACACCGTGCCACAAAAAGGAGTAGAGAGGGGTGAAGAAAAGCTCTGCTGTGCCTCCTTCTAGTTGGTCTCCAAGACAATTCTTTGCCTCAAGATGGATAAGGATTTGGAAAGAGTCTGTGTACCCAAGATTATTCCTAAGAACAGTAAATAATGGCCATACTAGACATTCAGCCTGTTTTTAAGAGTGAGATTCTTGCCTGAGTGTGGTGGTATCTGCCTATAACACCAACTCCAGCCAGACTGAGACTGGGGAATTATAAGTTCAAAGCCAGCCTTGGCTGCATAGCAAGAACTTGTCTCAAAGATGATAGATAGAAAGATAGATAGATAGATGGATGGATGGATGGATGGATGGATGGATGGATGGATGGGGAGAAATGAAATAGATAATTTTAAATGAAGATTATAGTTAAAAAGTAGGAGTTAAAATTTTTAAAGCAAAGTTTCTCTAGCAAGGCCCCTAGAGATCACACATGATCATTTGGTGGCAGAGGTTTCCCGCCCCATCTATCCTTAACCTGCCTACTTCCTTACTAACCTGGCTGCCACTGTGGAAAACTCTCCATGGTCTTTTTGGTCTCCGTTTTTTGTAGCCCTGCCTGGCCAGGGAGTTGTTATGTAGACCAGGCAAGCCTTGAACTCACGTGTCCACCTGCCAGTACCTCAGGAGTACGTCAATTAAAGTACTTTGATTAACGCCACCATACTCAGCTTCCCCCAAGGCTTTTGAAGCAGTCTCTCCACCCAGGTTTTACTCACAGCCCAGCACATAAGTGAAAGTACAAGAAGCAGTTTGGACCCAAAAGGCTCTCCCCAGCTCATTGTCCTGTCTCCCAGGCTCTCATTGTCCTTGACATTTCACTGAGGAATTTCTTCGCTATCACTTACCCATTACACTGCAGTTTCTGGACAGTCTGGCACCTGCAAAGGGCTCACTGTACATGGCACTTACATCTTTGTGGGCTGTCTGGAGCCCCTCAGTGCCTCCCTGTCCCCACTGATGGGCAGCTCCTGTGGTGAACAGCTGTTGGGAGGAGAATGGTTTACTCAAGCAGCTGCAGGTGCTAAGTGCTGGAAGGCATTCAGCAGCATTCAGAACTCTAGGCCAGTTTGAGCTTTGTGCCCCATTAGCCCAGCAAGCAGGCTTCCCTGGCAAGCCACTCTTGGTGATTTAGTGGGTTGGAGCTGCGGGTCACCAGAACTGTCCTGGGGTGGACAAATGACCGTTTCTTAACCTCTTCTTCCTCTTCCATCCCTGCCTCTTGGCCAATATCCCTTGCTTACCCAAAAGCTAAACTGTGACTTCAGAGCAAATCTCTTACTCCAAGACAATCTGGAGGTCAGACTGGAGGGTAGGGAGAAGCTGGGGGGTCTGGAGTCCTTTGAAAACTCTTAGATGAGGGCACTTTCAAATACTGTGTACAAATACTACATACAAAGTTTCCAAACCTTGTCTCACCGAATTCTTCCTTCAGCTGTACTTGCTAAAATTATGAACAGCTCCTCTCCAAATCTCCCCCTCCCATCAAACTGCATTTCAGGCTTAGCTTAATTTGTTGGCTGTCTGTTCTAGTTTTTTACCTCAAAATGAAAGCTGAAGCTTTGCATCCCTTCCTAAATTTGATTATGGAAACGTATCTCTGCTTCTAATTATAGTCTCAAGTAGAGAAAAGGTACATTTTATAGTCTGCAAAGCCCAATAATTGTGTATAAAATGTAGTAATTATACTTTAATCATTTTTGTCACTGTCCTCTCTAAATGTTCAGTGGAAAACTGTTGACATTGGTAGACATCATGGCGTATAAATGTGTTTGTGACTTGCAGTAAAAACACTACCGTTGCAATGATCCCTCTGCTTTCACTCAGAGCAAGCCTTTACGTTTTATAGAACTGGCTTTCCCTTGATCTCACTGTTTGTTTTTTAATCTAGAGAAGGAAGTTTCCTCATGAGATAGATATATTACTATCTACCTCACAAGAGTGGTGTTGAGTCTTGAATAAGCTAATGTGCAATACATCCTTAGCTCTGGGCCTAGCATGTAAGCATTTAGCAAGTGGAACCCTGCTTACACAGTGCTTCTCAATACACCCAGCCAGTGGCCTTATCAAACACAGATGCCTGGGCCCTGCTCATGGGCTCTGAATCTGTGGTTCTGGGGTGAGGTCTAAGAAGCCCCATTTCTAATGAGCTAGTTAAGAAGAGATCCACCTACCCATAGATCACCCTCATCTTCAATTTAAAAGATCACCCAGATTATCTTGTTTTTGTGTCACAAAATATCTTATATGTGGTATTGTCCCCAATGCTGTGCAAATAATTTACAAAGGCATTTATATTGCAAAACAGACTCCTGCATAAAAACCGTATACTCTATAATGAAGTCAGTCTTCTGCAAGATGAGGCACTCTGTATACCCATGAAAGGGAATGTGTTTACGGGTTCATGAAGGACTTGAAAATATGCTTGTTGAAACTTGACATTTAAGGGGGAAAATTCCATTTAGATATTCTAAACCTCTCTAGCACAAATTCCAAAACAGTTCTTTTTGAAAGAATTTATTTTAACTATTTTAAATGTGTGTGTGTGCACACACTTGCGCGTATGTACAAGTGCCCACAGAAGCCAAAGGTGTGAGATCCCCTGAAGCTGGAGTTATAAGTGATTGTAAGCACCCAACACGGGTGCTGGCACCTAACTCAGGTCCTCTGAGAGAGCAATAACTGCTCTCTCAACTGCCGAGTCAGCTCTTCATTCCCCAAAACATCTCTTAAGCACTTGATATGAGAAAAAAAAAGAAAGCAAATAGTTTGGTTTAAATACCCAGTATCATAAATGGTCTGTTATAATTGAGCAGGTGAGAGCTTGGAGCTGTCATTAAGCTAAGGTCTACCCTAAACTGTGACAAAGCACTTACAAAGTAAAAGAGGCAAGAAAGAGAGACGAAGGCTGATGTCGTGATAAATACTGTTTGAATAGTAGGTGGTGATTCTGAAATTAAGACCATTTAGGGTCTTAGAAATAATTATAAAGCATGGTTGCCAGTATTCATAAAATGCCTTGTTATCTAGCTGCCACACCTTCTTGGAAGCATGTTGTAGCTGTGATATATTGACTAGACTCTTCAATGAAAGCAGGGGGAAAAAAATCTCATGCTAATTATATGAGTTATTTCCTGATGAGCTACACATAATGGCAGGCTATTCCAGCAGGCTTCATCCAAAGTAATTAGTTTGAAAGCCACTCACAAGCATAGAGCTGGGGCACCGTCTTAATAAGTGGGTGTCATTTGTGCCAGTTGCACCTATCATTTCACTGAGGCCACAATTAGGAAGTCAATTGTGACAGAACTGACTTCTCTATAGCAGAAGTGGATCTGGACATGGTGACAATTGACTCTGGCTCTTAGTGTACTGGCTCTGTCTTAGTCACATGTTATCCACACTGATAGTGTTGGAGTATCATCTGTGTCTGCTGCTGGCGCAACACAGGTATACAGGGTGGGCATTTGACTTCTCATTTGTTTCAGGGCTGGTCCTCAATTAGGATCTCTTTAACTGAGAGCCTTGGTTTTACACCTGAATATTTTATGAACAAATATACTCCCTGCAATGCCAAGCTAATCTACTTGCTTCATTAACTTTTCCTGCTGAAGAAAGAAAGAAAGCAGTTTGAATTACAATGTTAAAAGACAAAAATTATCAAAATGTTGAATGAAAATCAGAATATGTCCCCATTTAAACTACTGCTGCTTATGAAAGCTAAAGAAGACTTACTGCACATGCCCAGTTAGCTGCCACAGAAAGCCTTGTCTGTCTCTTTTCCCATCACCTCTCCCCAGAATGTCAACATGTGTCTAGCTGCATTTCATTTCTCTACTTTTAGAGTCACATGAAATTAATGAATACCCCAAGTCTGTAAAGTGAAGAGGCCAGCAAATTGCTTAACTATATATGCATAGACAAAGCAAATACATATCTCACCTTTGAAACAGTTATTTGAGTTTTGTATTACAAGTATCTCTACTAGGCATTAATTCCTTGTTCCAAATGGGATCTGAAAGTGATCAGCAGCAAGGGATTGATTTCAAGAAAAGAGAAAGGACCACAAGGAAGAAACACAGAGGCTGCCAATCCAGCCAGCCAGTAACTGACCCCTAAACAATTAGAAGTTGACTGAGGTTTTGGAAGCAAGTCAGTGGCCTTAAATCTCCTTTGCAAGTTTTGATATGAGGCTGTGAGCTAAATTTCCTATCTAAACTGTTAAAGAATTGTTTTCAAGGTCACTCTTGGAGGGCTATTCTGTGACAACTTACTACTATGGAGCCCTCACATGACACAGTAGGTTCAACAGATCAGAGTTCAAGTCAGGGCTGTGACATAGAAGGAAGGAGTCATTCTAACTGAATTTCCCTATCAACATACTTCCTTCAATAGCATCTGAGACAGCTCCTGGTCCTTGCCTACAAGTTGGTGCCTTTTGATAACTTTCAAATAACCCCCCCCCTTCTAAGAGTGTCAGTCAATCACATGATCTGAGAAGTTCGTGGTGATGTCTAGTTTTAAGCCATAAACTTGTGAAATGAGCCCTGTGGTTCAGTGGCTTGTGGAACCTCCACTCACTTTGTCATCCTTATTCTACTAAGGGGCAATTACTGTGGGGAAGTGCTCTTGTTTAGAAGATACCAGGGAAGAAATCAAGCACAGGATTTGCTGTAGGCCCTGCTAAGGGGCTACCAACTCTCTATTCAGAGAGGTAAACTTTATAGGTACCACACAGATACTCTGACAGGATGAAGAAGGCTTCCCAAGCAACTTAGGTTTAAAAGAATTGCCAGCCATCTGGAACATAGCAAACCGTCTTTGCACACTCCTAAGAACTAAGCTAGTAAGCGGCTCCATTGACTTTTGTTTCCTTCAGACTTTCTGAAATTAATTATTGACCCGGAGACGGTTGAAGAGTGTGGCTTGATTTCCCTTTTCTTTCTTGCAAAGGCATAGGAATATGTGGGTGGTGATTTTACTGTTCATTGTTTTCCTAGGAAATATTGCTAAGTCAGCCACTTACCTCCCCACACAGTCCAAACTCATGCTACTGAACCCTGCAGCTGTAGAAAACAGCCACCATTTTGGAGGGAATCACAAACGTATTGACAATTTTTGTTTTTCCAAATCAGGTTTCTAATGTTAGTCTTTAAGGAGATGAGAGCAGTCCTTTGGGATTTTCTAGAAATGCACATTTTCTCCCAGAGAAGATCTACATAGAGGCCACATAGCCACCAATTTACTTGAATAGCCATGTGACTGCCAAATGGCAGTAACTGACCGGTAACCTGAGACAGTGCTAGAGATATGTCCCCTCCCTTTTGCCTCTGTGATGTTTCATGTATTCTTCTAGGTGCTCATAATTTAGAAGTACAAAAAGAAAAACCTGTCCATCCCGACTTTTTTTAAATTTCCTAGCATGTGTTCTGTCTTCACCATATTTTCATCATCTTTTGGACATTGTCTGAGTAATCACATTTGATCTGCCTATGTAAATGACATATCCCTCTCTCCCTCTCCCTCTCCCTCTCCCTCTCCCTCTCCCTCTCCCTCTCCCTCTCCCTCTCCCTCTCCTCTCTCTCTCTCTCTCTCTCTCTCTCTCTCTCTCTCTCTCTCTCTCTCTCTCTCTCTTGATTTTTTGAGACAGGGTTTCTCTACAACCCTGGCTGTCCTAGAACTCTGTAGACCAGACTGGCCTGAACTGAGAGATCCACCTGCCTCTGCATCCCAAATGCTGGGATTAAAGGTGTGTGTCACCACCCGGCCTGACATGCTTATTCTTAATGTATTCACTTATACATTAGCTCTTAACAACTCTTTATTCTTAACTAAGATTCCATTAAATTTATTGCTCTAGGTATTTTGTATCCTCCACATGACACCACAGGAAACATCACTCTAATTATTTCAAGTAGAAAAGATATTTCATCTAAGGGAATGAAAAGCATAAAAATTGGAAGTACCAGAAGAGCAGGATCCCAACTGGGATTCCAGATGCAATTCTAGATCAAATTAAGCATAAACTTTGCTCTTTGGGGAGGAGGTGTTTATTGTTTTTGAGGCAAGGTCTCACTAGGACTCCTGGAGCTCACTGACCTTAAATTCATAGAGATCTACCTGACTCAGTCTTCTAAGTGTGAGAATCTTAACCTATATGAGAATGATTCTGTGAGTTTTGACAAATCTCTATTGCTGTGTGACTATACACCACTGTTTCCAAGATCTCTCACTCCTAAGCATCCTATCCTGCTTCTTGCAGTCTCTCCTCCCACATACCCGACAACTGTTTCTTGTAGGTCTTGCCCCTTCTAGGACTTAAATGGCTTAAGTCATATATCACATAATCTTTATATCTGGCATTTTTGTGGCAAATGATGTTTGGGAAATTCGTATGTCATACTTTGCTTATTGACCAGTTTGTGGGGGCCACAAAGCGGGCTCAGAAGTTCAGAGCACTTGTGCTCCAATCATAAGGACTAGAATTAGGATCCCAACACCATGTATCAAGCAAGATATCCCAGCAATGCACAGAACCCCAGCTCCAAGGTAGATAAAGACAGGAAGATCACTGGGCTTTCTGGCTCCCAGTCTAGCTGAGAACAGTTCAAGCCCAGACTCAGGAAGGTACCCTGCCTCAAAAGGAACAGGCAGAGAGTGATAGAAGACAGCACCAACTTCTGGCCTCCACAGGTATGCATGCTCACAGAAGCAGGCACAAATACTTACACAGACCACAAATAAATAAATAAATAAATAAATAAATAAATAAATAAATAAATAAATAAATAAATCTACCAGTAGGTGGTCAATGAAATTTACGTGTTTTTAAAGAATTTTTAAATTTATGTGTGTGTGCCTTTGTATACCAATTTATTTGTCCCACGGGCAGACAGGTGACTCTAAAGGCCAATTTAGGACAACGGATCCCCTGGAAAAGTAGTTACAGGCATAGGGTGCTAGAAACCTTACCTGGATGCAGCCCCTTTACAGGTTTTGACAATTATGAACATTCATGTGACATTCTTTCTGTGTCTTATGTTTTCAGTTCACTTGGATAAATAACTAGAAATGAGATTGCTGGACTGCTTAGATAGAGTACTCTTTGCACTTTATTAGAACTCTAATGCTGTTTTCCAGAGTTTGGGTGCCAGTTTTGCGTTCCCACCCCCAGTTTAAGAGATGCTGGCTGCCTTGTGCACTCAGCACTTTACTACTAGTCTTGTCGATAAGAGTCTTAGCCTAGTTTTCCTGTTCCCTAAATAGTTAGCTGGCCCTTCCAATTTGCTACATGGCTAGCCCCAGGCCTGCTTTATGGTGAAACTATGATGCTGTATCTGGCTCTGACCATTGGTGATATCCAAGATGAAGACAAGTTAATATGTGACCACGGATGCTGACAGATACAGACTACTGGCGATGCCTTTGGCTGTCCCCTCAGCAGATTTTTAATTAACGCACACAACATAGAAAATATGTTATGGTTTTTCAGGCTGTTTGATCATTCCATGGAAGGGTTTAAGAACTGGGAGTTCATGACCATTCACTGCTGGGGAGAGCGGGCTGCTGGTGACTGGATCCTTGAAGTTTATGATACTCCATCTCAGCTGAGGAACTTTAAGACTCCAGGTAAGAAATCATTTCAAGTCCATCTGTTTTGCAGAAGGAAATGGTGGACTATATTTGAGCCAAAGAATGTTCCACACTTGCCCTACTCTAATTGCTTTGGCTACAACAATCTGACACTGTTACTCCATAAAGAAAAAAAGGTTTGTTTACCTCACAGTTCTGGAGGTTCCTTTAGCAACCTACTCTCTCCAGAACTAATTCACCTCTGCAGGATCCACTCACTCTGAGAGACCATTATTAATGTATTGATGGAGCTGGAGCCCCTTAGCTTGACTACCTCCCAATAGGCCCCACGTCTGAAAGCTTTCACTCCCCCCAGTTGCATTGTGTGTGGAAGAGGCCTTCAGCACATAAATGCATGAGTGATGAGTCCTGACAGCATCCTGGTGCAGTGTCACCATTCTGTGTGTGATTCGTTTCATACTCACTTGGGATTTCATACACACCTTCCAGTCCTCAAGTCCTCAGTAAAATAGGATCATTTAAGAACATGAAATAAAGAATAAACATTTAGGTGTAAACAAAACACAGATCCTGCGGCTCTACATCTGCCCTCCCCCCTTTTCTGTAGTTTGTAAAAAAGCCAATCTTGTTCACCTGCAGTGCTTTATATTTCATTATAGATGCATTGGTTCACCAAAAAAGAGATAGGTTTCCTTAGCTACTTTTTGTTTGTTTATCAAATTTTAATTTTCAATTCAGACAAGACAGTGAGCTTAGACTGTACCAACTAATCTGGTTATTACCAAAGGAGGAAAATGTTGATATTCTGCCCTGCATGAGCTCAAAAGCAAAGGAAAATAAAACTCTTTTTCATGTACAATATGGAAATGACCATGTTAACTGGGATCCTTTCCAGTCCTCTAAGATTCCATAGCTGCACGTCGGTTGGCCTCTCTTATGCCCGTATATGTAGCTTCTTTGTCACATAGCAATGAAATGCACACAGTGGAAGAGTGCCTTGCCCACTCTACTAGCTCAGTGCATAGATTCAGAAACAGAGTGCATCACACAAACAAACATCCATGGTTCTAAACTTATGGCTCATCTGCAAAGTCGTGGACTGGTGGCTGGCCAAATGGCTCAGCGGGTAAAGGCATTTGTTACCTCAATTGAATCCCCAGAACCCCAAAGGTGAAAGGAAAGACCTGGCTCCCAAAAGTGACCTTTGACCTCCTCACATGCCCACACACATTCTTAGTTAATTAATTAATGAAACAAAGATATCTTACTTTAAAAAGATTATTTGACTTCAAATCACTTAACAAAATGCATTAGAATAATCTTAAGTTTTATTATTTTTCCCAGGCTAGTAATGACTGACTTGTCTTTCAGGTAGGTGAAGAACCATCCATGAGGAGACACCTGAGATGAGGCTCCTATAATAGACAAAAAAACAAATTCCACCCAGGTGTAGCTTGATGAACCACTGAGTTTATTAGGGTGACTTACAGGCACATGAGTGAGAGATGACCTACAGCCCACATTATCTATAGGAGACTCTTCTGCAATGCTGTAATTTCTTATCCATGGCCATGGATTTATAACTCAGCACCATCTTGAGGACCTGATTTTTTTTTAGTTAATTTTAGTTGACTTACATTTAAATAGCCAAGTATGTCTAATGGCTGTCATATCAGACAACACCATCTTTAAAATCATCTAAATACAAATACTAAACAACTGATTATGGAATTAGGTGGCACAAAGAATTGTTTTCTCTTATTAACACACAAGACACTATCAAAAACATCTTAAAAGCTGGGGTAAGACCTTGGTACCTCGGGCAACAACACCTTCCCCAGACAGCTAGTATTCTCTCACGTATTCATGGTTTGCAATTCATTCCTTGATTCAGGGATCTGAAGAATGTTTATTTACTGTAGGGATACATTAAATGTGTAGCATGTGAACTGGGAGATACTTAGTTCTACAGATGGTAGACCTTGCATCAGGTACGACTCCTGTCAACCTTGATACTGTTCCACGGTGGCTTTTTCTTGTTGAGAAGGACTGACTGAAAGAAGTTAAGCTAATATGAGATTATCTTGTCATGCTCTGTGTCTGTTACTGTTTCTCAAGGTAAATTGAAAGAATGGTCCTTGGTCCTCTATGGCACATCTGTACAGCCATACTCCCCAACCAATGAGTTTCCCAAAGTAGAACGCTTCCGCTACAGCCGAGTGGAAGACCCCACAGATGACTACGGTGCTGAAGATTATGCGGGTGAGTTGGATATAACCTAAGGAAGCTTAGGCATGTTCCTAGCATGTGGAATAACATGATGTAATTGATGTAGTTTGATCCCTTCAAAGATGTGGTATGATAGGCATTCTATTCAGCATCTATCCATAGTCTGGAATATTTTCTCCCCCCCAGATACTTGTGTGTACATTAGTTTTTAAATGTTTATAGCTTTGGTTGCTAATAAGCCTGACCATGTTTTCTCTGTGGTTCTCAAGATTAAATGCCACATTGTTTCACCCATTTTCTATTCAAGGAGATAGCCATTCCCTTCTCTCTCTGTAGGAACTCAGGAAGCTACTGCCTTTCACATGGTCTCGCAGCTTCTGAAAACATAGCCTCAGCTATCTCTTTCCAAAGTGACTTTTATAATGCATTGTTTCACTGTAAACACTAATAAAGGGTATGGTTTGCACTTCATATATAACAGTTTTATTGCTGTTATTTTCAGAAATCTTATCCTTTAATATCCACAATTTGGCAATCTCTTGATGTTTCTCCAATTGGCTGTTTCCATCTCGATTGCTTTGGTTTGGTGTGTATAGAGCAGATTGAAAGTGACTTTATTTTCCAAACAAAAGTTTATCATTGACTAAGCAATTGCCCCTTTTATCAGCTCTGATGCTTTCTTTACAACAGTATAGTGAGTTCTTATATAAAGGTCTCTGCTAATTCACGACTTTTAAGTCATCACCTGCTCTAGTGTCTCGATTTTAGTTCTATGAAGTTTTTTTCTTCTTTCTCTTTCTTCGCTTCTCCCCACCTGTCCTCCTTTGCTTTTGGTTGCTGTGGAGAATGAAAAGCAGTGTGGGGATGAAGGGCAGGGCAGGAACTGAAGCAGAGACCATGGAGGAACTCTCCTTTTCAGGCTTGCTTTCCTTGGCTTTCTCAACTTCTTTTCTTATACACCACATGCCCACCTGCCCCAGGGATGGCACTTCCCAAAGTGGCCTGGGCACTCCCACATCAATCAAGAAAATGCTGCATGGCACGCCCACATGCCAATCTGATAGAAGCAGCTCCTCAACTGAGGTTCCTTCCCTCTTCCCAGTTGACTCTGCTTATATCAAGTTGACAAAACATAAAATAAAATAAAAACCACTGACTTCTCCCCGCCTTTTCTCCCCTATTCTCCTGTGCTGGGGCCTGGAACACTCTGACCACATATCCTACCTTCAAGCCCTGTAGTCTATTTTAATATTTGTCACACATTTACTTCCAATTTTCAGAAAGATCATTGTCCCTCCATTTTTCAGATGAAATTTTAAATGACTAAAGTTGCAGTTTAGTTTTCCAATTGAACTTAATTGGAATTTACATGCAGTCTTATGGGAAGACTTATTTTTGTATTAGTCTTCCATGTAAGATAGAACATGCCCCATTTTACTGAATCATTTAACATGATATAATTTTCTTCTTATTGTTATACTTAGTTATTTTTGATCTTGTTGCCCTTGTCATGGACAGTATCCCATACTGTTCTACTGTGTATTCTAGTATTTCGGAAGTCTATTACCCCACTGCATTTTTGTCTTTTATCTGAACATGTTGTCCACTTTTCTATTTAGTTTATATGTTTTAAAGTCAGTTTTCTAATTGTTTTTAACTTTTATTTCTGAATCTTGTCTTGTTGCATTGGCAACCAATCCTAGGGACATCCTGCCCTTTCAAAATATGATACATAGCATCATTTGCCAAAGCTCTGCCTAATAGGAAAGTGTTTATAAATAGAAATGTGATGTATTTTTAAACAAGAAATGTTTTATTCCTGTAGTTCAGGGATTCTTCTCTTGCTACTGAGGTAAATGTTTTTAGTTAATTATTTGATCCGAATCTCTTAAACATGCAGTAAGTTCTTTTATTGTAAATAGGTAGTGATCTGGAGTCAATAACATGCTTGGATAATTAAAATCAAATGAGCTAACTAGGGCTAGATTGTGTCAGCTTTTGTCTCATCTTGTTTTGCTTTGAGCTTGTCATGTTACTGTTTATATTATAACTAGAAACCATTTTATCTTCAATGACAGGAGAAGGGGTTTCCAAAATCATAAATGGAACACAATAGTAATTAAGCTATTACTCTTTCTTGTATCCCAATTTTGAAACTTTGCATTCAGATTTGGTAACAAGAAAATTCTGAGCACAATAACACATCCTTTCCTCTTTTCTGATTACATTTCTAAAACATTGATGTTTGCAGTTGTAAGAGAACAAATACAATTTTATGTCACCTTTATCCTGAAATTCACAAAGCTGTACTGTCTCTGGAACAATTTAGGATTGCAAAAGAAAGAGCATAGTATGCAAACCTGCGATGCATAGACCTTTGGCATATATCACAAATCACATGTGTAGAGTTTAAACTTTAAAAATCATCTAGTCTCTCTCTCTCTCTCTCTCTCTCTCTCTCTCTCTCTCTCTCTCTCTCTCTCTCTGTGTGTGTGTGTGTGTGTGTGTGTGTGTGTTAAACCTTGGTACTGTTTTACTGACTCTCAAAGACTGTGACATCCACAGCTGCCTTAACTCACATAACACAGTCACCCGTCCCCTGGTGTACAGTGGTAGATGACTGAACTGTCCAAAGTTGTACTAGCTGTGAAATTTAATTTGGAAATCAATTTAAGACTCTTGGGGAAAGAGAAATAAACAGCGTTGTCAAATGACTCTTGGAATTAATCAGGAATGCCTTCAAGCCCTCAGCATTTTAAAGTCACTTATTCCATTCCAACCACGAGGACATTTCAAATACATGATTTGCTTCCTTTAAACAGATCTGTACCAGAACTCTGGATGTTTCTTGATCCCAGATTTCCAAGCCATGTGATGCTGGGCAAACCATTGTAACTCTTAGAAAATCCATGACTAGCACATCTTTTTCCACGTTCTTCCACCTGAGTTCTAGCATTTTATGTTTGTATGATTCCGTAATTATAGAACCCAGTTCTCTAATGACTAAACAAGACCTTGGGAGATTTAGCAGTAAATCCCTTTGATTAAAGTAAATAGAATTTGAGCATGTGTGATTCCCTTCACCTACATTTTGCATATTTCAGGAAATTATGTCTTGGTATTTAAAATCACAAGAATTTCTGGTGGGAAGGGGCTTGAAAATGAAGAGTCCAAATATCTTAGAAGTTGGAGATCAAGAAGAAAGAATAAATGCTTACCTGAATTACCCATGCCATTAGAATGCTCTGTGTCAGTCACAGCACAGCCCACCCCTCCGGTGTGGTTTTTGTTTACTATGAAGTGTTTCTCGTATAATACCAAAGGACATCTAACACAAGAACTTAGGAACCTTTGTCCTAGGTGTGGACTTATTTAATCTAGTTTGTAGTTTTGAATTTATATGTCTTCTCTTTTGTTGAGCTGCCCTCTGACCTTTGTTAGGACACAAACTTAAATCTTTCTGTGTCTGAAGCGCTTTGTGATCCAAGATTAAGGGCTGTTAAGTTTGTGCCATGTGGCACAATGATAGTTCATGATGACTGTAATATTTCAGAGATACTCAGTGGCTTTAGTGACCTTAGACAAGATACAAAACCTGCTCTTAGTGTTAAGTAATAGTTTTTTGTCAACAATCTTAACTTGTCATTTTTCAATAAATTTCTTATATTTATTGCTATACATAGTAACTACAGTCATTTTTTCCTCATTTGCTATAGTAAACCTATTCATTTGAATCCCAAATGCCCAAATGTCTCTCCCAACACCTAAAGGCTATCCTATGTGTTATAAACACCAGGTTATACCTGTCATTTATATTCTTGATTCTTCAGCAATTGAGGTTTGCCTTCACTCAAGAGTTCAGTCTTGGGCTTATAGTTATAGTGACTATTGTTCCTCCATCTTAAAGAAATTGTCACTGCATGTTGTCAAGGGGCTAAAATGTCTTATTCTATTCCACCTTCAAGACTAAACTGACTTAATAGCATCATTTTCTTTTTTCTAACTTGTAATCTCTTTTTGAAAGGTCCCTGTGATGCTGAATGCAGTGAGGTTGGCTGTGACGGGCCAGGACCAGACCACTGCAGTGACTGTTTACACTACTACTACAAGCTGAAAAATAACACCAGGTGAGAGACACGAGCCATGTTCTCACATGTTCCCTAAAGCATGCCCCATGTGTCCCAGGCATTCCTGTGGGGCCAAACACATAGAGTATGCATAGACAACTCTGTATTCCCAGGTTCTGCTACCAAACTCTACACACAGAAAGGATGTTCCTGCTAAGGCCCATGACAGGCCTGTCATTCTCAAGGCTGATGAAAATCATACTGATTTACACAGTGGAAAATTGGCATATGTATTGGTTGCTTTTCTCATCACTGTGACATATGACCTGACAGAAGCAGTTTAAGAAAGAAAAAGATTGTTTTTGCTCACAGTGTGGAGAGATGCAGTCTATCCTGGCAGAGAAAGCATGGGAGCTGGGTCAAAAGGAGTTGGTCACATCCTGAAAAATTGGAGCAATTCTGGTCAATTCTGTTGTACAGATGGCTTTTGCTTTTCCCCTCTTTTAAATAATCTGAGGATCTTGCCTGTATTCAGAGTGAATCTTCCTTTGTAGGTTGGACCTCCCTATAAATACATTTCCTAGACACATCCAGTAGTAATTAGAAGTCTCTCCGGGTAGACAGTGAAGAGTAACCATCACAGGTCTACACCTGGTCAACTCAATACAAAAGCATGGTACTGTTATAATAGCATTCCACCTCTGGTCCTCCAAGACTCATAGCCCTCTTATAATGGAAAGTACATTACATTCTTACATCTGTAAGAATCCCCTGAATCTTAACAGACCTAACAGTACTCAAAAACCTAGAGTCTTTTTGGACTTTTTGCATACTTACTAGGTTTCATACTTCCAATACATAGTAGCATGGAACATACTTTCTATTTCAAAATTGAAGAACTGGGGTATAGCAAAGAAAGATCAGACCAAAGTTAGATCACAGCCCAGTAGAGCAAACATGAAATCCTACAGCTCTATATCTGGTGTCTGGGTCCCTTGGCAAAATCTGAGCTCCAACAGTCTTGGCTATACCAACCCCTCCACTTCTGCCACCTGCTAATACAAATTTCCTCTCTCATAAACTGACTCGATTCATTGCCTATAGCTTTCTTTTATGAACATCCCATAGTCCTGGTATCTCCAACATCCTAGGATCTCCCTTGCGTCTTAGGCCTTATTTTACCAGTTTCACACAGTTCCTCTCAAAGCCTCATTGCAGAGAATCTGTCCTTGCCTCACACTGACTGTCCCCAGTGGCATTTTGTAACTTTGATAAAAGCCTATATGATATTGTAATGCTTGCCTAGAAAGGCCAACACTGTGAATGATGCTGTCAAGTTCTGCTGTGAGTTTGAAATATAGTATCACCCCCATTTACAACAGTTGTAGTGGCCCCTGCTCCTTGGCAGTTAAACATATGATGAAAACGCTTCCCTAAGCCCATTGTTTTCAATGGGGCATCATTGTCAACAACATTCTGAGTTCGGTAGCTTCCTTTCGAGTGGAGCATACAGTGTGGTATCCGTCCCTAATGGCCCTTTTCATGTTCCTCCAGAAAGGAGTTTAAGGGTTCTCTAAGGACATAGACCTCTCAAGCAATGTACCTCTATCCTTAGTGATGGTTTGGAACTCCCCTCCTCTGTTTTTCTCACCCAGGCACATTTTTCACATCTTTTAGCTGTCACTCAACGTACATCTGACTGAGAATAAACAGTAACTATATCCCAGCATAGACATTAGGCTGCCTCACAATTTCCTCTACCAAACAGCTGAGACTTTTTAATTGAGCCTTGCTCAAATGTTCAGTACCCAGACTGAATGTAATGCTGCCAGAATGTAGTGTAAATGGCCTCTAGTGCAGGTCACCATAGAACCCTTATCTCCCTCTGAACCCTCAGGACCCAGTTTCCGCTGTCTGATAAATTCCTATGCAGGTGTCCCATAAGCTCTTCTTGGAGCATTTAAGTGTTCCAGTAGCCTGAATTTCCAAATGCTCGAATTCTTCCGTGTCCCTCTTACGGTCCTATATACTACACTGTCAGGTTTATCACAGCAGATAACCCCACTCATAATATTGATTTTCTGTATTAGTTGCTTTTCTCTGGCTGTGACAAAATGCCTGCCAAAAGCAAACTGAAGAATGGCTTGTTTTGACTCACACTCTGAAGGGATATAGTTCAAGGTCCTATAGGCATGATGGTGAGAGCATAGGCAGTTAGCCATGTTGAGTCAGCTGTCAGTACTCAAATCAGTATAGGTACTCAGCTTCCATTCTCCTTTTTCCCTTTTTATTCATTCTGGGAGCCAAGTCCATGGCATGATGCGACCTACATTTAGAGTGGGTCTTCAATTCAGTCTCTGGAAACTATCCTCCTAGACATATCTGCAGGTGCATCTCCTACGTGACTCCAAATCGAGTCAAGTTAATGCAGAATATAAGGCAGCAACTGCAAATACCGTCTCTCTTTTGGAGGCATGAGAGGTGAGACCACTTAGCATGCTGGTCTTTTCCTTTAGTTATTTCTTTTGTCAATTAGCAAGTAGAAATTACATGTATTTATTGAATACCACATGCTATTATTCGTTGTAGGATGATTAAAACTAATATCTGTAGTTTCGAAATGCTTATTATTTTTGTAATGAGAACACTTTTTTCTTTTTTCCATTTTTTTTATTATAATGAAATTATTTTACATGTCAATCTCAGGTCCCTCTCCCTCCCCTCCTCCCCTGTCCCCCTACTAATGCCCTACCTATTCCATACCCTTTCTGCTCCCCAGGGAGGGTGAAGACACCTTATAGGGTGTCTTCAAAGTCTGTCATATTCTTTGGGATAGGGCCTAGGCCAACCCCCTTGTGTCTAGGCTCAGGGAGTATCCCTCCATGTGGGATGGGCTCCTAAAGTCCATTCCTATGGTAGCGTTAAGTACTGATCCACTACAAGAACCTCCATAGATTTCCAAGATCTCCTCATTCACACCCACATTCAGGGAGACCCCCTGAATGAGAACCTTTTTAATTGACCTTTTTAGCAATTTTCAAGTGTACAACATGTTCTTATTAACTCTGGCCACTATGATATAAGATGTATTTGTTGAACTTAGTCATCCTGTCTGAAGTTCTGTGTCCTTTTAGTCCTTTAGAGTCCTGGACATGCCAGTGCCCGGGCCAGACATATACTCTTTTTATATCCCCTAACATGCAACCATCCATGCTTACTCTTCTACTTTAGACACTGAAATAGAGCCTGTGCCTCTCAGCCCCTGGTTTCTGCCTAGCCATGTAAATATATCCTCATGGATTCAAGATACAAACTAGTGCTGTTCACACAAAGCCCATCCTACCAACACCGTGTCCTTTCCAGCCCAGCCCTCCTTCTCATCCTCTTTCAGGTAAAACTGTACTCTAGGAACAGTGTCCAGACACTTAAGCAGACCAGCCAAGCTCAGAATCCTGTTTAAATTCTTGCTAGAAGTTTGATGCCTTGAGGAGAAAGGTTCTCAGCTCTCGGCACTAGTATTATCTGTTGCACTAACCAAAATGTCTGGTGTGTAATTTGTGCTCAATAAATATTTAAATAAGTAAAGCCTTGCTATGGACAGTTAAGGAAGTTGGCTTTTTTAAAAAAGAAAATTTCTGATGAACAAAATTGTGTGTATGTGTGTGTATGTCAGTTTAAGTAAGAACACACCACATCTAGCTACATGTACATACAAGCCACATGACAAATTTCACACAGAATTGGACAGAACACCTTATTTTAATAACCTTTTCCATAAAGTTATGGCCTGTATTTGTTTTCCCTCAGATTCAGCACCACAAAATAGTTCTTGAGATTCAAACTCCAATTACTATTCCTTTTCTAGAGCTAGACCTTAACTAGAAGATAGCAGACAATGAAATGTCTGCTTAGTGGATGCAGTGCAGTCTAATGTCATGGTCCTCTGACTTACTGCATGGGACGAAGCTCTGCAGATTTGGTCTTTTTGATTTGTTGTTGGCATCCCAGTTGAAAATTAACCTTAAGGCTGCAGGCAGCCATCAGCTTTTCAACAATGCTGAGGTCTGAGTGTTGAGTGACCGTTTCTCTTGTCATCCCACGATGCAGAATTTGTGTCTCCAACTGCCCTCCTGGCCACTACCATGCTGACAAGAAGAGATGCCGGAAGTGTGCTCCCAACTGTGAGTCCTGCTTTGGCAGCCACAGTGATCAGTGCCTATCCTGTAAATCCGGCTACTTCCTGAATGAAGAAACCAGCAGCTGTGTTATTCAGTGCCCTGATGGGTCATACCAGGATACCAGTGAGTTGCTTTCCAGTATTCGGGTTTTTTAAAAGACAAGGTTTTCATCTGAGTAACTTCATATGTGAAATCTTGGCTTTGTTTGGTACCAAACAGAACCTAGCCAGTTCATTAAAGAGATACTTTAGAAGTGTTGTGTCGAGGTGCCTGTAACTACCTGTAGCAGAACCCTCATGATCCCTCCCACCACGAAGATTTGCTAGTAGACTTAGAACACTGAGGATATAATTACAGCTGGAATTTGTTAAAGCAGGATACAGTGTCAATTCAGCAAAGGGAAATAGGAAAGGCTAGAGGAATCTAGAACCATGCACTCAACCCGTGTTTAATACCCCCAGCAAACTTCTGTGATAGCATGTGTGAAATACTGTATACAAGGAAACTTCAGTAGAGACTGTGTGTCCCCAGTCATCATTAGGAGCTGAACAAGTAGACACTACCTTCCTGGCACACACCATAAACCATGCTGCCTGTATAATTTTCACAGTGTTAACTAATCTCATCAGAGTGATGGAAACTGTCCCTAAATCCCAGTTCCCAGGAGCCAGCTGTGGGCCAACCTGATAAATAAGATGACCGTCATCAGATCTGCTCACATCTGCACATTAACCAAACAGACTTGAAAAGATTCCAAAACATGAAGTGCAGAATGCACATGTGTTGGAAACATTTTGCACATTGACGAACAAATTATCTAACATGGTAATTAATGAAACAAGCAAAGGGAGAATGGGTTGTAAGATGATCAAGTACTGTAGTCCCCTGGGAAAGGGAAAAAGAAATCCTTTTATGGAGCTGGTGAGGGGGCTCAGTGGTTGAGATTGTGGGTAAGGGAGGTACAGAGGACCTCAGTGACATTCACAACATCTTCCAACCACCTGTAACTCCACTATCAGGGGATGCAGTACCCTCTTCTGGCCCCTGAGGATACCTTCATTCAGTACTGACACACAGACAGATACATAATTTGAAAGAAAGACAATAAGGAAACAAGAAATGGAGGCATAGAAAAGAAAAAGGAGAAGTCTTTTTGTTGAGTTAAAGATGAAACAAAGTTAGACATGGAAATATCAGTAGGTTGGGGGTGGGGTATTTATTTATTACAGCCAAAGCATTATCTCTTTTTGTTGTTGTTGTTTATTTCAAGTTTTATTTTTTTATTTTTTTCTCTTTTTTTTTAATTAGCAAGAAAATTATTTTACATGTCAATCCCAGGTCACTCTCCCTCCCCTCCTCCCCTGTCCCCCCAACTAACCCCCTACTTATCCCATATCCTTTCTGCTCCCCAGGAAGGGTGAGGCCTTCCATAGGGTTCTTCAAAGTCTGTCATAGTCTTTGGGCTAGGGCCTAGGCCAATCCCCTGTGTCTAGGCTCAGGGAGTATCCCTCCATGTGGGATTGGCTCCTAAAGTCCATTCCTATGGTAGCATTAAGTACTGATCCACTACAAGAGGCCCCATAGATTTCCAAGGTCTCCTTACTGACACCCACATTCAGGGGGTCTGGACCCCTTTGCTGATCAGTCCTTCTCTGCATCTGGATTTCAGTTCAGTTCAAGGTTTAGATGTTGGTGTCTGCTTCTACTTCCACCAGCTGCTGGATGAGGGCTGTGATGGCATTTGAATTAGTCATCAATCTCATTATCAGGAGAGGGCATTTAAGGTAGCCTCTCCTCTGTTGCTTAGATTGTTAGTTGGTGTCATCTTTGTAGCTCTCCAGACATTTCCCTAGTGCCTGATTTCTCTTTAAACTTATAATGTCTCCCTCTATTATATTATCTCTCTTTACTAAGCAGCAATCTATACATTAATGTGTAACTTCTCAGAGGTTGGCCCTTATTAACTGTAATTAACAAGTAGCCACAACTTTGCTTCAGTATAGCCCTCCCAGAGTTGTAGGTATCTCCGGCTTTGTTTCTAAGCTCTAGATAATTTGTCACACACCATACACAGTCTATGATGGCACTGAAATGTCATGTTGCTGCACAACCTGAGAAAGTTGTCTGTTTAAGATTGGACAAGAAGCCTTGCCTCTTCAGAATTGGAATTCTCAGGCTGCAAGATTGGTCAGCAGGCAAAAGTGCTTGCCATGTGTGCAAGCCTGACAGCCTGAGTTCAATGCCCAGAATTCAGTGTGGAAGATATTAGGTCTCCAAAGATTGTCCTCTGACCTATAGGTGTGCCTGCACTCACACCACACACACACACATACACACATGTGAGCGTACACACACATACACGCATGCATACACATCATGCACACACAGTGTAATAATAAAGAATTAATTTTTTACAGAAGTGAAATTCTTTATTTAAAAGTGAACATTTCTCTAGGTAGATCAGGCCCTCATTCCACCCTACGGAGTAGTAGGGACTCTCCTAAGATTCTTATTTGCCTCAAAATTTGGAACATGACTTTTACCCTGATAGGGGAAAGAAAATTTAGAAAAAGGGTCATAAGAGAGCCACAGAAGTACACAGTATTTCTCAGGGAATCTCTTTGCACATGTTAAGTGTGTCTTCCATCAATGAGCACTCAACAGGCTCCTTTCTAAAGAACCTGGGAGTGGACACTTGAGAAACTGTTCGGTTACATCAGCCACCATATAGCATTGATTCAAGTGGTCACTGTGTCTCTCCCACTGCCTTTGTTACAGTTTCTCCCTCTAGTAAGCCCATTTACATACAGCACAGTGATCAGATAAGAATGTGGCTACTAATAATTACTGAGAACACATTCACAATGATTTATAGTTGATCTTTTCCCCTTGAATGATCTCATTAACTTGCTAAAATAAGCTGAGAGGTAGAGTTCACTGTAATCTTCACTCAAGAGCTCAGAGTCTAGAGACACTGAACTTGCCCGCTAGAAGAGCTGGAGGCAGAATGTAAATCCTAGGCCTGTGACTTCTGGTACAAGGCCAGAATTTATGTCCTTAATGTCACAGTAAGGGCTGCAGTATAGCTTCTAAAACACTGTTGAGGGCTTTGCATTTCTTGCTGAAAGTTGCAGAACACACAGTAGATCCATATGGGAATCTACCTCCATGGAACCTTGATGGACATGAACACTTAAAAGAGTAGAGAGAGGAGAAGCCTGTGGACAACATTTTGTTTGTTTCTGTGTAGATGGGTGGATAGATAGATAGATAGATAGATAGATAGATAGATAGATAGATAGATAGATGGATAGATGTTATTGTTACCATCTGTCATAACAGAGCATATACTCAATTTTCAGCAAAAATTTAACAAAGGTAAAAGGCTTTTGTTAATATGCCAAGTCACTATTTTTCATGATAAAGCCGTAGTCTGTGCTGGGGTTTTGGGTTTTTTTGTTTTATTTTGTTTTGTTTTGTTTTATTTTGTTTTATTTTGTTTTGCAGTGTGGACCTGGGTTTGTTATTGAATAAGAAAATTTATTATGTATCCATTCCAACTAGTACACTTCTACAGAACCTAGATGTTATTAGAACATAATCATTTTTTTTAACCATTCCACAGCAGCTATCAAATATTCTACAGTTTGAGATAACACATGAGGCCCTTACCTTGAAATCTTTAGTATCCATTCTCTTTTCTGCCAGGGCTCACCAGATGGTCCTAAAAGCTTTGGACATGAAGATACAACACCCCATGTCCACAGCATCTCCTTCATTGCTTAGCAATATTGCCCTCACTACATGAGTGGGATTTCCTGTTTTAGAGTTAGGAAACTCTGCTTTGAAAAGAGAGTTGAAATAAGTGAGAACTATAAAGTTTTCAGCTAAGGGTTTTTCTATAGTCTGTTTGCTTTGTGCCACACAATTGCCTGGCACCTCCTAGTATAACAGTTCATGCCATCAGCTGCCTGAACTTTTCAGTTCAGCTTTCCAGATGACCCATAGGCATTACAGGGCTCATTAGTCAACAATGGAATATCTCCATTCTTTTATGGAATCCAGTTGACTGACATATAACTGTGTTTCCTTTTTTTTTCAAAACAGAGAAAAATGTTTGCGGGAAATGCAGTGAGAACTGTAAGGCATGCACTGGATTCCACAATTGCACAGAGTGCAAGGGCGGGTTAAGGTAAGAGAGTGAGATCCAGCAAGAGATGCCACCGCCCAGGGAGCTTTGCAAAACAGAACACATGAGAGTCAGCGTGTAAACAGATAGTTCTCTTCCATCTGCCCTTGGTTTGACTCTAGCAGAAGCACTTACCTGTTATTTGGATTATTGATACAATTAGATATGGGAAAATGGGTTGCCATCTTGGCTAAGGAAGGATTATAAACCAAATAAATTCCCTATAAAGAAGAAGACTCTGTGGCTGGAGAGATGGCTCCACGGTTAAAGAGCACTTGCTGTTCTTGCCACTTCTGACTGCCACAGGCACCAGGCACACACATAGTATACTACACGCATGTAGGTGAAACACTCTAACACAAAATAAATAAATCTACAAAAAATTTAAAATTATGAAAGAAAGATGACTCAGATATAAGTAAAAAAAAAAATGGCCACTTGAGAAGCATCCCTGATACATTTTGACCTGCATTGTGCTAGTCAAGAATGACTGGGCAGATAGTGCCAGTAAGTGCTATTTAATCGCCTGATTAAATTCTCAGTGGTGGAAAGTTATTTCCTTATCTTTATTATTTCTCTCCACATCCCCAGTCATCCGCTTATCTTAAGTACCTCAGGTTCAGTTCCATTAGACTATCTTCAGTGTGCACATAGATTTAACTAACACCAGGGGATGTTTTCCTCGAATTAGTGGTTTGCTCATTGCCAAAGCTGATAGTCAGGAGACTGTAAGAGAGCAATGTGCAGCACAAATGACTGAAGCCTCTTTCCTGAGGAAGAGGTCAGATGCTTCTATGCTGAGCCACGTGGAGGGCTCTGGCTTTGTATGGAGGTGGAGCTCTACAATGGGTTCCTCGAAGGTAGTGACAGGACATTTTATTCATTCCATCTTTGATCAAAAGTGAAATGGCATAGTGTAGGCCATTCCCAGGCAAGTGTCCTTGACACTTGTCAGTATTGAAACATAATTTACACGTATTGATTACCTGTGTTGTTGCTCTTTGTTTTCATAAATGTTCATAGTTACTTAGTGCCTTGCTTCTCGGTGCTTGATAATCTTGATAAATACAAGTCTGCACAACTGCCTGGTTCTCTTTTTTAATTTTTATTTTATGTGTACGCATTTTTTCTTGTGCATGCTTATACACCGTGTATGTGCCTGGTGCCCATGGAGATCAGAAAAGGGTACCAGATGCCATGAGCCTGAGTTGTAAGTTGTAAGTTGCCATGTGGGTGCTAGGAATCAAATCCAGATCCTCTGGAAGAGCAGCCAGTGCTTGTAACAGATGAGCCATCTCTGTCTCCACTTAATTCTTCTTAAAGGAACAGTGAAATGGTGTGGCAGAATCCTCTTCCACTGTTTGTTAATTGGGGTTTTGAGCAAGTCACTTAACTGCTGTTGTCTTCCATTGTTCTCATTATAAAATGGTGACACTGTGCTTTGCCAAACTATGGTAAAGTATAAAATGAGGACTTTTATGTACTTAGATCTGGTATGTAATTAGTCCTTGGGAAATAAAGACTGCTGAGCTTGTTTCTTCTTAGAGAACATTTTATGGAATAAGTTAAAGCAGAACACACAGCAGAACTGTAAGAGCCATGTATGTAGTTGTAGATGTGCCAGTAGCTGTATTAAAAGGGGTAAAAAGCTATAGGGGAAATGATTTTAATAAAATATTTTTACTTAGCCTGGTATATCCAAAATATTATCGTTACATGTGACCAACATATAAGAAAACTATTTGTGAGTTACTCTACATCCTTCATTGCTTTATTAAGTCTTTGAAGTCTGGTATATATGGTCTTAACATATATCTAAGAGTTAACAATAATGTTTATAAGAAATATCTGTGTTAAGATACTTTTAAATCTAATTGAGAGAACAAATTTTATTAAGCCACCCATTCTAAATGTGCTGAGAAGTTTGCCAGTAACTGAATCTAGTATAAGCCTGTTTTCAAATATAGACATACATTAATTAAAACTGAATGAAAATTTAAAATTCAGTTCCTTCACAGCACTAGCCCCACTTCAAGGGCTCAGTAGTCAAAGAAATAGCACAAGCCTGAACTAGCTGGATTATGCAAGAAGGAATGGAGGCAATCCTGAGCAGGGCTGGTGAGCCTCACGATAACTATGTTTTTGGAGCAGCTGACCACTCAGAGTTCAGAGTTCTCTGTGGCCCACCCCTTCCTTCATCAGTTCCTGCACAGTGCAGCCTCTGTCTCCTGCTGAATGGAAGCCAAGCTCGGAACGCTGTCCTTTCTTGGAGAGCCAAGGCATCTTTTCTAAAACTGTGCTACATTTTTTTTTGAGTGGTCCTTATTGCATTCCACAAAAGGATTTATTTGATGCACTCTGCTTTTCTCTAGAAGTGGAGGAAGAGAATGAGGTCTTTGTTGGCAGCAGGCCAGCAAGCTCTGAGAATGGCAGAGACATAAGCTCTGAAAATGGTAGGGACATACTTTTGGTGAAGCTGCCCTTTGTCATATCGAGGCTCCTTCCTAGGTGCTTCTAGCTGAGCATGTGACTTCAGAAGACCTGTGAATTTTAACATGGTGGCTAAGAACAAGTAGGAGGAAATACCTTTGCCCAAAGTCCAGAAAGAAAATAATTAAAATGCTAACAGGAGTATTTTTGATTATTTTCATCAGCTATTTTATTTTTGTACTTTCCCAGTTTCTTGAGTAAGCAGAGGTCGAAGTAAACTTCAATTTCCAAAATTAATATGACCCATATCCAAAGCAGCCAACTAGGATATAAATTGAAGTAATACAGAGTATAAGAAAGTAGAAACCATTTGAACATGTCCAATACATAGAACATTGTCCAATAGAATCAATTTGATAACAAAGATTACACCAACACTCTTTCAGTTTCCATTCCATATTTTATATGAAATAAAATAAAGTCTATGTATATTTTTAAGTTTAAGAATTAAGCTGTAAGCTTGGTGTGGTGATGTCATCCTAGAGGCCAGAAGGTCATCTTCAGTTACATAGCTAGCAAATTCAAGGCCAGGGAGGCTACATGAAAGCCTGTCTCAAAAGTTAATTAATCAGTTAATTAATGAATTAAACTGTAGGCTATGAGAAATGCCATAGCTGACAGAAATTTTAAAGAAGAAATTTTTTATGTTTTCTTTTTATATTTTAGAAACTCAGATGTGTCTCAGAGTGGTAGCTAGAAAAGTAGAAGTGTCAATAAATGGTGTAATATTGTAGAAGTGCCTCCAGAAAAAAAACTGAAACATGATCCCACCAAGAAAAGTAAAGCTGTTTACAAAGTTGGATTTTTGCCGCTTACTCATTAGAGTGGCTTAATTTGAAGCTATGTATGATAGCATATTGCCAGCCATTGAATTGTTTTGTCAGAGTTTTTATTGTCTCATTTCTTTATGGGGTTGAGTGTTTTGCCTGCATGTATGTATGTGCACCACATACACAGAATACTCACAGAGGCCAGAAGAAGACATCAGATCCTCTGCAACTGGAGGAGCAGAAAGTTGTGAGCAGTCACGTGGGTGCTGGGAACCCAAAATGGTTCTTCTGCTAGAGCAAGTGCTCTTAACCACTGAGCCATCTTTCTGGCCACTTGCTAACACTTTTTAAGACTCTGTTAGATACTGAGTATGGTTGAAATATGCCGGACTACATGACAGAGTCAAAAGAATAAATGTCCCTTAGGCTTATCAGCACATATGTGTGCTGCAAATGTTATTACAAGTACCAAGAAAGGTCTAGGGCCATTTTCCTTGTCTTGCAGCTTTACTAAATCTCTGGTCTGAGGGGAGACTGTATTTGTTACATATGGAGCCTGTATGTCATTGCCACTTTGTATCTTATCTGTGTTTCTCACAGCCTTCAGGGATCCCGTTGTTCTGTCACCTGCAACGATGGACAGTTCTTCAATGGCCATGATTGCCAGCCTTGCCACCGTTTCTGTGCTGCCTGTGCCGGTACCTTCTCCTGCTTCTCCCCTTATTTGCCTACTTGTGCTTTTTATTTTATTTGGCTCTAGCCAACTTTTATGTAGCACTCAGTATGTTTCAAGCGAGTGTAGAGGGACACATTTCTCCTGATAATTATGCAGCAGTTCTCACAGAAAGCCAGTCATCAGCGCCTTGTCTTCACTGAGAAACTGAAATATCTCAGAGGTGTCTTTTTCTTGGAAGAACTGGTGTTCTTGGCAAATAGGTTTGGTTAAAACACAAGAGTCCCTCAGAGGTCCACTGAAGGAAAGGAAGAAAGAGGAGGAAGTTATGACTTCAAATGGTGGTAGATGGGTGGCTTTCACAGACTGCTATGGAATTCTGTGCTTAAGTCTCTTCTGAAGCTTTTTTTTTTTCCTGTTTCTTGCATGCACCTTGGACTGAAGGGGCTGGAGCAGATGGGTGCATTAACTGCACAGAGGGTTATGTCATGGAAGAGGGAAGATGTGTACAGAGCTGCAGTGTGAGTTATTATTTGGACCATAATTCAGATAATGGATACAAATCCTGTAAGAGGTAAGTCCATCTGCTCTGACCCTAGACTTGATATATGAGTTGATATATGAGTTCTTTGTAGGACTGCCTTCCTACGTAATGAGAAAACTGAGATTTTTTTTAATGGTAAAGTACGATTCAGTCATTTGCCTTTGGGCAATGACCTGTTACCTAGTATTTGTAATGCTGCAGGACCACCTTAAAGTTTTTAGTATGTTCATGTTTGTAGTAGGTGCCTGGAGGCCAGAGGTCAGCACCAAGTGTCTTCCTCAATTGTCCTTTTATGTTTTGAGATGAGGTCACTCAGTTTGATTAGATGGTCAAGCACAAGCCCCCAGGATCTATCTCCCTTCCCAGGGCTCCAATTATAGACGCACAACACCACGCCTGCATTTTGACATGAGTGCTGGGGATCTGAACCTTACCAAATTGGCCATATTCCCAACCCCAACTCCCCCTCACACATACCTTAGAGTTTTTAAAATAATATCTCTGTTTCCAAAACATGTTTGTCCCCTTTGGCACCAGTGTGTACCTGCCATGTTTTCCTCTAACGTTCTCAAACCTAACAGCTACTGTAAGAAAAGATTTTTTTATCATCTTCAAAAGAAGAATTAATTTTAAAATGTTAAGAGCTTGCTGGTAACTATACCTTCTCCCATGCAAATGAAGAAGAGATTTAATAAATTGTGCTTTTTGCCCATAGATGTGATAACAGCTGTTTGACATGCAATGGCCCAGGATTCAAGAACTGTTCCAGCTGCCCCAGTGGATATCTTTTAGATTTAGGAATGTGTCAGATGGGAGCCATCTGCAAGGATGGTGAGTACAGCTATGTGATTCTGTTATCTTCCCACTTTACAAACTAACGTATTTCCTTCCATTTTAATAAAGAAACTAACAAGCATGCATCTAACCGGATATGCTCAGTATCTTGCTGACATTCACTCACCTTGAATTTACACCTTCAATGGGTCATGTTGCTTTGTACTATTTTGTTATCGTTGTTTAAAGACAGAATCTTACGGTGTAGTTCAGGCCAGCCTCAAACTCATGGTCCTCTTGCTTCGGCCCCTTAGGGTCGTAAGTGTGTACCACCACAGTCCACTTTGTTTCTCTTTATTTTTCTTTTTTTTTATTTTCTAATTTTGGGAAGAAATAAATCACCTGCGATCCCAAGATGGTTCCAGTTAGTTGCTTTAATTAATAAGCTATTTTTCAAGGTAGCTTTCCCTTCATTAAAAAAAAGCTGAGCATAGACTGGAGATTGCCCTTGCACTCCAAGCCTACTCATGAGCGTACAATGACACATCATTATCATCCAAGTCCATAGCTTACATTAGCAGACATTTTGGCACTAAACCTTCATTGTGTTTGAACAAGCATACATGATATGTGTCTACCATTATCATATCACACAAGATAGTTTCACTGCCCTAAAAATCTGTGTTCTGCCATTCATCATCCTGCCCTACCCCCACTTCCTAGGAATTTCTGACTTTTTTGTGAAACATCTTACATTTATGATCATATACTATGTAGCCTTTTCTGGTTGATTGGATTTTGAATTGTTTCTTTCCAGTTCTTTGTCATTTGGACCTTTGCCAGATTTTTTGATGCCTCATCATAGAGCTTTATATGCTCCCTTGAATACTAAGCCTTTGGCATAAATATATCCTAAGTCCTATGTTTTATAAAATTTGGGGCATAGTATTTAATCACATAAATGTTCTCTAACACCTGCCACTTTCTGGTTATTTGGATTTTTATGATTTTGCTATGTGACCCCTAATCAAATGATACCGGAGTATTTCATGAGGTATGTAAGGCTAGGAACTAATATTCCAACCTTCCAGCAGGAAAACGCAAGATGTGATGCTGGAAAGTGACAGACCAACCCTAGACCTAAAGATTTTCCAAGTTTCGGGCCAGTCTGCTTTTCTTGCCATTTAATGGTTTTTATCCAAAATTCTGGAAACAACACCATCCCCTGAGGTTCTGCTTGACTTATGCAGGATAGAGTATAACATGATTTGCGGCTGGTTTAAGGAGCCATTTTCCCTACCAGTTCATTCACTTCTGTGTCCTTACTAGCTCCACCTGTAAATTCAGCATATTGCAATTATTCCAATACCAGCAACAGTGGATTTCGATTCTCCACATAATTCATGCTGAGGGGACCCTAAATATCGTACCTAAACTTTACATATAGAGTATATCCCAACAGAGAAGTAGATCATATTTGAACTATCATTCAACATGTTCTTTGGAGACTGCATTTAGTATAGTCTTGGCCACAAGGGGACAGCCCTAGGGAAAGGCAACCTGCACTGTGTTTGGCTGAATGTGGAGTTAGGAGTCTGTACACTGTATTCAGATCGCCACTACAGGCATGCGGCTCCTTTCCCTGCCACACAGTGAAGAAGAAGATAACTCTGACCCTGCGTGATTAGTTCACAGCTCAAATCTCAAAAGGACAGGGCAGGAAGGGAGCACATGTGGCCACTGATACACAAGGACAATGGTGGTCTTATTTTCATGAAACATCTGGGTGGCTGCAATCTTCATCATGTTTCTACTGAACAGGTAGGGGAGCAGGATAGGCTCAGCCCACCCCACTCTGTGCTTTTAGATCCTGCCAGGGATAATTCTGAGTGCAACATTCTAGGGTAAGAAGCCTGAAGTGGGGGCACCAGGGCCATCTACTTATTGGCGTTCAGTTGCCAGCATATGCCTTCCTACCTGAATTTAAAAAACATGGTTCCTTTGTACTGGAATACAACCAGGCCTTTCTATTTCAAGTCAGAAGATTTAAGTGTTTGACAGTCACAGGACATCTACCTTGACATTTTCCCCTCTAGTATTTGATACAAGGCACCTAAAGTTAACGATGTACTAACCCTTGCTAAGCCATGCTGACCACAGGCCAAGGTCACACCAAATGGCAAGATGGTCAGAGGAAGTATCATGGAGAGCCATAGTTTGCAGTGAGGCCGCTTTCCAGGCCTATTGAAGAATGGGGTCCCTTGAGCCTTCAGTCACATGGCAAATGCTCTTAAGGACTACTGTTTGCTCCTTTTCAACTGTCATATTTCCATGATTCTAAGACAATTCTTTTGCAGTTTAACATTTCAGAAATCAGATATATCTGGTCATTCATGACAACTCACTATTACATCCCATCAAGTTGATGGGATGTAAGTGTCATTGCCTGATCTGAGACTTAGCCACGGGGATGTGCATTCAATTGAATGGATCGTGTGGCTCCTGGCTTTCATGTGTCATTTAACAACTGTTCAAATGAGCATCAAAGAACTACACACAGAGCATCATATCACATACTGTTAATAAAAATAAAATTGAAATTCCAGTTGCTACCATAATATAGTATCACAGTGTAAGCATTGTTACCTTTGTGATACTGAAATAACAGTGAATATTAAACCTTGTGTCTTAGAGTCAATGGAATATGGCACAAATGACTGTATATATTCTGCTCTAGATAGTTCTAAAAAGAAAAGTTCCTTGCTTGTGATATTATTGATCTCTAATTTATTCTTTTTCCAATCTCTTTTTCCTTTCACAAATGGATACCAATCACATTTACTCCTGGACTGCAATATTTCTCCTTGAAAACATTGCTGTTGACTGAAATAATTTGGGGTGGACCAAATTCCTTCCCTGTTGACTGCTCCTGAATGACCTCTTCCAACTCCCCAAATCTACCTCTTTGGCCAATCAAAAACCTCCCTCCGTGTGTCCTGCTGCTCTCGACTCCACTCCCCCTCTCTCTTGCTGACTTCCGGAAAAGCCACGGAAGAGTCCTGGGCAGAAGGAGGCTTCTGTATGCTTGTGAAAAAGAACAATCTGTGTCAGCGGAAAGTTCTACAACAACTGTGTTGCAAAACATGTACATTCCAAGGCTGAGCAGCCGCCTTAGATCCTTGATCCTGTAGACTTATAGATTATTCCATATTATTAAAGAGAAAAAAAGCCAAAAACTGCAAACCACCTCTCTCTTTCTTGCTATCTTTTTTTTCTCTCTCTCAAGTTTGTGCAGGGAGATGGTGAACTATTTTGTCAAAACTTAAGTAGAAAAAATAAATAAATCTACAACAAGCCTACCTTTTAAAACTGGATGTTTAGTGTTAAACATCCAGAATCACAAAGACAGTATTGTATTACCAAAGTATTTGATGCCAAAATTTGAAGTTAAAGTAATAATTTGATTTCCTGCCCTGGTTTGAAGGTCCATTTTATTCCTTTGCACTCACGTTCTTATTTCTTCTTTAAAATGCCTAAAAAAAAATTCTGAAAGCATCACAAAAGCACACATAGATGAAAATGAACAGAAAGCTTTTACATCAGTCATTTTTCTGCACCTAGGGGAAATGACAGGAAACTGAACCTTAGGGTACCGAGAACTTCCTACTGAATGTGTTCAGTGTCCTCGTTAGTGCTATACAGTTCCATGGTGATCTCCCACACGTGACTGGTTTTGTATGGCATGCACTGGTTTTTTGCACTTTTCTCACCTGATAAGTTTGCTCCATTGGCTTTATCAGGTAGACTTTCTGCTACTGGCTTTCCAAACACTGTCAGTTGGGTTCTTTTCCACACAGCTGGTAAAATGGATGGTTCTGTAGAGTCAAACTGATGGTAGAAGCATGAGGTACCCAGAAGGGTTGAGGCTAACCCAGGTCCCCTGAAGCCCAGAGAGTCATTCTGTAGACCCTGTGCAACCTCTTGGTGCTACCTAGCCATTTCCCCCATAACATTTTTTTAACTGTCGTCAGAAATTCCATTTGTTATGATGGGAAGCATTAGAGATAGGATGCAGGGAGTTTCTTCCCATGGTCAAAAGTTCCTAAGAGGTCCTGTATTTTTTAAGAAATAGAATTTATTTAAATAATATTTAAGCTCCTGCATACACTGGTGGAGCAGTGTTTCTCAATGGTGCTGACTACGAGTTGTCTCATCCTGTCATTTTAAGAAAATAAAACTGGAAATTGAATGTGGGTAGCACGATTGTACCCTCCTGGTTCTGTATTTTTTCACCCTTCTTCCTTCAATAACTGGGACCATGCTCTCCTGCACCTGTCCACTGAATGTCACCGAGCTAGCATTGCTTTGTCCATTCGTCTGATTCAAAACGTATTCACTGGTTTTGTGTGACTCACAATCATTTCGTGGAATCCAAAATACTGAACTGTAGAGAAATTACTTTGGATCTGTGGTTGAAAATGATGAAACCCAATATATCTTTTCACAGTTCCTCTGAAAGTAACTAATACCAAGCTCCTTCCTTTTTCCCATCAAATCTCCATGGTGACCTCATTTACTTGTAGCCTGACCAGGCATCCTTAGGCTCTCAACTCTGAAAGGCTACACTTCTGAGATGCTGTGACTTCAGTGCTAAAAGGAGAGAGGTGATCTTGGGAAGGAGCTGGGATGTGGATGCTAAAGTCCCTGCTCACACAAACAAGTAGTAAACACCCTGCACTGAAAAATCTCCCTAGGCAGCAAAGTTCACTTCCAGCTACAGGGAGATAATGAGTAATTGGTCTATTGAACCCTTTAATAGCATTATAATGTTACTGAATCACATGATTCATTATTAACTAAGGAGCTGGCAGGTTATGCTGGGCAACTTTTCCTCTTTAGAACATGGTAGGCTCTTTTGACACAAAGAGCAAAGGGAATCCTGGTCATGGAATATTATTCTGCTTACATTTAAATGAGCATTTTTTAAATGAACAAATTTAAACACAAACCAGGCAGAGGCAAAAACTGGATTTGCCTGGAAAGGAATCCAACTGATTAAGCATGGTTATACTACTAGAGGCATTTGGTCACAATGATACAAGAGATAAAACTGAAGCTTTTGTCCTTAGACAGTTAGCCACTGATATGGCAGAAAATTCACTGGGGTCAACCTCCATGCATTCCGTTCCCACTGACCATGCAGGTGCACATCACAGAAATACCAGTTTAACTACTAGTTTGTTACTGTCTCATTAATCTACATGATATTATTAACTAGAACATAATGCTTTCAAAGTTTACGTTAATGTTATATATTATGTATAGATATATATATATATATATATTCATGAGTATATATAATGGATAGCACAAAGTATGGAGACGTGACAAATGCTCTTACCCTTGGAGACAAAAGTCCTATTTTCTGTTTTCTTTTGTCTTTTGATCCTTAATTCACTAATTAATAGTGACCTGTTGTTAAGTCCAAATCCACTTTACTGAAAAAATACTGTACATGTGTAAAATGTTCAGTTGGTTTTTTGTAAAATATAGAACAGTTGTAATTGATACCGGCCAAAATCAATGTTATTCCATATTTTATTTTTTCTATTAAATTAACCTAAGTTCCTGTTTATTTGATCTCTTCATACCCATTTATAAACATCTCTGAAAGGCTTAGTTGATGAAAATTTCTCTGCTTCCATATTGAAGTAGAATGTGAAGGAACAGTGGATACGAATGAAGCATCTAAGTACATATAGAAAAACAGGAGAAGAGAGGTACAAATGAACAAGGAGGAAGAGGAAACTACATAAAGAACAGGTGACATTTGGGCAGCAATGTATGTTAAATCTTGTTTTCAGCAAGAATAGAACTAAAACTACCTATTAAAACTTGGCATAGTTTCTGTCCAGTTGTAGCTACCTAGTCCCGAGTATAAAGGGTAACCGAGTCAATTCTGCAGTGTGTGTGTGTGTGTGTGTGTGTGTGTGTGTGTGTGTGTGTGTGTGTGTGTGTGTTTGTAGGGGTGGGGGCACTGATGTATCGAGTATCTCATATAAATTTGGCAGTGGCTAGCCCTGAACACCTAACAGACAAGCTTATACAACAGAAACCTCTGAGTATACAGCACCAAGTGAGACTGGAAAATGCATTAAAGTGATCAGTGGATGTATATTATTGTGGACCCTGCTTGAGATGCAGTCCCTATCCTTGTGGCTTATTACTTACCATTTGAGCAGAGAAATCAGAAAAAGCAGCAAGGTGAGTTCCAACCAGATTTAAATGTCAAAGAATACATATGGGTATAAGAGAGAGCTTTACAATCACAAAGTCCCAATATGAAGACAAAGGGAATTGATTTTAGTGACCACCTACCATGCAGTACACTGTATGAGAATATAATACATATATCCTGAGGAACACATAACCTCTCCTGAGTTTGAGAAAGACAGAGCAGAGGTACATGTGTTATCCTATGTATCCATAACATAAACCAAAACATACAAGTAGACTTTAAATTGATATGGCAAATCAGCAATCACAGTCATGAAATCTGACGACCAACAGAAAGCAGTGAGTTCCAAATCTTGTGGGTGGGTAATTTAGTTAAATTTATGCTGAACTGGTCAAGGTCAAGTAAGTGGAACTGATAGAAGTATAATAGGCCCATTGCTATTACTGTCTAGGGGTCTTGATCAGGTTTGTTTTCTCTGCCAGTTAAAGAATTAAAAGGCAAGGGAGATGTCAAGCAGGACAGGTATCAGCTTGAGAAATCTCAAACAGCACACACAGAACAGAGAGAATCAGCTTCGTAAGGAAGGCTTTTATTGGGGGTGAAGAAAGACTCATGTAGCAGGCATGAAGGAAAAGACCATCTGCAAAGCAGAGGGCACATTTGAGAAGCCAGAGGCCAGCTTCTCCTTGAGGGCTGGAGTTGTTATAGTCCTTGAAGTTGTTAAACCCCTTGAATTTAGGGTTGGCCAATGTGAAGAAATATGGGATGGCTGAATGGACTTGTTGAGCCAGCCCACCAGCAGGAGGAAAAAAAAAAAGAAGCCCACAAGGCCTTTGTTTCAGCTGCCAGACTTTTGTGTCAGGTCCAGGGGGCAGTGAAAAAGCTTGAGGTTCACTATCCTTATTACCTAGTCATGGCCCCACTCCCTATCGGTTTGCCTATCAGGAAGCCGATCTAACTCCTAGACCCTCTTCACAAATAAGCTGGCCACACACGAGAGGATCAGGTCAGGAAGATGTGTTCATGGTTTTAATCTAATTAGTGCATTGCTACAAAGGGCAGTAGCTCAACTTACAATGGCTTAGTTAAGAAATGACTACACCTTTGCCTTTGCTGCCGGTACTCCATCTCTTCCCTGCCCCATCGTAACTACAGCTGCAAAGTTCTCACGTTCCATCCCAATGGAAGCCCTTGCTCCACAATGGCATTCCCAAGCTTACCAGGAAGTTGCAAGCCATGAAGTTGGTAGTGAAGGGAGCCCACTGGCTTCTGCCTAATATACTGAAGTTTCTCTGTCGAGTGATCAACATCATAGGCACATGTGAATATGGAAATACACAGGCCCTACTTGCCACACCAAGCCCAGTAGAAAGACTCTAATAGTGCTGACACGGAACTGTGCATTCTTCACAGTGTTTGGGTCATCACCCAGCCATACCCAGAATGCCAGCAGACAACAGGGTGAAAATTAAGATTAGAGACAACCTTCAATTTTTCTGGTCACTTGGATGCTACGTCCTTCCATTCTCTAATAAAAAATGGCAGGCAGAAACCAAGACCAGCTGCCTCACCTGCCCTAAGCTGGGCTCTGGTCCCTAAACACAGAATATGTACATGACACAGGAAATATAAGCCTGCTTCTCTTCCCTGGTTAACATCCATTTCCAGATGCTTTTGTTGCCAGCCCATAAAATCCAAAGTTCTCCACTGGGCACTTTAGAGCCTTTGACATACTCAGCTGGGCACAGCCAAGATGAACTGAATCTTACTGGGGCTTGTTGGCGATCTTTGGCACCTAGCAGGAGATTCTAATCCACATAACCATGTCTTCTTATCATCACTAGAGATGACAATCCAGCCGGATTCTGTTTTTTGGCAAGAAAGAGTCAGTTATGCACCAGAGCCAGAGAGAGAGTGGTGGCACTGGACCCTGTCGTCTACCTCCAGGAGACTGCAGACAATCACGTGGCTGTTTCTCCCCTTTAATCAGTTAGCAGTAACTTCTGAGACAGACTTTCACACCATAGTTTAAGCTGGCCTTAAACTCAGAGTTCCTTAGCTTCCCACGTGCTGGGTTAGTAGGCATGAACCTCCATGCCTGGTCTTGGTAGATTCATACTGAGGGATTGGTTTAACAAAATCTCTTCCAGTTGACCATTGTTTGGATACAACTGTTCTTTAGTTTTCTGAGCAACGAAGATATTTCTAGAAAATTCCACACTTTCTGAGATTTATATTGTTAAGATCTTGAACTTTTGTCAATATTTTTATATACTTTAAGGGTGTAATGTTTTAATATTAACATGGTTTTATTTAATTGGGGCCACACAAAAGTCAGCACAGAGATGAGCTTTCTGACACAACAGTGCCAGCAAGTAGAAGGTGTGGCCCAGGCTCAAGCCACCACTTTACCCTTGTGCCCCACACAGCTTCCTTTAAGAGTGCCAGAGCATATTAAGTTCATATTACACATGTTGCAAAGTGAGGAGGAACCTTTTCCCAAGAAAGGATGGAAAGTACACTGAACCTTTGAACTTGGCTTTTTTTTTTTAACTTAAACCCGAATAACTACAAACTATAGATAGAGTCTCTCACACACCAAGCTCTAAGGGTTTTATCTTCTCCAGACTGACCTTACAATGCAGAAATTTATAAAAACACTGAGCTGTAATGTGACGCTATTTAAAGGAATATAAAGCATGCTGAGAGTCCAGAGGAACAAGCTCCCTTTAACAATGAAGTGTCCTTTGTCCTTGCCAAGGGCACCCCAAAACAATGTGAAACATTACAAATAGAGTTGGCTCTCATGTGCACAAATAAAGCTGCAAAGGACAAAACCAAATGATATTTTAATTAAATGTCTGTAAATTGGAACATGTCAAACTAGTCAGTTGTAACTCCACTCCTAAAGAATCATGTACAATTAAGTTTAATGTAGGATGAAGGTGAATTTTAATGATTGATACAATGTGGAAATGCCAGAGGTTGGGACGGGTAGGCTCCATGGGGATCTTACATATCACCTTGAAAAGGAGGTAGAAATTCACCATTTACTCCAAAGGCCATGTCTCAGGGAGGATACTGAGGTAAGAGCTGAGGGGATACCCTACAAGGAAAGCAACATGTAAATTCTGTCTTTGCTTTCCACACTCTCTCCAAGGAGCATTTAGTCTTATTGCTTTAAACACCATCTCTACTGTTCTACTTTCCATTTAAATAAGAAAATACCTGAGGCTGTGCACTTTATAAAGACACCAGGTTTATTTAGCACAACTTGGGGAGCTAGTAAGTCCACTCAATATGACATCGGCTTGTGAATCACATACACACACCCATTCCCCACTCCTGAACTGCATTGCATCATGACTGAAGTTGATGACTTGAGTTTCTACAGGATAGGAAAGATCAAATGGGGAGACAGGAAGACATGGAGAACTAGGGCCACAACAGGCTTGCTTTTTCTTTTTTCAGCAGTGAGAACTAGCTGAAATGAGAACTAAATAGAATATCATGACAACTATCTTAGTTTATTACAAGGGCCATATCTCATGGCTTCCCAATTAGTGCCACCCTTAAATACTTCCCAGCACTTAACATCACACACTGGGAACCTTCCTCTGACATTCTTTTTTTCTAATCTCCCCAAATGTCATGGATTCAATTAAATATTGGGCATTTCCCTTCAGATGTCTGGTAGGCATCTCAACTAACAAATCCAAAAGAGACTTTAGACACCTCAATCTCATCCCCATCACCACCACCCCTGGAGTTCTCCTTTCTCAGTACAGGGCCATTATAAACCCACTCAGTTGCTCCGGACTCCTCTTTTCAACCCCAAATCCAACTTACCACCAAAATACCACTGACTACTTCCAAAATCTCTCTCTCTCTTAATTGTCCACTTCTGTTTATTCCATGAGCTGTTGAATGGATTCTCTGCCTTCATTCTGAACCTCTGTCTTCTGTTTTGTCCCTGTTTCATCCACATACCAGACCGTCAGGCAGGTTTTGTCTCTCACTTATTCAGAATAAAACCTGAACTTCCCTGAGATCTTTCTGCCCTCACCTCATGTAGCCTTCTCCTTTGGCATGGATCTTTCTACCCTTGCCTCATGATGTACTCTCCTTTGGCCTCATACTCTGGCCATGCCAACTGTTTTGTGTCCTTCAAACAAAACCAGTGTATTTATGCCTCATGATGACAGATCTTACTTAAAAAAAAAACAAAACAAAAAAAAAAAAACAAAAAAAAACTCAGGAAGCAGGTCCCCCATATCCCCATTTTTCTCTTTTCATTGCCATGATCACATGACATTCTTGACTGATTTGCCTGAACCGGCACAACTGCATTTTATATGCCTAGCATACTTTGTTTAATAACAATTTGTGGAATAAATGAATAAGAAGACATCAGAGAAGAGTGACATTTGATTTGAGTCCCAAAGGATAAGCAAGGTTTTTGTAATTCAGAGAAACTTAGAGGGGTGCTCAAGAGAGCCTATGAAAAGCTACAGGGCCACTTGAAGGACTGTGCAGGGAGATGGCAGGCAGAGCAGGCAGGCGAAGGAATAAGCAGGGAAGCAGGCAGCTGGAATAAAGATTCATGGACTGTTGCCCTCCCTCCATCTCCACTTCACCAGCCATCAGCCCTCTTGAGAGACTAATTGACTTGCCCAAGGACCCCATCAAGTCACCTCTTGGCTTCTCACCAATGTATTTGGGAAGCAATCATTCAGAGAGTGCTGAGGAGGGCATCCTTGCTTCAGTTCCCAGAGGCCTAATGGCTGCTTTGAGCCAAGCAAATGAAAGGCTAGGGGACTCAGCAGAACCTGGTGGCCAGATGAGCTCACATTAGAGGGATGGCCTGCAGTTCTTCCTCAGCATTGTATCACTGGCTGGGGGGAGCATGACAATGTCACACATTATCCCATAACAGAAATCCTATGAGCCCAGCTAACAAATCTGGGGGAATAAATTCTAGGTGTTTTCAAACAGGCTTTTGTTACCTCCTGAATCATAGTGGTTACAAAACAATAAAAGCTTAACTATCAAAGAAAGAGTAAGGTCTGCATTACATATGGGGATGTATTTGTAATTGACTTAACATTATGAGGGCCAGCAAAATGACCTTGACTATCTTCTGTCTTGTCCCACCTCAGAACCTTGGAAAGACATTTCTCCCAACTCTGACTACTCAGGCCCTAGTCCACCTACATCAAGTGACTTCATGATGGGCTGTTAGGAAACCTGCTTGTTGGCCATATTCAATACACTATGCATGTTACTTTGCCCTTCTTTAAGCTCCACACTAGTCCCCACAGGCCTTCAGGAACTCAACACTGAACACTAGGCCCCACCCTCTATGGACCCTCTCTTCCTTCTAATACAGTTGGAAAGTCTTTTCTATAGCTTGAAGAGCCTGTTCAATCTGACCATCCCTGTTTCACTCACCTTATCCCTCACCACCCTCTCTTCCCCTTGATTTTTCTATTCTGCCATGAACTGTAGACCTTTGCCACAAGGCATTTCTCCTATTTGAATCTACCCCTCCCCCCGTTGTCAGCCATTCTAGCTGATACATGTTATCTGGGCTTCAGTCATTTCTTCATTTCCTAACCCTTATAGGCAAGGTTAGATCTCACTGTTTGCCTTATTTTTTCCATTCTTCCTAGCATACATTAAACTGTATGGAAAATAATGGTTTTCACTTGACATATTCATGCGCATATAATGTTCCTTCATCACATCCGTATGCCCATTCTCCTATCTTACTCTTTAATTCTGATCCCCAACATCCTTCCTAACAGTCCCCTGCTCCCTTATGACCTGTCATGAAAGTCCCTACTTCGTGTCAAGTAAAGTTGAGGTCTCTTGTACTCCACAGTAGTTTTTGATGGGCTAAGTCTCACTGTGAAGTATCCTCAGTGAGTGCAAACTTGGTACACAAAGGTCAATACACTGTTTCATGGACTAGGTGCTTAATATCTCTCCCATTAATAGGTAAACAAAAATTTCCATGAAGGGTTCAGTGAATAATTGAAAAAATGACAATAAAAGAGTAACCATGACCCAGATACTGGGATAATTAAATCCTGATTGCGTGTGAATTCCAGGGTTCACCTACCTTCCTCCACATCCTCAGTTTCCTATCCTTTGGTGCCTTCCCTGCCAACCCTTCAGCTCCATGACATTGTAAAGGAGACAGGAGACTTGATGGAGTTTCTGTCACTTGCCAGAAATGGCATGTAACACCATCGGCACAAAGAAGAAACTAAAGCTTTAGAATAAATCTTACTACACTGGAAGCCATCACAGCAGAGGAGTGGGTACTGTTTAGTATGCTAGTTCATTTTCTTGTTACTATGACAAAATACCTTATGAAAGCTACTTAACCAAGGAAGGGTTTATTTTATCACTCAAGGAGGAGTGGTTACCATAGAACCAGGAAAATTAGGTAGCATGTCACATTGGGTCTCCATTCAGGAGTTGAGATGAATGCAGATATTAGCTTGCTTTCTGCTTCTTATGCAGTCAGGTAATATAGCTGGTGAAATGGTGCCACTGATATTCAGTATGGGTCTTTCCTCCATAGTGAGTCCTTTCTGGAAGCACCTCATGGATACATCCAAAGGTATGTTTCCATAGTGATTCCAAATCAAGTCAAGTCGACAGTGAAGCTTAACTATCAGGAGTAAGCAAAGAGGCAGTATCCTAAACACATCCCCCTGAGATGCCTGATGTATTCACAGCTGTGAAGAGTCCATACAGAAGAAATCAGAGGTGTAATGTTCACTCTGATTTCTATGAATGAAAGGAAGAGATGAGATGAGGTGAGGTGAGATGAGGTGGGGTGGGGTGGGGTGGGGTGGGGTGGGATGAGATGATCAATAGCAACTGGCCTTGAACTAGGGAGATAGCGTGAACTTGACATTTGGACCCAAGATTGAAAGAGTCACAGACATCTGGCAAAAGAAAGAGATATGGAGCAGAAAGGAAGGCAGGAGAATTTTAAGGAGAGAGAAGAATGTGACAGCTGCTGATCAGAAAGACGACAGAAGTGGAGACACAAGCCAAGAAATGCAGCTAGCTCTAGAAACAGAAAACAACCTGCCACCAACAGTCACCAAGGAAAAGGGTCCCACCAGGGCTCTGCCCATAACCTGAAGGAACCTGGCTCCAGGTCAGAAAGAATACAGGCTGCCAACACACTGGCATCAACCTTGTAAAACCCAGAACAGAGAATCAGCGAGGCCACACTGTGCCCAGACTTCCAGCCTACAAACATGGGACAACTGTGTGCTTTTGAAATCACTACATTTATTCTGCAGTAGAAAACTAATGTAATTATCCCAGATCAACTTCATCAGAAGATGGTCAGTGACATCACAGACAGGGATGAACCACTAAGGCAACACAGCATTTCTGAGATGTGTGCTTTTGAATTATCTGATACCACAGGGGCACCTCCTGGTTTCTATTTAACTTTATTGTATTTTATGTATACTTGTGAGGTTTACTGGGGGGAGGGCTGTGGCTGTGTGCCATGTGTGTGTGGTACCTACAAAGCCAGAAGAAGGCATTGGAACTGCCAGAGTTACAGGCTGTTGTGAGATGCCCAGCATGGGTGCTGGGAACTGAACATGGATCCTCTGCAAGAACAACAAGCTCACTTAGCAACTGAGCCATCTTTCTAGCTTTTATTTTGAGATAGGGTCTCATGTAGTCCCAGTTGACTTCTAAACTCATCATGTAGCTAATTCTCTTGCCCCCACCTCCCAAGCACTGGCATTATAGCTGTGCTACACCATCTGCTTTAGTCATCAAATTCTTTAAGGATGGGCACTGATGAACCAGGCAGCTGTGTACCAGTCGTTGTCCAGCAAAGCTAAAGCAAGTTAGTGGTGGTGTAATTTTTAAAAGCTGCTCAAGAAAGAAAGATGCCATAGACAGAGTTCAAACAGAGGGGATTTTTATTAGGGGAAAGGGATCATAAATGGGGGAAAGGGGAGGGAGGAGACTGGCCTCCAGGACAGGAGCAGCAGGAAAGTGGAAAGAGAGGCAGAGAGAGAGAGAGAGAGAGAGAGAGAGAGAGAGAGAGAGAGATGCAGAGAGAGGGAAAGAGATGGGAGGTGAGCAGGGCCCTTTTAAAAGGGAACATATTAAACAGGCATAGGTGGTGCTCTTAGTGGCAGCAGCTGAGGACGTATCCTATCAGAATTCCAAAGATAGGCCAGTACAAATGCCTAAATACTAAGTGGCTCCTCAGATCGAAGCAATGATTGATGGTGAACAGCTTCATCACTGTGGTCTACAGCCTCTCAGCCTCACCACCTGGGTGTGTGGCTGTATTGGTGTGCTGCCCTTGCAGTCCCCAGCCTCTGAACCTCCACCTGGATGCATGGTGGAGAGTTCACTGGCCGTTTGTTGACGAACAGTTTGAGGCTGAACACCCTGACTCCCAGTGTGCTCGTGTGACCCTCTGCAACTAATCAGCAACAAGAAAGTCAGCTCACCAATGAGCTGTGTCTTTGTGTCTTTTCCCTCGATAAACTGAAGTCCTTGCAGCCACTCTCCTGCCCTGTTCTCTTGAATGTGCTGCATAACTAGCTGTGTTTGTGGCAGATTGGCAGAAGAAGCATTTACCTCGCATTTCCTGATAACCTGGTAAGGATCAGTGGTTGAGCTCACTCCTTCCATGTTCACTAGCTGCCATTGCAGAAGTGTGTTCCCATGTCAGACTGGAATAGCCATTTGTCCTCTAGAGGCCTGTCATCAGCCAGGGCTTCCTACTGGGTCTAGCTCTCCCACTGGCAATACAAACAGCTTACCTGTTTCTTTTCCTTCTCCCACCCCATTCAGCTCACCCGATAGGTACCCCTGATGCTCCCACTATGGGGAAGAGACTAGGTTGAACCTAGCATATTTTGAATACCATCCACCCTTTCCAAGAAATGGGTAGACATCATAATGACTATCACAGAGAATCTGGAAGAAGGCTGCCTGGTTTCAAATGCTAACTTTCTTGCTTATTTGTAGTGTGATCATGGAAAGTACACATCTCTGTGAATATTACTTTATTTGAATAATAATAGTCCTATGGAGACATCATTAGGATCGAATAACAATGTCTGTATCAGGAACAATAGTGATTTCACTTAATACTACTTAAACTACAAATTTAATATTCCTCCTTGATTCCTCCTTTCTGCTTATAGCCAGGCCATGACTTATAACCATGACAAGTTAATCACCTTGTCTCTGGTTCTCTCCTGAGTCTGTTCTCTTCCTTCCATCCACTACCACACTGGGTCAGCAATCTCCATCCACTATCACACTGGGTCAGCTGTCTCCAATCCTACTATCACACGAGGTCACCATCACTAGCCTGAGCAACTGGGAACAATCCTTTCATACTCTTGACAAATTCCGCCTTAATCTTTAAAAAAAAAAAATAGTAAATTAAAAAGTTGAAACAGTGTAAAACTCCAACCTGAGCTCACTCCTTTCCTGCTGAAACCTGTGGCTTCTAGTAATACCAGAGCGAGCAGGAAATCCTGGAGAATCTAACCGTGCTCCTTTCTCCCCATTTTTCCCTCCACCCTTCCCATCCCCACCCCATGACCATCCTGGCCTTCCTTTGGTGCCCATATTCATCAAGCCTGGCCCTGTCTCCCACTCCAGAATGTAAATGTGACAGCATTGGCTTTTTCTCACTTCCTATGTCTCATGCATAGGACCATTACTGCCATAAAATTTTCTTCTCGATGGGTTTTGAATGAATGAAGATGCTGTGATGCAATCGTGGGGTCCAGACAAGTAAGATGGCACTTTTGTCCATTTGACTCCCGTTTGAGAGTAAGCAGGATGAGCATTAAGTTATGTAACATCAAAAATGGCAAATTGTTAGCCTTTTGTACATATTGCAAACCATAGTAGAAGCAGCAGAAGCAGCTAAGCTAGAAGGAGGCAGGGATCAGTGAAAGTAAATGTGTGGGCTCAGAATATATGTAACTTTAGATCGATCAATAGCTAGATAGATAGATTGATAGATTATATATATATATATATATATATATATAGAGAGAGAGAGAGAGAGAGAGACAGAGAGACAGAGAGAGAGAGAGAGAGAGAGAGAGAGAGAGAGAGAGAGAGAGAGCGCACTAGGGGTAGCCATGCATATTGCTAATCTCAACCTCAGAAGGCTGAGCCAGGGGGTATTGCAAGTTTGAAGGTTTGAAGCCAGGCTGGTAGAATGCTTGTCTAGTCAATGCTTTTCAGTCTCTGACATGATAAAAGAAAAGAAGGGAGGGAGGGAGGCAAAGGGGAAAGAAAGAAAGAAAGAAAGAAAGAAAGAAAGAAAGAAAGAAAGAAAGAAAGAGAGAGAGAGAGAGAGAGAGAGAGAGAGGGAGGGGAGGGAGGGAAGGGAGGGAGGAAGGAGAGGGAGGGAAGGAGAGGGAGGGAGAGAGGGAAGAAGGAAGGAAGAAAGGAAGGAAGGAAAGAGTATACTAAAAGTCTAAAGGGTCAGACAACAACTGAACAGCAGCTAGGCTGAGTGTAGCAAGCATCTACCTAGTGTTAGGGCAGTGAGGGATCCTGGGTTGTTCTATTCCTGGCCCTACAAAAACAAAGCAAAAAGCTGCAGATGCCTTTTTCTCTCCTCTTCCCACTCGATAATAGTTATGATTTCTTTGGGTCTGCTTTCTATAAAGGTCTATTTTCAATTTTTTCTCTTAAAAATACACAAAGCTTAGCTACTAGGTTAGCTTTTCTTTTCCTTTGTCCTTAATCAACCTACTGCCTCACCATTCCAGCTCTGCAGAAGTCACAGACAATGATCCGGAGCTGAAGAGTGGAGGGTAGCCCATCGGGTTCCCACAGACACAGTGAGAAGTTGGGCAGGGTACAGAGGTGAGACTTCTCAAACCATGCAGGATTCCTGGGGTTGGCTGGAGCAGTGTGACCTATGAGGTCTGCACCAGAAACGTTGGTGAATGGATTTGCATTGAGGAATTCCCAAGCTTGCTACATCTCTGTTTCATAAGGTTATCAGAGTACAGAGGCATGAAATTCACCTTCAATTACTAATTCACCCCTGCCCTAAATCGGGATGATCTGGGCTTCAGATCTAGGCAATCCAGTCTCCCTGTCTTCAGACAGCCAAGAATACAAGGACCTTGTCTTGTCCTGGGAATTCCAAATGTGCTGGTTCTCCACAACTGCAGCTGAATCAAGTGATTATCAACAGAGGTATCGGTGTTCCCTTGCCATCTCAGGCTAATGTATATACAGCTTTAAAATATAAGAGAATGATATATTTTATAAATATAAAAAATTTAATAAAATAACACCCATATTTTGCTGCACCTATCAAACTCATTCCACCTCAACCTCTCTGAAACTCCATAGAGAAACCATGCACCAGAGCTTTGGTGGAGAATCTCAGAATGTCTTTGCAGTATTGACCTTATATCCCCGGGAAGTGAGCAGCCTGAGGCTGCACCAAAGGATTCTAAGAAGACTGGCTAGCACATAGCAGGGGTGCATCAGAAGTACTCAGAAATCTCATTTGGTCAGTGTTAACCCAACCTCAGGATTTCTAATTCAGCTAGACACTGAGAATACTGTTTCTAATGAAGTCCCAGTCGACACGGATACCACTGGCCCTAACTTGAGAATCATCTACATTGCTGTTAAATAACAGACCCACTAGTTTTAGGCTTAAAGACTCAGGTTCAAGTCCCAGCTCAGCCACTCACTGAGTAATCTTTACTCAATCACTGACTCTAGTCCTCCATTTGTGTATGGAAAGGAAACAACAATGATAGTATAGCTAAGACTCCAGTAAGACACAAAGCACCCCCTAGGTGCTCTTCCCTATTGTCTCCCCAGTATGCAGGTTACTGTTTCTCATTGTGAATGCACACTTAAGGGGAGACTTATTTTGGACCAGGACTTCAGTACAAAACCAGCTGGATCTGTGGCTGTGGGACTGAGGCCATGGGCATGATAGGAGCTTTCTGCAGAGGCTGCCCAGGAAGAAGAGAGAGCCAGGAAGTAGCTGGGGCAAGCTGTATCTTTACAGGGTACATTCCCCTAAGTTACTTCTTCCAATGAGACCCTGCACCCCACTTTACCACCTCCTAATAGCAACCTCACATCAGACACCGATCTAAGGGTTCATCCCTTGATGAAGTCAGAGTCCTCAAGACAGAAGCACTCTCCCAAAAGCCACCAGCCAGAAGCCAGGCTTTTAATATTTCAGACATCAACCACAACAGGAAACTGTAAGTGTGGCTCTGTCAGGGCTGCCATGGCAACCCTTGAGTGGTAGGCAGTGTAGAGCCAATGCCTCTCTCCAGAAATGTCCCGCCCACAGGCAATGCTAAGCGAGTATCCAGGTGTTCACTTGGCCTCCTTACAAAAGCAGTTATAACCTGACATTTCTCCTGCAGGATGCTGCCCAGGTTTTGTGCCCTGACCATAAGAAGTTACTCATCCCAACCCACACAGTTCACAGTGGACAGAGCTTCCAAGTAAGAAGAGCACAGCTATCTGCTGATTCATCCACACCAACTCACACTTGCAGCTTTGCTGTATGAGCTTCCTATAGCTGCTGTAACAAATGACCACAGCTAGGTACCTTAATACAAAATGTATTGTAGGCAGACTTGTAGCCAGCCCCTAAGCAGAGGGCGTGGTCAGGCAGACCTGTAGCCAGCCCCTAAGCAGGCATGGCTACAGGTTCCACTACAATATATGTATTCTCCAGTTCTAGAGCTCAGTAGTTGGGTCTCACTGGGACAAAGCAAAGTGTTCGCAGGCTCACCTCTCCCATGATTCTGCAGAGGCCTTGCCTTTTCCAGCTTCTAGAGATGCATTGTTTGAATTCCTCTGCTCATGGTCCCTTCCCCATTGTCAAAGCTAACAACAGTGCTTTAAAACTCTCTGCTGGTCATTGTAATGCCTTCTCCTATAATCAAATGTACCCTATTTCCTCTCATAAGGATGCTGGTGATTACACTGACCCAGTCAATAATATTAATAGTAATAATAATATTCCCATCTCAAGATCTTTAATGAGACCACATCTACAAATTACTTTTGCCAAGTAAGGTAATATTCATGAGCCATGTTCACCATGCTATTGAGAGACATTATTAGCCTACTAAACTTGGACCCATCTTCTATCCTCTTAGCTACTACCATTTGTCTTCAATATTGAAATGGAAATAATAATATACCATCAGGGGAATATTGTAGTGTGTTACCCACTGAGTCACTAAAGAAATGTCCACTGGGTTTCTAAATGCTACACTGCTTTACTTTTAAATAACATTAATGGGTTTAGCCCTATTGAATCAAGAAACATCCAATAAACACTTACTATACACTAGACCTTAAGGTGTAATGCAATAAGGAGTGGAGATATTCCCTACCTTTCTGGCTTTAATGTTCTAATAAAGTCAGATAAATAGGGGGAATGCCCCAAGGTTTGAACATATACTTTGAAAATAAATTGGAAGCCAGGCACAGTGGCACATGCCTTTAATCCCAGTACTCAGGAGACAGAGGCAAGTGAAATCTCTGTGAGTTTGAGACCATCGTGGTCTGCAAACTGAGTTCCAGGATAGCCCAGGCTGTTACACAGAGAAACCCTGTCTTGAAAAAAAAGAAGGAAGGAGGGAAAGAAGGAAGGAAGGAAGGAAGGAAGGAAGGAAGGAAGGAAGGAAGGAAGGAAGGAGAAAGGAATGTCCTACAGTGCTTGATAGTCAGCAGAGTCTAAGGTAAGAGCGGGCTAAAGTAGGAGGCAGGAAGTCAGGGAGACTCAAAACAGCTTGGAGCATCCAGGAAGTGTTAGGTGTGTTTGAATGCCAAAGCCTTGGGTATAAAATGAAAGAGACATCCTGGAGGCAGAGACCCTAGATTCCAATTATAGGCTGTGCTCCTCCAGGGAAGCTGCCGAGAAGTTGGGAGTGATCCTCTTGTTGTCCCGCTCCCTTCAGTGACCTGTGGACTTTACACAAAGTCCTAAAAGCTTCAGCCTCCTAATGGACACTTACATATCAGACTCCCAGAGATGTCCCTTCAATGTGGCTCTGCCTCCTTTAAGAGCCCCCTGCCTTTCATCCTCATTGAAACCTTTATGATTCACATTTCCATGACTTGACTTTTAGAGGCTCATATTATAGTGCCCTGTCAGTTTCCTCAGAATCTCGATTTTAAATCATTTGCTCTTAAAGATTTTCTTATGCCCCTAGATTCTATTTTACCATTTACTTTTTGTAGTTCTTATATGAAAGCCTATAAAAGGTAAAACTGCTGTGTTTACTATTAAAATATTAGAGAGTAACAATCCCAGTTGCTAGTGCTATAAGTTTATGCAACCTGGGTAATTTTGCTGGTAGTGGTGGATGGCAACTGTAATGTGTCCTTGGCTGGAACTCTCTGCTTCCCTAAATGCACAGTTCCTGGTCTGTTTCATCCCTTGAAACATAGCATCCCTTTCTACTATACTTCTGCTAGCTGAGAGCATTTGCTCCATGGACTTCAATAAGCTGGCACTGAACTTCTGTGCTGGAGAGGTATTTTGCATTTAGAATTGGATTCATTGCAGGCATGTCTAGAAAAGTGGCCATGTTTTATGAATATTTTGTGCCTAGATAGAAGTACTGTGTTGTGAAACCTGTGTCCATGTAGTCCTCTAGAATCGAGACTATGGGATTGAATGCTGATAAGTTACCCTGCCAACTACTCCAGCATAATGCACACACCATCTTAGTCCATTGTTTGGGTTTCTGAATCTCATTACATCCTTGTAGTCCATTTTTTCTTGTTACTCCCTCCAGTGATCACTTATTCTCTGATCAGCTTTCTGGTTCATGGCAACCTATAGCTACTAATCGCACTAATCAACCAAAGTTTGTAAGAATTGTGTTTGTTATTTCATTTTGCTTCATGTTATATACCCAATAGTGCCTGGAACATATTAGCTTAGTGAATGAATGAATCTCTTTTTATGGTGCTTCCAATTGTTGGGTAACGGTTTTTGTTCCTTTCAATTCCTAACTTCCTACATGTCAACTTATTTATTTGCCAAAATATTTTAATCAGTGGGTCACATGACAAGTATTGATCTACATCCTGGGAAATAATTCTTAGTCACAAAGAAGCGATAGATGCCACAAGTAAGATGCCTGTTTGCAGAATCACCAGTGAGTGTGCAGAAAGAACCCAAGAATATAGAAAGCACTACAGAGCACAGAGGAAGTCAGTGCAGCTGTGCGAGTGTGTGGTCATCAAGAGTCAAAGAGGCTGCCACAGGGGTGGGAGGGTGGAATTTAAGTTATGAAGGAGTAGAGTTTTTCTGGGATAAAGAGAGAGGGAGTAAGAACAAACCACTCTAAGTGAGAGAGTGTTTAAAGAGCTAGGAGTTCCCTAAGTCTCTTGGAACACAGGGATGCATCTTTAAGTGGCCTCCCAGAATCTGACAAGGTGACAAGTGCAAGAGCTTTATTTAGGAGAGGAATGAAATGCCAGTGGTGGCATGTGTTAAGCAAGATAGGGAAACAAGGGTGGCCAATAAAGGTTTTGTTGTCAAACCAGATACTACTGTAAAATGATAGACCACAGTACTGTGAAAAACTCAGAGCAAAGTTCATAGAAACCCTACAGTAGGCAGTTTTCCTGTCCTAAAGCCACTCTCAAATAAACACACTGAGGTTTATATTAACTATAAAATGCTTGGCCGATAGCTCAGGCTTATTACTAACTAACTCTTACAACAATTTCTATTAATCTATGTATTGCCACATGGTGGTACCTTTATTAACATGAAAAGTTCATCTCCTGCTCCCTCTGCATCTGGTTGGCAACTCCAGACTCCACCCTTCCTCCTAGTCTGGCTCTCTTGCCTAACCTTATTCTGTTCTGCTATTGGCCAGTCATTGTCTTTATTAAACCAATCACAATGATGCATTTACACAGTGTAAAGAAATATTTCACAGCACCCCACAATTACCTCTCTGGAGTGACAATGAAATTGGGATCTTCATACACAAAATCTTCACAATAGGTTACAGACATATCTGGGGGTAAACCACTCCTTCTTCTGGTATGCCGTGCGTACCTGACAGTGTTTTTCTGAGGCTGAAGAAAGCTTCAGATTCTCATTCCTTGAGTAGGTCTTTAAACACACATGTGGTAGGTCTAAAGACACATGTCCAAGGTTGGTACAGAGTACCCCCATTCTGTCATAGTTTGTAAGGAAACCTGTGGGAGCAACAACCAGAGAATGAAGCAAGGACTAGATCTTGAAGGCTCTTGTATGCCATAGGACTTTATTCTACATGGAGGTTACAGTGATGAAAAACTTTAGGTAGGAGGGTTGTCCTTATAGAATTTGAATTTGTGATTGAGGGCTGTGGCTCACAACTCTAACCCCAACACTCAAGAAACTGAGGCAGGAGGATTTCTGCAAGTTTGAACAGGTCTGGATTATATAAGGAGCTCTAGGTCAGGCTGAGGTTCAGAGTGAGATTCAAATAATAATTGGGGTTTGTTAAAGACCATCTCATCTTCAAAGTAAAGAACAACACCTGAAGTAGGGGTTAGGGAAAATGAGAAAGGATGGTTTCTCTATGCCAGCCCTCTGACTGGATGTTGATACCACCTACCGAGACTGGGAGGGATATGAGCTTGGGAACAAGTTGATATGCCTTGTAAGCATGGAGATTGAAGGGCCTTGGAAAGGATTCAAATGGAGACTCCAGTAGGCAGAGGATATAGGATCAGGAAAAGGGGGGCCTGAAATAAAAAGAACTGCACAGAAACTAGTACTGTCAGGAGATCCTTGGGATAGAGCAAGCAGGAGGATGGGCAGGAAATGAAACTCCCAGCATTCACCAAAGTAGTACTTTGGCAAGTCTGGAAATGGCATGGCTTTTCCAATCCCTGAGTCCTACTTTACCTTCATTTCTCTTTCTGTCAAAAAAAAAAAAAAAAACATTTTTTTCCTGTATGCATAGATGGGTATGAGCAGGGAGCAAGATGAATTGTGAATTGTATAACTTGGATTAATCTGATATACTCAAATTATAGTCTTCTTCCTGGAAGAAGGGAACAGCTTGTCTGAAGAAACTTTCTTAACTAGTTTGCAGAGCTCACTCATCTGCCCACAAAAGCAAGCTCAAGAGCACCGTGCTTCTAACCTGCTGACACTCGTTGAGCATTAGGCTTGGCTGCTGATTAAGAAGTGCCCTTGGGACCATCTTTCAAAATACAAAGTCCAAGTAGCTGAAGTCACGGTGATAACAGCCCTTTGTAACTATTTACCTTCCTGCCTCGGCATGAGTGTGACATTGTCTACAGATGTATGGCCTTTCTGCCAAACAGTTATGCTGGCCAAGGATGGGACAGCCTCTCCATGGGAATGGGCAGGTGATGACACTTCTTTCATGGTCTTGGCATCCATGGATGATATTTTATCTGGCAACAGTGAGCTTAGCTCCTGATTGTTTATGGCGTGGCTTTAGGCAGAGTATGTTGTGAACGCCTGCACTGTGTTTTACTCTATCAACTCTTGTTAAATGTGGTTCAGAGACAAAACACAGCAGTCCAATTAGAACAGGTCTCAAAACAGCCACTGTGAAATCGCTGCCTGCAGCATGTGGGCCTGGGGATAGAACGATGCCAGGAGCTGCACTACAGCAAATCAATGGTCAGGTCATCCCAGTCAGATTTTCCTAACATTCCCAGGCTCTGACAATGCTACACATTTCCTTTCTGATTCAAATTCAAACCCATGGGCTTTGCTCCTCTCTCTCCACTCACTTCCTATAGGCAGCCCATTAACATTTGGTAACATAATGGTAGTAATAACATTTATTCACTATGTGTTTTATACCAGACACACTATTCTGAGGACTTTTAGTTCTCCAACACACATAGTTATCATAACAGCTTTCTGAGGAAGGACTATGTTGTGATTTGGAAGCCGAATATCACCCAAAGACCCTTGTGTTGAAGCAATGGCCTCTATTCTGTCACTACTGGAAGGAAGCAGGCTCTTGCAGACATGGAGCCTGGTCAAAAGAAGTTATGTCATTGTGGCCATGATCTTAAAGGGTACTGACACTCTGGTCACTTCTCACTTCTTTTTTTGTTTTGTTTTTGTTCTTTTTCCTGGCCACAGTGAGGTTACCAGGTTCCACTGCCATGCATTCCCACTTAGGTAAACTGTGCCACTACAGGCCCAAAGCAATTAAAAAAAAACACCCAAAAATACACATTTTCCCCTTATAAGGTTTTTTGTTTGTTTGCTTGTTTGTTTTGTACCAGGTATTTGTGGTCATAGTGACTGACAGTTGACCAATAGTTCATTATTATCCCATTTTGTAGCTATGGAAACAAGAGTTACAAAAAGGAGTTAGTAAATCCAAACCTCACAGATAGAAGGTAGCAGATATAGCATATGTGTCTAGATTTCTCTGTCACTACACTTGATCAGATCTTCTCCTTTGGAACAGTAATGACTTCACTTGCCACTCCTTTACAAAGGAATTTTGAGCTGTCCAGAGAATTGTCACAAAGCATATTATTCAATCATCCAAATAGACCAGAAAACTAGGCAGGCCATAGAGCACCCTCTACCCTAGTTTGCTGTAATAAACACTGTGACCAAAGGAAATCTGAGGAGGAAGGGGTTTATTTCCACTTATAGCTTACATCATGCTAGGAAGTCAGGAGTGGAACTTAAGGCAAGGACCTGAGGGCAGGAACTGAAACAAAAGTCATAGAGGAATTCTGCTTTTCATGGCTTGCTCAACCCGCTTTCTCATACAACCCAAAACCACCTGCCAAAGGTTGACACCAACTGTGGTGGGCTGGGCTCTCCCACATCAATTATCAATAAAGACAACACCCTGTCTGCACGACAATCTAATAGAGGCATTTTCACAATTGATGTTCTCTTCCCAGATGACCCTAGCTTGTGTCAAAAAGAAAAACGTAGCCAGCATACCCCAGTTGTTACTGAAATAATCAGGACTCACAGAGTGTCACTGGCTCTCCCAAAGCTGCCCTCGGAGCTTTGAATGAGGACCATCTGACTCTTCACCATTTTCATAAATACCACGCTTTATGCATTTCCCTAAAGCTGCAGTTTCCACATTTGAAATAATCAATGTACAAGATTACTTAGGATGTGTGTTTAGGCCAATGACAAAGACACTTCTGTTAGAGCTTTCCAGAAAGAAAGTGTGGCTCTCCTTCACCCCCTTCATTCTGTTTTCCTTCCCCTTTGGTGCTAATTCAGAAACTAGGCAGGCATGAAGTGAAATCTGGAGCAAATTCAGCCCCATCCTTGGGGAAAGAAGCATGGGGGCAGCTGGAGGCTGTGACCGCCAAGGCCCACTGCCCAGGGAGATCCTGCAGTGTTGTGTTCTGGGAGCTACCCTGTGTTCATCATTCTGATTGCAGATGTTCCATTCACTCAGCCAGGACTCATCATAGCCCCCTCCTAGTTGCTTTCCTAGGCTTTGCTTGCAATTCACGAAGTCTCCCTTCACCAGGGCGAGCCTCTGCCATGTGTACCTATGCTAGATTTTTGTCTCTTTAATGCCTCCCTTTGGCCTGACAGATATGCTGATAGCTGACATTTCATTATCTGTCCACAGCCTCTATCAAAACTCCCTTTTCATTTCCTCAAATTCAGGTTGCAGCTTCTGCCTCATCCACCCCGGAGTCATTTCTCTCCTGTGGATGCCTCACTCATGCCAGCCTCAAGCCCTTGTTCCCCCTCCCCTCTCCTCAAACACTCTCCATTTTCCTTTTTACTCACTTAAACATATCTATCTTTTCAGGCCTATTTCAATCATACTAAAGTTCAACAACCAGATAGCTGTCATTAATTCCTCCCAGAGAACACAGAACAATCCTGTTACAAACTCAGTCTCCTGTAGTGATCCCAAAACTAAGCAAGAAATCACCTTTTTCTTGGGGAGGGACACAATCAAGACCAGCTGCTCTGGATTGCCTGCTCATTTTGACTTCATGATGTCTTGTGTTTTGGGTTGTTGAGGTGAGCTGATTCTGTGTGTTCAGGGAAGAATAGGCACACCCCAGAAAATGACCTGGAAGCAATAGTTCTGAGTCACATGACTGAGGTATCTAAGATGGCAAGTTTACCCCCAAGAAAGACCTTAGCATTCCCCTTGGGAGTCACTGGATCTTCTTAAACCCCTTATGTCACATTCCCTTGGGAGATGATTATGTGATGTACTGTCTTAGGTGGTTCTAGCTTTTGAGGGTCCAGCCCATGGCTTTCATCTGTACTGAGTCAGCGTGATGGGCTGAGGTAGCCTGCTGTTCTCTGGAAACTTGGTTCCTTGATTCCTCCCTGAGGCAGAGTTGGTGAGTCAGGTCCTCCTCCTCGCCCCAAATCCCTCTGGCTGCTGTCTGACCTGCTTTGACTCCTCTTTCCTTTCAAGATTGCTCTGATATTCATCTTAACCAGATTTTACATGGTGTGATTCGCCTGGGGCCTCGAACTCTCCTGGAGAGCTCAGTCCTTTGCTCTGTTCATGACCACTATCCAAAATGTGCAGGGACAGGCTTGGGGAGAGCTGCCTGTGGGCTGGGAGAACTTAAATGTCTTTGGCTTATGCAACTGTCTAGTGTAATTTAGGTTGCAATTTTCTAAAGGCGCATTTGTAAAAGATCAACATTTACTATGGAATAAAACCAACCACTTCCTACAGTAGCAGGCATGGAAGAAGTACAAACTGGCTAAAGGAGGAGAAGAAGCAGAAAAAAGATGTGGCTGTGTTGTTTGAGGATTATAATTCCAGGCACTGGGTAAAAGATAAAAGAGACATTCGTGCCAATCAAGCATGATCAATGTTGTTTACTTATGAAAAATCAGTAGTTAATAAAAATTTGAGTCCATTTTTCTAAATGGTTCCTGAATAGTTGTGTTGAAGACTTTTCTAGGTATTTTGTTTATATTTACCCATCTAAATTCAACAAGAGCATAAGAAGTACTCTCTGTTTCTAGACAAGGTAATGAACAGGGAAATACAAATGAAACAATAGTCTTATTTTGAGAAGTTAAAGAAAAATGAAACCTTCAAAACCACCAGACAATAGTGAAGTTAGCTGAAGGAAGGTGGAGTGCTTGCCAGCACATGCAGGGCCCTGGGCTTGATTCCCAGCAAATTGAATAATAATAATAACAAATGTGGGATAGGGGTATTGAAGCTTCAGTGCCTATAAAGACCATTTTACCTCTCTAAGAGGCCAGGATGTGCTCACTGGGAAAGCAAGATCTAACATTTACTTGGGCACCTACTAGAGTTCTACATCTTTCGAAGCATTTGTAAGACAGTCTTGTGTAACCCAGGCTAGCCCTGAACCCATTATTTAGTCAAAGGTGACTTCAAACTCCTGATCCTCCTGCCTCTACCTCCCCACTGCTTATTGGCTAGTACCAAAGCCAAAGCATCATGCCCGCTAGGCCAGCACCCTATCAACTGGGTGACATGGCTAGCCCATAAAGCACATTTGGAAGGACAAGTAATTTAACTATCCTGAGCTCTTCAGAAAGCCGCTGTGATTATTTCTATCTTACAAATAAATTGACTAGGGCTCAGAGAGGTTCCAGAACATGGCCAACTAAGGTTTCATAGCTAGGCAGGGAAGGGAAAGGCTCTACAAATAGGACATCTCCCTCTACATCTGCATTTGAAAGCCTCCACATCTGGCTCCTAGTCTGAGGGAAGTCATTATTCTCTGAGAGAGGAGAGGACTGCTCCATCAGCAAAGCACAGTGAGTGAGGATGAGAAGAAACTTGAAGAGAAGAAATGGCCATCCTCCCTATGAAGGGGCCACACAGATTCTAGTACCAGATGGTAGCGGCTCTAGACAGCCCCAAGCTATAATTAAATTCATTCTATACAGAAGGACAGGACACAGGTAGGAAAAGAAACAGCTGAGACTTTCTGAGCCCAGGACTCTTCCATATTGCTCTGCCCTCCCCGTCTGCTCCTGCATACATCCCACACGGGAATGGACCTGCACACACACCAGTACCTCACTTCCATGCTCACCAGTTTACAGGCCCCTTCTCATCAAGAGGGAACAATATACAACCGGTCTTTATAGCTTCCAAGAAAGGAGGTGGATGTCATCTTCCCACTTGAAGAGGCTAGTGAGCCAGGCATTGTGGTCCATATTGGTAACCTAGCATTTGGGAGGTCAGGAGTTCAATCAAGGTCACTCTTGACTACTTAGAGTTCAGGGTAAGGCTGGGTTATACGAGACCTAAAAACCAGGATACATGCATTCATACATACAGAAAGTGGCCCATGAGTAATGATTACTCTATAGAGGGACCAAGCATCTCAGATGATAGCCTCATCTAATAGAGCCGAACCCCTTTCTGAAAGACTTTGACCTCAGCTGCCTGAGAAGACCACACCCACAGCTCTGTGTTTTTCCACAGCAAATTTTAAGACAAGCTGATTTCACTCTGATACAGAGAGGCTGTCTCCAAGGGCAGTTAGCAAAATAAATGATAAATAAAATAACGTGTGTAGCCTGCATCTTGCAGCTCACTTGCTTCCAGGGGTCACTGTCCTCAGTCTACACAGTCATTCACTTTCACTGCCTCATTGCCACCCACATATGTAGCCAATACATTATCCAATTCCTCTCGGGAATGGCAGAAAAAGCTCAATTTGGAAGAGTCTGCCAGGGTTTGAAGACTGTCTGGAGAGTTAGCTTCTGAGGATTGAATTGCTAATTTGGACAAATGAAGCTTCGAGTAAACATTAGCCACATTGCTAACAGAAATGTAATGGTGTGACATAATTAAAGTACCTGGTAATCATAGCATTTGGCCATCCACTGTGCAAGGTGCTTGAGGTCTGTTTTCCCATTAAATCCCTACCACACACTATAAGAGGTTATTATCCACATTTCACAGAAAGGGGATGTCAGGGAAATATGCGTTTGATTAATTTCAGACAGCTGGAGAAGAAACTCAAAAATCAACCCTAGGTCGAGTGACTCCAGGTTTTCCTCATTTGTACAGTTTGATGCTCCCTGTCCTGCTGACACACAACACAGAACACTCCAGTTCTCTAGTTACACTCAGGCTGTTTTGAAAAAGCACAGTGTGGTCACTCCCAAAGGAACATATGGCAATCTAACAAATAACACATTCCCCCAGTCACCATTCGGGCTTCCAGGCTCTTCACAAATCTATCACTGGATAAGCCAGCAGAACTCTGAAGGTCCTCAGCATCCATGCCTGTGATGATGCCGACAGTGACCCAGTTAAAGGCTAAGCTGTGGACTGCTAGAGTTGGGCCGGGTCGAAGTGCTAGCCCTGGGCATGTGAGTCTGCTTTCCCCAGGATTTCTCTTTCCTGCTCATTAGAGAGCTGCCTGAGACTTGGGTGCACATGAAGTCAGGGCAGTGGAGGCTGAGGGAGTGTTGGGGAGGAAAGGTAAACCAGCACTTACTCTGCAGTGAGGAAGAGGAAGGGAGTCATTTGAATATATTTCTCCTCATGGCCCCAGGGAATGGAGCAGCTGTCCTAGCTTACCATCACATGATGACAGCAGGTTGAAAGGTTCTTTAAATTGCTATGGAAATCATTGTTTTAGAACTTGAACCATAGCAGGGAACACATTGTTCTTAGTCTACTCTGTAGGAAGGACTTGAGGCTTTAACCATCTGTATGTACCCTGGCTCTCTTGACGACATCACAAGTGTTTGGTAGGCTCCATGGACTGTGCTCCTAATAGTGTCACCTACCATCATCACCCCAAAGAGGAAGGAAATGAGGTGCCCCTTGGGCCTGATAGCAGGTGCTCCCCTGAGGTTACACATAGCAATATTCAGTAGGATGCCTTCCCTCTTGCCAGTTGGCATCTTCAAAAAGACAAGATTCCTTGGTCTCAGATTTTGCTAGTCATTCACTTCCTCAGTGCCTCCTAAATCCTCATTGGCCTGTGTCCTACAACTGTAGAGGCTTTCCAGAAGGTTAAAAAAAATTAGTTGATGGAATTATAGCCACTTACTTCTGTTACTGTGTATCGAATCCCAGCCAGCCCCTCTGCATATGCATCAGATACTGCCCCTTCCCCTCGCCAAGACCAGGCCTTTACAAGCACAAACAGAACACAATGTGGAGGGTAAAAATCCTCAGGAGTCTATAGAATGACTATACTGTTAGAGCCTGTGAAGATTCTAGTATCACTTACAGGAATGGAAAGATGGTCCCACTCAATAGAGTCACGAAATTTTACATGCCTGTCCTAAACGGCACCCACAGGCTCAAATGTTTGAGCACTCAGCCTCTAGCTGGTGTGCTGTCAAAGTAGGCTAAAGAACCTTTTGGAGTGAGAGCTAATGGGGAAGAAGGTCACTGAGGTAGGTACCTTGTCCTCATTGCTTCTTTACTCTGCTTTCTGGTCTGACAATATATGAGAAGCTGTTTTCTCATGTTCCCAACACTAGGATGAACTGTACTCTCTGAAACCCAAGCCATAGCAACTCCCTGCTCTAAAAAAAGAAACTGCACACAGAAAATGGATGAAGGACAGACAGCCACCACATTGTCCTCATCCACAGGACATGCTAGGGTCTGCAAGTTCAGTGTTTAATTGCAGGTAATAATCACACTCATGCCTTTTTCTCCACTTGGGTCTGATTTCACTTCACTGCCTTCTCTCTGCCACATCCTTAATTGACAGAATTTGTACACATTAGCAGGGTACAAGGTAAAGGGGTTGACAAGATGGTTCACTGAGTAAAGGCACTCGGCACCAAACCTGAAAACCTGAGTTCAATCCCCAAAACCTACATGGTAGGAGGAAAGAACCCATTGTCTCAAATCTAACACACACACACACACACACACACACACACACACACACACACACACACACACACACACACAAATTTAATAAATAAATAAAATGTTTGCATCTCATTAAAAACAGTATACTTTGTAGAATGGGCTAGGTTGAGCTGATTAACATAAATACGGCCTCCTATACTTGTTTTCTGGTGAGAACACTTAGGAAGTACTCTCTGGGGTTTTCAAATATCCAGTACATCGTTGTTAACTATAGTCCTCACGCCACACAATAAAGTTCACAAATTCACTCCTCTGACTAATTGATCAGCATCTCCCCAGTCTTCTCCTCCTTAGGTCCCTAACAAACCACACTCCACTTTCTGCCTCTGAATTCCAGTTTTGTAGGGTGTACGTTAAGGGCGATGGTGCATATTTTCCCTGTCTGTGCCTGTTTAATTCTAGCATCTTCACCTGAGGACTTATGAACTCTCACCAACACAAAAGCAACATTAAATGGGCTTTACCAGTTAAGAAAATGGTAAACAAGAACCTGTACATGTCATAGTTGTTGTTTTTTTTAACAAGGGATCAGAGAGATGGTATTCTGGTTGTAAGCTATTTATTTCTCAAGCACCAAATTTATGTTGTTTTCAGACAGCATTTAAGCAGCACCCAAACTCCTGTCCATCCTGGGAATGTATGTCAGTGTACTGTGGTGCTTGCCAGGTAGTAGGAGCACCTGAGTGTAATCTCCAGCACTACAAAATGGAGAGAGAACAGAGAACAGAGCAGAGCAGAGCAGAGGAGAGAGAGAGAGAGAGAGAGAGAGAGAGAGAGAGAGAGAGAAATAGAGAGAGAGAGAGAGAGAGAGAGAGAGAATTCCTTATCTAGGGATCTGATAAATTGGCTTTACTAATTAAAAGTGTTACTTTGAATTTCCTTGAAGGGCTTAGTGCCTAGTAGGTGAAACAAACTGCTTAAGAGGCTCAGTTGGTTTGATTCATAAAATAGCCTTTTAATACAGTGGGCCATTTTATCCGAGAAAACATTTTTTAAAAAGCCAGTAGGTGCAACATGCCTGTTCTCTTTCCATTCATTTTCACGGTTGCCTCCCTTTGATACTGCTGTTACCTCACCAAGTGGTTTAAGAAAGGCATGTTCTCTTTTCTTTTTATAAACAGAAAAACTACTCAGAACACTGAAAGGGCAATTGAATCCATCAAAGAGGCATGTTATAAAAAGGGCATGGGCTAGGCTCTGAGCTCCTGAGGCACAGCCCAACTGTCACTTACCTACTTGAATTAACTTATGCAAAATGTTCCATCCCTCTGAGCCTCAGTTTCTCACTCACAAAAGAGGTTTCTGTCTGGACTGGACATTACATAGTGCAACACTTGTAACATGGAAGGCATCAATGAATAGAAGCTTGTATGCTTGCAGCATCCCCCTATGTTCAGGTGTGTTGGCCAACACTTCACTGTGGGTACCTTCTCTGAGAGTGTTACTGTGGTCAGGGCTCCAACAAGGGTGGAAGTAGAAGGGTCACCTCTTCATTACACCCTTTGAAGAGCATGAAAGTTGAAGGGAGCTAAATATTTGCATGTGTATTGGATCTAAAATTTATGATCCATCCAGTTTGCAGGAGTGCCAACCCTGAGGGTGCCAGAATAGCATACCATGGGCCTGCACACAGGTCCATGCCTAGCCTGAGAATGAGAGATCCATAGGACCCTGAAGCACAGGCACATCAACCCAAGAATCCCATGGGAAGGGAGGTGTGCCAAAGGGAGTGCTGAGAGAATAGGTTACAGGAGCAGTGTGACCCAACCCTTGCTGAGACAGACCCAGGGTAAGGATGTGGGTGGACTCTTCTGGCTGCCCTTTTGTTCATTCTGCCTATAGTGGGTCCTAAGGATCACCTCTGCCAGATGGCTCACTTCTGATGGATTTGTCTGTATATCCATTTCCTACCATGTCACCTCTCTCAAGCCTCTACCCGACAGATAGGCACCCTAAGATGATCAGTGCTTTTTATCCATTCCCCAAGGCCTGAAGTGGTTTTTGTTGTTAATATCAGTATTGATCTATTAAGGATCAAACTTATCGGATAGATTTCTTAATTGTTGTAAAATATATATATAACATAAAAATTTCCATTTTGGCCATTTTCAGAGTTCAGTTGAATAGCTGCAAGTGTGTTCATTCTCATTGTTGTGTGGCCATCACCACCATCCATCTCTAGAACACTTTCATCTTTTCTAATTGACACTGTGAAGCCATGGAATTATAATTCCCCATCACTCACCCCCACCATCCCTGGAAATCATCATTCTTGTTCTCATGACTTTTGTTACCCTGGGGGGCCTCATAAAACAATTGTCCTTTTGTGATTGGCCTGTTTCACTTGATATAATAGCTTCAAAGTTCATCTCTGTTGTAGACCTTGTCCAAATCTCCTTCCCCTTTAAGGCTGAGTGACTGTGGAGACTTTAAACTAAAGGTGTTGCAGGCTCAGTTGATGGTCTCATATATCGAGTCCTGCTATAAAACATCAGCTTAACGAGGCTTTAAAAACTGACTTATTTCATTAGCATATAATTAGTTGAGAGTATTGCCAAGCATTTATTGTAGCTGGCATAAAACAATGAATGCATAGTTCTTCTTCATGAAAATTGTCTTCACACAATGGTATTTTAAGTTGGAAGCTATGTATTGGCTTCCTTGCAAAGAGATAGTGTATATAATTAGTACTGGGGACTGTGGAATTGTTCAATAAAGTCACGTGATTCCTGGAACCTGGATGATAAGGTCCATAAGTAGGCCTTAGGTCGAAAGCTGCAGATAATCAATGTCCAGGTTGTTCAATGAAGCAACAGCAACACTGAACAGCTGGATTCCCTGTACCTATTCCTCTCCATTGACTAGCCACTTGGATAAGAAGTGTTTGAAACTCTCTTCACAATCTATCACTCAAGTATTAGACTTTGTTAGAGTCAATAAAGACATAGTGTTTCTATAAAATAAGGATCTTGAGATGGGCATGATGGCACATGTCTAAAATCCCAAATATAGGAGATCAAAGTTAGAGGATCAGGAGTTCAAGATCACACTCTGCTACACAGCAAGCTTAAGGCCAGCCTGAACTACATGAGACTCTTCCCCCCACACAAAAGAGAGAAGATGAAGTAAGGAAGGAAGGGGAAAGAAAGAAAGGAAAGAAGGAAGGAAGGAGGGCAGGAAGGAAGGAAGGAAGGAAGGAAGGAAGGAAGGAAGGAAGGAAGGAAGAAAGACCAACAGAAAGAGAAAAACGGTAGCTCACCATCTGGCCATGTGTACCTAAAGTCTATTATTATATCTTGGATTGTGTTTTATAACTGGGGATAATATAATGTATATTCACCTTTTCTGGATGACCTCATATGAGTTTCTCTATAGTCCAAGTTTATTAATAACATTTGACAATGTTATCAAGGATGGAGTGAGCATAGTGAGTCACTTGCTTGTACACTTCTAAATTTATAAGCATTCATTTTTAAGCTTCAAATTTCAAGGCATCATTCCTCCCCATGTGACCCCCACTTCCTCAGTGACCTTTAAACCCCATAAAACAGGATGAGAATGGAATAGGGGAACAGAAACTTTCTAGTCACAGGAAAAATATGGTCTGGACATAATACAAATAGATGAAATGCCAGAAAGAAGAGCTTGTAGGTGAACAACGTGCTGGCTCCTGACATCTGCTAAAAGTGACTTCTTCTAAGAATTTTGTGTATCACGCCTGTCATAAACATTCAACTTCATTGTGCAATGGAGACAGATGACAAGAATTTGCTGTTCCACCAAAGGAAAACAAGAGCAACTTCCTTATGTCCTTGGAATCCGACTTCCTCAGTTCCAAATGTGCAGAGAAAAACTTGTGTCTGTATGCAAGGACTGAGGGCAGTTGTTTATGTGACTAATTGGACATCTACATAAATATGGGAATTGGGGCAGTCCCTCTATTGTCATCTGCTGTAAAAAACAAGTGCTTATTCTAAAGTGAAGAGGAGAGCAGACTGGAGGGGAATGAACCATTTAGCTGTCCTTTGATGACTTTCTTACATAAGCTTCAAGGTCACAAAATGTTCTCCATTTTGTTTCCAAGTAACAAGAGGAAAATAAACAACCTTGAGGAGTCACTTATAAGGAAGGGAAGGGGCTTGGGAAGGTTTTAGATTGGGGGAGAATCTTTGTGGATGTTGTAAGATGGAGGCATAAAGAGGAGATTGAAGACAGAGGGATTAGCTAGAAATATTCCAGGGAAGGAAGATGAAGAGCATTGAATGGAGATACTGTGGGCAGGAGGAAAGATACACCTCCCTCAAACACAGGTGGTAAGAGGACAGTCAAGGAGCTCACAAAGGATTTAGGCACTGAGAAAAAGGGAGCCGAGAGAACTCAGATATCTTACCATCAAGTCAGAAGATGTCTCCTTCTGAGCAAGTGTTAGTAGAACATGAGTTTGGAGAAACCTTGGCCCATCGCAAGTGGAGAATGAAAGGGAGTGAAGTTGTGTTAAAGCTTGTGCTTATCAGTAGTTCTCAACCTGGGGATTGAGACCCCTTTGAGGATCAAACTACCCTTTTCATAGGGGTTGCCTAAGACCATCAGAAAACACTAATATTTATATATGTTTCATAATAGAAAATTATAGCTATGAAGTAGCAACAAAAATAATTTTATGGCTGGGGATCACCACAATGTGAGGGACTGTATTAAAAGGTCTCCACATTAGGAAGTTTGAAAACCACCACCTTAGATCAAGTTTACAAAATTCTAGAGCTAGGCAATGCTCAGTGGTCATTAGATCTATGATGTTATTTTGTGAGTGCTGAATTGAGGCCATTACAGATCAGCAGATCAATACATAGCCGAGGTACTGATGAAAATGAGGGAGAATTTACCATTTCCCACATGGACATGATGCTCACTCTTCTAAGCCTGATACTCAGGAAGCTGCGGCAAGAGGATCACAGGGCAGCTTAGCCTTGTTATGTAGAACAAGATCCAGGATAGCCTGATATATGGTGAGACAATGTCTACAAATAAGCAGCAACAATGACAAAGAATACACAAAATAAGTCAGTGAACAAACATTTCAAAGGAACATCCTAATAACCCTTGCTTGATCTAGTGATGCATCATCTGTAGTTAGGAAGACTTTGGGTGTGCAACTGGCACAAACCTCACAGCTACCAAGCAGCTTTTGACCCAGCAGAGCAAGGTGTTAATAGGTAAAATTCTTACCCTAGCATTGGATTTGCTTTCTTGAATGTCTAACGTGTAGCCTGCAAGCTGTGTGTGGCCCAGGATAGCGTGAATTTGGCTCAGCATACATTTAGATGACAACATTATTTCATACTGACAAAAGGGCAGGACACCTCTGCTATGTCACAGAGGTTAAAGTGGATGAAGATGGAGAATCAGAAGAACCGACCACAATGTCAGTTTCTGTAGGGAGCAGCATGGTAGCAAAGCACCTGTCTATGTCTAGGTCTGCAACAGTCTATCAGAGTTCTCTGTGTATTCTTCTCTTCTGACATAGACTTAGGACAGTCTAAGGAAGTATATGGCCCCTGCATAGCATTTGATTGGCAACTATTCCCTCAACATGCTCATTCTTGGAGGATGACTCAGTCAGTAAGGTGCGTGCTACACAAAGACTACACAAAATGCTATGTGAAGATGTGAGTTCAATTTACAGCACCCACATAAAGAACCACATGCACCAAGTACATTTTACAAATTCCAGTGCTGGGGGAGGCAGTAGTAGGAATATGCCTGGAATTCATTGGCCAGCCAATCTAGCTTATTCCAAACTCCCAATTTAGAGAGAGACGTTGCATCAAAAAAAAAAAAAAAGAATCAAGATGGTGAGCAACTGAGAAAGACACTTGACATTGACTTCTGACCTTCACATTCGAGAACACACACACACAGAGAGAGAGAGAGAAAGAGAGGGGGGAGGGAAGGAGGACTCTCAAAATTTTTGAAAATACAAGAGCAGGGCCTTTTAAATTTATGTATTTCTAAATCTCAGCCAAATGCTTAGCATGTATGTAGATGTTTCAAACATACCCCAGAAGTAGGTGGATGGAGAATCTGTGTTCTGAGTTCACACTTCTATAGAATATACTTTCTGTGGGATTTTGAAATCTCTGTGACTTTCTCTCATTCCTATTTTATTCAGAATATATCTTTTGAAAAATACAAGTGTGTTACCTATCTACAAGCACAAATTATTTGCACTGGCCCCTGTAGGTAAGCTCTGCTTCTTCATACATAGTCTGCTGTGAATCCCTACTCTTCATTATGTTGGTCCCCAGACTATGTTACAGGCACCAAATGGTAGAGCCTTCTACAACAGTAGTGAAAAACGATACTATAGCAAGGGCAATAAACAAAAAATGAAATGGGAGATCCTGAGCCAATAGGACACTGGTATTAGGTGAGATAGACTTGGCACCAACCCTACTTGGCAGAAGTCTGAGCTTTTTTCTGCTTTGAGACAGCTGGTTGATTAGCAGGCAACTAGTCTATTTGTGATGGTTAATGTTAACTGTCAAGTTAACAAGTTCTGCAGTCACCTAGGAGACAACACTCCAGACACACCTGATTTAGCCTACTGATGTACCCATGAAGGATCATGTTGACTAGGTTAATTGAATTGGGAAAGCCCACACTAAAAGTGAGTGGCGTCAACCCAAACATAAGCATCCATCGCTCTCTGCTTCTTGATTGTGAATATGAGGTGATGAGGTGCTTCAGGCTTCTACTACGATTTCTCTGCCATGATAGACTGCACCCTGAACTGTAAGCAGATTAATAAATCCTTTCTCTCTAAAGTTGCTTTTGCCAGGCATCTTATTACAGCAATAACAAAAGGAGAAGAAACTAAGACATCTTTCAACACCTTTATGTGACTTAGTAAAGTGTCCCCAAGACAGGGAACGCAGACAGCACCAGAGAGCATGACATGAAATACATGAGAACTGCACTTCAGTGGCCACTTGGCCATTTTCCAATCAAATAGCATGGATGATCACCAATACACATATTTTCATTCCTTTTCCCTAGTGGATAGTCAATTTTTGTGAGCACAGGTCTCTCTTCCCAAGCAAAGAATCACAACTTCATCATAAAGTTATCTTCTAAGGTTGTAGCAGGCATTCCTTTGGGCTACCAATCAGCTCCCAAATCATGACACAGAGACTTATTAGTTATGAATTCTCAGTCTTATCTTATGCTAGTCCCACTTGCTCTTATAACTTAAATTAATCTGTTTCTCTTCATCTAAAATTTGCCTCAGGGCTTTTTACCTTTCTTTCATTCTGTATATCATACTGTATATCTGGCTGACTGGTTGGCTGACCCCAGCATCTCCCTTTCTTTCTCTCTCTTTCTCTACTCTCTCCTTCTCCCCTGAGCCTAGATTCCTCTTCCCACTTATTCTCTCTGCCTGCCAGCCCTGCCTATCCCTCTACTGCTAAACTATTGGCTGTTCAGCTTTTTATTAGACCAATCAGGTGCCTTAGGAAGGCAAAGCATCACATCTTTACATTGTTAAATAAATGCAGCATAAATGAATGTAATACACATTTATATAGGCAAAGTAATATTCCAAAACACACTTAACAGAAGGTAAGCTGCTCAGAGATGTTTGCCTCACTCTGAACATACCTGTTTCCCCATCTCTTAGCCAACTTAATAGACTTTATGTGAAATAGACTTTACATGAAAGACATTTTCTATTATGGAAGAGCAAACTCTGCCAGTTTTTCATTTCTTTCAGTGTGGTTTAGTTCTAACAGGTGAATGAGTCCTTATGGAAGGCTTGTCTTCCCTAACTGTAGTTCAGAAAAGCTGTGGGGAAGGCAATGGATGGCTTGCCCCATCTTCATCTATCTATTTCTATTCTCATAATCTATTTCCATAGCTTTTCTGAATGCAACTACAGTAAAGCCAGCAGTAATCTCAGAGGATCAACGAGGTGGGTTGACTAAGCCATAAGTATATCATCATACCTCATCACTTGCAGTAGCTGGCAAATTGACAAGCTACAGATGATTAAACAGCTGTCACATTTGGGAGTGGTCTGAGGCCATGGGAAGGAGATGAGTCTGCCAGAATCTGACAACATTTTATTCGGAGGATTATCTGTTCACAAACAATGAAAACAAAATATGGTCTTTGGGATATGGGTGAAGAAACCTCTCCAATTGTTGTGTTTTGTAGTTGTTGTTGTTGTTTGGTTTGCTCTTTTTGTTGTTTTACAATGACAAGGGAGAAAGAATGTGGTGTAGGAGGAGGTTGAATTCACTGAATGCCATCTTGTCTATGATGCCTTCAGTGAAGTTCACCTCTCTCTACCCTTTTGCTGCAGTGGTGATTTTCTATGTGCAAGAGAAATTTGTGAAACTACAGTAAGTTCCTTGACAGCATCAGATGTGTGCTCCTATGGGAAAGATAAACCTGCCAGCTGAAGGAAAACACCCTCTGTCTCTTCACTGATAATCTTCCAGGACAACATCTGCCAAGTTGCAGCCAAAATTCTTGTCTCCAAAACTACAATCCTTCCTGTATAGCATGGTTAGACAAGATGTGGGTGTGTCCTGGCCACTGCTTGACTTGAACTGTGACCATCACTTGTGTTATTTCCACTGCTCAAGTAGCCATCAAGAGCTCTGGCTGCTCCCTGCCTGCCAGCCTAGACAGGCTTGCCATGTGGAATACAGTAAGCAGCTAGATTTTGTTCCACAGGAGAATATATTGATGAGCAAGGCCACTGCCATATCTGTGAAGCCTCATGTGCCAGTTGCTGGGGACCAACTCAAGAAGACTGTACCAGCTGCCCCATAACAAGGTGAGTAACCTTTTAGTATTTCCTGGGAATAGGGTGTAGAGAGGAAGTGTTAACCATTTTAGTGGCACCTAAAAAGCCTGCTGGACTCAGGGCCCAAACTGTCTCCCATGATCCAGACATTCCCTAGGATCTGGTCTCAACCCACTTCTGTAGCATCCTCTCCAACAAGGTCCAATACCCTTGGCAAAAACCAATTTCCTAAATGCTGGAAGAGCTATCTTGCTAATGAAAATGGTACCTCTGATGTCACTTTTGACCAGTGAAATCCCGTATCCTACACACTCATCTCTCAAACAGCATTTCTATCTTCTGATAAATATATATATATATATATATACTCATTTATATATAAATACTCATATATAAATACATATATACTCATTTCTATAATCTATTCAAGGGCAAACTATTGTGTAAAAGCATGTCTGACCACTTTTCAGTAAAATTAGCCTTCCCTCTTTAAAAAATTACTATTATTCATTTATTATTTATTTATGTATGCTCTATATCCACATGATGTAAACGTGTGTTATAGCACTTGTGTGAATATCATAGAACAAGTTATGGAACTCAGTTCTCTCCCTCTAACATGTGGGCCCCAGAGATCCACCCCAGACCCTCTTAGCCTCATCCTTTATGACCTTCTGCTCTATAGATACATCTATCAAAGCATGTGTGGCCTTTGGAGACATCTGTTTACAAAATGCATGTTTTCATAGACTGTGAGTTTCTTGGGATCTCACATTTGTGTCTCCTACCCTGGCACCATGCAAGAAAAACTGGGGGCATCCATACACATCAAATGGAAATAGCAAGCAATGGAATGAGCAACACTGCTAATCTGATGGACATCTCCAATAGAGATAACTGAATGCCTGATATCTGTTTATTCAATGCTCCTCTGATTGTAGCACTTAATATGTGGGAGCTTCTGTGTGTTTAGATGAATGCCCTCATCCCTGCTCAGCTAAATGCCAAAGAAGAAGCTGCCTTTCTCTAATAAAGTTGTTTGTAGATGCTGTCACAGCAGGGGTGCCTTGCAGCCATACTGAGATGCTCCCTCTGCATCCTCATTCTGTCCTCAGGACTGTGCCATTCCAGTGAGCAGGAGCTGTGCTGTATTCTCCACAGTGATCAGTGTATAGTAACCATTCTATGACCATTTGTTTGTTTAGTTGTGCACAATCAAAGCCATGGATTTGACTGTCAGAAGAGCTCCCTCAGAAGGAGGGAGCAAATAATAAGGGACAAAGACCAGAAGGAAGGATGGAGGGAGAGAAGGAAGGACGAAGGGAGGCAGAGAATGGAGGGAAATAGAAACCTCAAGGATTCCCAGTGTTAACCATGAGAATGTTTTCTTTTGCAAATTAAGAAAATATATTATGTTCCACTGATGTTTTATAATATATTGTCCAATATCAAGTCTCATTAATTATCCAAATATCCTTCACAGAATATTTTTCCAGAATCTAGTTCTCATGTTTTATTTTTTTAATTTTTAACGTTTGCTTTGCCTTATTTGTTTGTTTGTTTGGTCTTTCCCAACTGTAATAGTTTTAAGGGTTGAATAGACCTGTTGTTTTCAAGTTTTAATACTTTTTTAATTTCTCTTTTTAAATTATGTTTTCTTTTAAAAAATAATTCTTGGAGAATTTCATACTATGTGGTTTAATTATATTGACTCCCTCCACAAACTCCTCCCAGACCCACCCCTCAACTTTGTAGGAAAAAAAACACATCTTTTTTATTTTAACCAATCAAGTCCAATTTCTACTACCCATATATCTTTGATGTGTGACCTTCTGTTGGAGTGTGGCCAACTTGCCAGGGGCAACATTCTTAAAGACAACTTACTTCCTCTTCCAGCAGTTGTCAGTTGCCAATAGCTCCTCAGCTAGAGGTGGGACTTCCTGTTGACCTCCATGCTGAGATTTTTGTCTTATTTAAGTGTGTGTTGGGGGCTTTGTGCATGCTGTCCAAATCACTTTTAGTTTATATGTGTCCTGTATATGAAGGACACTGTTTCCTTGTGTTTGTTCACTACCCCTGGCTCTTTAGAGACTTTATGCCCCTCTTCTGCAATGATCCCTTAACTGTAGGAGGAGGAATTATGATACAGATGCCCTGTGTGGGACTGAGCATTCTGCAGTCTCTTATTCTCTGTATTTTGGCTAGTTGTAGCTTTCTGTGTTATTCATCATCTACTGCATATAGACGCTTCTCTGATGAGAGTTAAGAGATGAATTAATTTATGGGTATATGATAATTCATTAGGAATTGGCTTAATACAATGTCCTTTTAGCAGACTATTAGTGCTTGATTCTTTCCTAGTGCTTATGACCTGATAATAGTGCCAGGGATAATAGTGCCGTGTTGTTGTGCTGGACCTAAATCCAGCACAAGTGATTGGTTACTTTCATGATATTCATGCCACTATTGCACCAGTTGGCATGTCTTGTCAGACCAGATGTTGCTATAGCTCAAAGGATGACAGCTGGGTAAATCCCATAAATTACTGTTCTCCTTTGGTAATGTGCATAGCACCTCCCAGCACTATGAATGCTAGCCATAAAGGTGAAATATCCAATTGAGTACCAACTAAACTTCTCCGTGTTTTATATTTAAGAATGTGGTTTCCTTGGCAATAGGGTCTTAATATTGAGTTCTTCAGTGTACCCAATAACCCTGATAATAGACTGTACTGTTTAGGGGTCTATGAGAACTCAGTGGCCAACAACTCCAAAAGTGTTAACCTATTCCTATCACTGGATCTTTTATTTGTTATCCTGTGGTATCTAGTAAGAGTGTTGTAATCTGTTATAGGGTAACTCCATTTTAACACTTTTCCTACAGGTGTATATTTACCTACACCTGTACCTATACCAGCCTATACTTAAACCTATACCAATATAGTAGGAAGCCTCCACACCCATGAATGGGTTTCCTTATGACTTCTTCAAAGGTCATTAGTGTTATTTATTGCCATTCCCATATTCTTTCCTCTATCCTGTCCTCCCATCCCCCACTCAGATTTAATCCCCTATGTTCTATTAACTCTCTCTGAACCTAAATACCATTCATTTCTATCTCCCCACCCACGAGCCTCCCACCATGGCCTCTTACTAATTTCCAAACCTTAAAGGATATTCCAAATGAAGCAAACATATCTGCAAAGTCAAAGCTAATATCCACAAATGAGAGAAAACACATGATGTTTGTCTTCTGAGTCTGGGTTACTTCATTCAGAAGGATAATTTCCGGTTCCATCCACAGTACAATTTCATTTTGCCTCAGTCAGAATGGCTAACCACAAAAGAATAAATGATGACAAATGCTGGCAAGAATGTGAGGAAAGAATACTTTTTCACTGCTGGTGAGACTGGAGCAGTCACTATGAAAATCAGTGTGGGTGTTCTTCAAAATGCTAGAACTAGGTCTATCACATGGTCCAGCTCTACCCCACTCAGACGTAGGAAAAAAGTAACAGTAGGTTCCCCAAATGCACTATAACATCATTGACCTTGGGTTCTTGGCCAGGTTTACAGTACCAGGTATTGGATTGAAGCAGGCCTTCAATCCAATCAGAAAGCAGCTAATTACCCCTAGAACGTTCTTACCACTATTGCACCAACAGGCCAGTCATTATTATAGCTGGCAGGCTTCACAGATGGGTGGACTGTTGCTGATTCTTTTCTATGAGCAGCCACAAGACTATTTTCTAAGTGTTTCTAAGAGCTAAAACTCTAAATACTGAATTTGCTTTAAAAAAAATTTGAAGCATACTTTAAGATAAAGACATACCAAAACAAAGTCCTGTTTCTCCTTCTAACCCCCCTTGTACTACTATGAATAATTATATTGCCTTACATGTTTGAACGTCTTTTAACACTTGTCTAATGAGGCAATTACAATCATTCAATGTATGCTGGAGAAACCATGATTGTCCCTAGCACAATAGAAGTGGAAAAGTAAGGAGAAAAATTCTATCACTGTAAATAGCTACCAAAAAAATATATCTAGGTACAGGCCCAACCATGACAGTGAAGGCAAGGCAGAAGGAGCTTGGGTTTGAAGTCCATCCTGGTATATGATGAGACCCTGCCTCAGAAAAAGAAACAAAAAGAAATCCAGGCCCATTAGTACAAAATGGTAGGTAGCACTAGTGGGACATTTTGGTGGTTTTGTTTGTGACGTATACTGAGTATTAGCTTTTGAATAAAAAAAAGCATACACATGTATCTTGAACCAGGGTATCTTCCTAAGAAAATATTGTTCCCAGGAACAATTTCTTCTCATCCCTCTGAGCACTAGCTCCTCGCCCAAATCTTTCTTCTTTGATGCTAGCTGTACACACACATGTCCAAGAAAGGGTAATGTAGCATAGCAATGAACTGCTTGACTTCTTATTTTTCTGGTATTTTCCCTGAAGGGAGTTGAAAGGATAAAAAGGGAGAAATTATCTGGAAAGAAGGTGATGTTGACTTATTTGTTCTTGAGAAAATGGCAAAGTATTTTCCTAAAGTGTTTTCCAGAGTGTTGCCTGGATCCGTGTCTTGGCTCATTTGGAGCGGCAATAACACAATACTTGAGACTGGATAAATTATAAACAATGTAACTTTGGCTGAATGTTATTGGGGACTGGGAGCTCTATGTCCATGGCACCAGCCTCTGGTGAAGGCCTTGGTGCTGGGTCACCCGTTGAAGAAGATGGAAGGCAAGAGAGGGTGACAGTAAGAGGACAAAGGGAAGACAGACCTGCTTTTATAGCTAACGTATTCCCATGATCACATCATCAAGCCATCTATTGTATAAAATTCCTCACTGCCTAGTCCACTCATATTAAACCCTACTTCACAACCCACTACTTGTTGCCTTGTGGGTCAAGTTTCCAAAACATATATTTTGTAAAGCACATCCAAGCAATAGTAAGTGGAGTCAGGTGCATTCAAAGCAGGCTAAAAGCACTTGCTTTATATTTAGCTCTGAGATAGATACAGAGTCCAATAGCTCTCTGCCATTGAGGTCACAGTCAAGGGATGCTGACACACTCAAAGCAAGCAATAGTGGGGGGGGAAGTTCAATAATCCCAGATTTAAAGCAAGAGCTGGACCAGCAAAAAGGTAGACATTTGCCAGATGCTGGAGCAACAGAAGATACAGACTCTGCCCAGCCATGGGAGGAAGAAGTCGGCTTGGGTAGAAGAGCCCAGTGTCTCTTATCCCAAACTTAGATTTCCTGATGATATTTCCTCTTGTTTAAAATTACTGGAGGCCAGTGGGGGATTCTACCTTGAAGATGAGGATAATTGATGACCCTGAGATAGAATTTTTAGTGTGCTTGCTTCCAGAACAAAACAGGACAGAAAACAGTGATGATGGATCTGGACTGAGGTTCCAAAAGGGAGACAAATAACCTGGAGAGCTGGTCTCTGAAGTTTTTCCGGTTCTTAAGCTGTTGGATGCCTTTTAGTTCCTAAAAAACAAAGTTGGTCTTCAGAAAACTTCCACCTGTGACAAGAATGTTAACATTAACTTTCGGGTTTGATTCAAAGCCGAATGAATAAATCAGTGATTGTGAGATTAGCCAGATGCTATTGACTATCGAAACTGAGTGGTACATACATTGGGTAGGGGACAATTATCAGTTACATGTGCAATATATATTTCTATATCTGTTTAAATTTTTCTTTAGTTTTTAATCTAAAAATTTAACTCTGAAGTTGCTTTACTAAATACCAGCAAATAAATAAATAATTAAATAAATAAATAAATAAATAAAATAGAGATAGAGTCCCATTCTGTAGGTTAGGTTGACCTGAAACTCACTGGGTAGGCCATGTCTGCCTTAAACTCATAGCAATCCTCCTGCCTCAACTTCTCCAATGCTAAGATTAGAAGTGTGATCCACTAGCCCTAGTGAAAACCAGAAATTTAGAAATTGCTTTCACATCCTATCATTTCTCTTTGCATTTCTATAAATCTTTAGTTTGGCTCTTTAAAGACAACTTGTCAGATGAAACAAGAGCCTCTTATCTCTGTATGTAAAAGACACAACTCTGAGATGTTGGTCCTCTTGTCCTAGGCTCACTCCCTACCCCAGTCTTGAAGGAGTATAGGGTAAATAAAAGCATCTGGAAGTTACCTCTGCTCTTACACTGCCTTAAACATGCTACTCGATGTATTTTAATGAAATAGAGAAGACTTTTTATCAAGTTTCATTGCATGAAAACATCAAAGCAAGCAGTTATATGAAATACCCTTGTGATGGCTTTGATCAGGCCAAGCTAACAATCAGCACACAGGACAGTCCTGACTCTCCAGCTCTTTGTTAGAATTCCCATCTCTCTTTGACATGGACATCCCTGTGTGTGAGTGTTGCCTTAAAGCTGGGACACACTCTGCAGGAGACCAAGAAGCATATTGCTTCCAATGGTACTAAGTTTGGTGAGCAGAATCTGAGGGACCAAGAAGCCAAGACCAAGGTGGCCTTCTGTGTTTGTTTGTGAACTTGAGTCCTGTTCTGTTTCCAAACTGATGCAAATGACACAGGGATGGGAAACGATGCTTTACCCCCAACTTCTTCCAATGCTGGGATTGTTACAGCCAGCTCCCCAGCTAATGGTTGTGAACATGGCCTGAGTTCACAAATGCCACAGCAATCCAGAGGTTCACAGAACAGTTACTCTCCAAGTGTGATCTCTATAGGATCCATAGGAAGTGGCATTAGCATACCAAAGAAACATCAGAACTCCCGTGATTATTGCAGTGCCATTCACAATGGCTAAGATACATAAAGAATCTTGCTACCCAACTGACAGAGGAAATGATAAAGACATGAAGGATATATACACAACCAATTATCATTCAGCCATAAAGAAGAATAAAATCCTTCCTTTAGCAGCAAGATGGTTGGAAACACAGGATATTGTGCTAAATGACATAAGCCATACTCAGACAAATACTACATATTCTTACGTTAATATGAGGAGAGTAAAACTAGTCAAACTGAATGTAGACCAGTAATTACTAGAGGGAAGGAAGGGTAGGGAGGGAAGTAGAGGAGAGAAGGATTCGATGACAGAGATAAAAAAGTTATGGCACCCCACAGCATAGTGGGGCCACTGCAGACCCCAATGCCCAATTGTAGATTTTATAAAGATTCAGACAAGAGGAGCTTGAGGACTCCAACCACAAAGAAGTGATAAGGAGGTAGAAATGGTACCTGCCCTGATGTCGTCAGTAGATGCTAATTGTATGTGCTGAAATACCACACCATGCTTCATTAGCCTGGACAATCGCTGCATAAGATGCCTAAGCAAAATTTTAAGTAATGAGTAAAATCATTTAAAGCTTTTTAAATGTGTGCTCTCTGGATCAGTAATGTTAGCACCACCAAAAAAACTATCGGAAATGCAAATTTTCAATCCTTTCCCTGAGCTCTGCTGAATTGAAAAAACTGGAGGTGGAACCTTGGCTCCCTTCATCTGTTCACATTACCTATCTGATTCTTACATTTATTTTATCAACAGTTTGTGTTTTTCCAAGCAGAATGCTTGGATTTGGTTGACTTAATCCCATCTGCTCTTATGATTACTCTGCAAAGAAAGATGAAACCCAAACACCAAAAATATTAGTAGTGACATCATGATATATATTGTATACATACAAAAACAAAAGGTTTTTTTCCTTTTGTTTAAAGTAAAAACAAGCTTGTTTTACATGTCAATCCCAGTTCCCTCTCCCTCCCCTCCTCCCCTTCTTCCCACTAACCCCCTATCCCATCCCTTACCCAGGGAGGGTAAGGCCTTCCATGGGGGATCTTCAAAAATCTGTCAGCATTTGGAGCAGAACCTAGGCCCTTCCCATGTGTCTAGGCTGAGAGAGTATCTCTCCATGTGGAATGGGCTCCCAAAGTTCATTCATATACTATGGATAAATACTAATCCACTACTAGAGGCCCCATAGATTGCCCCGGCCTCCAAACTGACACAATGTTCAGAGGGTCTGGGTCAGTCCTAAGCTGGTTTCCCAGCTATCAGTCTGGGGCCCATTTGTTCAGGTCAGTTGTTTCTGTGGATTTCTCCAGCCTGGTGTTGACCCCTTTGCTCATCACTCCTCCCTCTCTGCAACTGGATTCCAGGAGTTCAGCTCAGTGTTTATCTGTGGGTGTCTGCTTCTGCTTCTATCAGCTACTGGATGAAGGCTCTAGGATGGCATATAAGGTAGTCATCAATCTCATTATCAGGGAAGGACACTTAAGGTAGCCTCTCCACTATTGCTGTTGGTTGGTGTCATCCTTATAGATCTCTGGACATTTCCCTAGTGCCAGATTTCTCTTTAAACCTATAATGGCTCCCTCTATTATGGTATCTCTTTTCTTGATCTCCTCTTTTCTTCCTGCTCCCTCATGTCCTCCTCTCCCCTCCTCTTCTCCTCTTCTCTTTCTCCTAACTCCCTCTCTCCTCCCCCCATGCTCCCAATTTGCTCAAGAAATCTTGTCCCTTTCTGCTTCTCTGGGGGACCATGTATGTCTCTCTTAGGGTCCTCCTTAAAAACAAAGGTTTTGGGGGGTTTTTGCAGATTTTTTTATTTGAATTAGAAACAAGATTTACATGTCAATCCCAGTTCCCTCTACCTCCCCTCCTACCCTGCCACCCTCCCTCCAACTAAAACCCTACCTATCACATATCCTTTCTGCTCTCCCTGGAGGGTGAGGCCTTCCATAGGGTGTCATCAGAGTCTATCGTATCCTTTGGGATAGGGCCTAGGCCCACCCCCATGTGTCTTGGCTCAGTGAGTATTCCTCTATGTGGAATGGGCTCCCAAAGTTCACACCTATGCTAGGGATAAGTACTGAACTACTACAGAAGGTCCCGTAGATTTCCAAGGTCTCCTCACTGAAACCCGTGTTCCTGGGGTCTGGATCAGTCCCATGCTGGTATTCCAGCTATCAGTCTGGGGACCACGAGAAAAACAAAGGTTTTAGAAGCCCATTTTCTAACTTTTGTGCCAGGCCTTTGTGGGTGTTTACAAGCATGATCAAGAAACAAAGGTTGTAGAACTTCATATATGAGCAAATAAAATCTGAGTTCATTAATTACTTGTCATGTGCATAGGGCAACTTTATAGTTAGCATCTAACCTTCAGAATAGTGCTTCATTCTACTCTTTCAGGGCACTTAGACATGACACACTGCTGGCCAAATGTGGGCATGCTGATAACTGAAGAAAGCTGGCTTTCTCCAAGACCTCTGGATTCAGAGGCCCATTTGACATCGTGAAAGTCAGAAACTGTGTCTCACATTGGCTGCATTAGGCTAGAGTCTTCAATGTGCCCTTAATACTTGTGGGCACCAGTTAGCTTATTTGGAAGCTGACTCAGGATCATATCCCTCACCACTTTCTGTTCTCCCTGCTGTTTGATCCATATCTTGGGCCAAGGATGAACATGTGACTAATAGCTCACGTGCTCTGAGATGACCAGCCCCAGGCACCACTCTTTGGAGCAATGAGACCAAATCTGTACAGAGAAGCATGCACACCACATGTTCTGATTCTTGGGTCCTTCTGAAAAGACACCCAGATGAATTCTAACCACCTGCTTTTCCTCCAGGGTTTTTGATGATGGCCGATGTGTTTTGAACTGTCCCTCCTGGAAGTTTGAACTTAAGAAGCAATGTCACCTGTGCCACCACACTTGCCAAGAATGCCAAGGAAGCGGTCCTTCTAACTGCACTTCCTGCAGGGCAGGTGAGGGCAATTGCTGCTGGCTCCTGCTTCACATTGGTCTGTTCTCTCACAAGGCAGCATTTGGTTTGGCTCAGAAGCCAAGGGACAGAGCTGAGGTTCAGGGCAGACAGCTGCTCATTACACCACCAGTACAACCTGAAGGCTCTGTTGCCACCAGGACACATAAGCCTTGTTCACATAATCACACACGTTGACTCACTGCCCTGAGGGAGATGAGAGAGGTGAAGAGAGAGGCCTTCCCCGGGGAAGCAAGAGGAAAGACTATTACATGTGTTGTCAACCATGCCATGCTCAATAAAGCCAAGCCTTGTTGTGGTAGACCTGAAAAGCCAGGGAATTATCAAGACACATATGGTCCCTAAAATGAATAATGCATCAAAGGTTATGTCAGGTCTCAGAGTTGAGCTATGCCATTCAGATGGCAAGGTAATCAATCTACACATGACAGATGTGACCTTTTGGGTCTAGTCTGAGTTACTCTCAGAGTATCTGCCATCACTGGCATGGAGGCCATGCCCTCGGCATGTTCCTCTGCAGTTTAGTCTTGACACTGCTCCAGCCTTGTTTTATATGCCTGTTCTCTATTTTGACTTTGTGAGAACTGGGATCACATTATTTTTCCTATATAGTAAACAGAGTTTATGTTTCAGGCAAATTTAAATTTTGTGCAATTTTAAAGAAAAAGAGTAGACTATTGGTCACTGTTGAAAAGTTGGATGGTGTGGTTGCACTAGGCCCATCTTTCCCAAAGATATTTCAGGGTGAAGCCTCAAAGAGGCTACTCTGCATTCTCCACAGTCCTCGCTGGGTGCGGTCGTCTAGCTGATCCTGAGGTGTCATTTGTCTAGTGAAAGAGACTTATTTCTTTTCATTCTTGTTTACAGTAAAACCAAGAAAAATGAAAAAAAAAAATGACAACATCTTAGATTGGCGTGAATACAGAAAATTGGAGCCCTGCACTTCCTTTCACACATCTTATCACTCTTAAGATCCATCTCGGCCATAAAGACTTTATGTCCCAGATGAGCAGTGAATGTTTTCTACACTGGTCTGAACATGAGACAGTATCTGGCATGCAGACTGTATACACACAGAAGATATGTACAAGAATCCGTAGTTTGGGAGTCAGTCCCTCAAGACTAGCAGTCAGGAAATGCACAACTGACCCAACATCCTAGATTGATTGATTGATTTCTAACAAGATCTCCTGTATCCCAGGCTGCTCCCAAACTTACTATATAGCTGAGGATAACCTTGACCCTTTGGTTCTCCTACCCCCACCTCCTAAATGCTGGGATTACAAGCATGCACCACAACACCTGGTTTTACGAAATCCTGAGATTACATGTGCTAAGCAAATACCCAACATCCCAGCCCCCAGCTTTCTTACTAACTAGAAGACACCAAAATAGTCACTTCTTTAAGCCTCTTCTTATTTGTTTAAAAAGATAGAAAAGACAAATATGCTTTTAAAATCACTTTCCCATCCAGTGGGAACTCTACATCTCAACATACCACACAATTAGAACAAAGTTTAGATGCTAAGCAAATGTCAAATAGTCTAGTATCTTACTACTGCTTGTAGCAAACCACATGAAGGACTTTGACATTTTTTTTCATATTTTATACTTGAAGGGCTGCATCCAATCTATAATCTTAAATATTAAGTGCCTTCCTCCTTTGCATGAGTTACAAGTAGAAGCAATGGAGAATAAAACACATGGGAACATGATGCTTGTGATGGTTACGAGTTTGTTAACTTGACCTGATTGAGAAATGCTTCATAGATTTTTAAGGAAATCGCTGCTCACTCAATGTTTTTGTGCAAGCATTTTCAGAGAGGATTGACCAAGAGGGAAATTCCACCCTTAATGGAGGCTATACTACCACATGAGCTGTGGTACAGATGGAGGGGTCAGGGGAATGAGAAAGCCACTTAGTATGGGAATTCTTCTCTGCTGTGTGGCTACCAGGAAGTGAGCATCTCCACTCCATCATGCCCTCGCTGCCATGATGTGCTAACACCCTTGAAACTGAGAGACAGGATAAATCTTCTGTCCCCTCAAGCATTCCTGGTGGATATTTCTGTCACTGCAATGAAAAAAACTGACTCACTGTCAAGGAGTTTACAGACTAATAGGGAGGTTTGTCCTCACATACTGAACAACGAAAAACTATCAGATAAAGACCAAATGAGCAGTCAGAATGCTGCCACAGATCATTTCCATATGTGATGAGCAGAGGTTTCCTGGAGAGGGTATTTGTTTACCAAACCCTTACTTAACATGCTCTCTGCACAAGAAAAGCTTGTGCTAACACAGCAAGGATAGTCTATGCCTTGAGATTACCATGCTGAAGATGAATGCTTAACCTCAAAAAAAAAAAAAAAAAAAAAAACTCCCGAATAGAAATTTTAATATAAAAGGTTGAAGGTCAGCAAGCTCATGTGGGTCAGTCCAGCATTATACTGACTTTTTGCTTCTGTCTTTGCAACAAGGAACTACTGTTAACTTCATACACATACTCAGTGTCCCTTCAGCCTGAATGTCAGTGGTTTGGATCTCTGGGTGGTGGCTCACATGCTGAGTGAATGGTAGACCAGATGTTCTAGGGAACACAGATCAGCTGTTCTTCAGATCTGGGGCCACATGGGAAATCTGGTTCTCAGTAGATTGAGTAAATGGATCACCAGAACACACTGAGCACTGCATCTTCCCAAAGCTGGGAGTAAGGGGCTCCTAGATAGACAGGTAGTAGTAATCTCAGTGTTGTTTTTTGAAAATATTTGTGGCTGTTTATAATCCTCTGTGGCTGATCCTGATATTTTTCTTACTGATTAAATGTTTCTGTTCTCTCCGGGAACAAATTGCCGCTCTGTCATGCTGGGAAATTGCTGATTCTCTCCTTATAGAGCCCAATGTTGACAGAAATAAAACCCTTAGGGATGACGTGAACGAAGTGTGGAGGTGTGCATGATTTAGGATGTCAATAGGGCCATCCTTAGAACATCAGTACAAGCATGTGATTTTAGTAGTGATTCCAAATCATTGTGAGATTATGCTTTTATCAAGTGTATCTGCCAAGAAGTGCATGCTATTTTTATGGCATCTCTGTAACCCCCAAGTCTGAACGGGTCTACCTTTACTCAAAGGAGCCCTTGGGAAAGTTAAACACATTTTGAATTGTAGCTATCCACAAAACATGGTTTGTGGTTTTGCAATGACATCCCAAATAGAAGTTGTTCACTCAAATACATAAAATAGTGTAAAATGATTCTCTGCATGGAAAACTTTTCAGCGATAAGGATTTAGATATTGCACTTTTTATTAAATCCATTCTGGTGTTCTTGGTCCCCTAGAAACAAAAGCATTCAATTGTTTCCCTTTTTAATAAAACATCTTACATTATATGAGTTCCAGAGCTGGTTTCTGCATCTTCTCTTTCCCATGCCCCTCTAACTGATCAGACAAGCACGGTCGGGGACGCTTCCTATACCAAGGGGAATGTCGGGAGAGCTGCCCTGTGGGCCATTATCCTGCCAAGGGACATGCCTGCCTGCCCTGCCCAGACAACTGTGAACTTTGCTACAACCCACACGTCTGCAGTAGATGCATGAGTGGCTACTTCATCGTGCCCACCAACCACACATGTCAGAAGCTGGAGTGCGGACAAGGTGAGGCCTCTACAGGGTCCTACTCAGCACCAGGAGGTGGGATGAGAGATTATACCTCTGGGTATTGGGGAGGCTTTGACTACCTTTCTTTCAATTGTCATGGTGTTATTATGAGCACTTAGAATTACTCTGAATAGCTCAATATGCAAGTGGAGGTACTTTCCCTTCCCTTTCCCCAGACTCACAATGCCCAGGCAAGGGAGATAAACTGAGATCAGAATCTAAGTGTTGGCCAACAGTTTTCTTCCTCTCAATTACTAGGTATGAGACCTTGGGCAAAACTAATCTAATTTCTCCATGCCTTGGGGCTTTATGTGAAAAGGGGCAAGCATAACACCAAGTAAGATTGACATGAGAAGCAAGAAGAATCAGTGTATCCAAACCTACTTGAAATTGTTGAGTGCTCTGTGATTGTATGCTGTCACTGTTCAATTACTTTGTTATATTGAGAGATGATAAGTTTAGCAGCATTGATTATATTTGCTGTTTTATATGTGAATCTGCTATGTAAAAATTATGACTGGCCAGTGTCTGTTCAGTTTCAAGATACTTTTAATTAAGCACCCCTTGTATTTCTCCTTCCTGTTTACAGAGACAATAAAATATTTTTTAATTTTAAATATGTTTAGTAGGTCAAATATAGAATCTGATCTTTATATATCTAATTCTGTTTTCCTAGACACAGAACTGACTTAATTATATGAATCCAATCTACTAGCTTGACTTTGGAATTAGTTATATGGCCAACTGTGGTGGGTCATAGCTGTAATCTCAGTACCCAGGAGATGAAAACAATGAGTTTAAGATCAATTTAAGCTACATGGTGAGCTCCAAGTCAGCCAGAGCTACATAGCCAGACCCTGTCTCAAAAATCAAAGTGAAACAAACAAAAGACTAGTTATATGGAATATAGTCTAAGCCTCTTCTATTTGTACCCACTTGTGTGGTGCAGTATGTTAAGTTAATACAGGATTTTAAAGTACATGACATCCTTCTTCAAGATGGTTTTGGGCTTCATAATCGCTCTGTGATTCACATGTAAATGAACCACACACCAAACACAATGTTTTCCTAGCAGTGAGCATTCCTCTACCCAGTGGGTTGAGTTGTGTTTTCCATTCCTTTCACTGTGCAGGTGAATTCCAGGATTCTGAATATGAAGAATGCATGCCTTGTGAGGAAGGATGCCTGGGGTGCACTGTGGGTATGTCATGTTCCTTTGTTACTTAAAACGTTTAAATAGCCATGTCCCTTGTCGCACATGCTGATGCTGCCATTGCTTCAGCAAGGAGTCTTGTCATCGAGGTAATTATCAGTGTCCCCATCACTCTCCCTAGTATAGACGTTGTCACAGTGAAGCGATGCTTGTGAGGCAATAGTGTCACGCTTAAGAAAGCATAGCCGTGTCTCCCCCTGACACTCTAACTCTTCTTTATGGAGCTGACAAATAAAATCAAACAAAGAAATGTTTGTTGGCTCTAACTCACTAGGTATGTGGAACCCAAAAGGTAATGGGTAGAGAAATAAGGGGATCTCCTTTTGTGAAAGTGACCCCACTGCCTGGGGCCTAAGAAAGTTTTTGTACTGTGGTGAAGTCAAGATTCCTGTTACACAAAGAAAAGCATGCAGACTCTAGTTCAAGCTTGTAGCGCCCCCATCCCTTCATCTCACACTGCTGCTACTCTGGCAAAGGAGAAGATGGGGTTGCTTTATAGCACACCACATCAGTGAATTTGATTTTAAAAAATGTAAAATAGGGAGACTGTGATATCAAGACTGTACTTTTATGTAAGTCTAGGCCACATATAGAAAACAGCATATAGGATCTGTGAAGGAAAATTCCAGCAGGAACAAAGTAATTTCTCTTTGCAGGGGCTTCTGTGGAGCCCTATGGTCCTCTAAAATGGTATTATGTACATACATATCACATGGGAAGTTTGTCCGGATGCAGACAAGCTGTCAGTGGGGTCACTGCGGTTGCTCGATAGACCACTTTCAAAGTGTCACATTGCACTTCAGCTATGTAGAATTTATTGGCCTTACCTACTAAACTTAATTATTTGTTTTTTTGTTTGTTTGTTTATTCTTCTCTCATATGATACATCCCAATCAGTTTCCCCTCCCTCTACTCCTCCCTGCTTCCCCTGCCACCTCCCCTCTTCCCCAGATCCACTCGGCCTCTGTTTTCCTTCAAAAAAGAGCAGGCCTCCCTTTTTTTTTTTTAGCTTTTTGACTTTATTCCATCTTCAGGACTTCTAAGCTTCTTCCGTTAGCAGGGATGCCAACCCAAAATGGCATAACAAGATGCAATAAGACTAGTCACAGACCCTCATATCATGGCTGTAGGAGACAACCCAGTAGAAGGAAAGGGGTCCCAAGAGCAGGTGAAAGAGTCAGTGACATCCCCACTCCCACTGTTAGGAGTCCCATAAGAACACCAAGTAAACAAGCATAACATATATGTGGAGGACCTAACATAGACCATGCAAGCTCTGGGATTGCTGCTTCGGTCTCTGTGAGCCCCTATAAGCCCTGCCTAGTTGATTCTGTGAACCATATTTTCCTGGTGTCCTTGACACCTCTGACTCCTACAATTCTTCCTCCCCATCTTCTGTGACTTCCTTTAATTCTTAAATATTATGCATGAACTATAATTTATCCAAGGCTTTAGAAACGTGAATAGCATTCTTTCATTATTATCTGTTGTGGAATGAGGAGAAGAAATACAGTAACAGTAAAACTTCAGAAGGAGGTGGCAGTCACAGATTTAAGGGTAAAATTCTAAATATCTGGGAAATTTAAACACAAATAATAAAGGACTACAATTAAAACAATGACAACAGATTTTATACGTTACTTATGGCTATTTTAATTGTGTGTTTTGTTGTATTTTGTTTTTACAACATACCCGAATTACAGTCTTTCTTAAGAAGTAATAGGAGATCTTTCTGGCAGCAATGATAGATGTTCTGATGGTCTTGATTTTACTTTTGTCCATTTCAAACCTGTTTTCCACTTAGGTGTCCCACCCCAACTGGATTTCTTTTGCACCTTCACCATTGCATGCTGAACACCCCTGCCTGCATCTTTGTGTATCACAGTGGGTGGAGAGGGAGTGTTTGTGTGTGTTGTGGGGACAGATCTTAAACATGTTGCCTCTCTTGGCTTTGTTTAGGGATGACAATAGAACAAATCCACTAAGTTAAACAAAGAAGAGTAAGTTTTCCTTCCACATGTTTGAAACACCCCAAAAAGAATGTACCTTTGAAAACTCCCTCAGATTCAGATAGCATCCTAAAAGGTATATGATGGTAAATGACATTATTCTTTGGGAGACGGAATAAACATCTACTCATACCAAATTAAGAACTGATGGCAGACCAAAGTACAGATACCAGAAGCTTGGTGAACCAATGAGTTTATGGGGGTTACTTGCAGGAGCACAAATAACTCAAAGACAGCTGCATCATCAAAGCCCATCCTAACATGGGTGACAACTCATGAAAGCTGGGAAACCTGGAGCATACTGAACAATCTTTAGAAAGCTCAACAGGCTAACATGTGTCCTTTCCAAGCTTCTCAGCTGTTCTAAGTCTTTTCTGAGAGTACTTGCCATTAGTCCTTAATGCATACATGCATATGTATGTATGTATGTATGTATGTATGTATGTATGTATGTATGTGTGCTTGAGAAGAGAGGGGCCTAATGAATCTGGTCAGTTTCAGGGACTTCCTGAAGCTATTTTGAGATGTTTATTTTCTGAGCTTAGTGAGCTTCTCTGCAGGATGGAATGTTTCACCTCCCCATGTAAACATCCTGTATCTTAGTGATCTACACAATGGATGTGAGCAATAACAAGGCAACCATGAACACTGGGAGATTCAATGGCATGGCTTAAGATGAGACCAAAGTGTTGTAATTGAGAAATGATTCCATAGGAGAGACTGGCCAACCAGGGCCTGGAGATCTGGAGTCTCCTTAACTGACAAGTCAGTCTGATTCACTTCACAAAGTGCTGTTAAAATATCTCACTCACTCCTTAATTTAGGAGACTTTAGCTATCTGCTTTGTGCCCAGTGCCAATCTTGGTACTGGGAATTCAAAGGTGACATGGCAGGCAAACATCTAGAGATGTGCCTGGAATGTTGTACTTTATAAGGCTGACCCAGAGTGCAGGGAGGTTCAAGTATAGCAAGGTCACCAGGGAAGGCAACAAGAACATTCAAAATGCTGAGTTAACAGCCGAAATTCTAATATTTCTCTTCATTTACAAAATTTCTGTGTTGGATCTTGTGTGTTCTTGAACTGACTTGCCTGACCTCAACCATGACCTCATTTCTGAGACCTTGTGATAATCTCCAGTGGAATGAACCCTCCCTTTCTCCCTTTCATGTGTAGGTTGCTATGACATTGGTCTAACATTTGCTATGTGCATATCTTTCTGCCTGTCACTGAAGGGCTTGCTTGAGAATATGCTCTCTGGCTTACATTGTCTGCTCCCACAAGCAAAGCAGCAGCCCAGGATCATAAAGTACACACAGTTGATAAGCAAATGTCACTCACTTGTAATGGCATGGCTTACAGTGTTCTGACTCTACCATGGTGTGATAATGATCTTAGGGTACTAAATTAGGATCTTGTTCTTCACTCACAATATGCATACAGAATTTCCCCATGTTGCTATGCAGCAGCAAACCACAGCTGCTAAGAGATCACAAGCTCAAGTCAACAACCAATACCTTGCAGTGTGCTATGTGACCAGTGATTCTTCAATATATTACATGAGATAACCAATGTTTCATTACAAAACAATCTTGTGTTAGAGGCACTTCCTTAAGTGTACACTGCTGTGTTCTGAGAGAATATGAAAGGCAGTCTGTGTCCTAGACTCTAGGATATGCTATGATGTTTGGTAAGCCATGAGTATTAAATACATTTTTGTCTTAATGGTATGTTCCATTTGTGTTTATCCAAACATAACTCCATTGTAAGAAAAAAAAAACATGTGTGTAAATGTTTACTGGGCTGAACTTGAGGGTTTCTCAAGTTCAAAACTGAAAGATAGCTCATGAGACTCAGGGGTTCAGAGTCAGTGTTTTCTCTAATTAAATGTTGTATGCAACCCAAGAAAAGGAAAGAAATCATACAATAAAACGATTTTATAGAATATTAGAATGGAAAGGTTTGATGAAAACATGGTTTGTTGCATTTTATAGTTTTAAGAAGGTAAGAATGCGAACTTTAAAAGATACTTAGCAAGTTCTGCCCAAAATTCTTCTTGTGAAGCAAAACATCATCCTTTGGAGAGAAATCTGCTTTATTCCATCTGAACAATGCAGATTCTTTTTTGAAGGGGTCTAGACAATCTCTAGAGGAATTAAGGACAAGTACGAGCAGACATTTGAGACATTTTTATCTATGCTATGTCATAAACAGTTGTTGTGGATGCTAGGGATATTTTGAGAGTTTTATATTCGTTTTCAGAGATTCAGAGCCCTGTCGATTAATGTCTGTGTTTTACAACTAATAAAGGAAAACTCAATTTCCAGGTTGATGGAAATCACAGCCAGCTCCAGGGAGGAGCTAGGCCTTGTCGGTTCAAGAAATGTTTCATAAAGGAGACAGAAAGCTAACCCATGACCAAAAAGTGATTGTTTTGTCTGGAGGAAAACACTGAATTTGATAGTCTGGGATCAAGCTGAGGGAATATTTATTATTATGGAGTGAGGTTTCTCTTCTTTATCAGGCTGTAAACAAACAGCATTCCTATTTTTTTCTAAGAACAGTTGATGTCAAATTCTTTGTCTTTCTAGCAAGTACCTTCACTTTACATTTTCCACAAAGGCAAATCTGAGTGGGACTATTTGGGGGTGAGGTAAATGAAGCAATTTTATCTGATGTTTTGCGGTATCTTTCACAGTTTTAATTTAGTGAAGGTAGTATAACCTGAGATTGGAGATCTCCAATACTTATTTATCCATTGTCTTAATAATGGACTTTAATCACATGATATAAAATCTTTACTCCCTTACATCATTAATAAAAACAGAAGTTATTGTGCTTGTATTTTGGCTTCAAAGGACATAATGAAATTTCATTAATTTTTGTTCCTTGAAATAAATGTAGTCTAGAAACTTTTTTAAAATTTAAGCAATTGCCAAAAAGAAATAGATTCATATACTTTAAGTTTCAAACAAGGAGACAAAGCTATGCATAAGAAAAATTTAGACAGGGACCCTCCTGCCCTGAAACAGTCAAAAGAGTTTTCCAGAGAGGCAGTGCAGAAAGGAGACTGTGAGTTTGCCTGTGTTGCCCATAAAGAAGAGGGAGAGCTGCCCTAAGCTTGGGGCTTCCAGTTATTGACAAGTGGCAAGATATTCTGCCCTGGATTTTTCACCACTAAATGTATGACCGTTGAAGAAAGAATGAGCTATTATAAGAAAACAGAGAAGTGTTTAGAGAAGCCATTAAAAATCCAAACCTTGAATTCAGTGAATGTATTTAAAATATTCTTTAGCTGAAGCAGAACAACTGAAGGTTAAAGAGCAACAGACAGACAGAAGGAAAAATCTGGAACTAGGAGATGTGTCTCAGTAGTAGAAAGCTTGCCTAATATATGTGAGGCCCTCCATTCCATCCTCTGCACTTAAATAAATAAATATACAAATAAACAGGAAAGTAGAATGATGGGGTTGTTCTGGGTTTTTTTTCTGTTTAAAACGGGGTCTACCATAGCCCAAATTGGCCTCAACTTACGATGTAGGATGATCTTTGATTTCTGGTCCTCCTTCATCCACTTCCCCACTACTGGGGTTACAGCTGTGTGCCACTGCCCTCAGTGATGAAGAGATCAAACTCAGGGCTTCCTGCATGCGGGACAATGGAGATGGATCCTCGGCTGTAGGGTGCTATTCTGAGGAGGTATTTGGCTACTGACTTAACAGTGTTCAAGGGTAATTGACAGGCAGAGGGGCTGTAGTACCAACAGCAGTAATGGTGCTCTTATAGAATCCAGGTAGAAGCAAAAGTAGTCTAGCCAAGGTGACATTAAGAAAATATGAGGAAAGGTGTAAGCTTTTAAAAATCACATGAGACAAATGGCCCCCAAGCATAAGAAAAGCTACCTGTTTATTGGGTAGAAAATACAAATTAAAGTGACCATGGGTTGCATGACTTTCCCTGGGCAGTCTGTTTGGTTCACCCCAGATACAGAGGCAATAGCAGACCAAGGAAATCATGTCTTGCAAGTCCAACTGGGTAAGCTACTGTGTTTATTGGAGGTGCTTAAAGGAACATGAGTGAGAGATTGTGCACAGGAGCATGGGAAAGTTAAAGCTCACTGCATACCAGCCTCTTCTTCACAGCCCTCGATCACCATTTGCATCCTCAGTGAGGTGTGGGACTCCTTAAACCTTAATAGCTTCAAGAGCCTTCACTTCCTACCATGAAGGAATGTTAATGAGTCCAGTCTTGTGAGGGTCTCCTGAGGGTGGATGAACAGTTGCTCTAATTCAAGACAGCAGTGAGCACACCAACCCAGAGGAATGCACAACCCCACAGGACAGTTCTTTACCTATCAGACTGGCATATCAAAAGCACATCAACTCTCCAGGCAAGGCTGTGGGAGAGGAAATACATTTATTCCCTGTGGTGGGAACTAAATGGTACAGCCTTTGAAGAACATGTGACAGCTGTGTTATAATTGTCTATGCATTGACACTTGGACCCTATGACACCTCTTCTAGAAATCTAAGCTAAGAATACATACTTTGAATTTGAAAACAAATTCAAAACAGTGTGCACTAGTCTACCTCATGCAACAGGTTGAGTTCTGAGACTCTCAATGGACGCCCAACACGACAGCAGTTCAAAACCATACCATTCAATGTCTTTCCATCTAAACTAAGAACTATTACACACTGTGGTGCTAACTTAAAGTCTGATTACAACAGCAAAAGTAGTACAAATTTATTTTTCTGGTATCATGATATCACAGACATTTGTTCTTGTGCAGGATTGTAGCAATTTTGCCATGCCCCTCCCTTTTTGGTTTTTCAAATGTCCTTAAGATGATAAGTTTATCTTTTCTCTTAGAAACATTTTTGGTTTTTCCTTGAGTTTGGGGGGCACTGTTATTCAGTAACATAAAGGTGGGGTGAACACAGCACTGCCACTCTGTACCAGCTAATCTGTTAGCTAAGATGGCCACTATGTGACTAATAGCCAGGGTGCAAATACAGACTAGATGTGCTAGACAGAGGGAAAATTTGAATCTTGGACAAGGAAGGGCAAGGTATTAGAAATCAAAGCCTTGGGTCAGGGAGGCAAGAGGATATTCAGACATCCATGGTGGTACAAACGCAGTTAGCCACTGGAAGCAGACAAAATGCTGGGCTCATATGTAAGCACGCAGAGTACTGTACAGCCATTGAGACCCAAAAAGATCTGTATAAAATAATAGTGATTTCCTGTCTCACAAGCATTCTGTTTTGTTTGCTTTGTGGTATGCTACCTTCTGGGTCAGCAAAATGTTGAAGTTAGAAGGTAAGTATATCTACATGTGTACTTGAAAAAGAACATCTGGTTGACTGTAGACCTGGAGATGGTTGTCTGTGGCATGGAGCGAGGGAGGGCTGGAGAGATGACTCAGTGGTTAATAAATCAGAGAGCTAGATTTTAGTTCTCCATGCCCAAGTTAGGTAACTCACAGTTACCTGTAACTCCAGTTTCAGAGGCTTCAACAATCTCTTCCAGCCTCTGTGTATACTCACACATGTGCACATAGACAGAGATACATGAAGAAAAATAAAAACAAACATTTTTAAATAAAAAGGAGTGGAAGAGATAATAATGAAACCTCTCCAGTTGTTTTCATGTAGCTCTGATCTTAGTCCTGTGTTTCATGTTTTCACAACAAACAGTATAGAACGAGTTGGGGGGGAGGGGATGGGGGGGTGATCTCCCACCGTGGGCAGTTTTGTTTGGGGTAAAGAACTGAAATTCAAATAGTTTTATAATTTTATCCTTAATATTTCTAATCATTAGCATATGTTTCATGGGTTTTGTTGATTCTCCTCTCCCCATCCTCTCTGTCCCCCTCCCCACCCTGTGCCCTTCCACCTCCTGTAACTTTCTTTCTGCTTTCATGTCACACACACCTCACACCTTCCTCAGCATTTCTTGCTCCCTCTCATTTATAGCCTTTACCCACAGACAGACAGACAGACAGACAGACAGACATATATATGTATGTATGTATATATATAGCAGAAGTTCAGACCCAAATATGAATAAAATCATGCAGTTCTTTTCTGGGTTATTTCACTTAATAGACTACTTTCCAGATCCATCCATTTTCCTGCAATTTCTATAACTTCAGTTTCCCCTGTGGCTGAAAAGGATTCCATTGTGGATACACACTGCATTTTATTACTCATCTACCTGCTGATCAATGAATAGAGTGGCTTGGTTTGCTTGTCACTGTGAATTATGCATCTGTAAACATGGATGGACTGACATCCTATGGCAGATGCATGGTATATACATGTATACTTGTGTAGGTATAGGGTCAGGAGGGGTATTCATGGGTAACATGGTGTTCTATTTTTATGTTTTCCAGTCTACTCCCATGCTAATTCCCCTAGTAGCTATACTAGTTATAATGCCACCAGAAGTGAATAAGACTTCCTTTTGCCCCACAGCGAATTCCTCACTGGCGTTCTTTATCTTTTGTTTTCTTGATCTTAGCTATTCTTACTGATGTGAGATGGAATCTGAAAGTGGTTTTAATTTGAGTTTCCCTGATGACTAAGGAAGGTAAACACTTCAAAAAAATATTATTGTTCGTATTTTTTATTTTGAGAACTGTCTGCTCATTTCATTGGCAGCTTAGAGATTTTGGTGCTTAATTTTTCAGGTTTTGTTCATTTATAGTTTGTTTCATGTGTATAGTGTTTTGCCTGCATATACTTCATGCCTGCAAAATACCCATGGAGACCAGAAGAGTGCGGTGGATCCCCTGGAATTGGAATTACAGACAGTTGGATAGAACCTAGATCCTCTACAAGAGCAGCCAGTGCTCTTACCTGTTGAGCCATTTCTCTAACACCATAATTTTTACAATACTTTATATAATCTAGATATAGTTCTGTCTGTGGTAGAGCTGGCAATGATCCCCCCCCCGTTCTGTAGTCACATGGCTTGTTCTGTTGGCCGTGGCTTGTTCTGTTGGCTGTTTTCTTTTCAATGCAGAAAATTTTTCATTTCATGTGGTCTCTTTTGTTTCCTCTTGGGATGTTTTCTGGGCTGTAAGAATCCTGCTTCGGAAAGTTCTTGCCTACATCACAAACTTGAGTTATATTTTCCATTATTTCTATGTAGGATCTGCTCACTTGGCCATGGCTTGTTATCCACCTTATTACCTGGTTGATTAGTTGGAAAAAAAAACCTATCATGATATTTGAGGAAGTAATGGGAAGAAAAGGGAAAGTGTTCTTCATTTTCAGAAAACTTTCAGCTGGCGATGCATAAGAAAAGCATCATTCACTCAAGGAGAATGACCAAGTAATTAGTGTGTGCTAAAATCAGTGCTTGCAAAACTGTTGGGCAACTAGATAACCACAGGGTCTTAAAATACCACCAGAATTGATGACTAATTACCAGTCTACACAAGTTACTGCAATTAGCATCTCTGTAACTACTTCCAAACAACTTGACATTATGTGTCTACTGATGAAATAAATTCCATACCAAGGATACTTTCCTCTAGTATCTGTGACAAGAATATCTAGGAGGCAAATGGGCTACCATGGGGCATTTGTCATCTTTTTCAGACATTTTCATTGTTATGCCTGAGATGATATTACTAACATCTAAGGAGAGAACTCATAATTCTGCTTTACTGCATAGGAAAGCATCCCCTAGTAATAGTGTAGTCCAAATTCTGGAATTATGAGAGAAACATGCCATATTGAGCTGGAAGACAGTCACAAGAGAAATCCCAAATGTGAACCACTTGTACAGTCACTGACCTGTACTTGTAAGGAAAATGGAATCTCAGAAAAAAAATTATGAAATAAGTTAAAAAAGAAGAAGAAGAAAAGAGATAAAAAAACTAAAAAATGAATAAATGTATTAATAGATTGAGGAAAGAGTGATCCTGGCAAATCAAAAGTTGCTCTGCTTCAGTCTTTCTTCAGATCTGAAAATTTTTAAAGGGTTTTTAAAGAATTTAAAAAGGTACTTCATGCTCACAGCTGAGAATGCCTGAACATACCCACGAATTAGTAACTATTTCCAATCCCCAAAGCTTGGCCTTTAATAACATTCTCCAATAGAAGCAACCAAGCCCCTTTGTTAAATAAGTTGACTTATGACAGGAAATCTACAAGATGGGCTTGCATCATCTTATGATGATAGAAAGTAAGAAATTACTCAAAGGAAACAAAAGAAAAAAATTTAAAAACCCCCATAGGCTCATATATTTGAATGCTTGCCCCCCAGTCTGTGAAACCATTTGAGGTGGGCTGACTAGTTCTATGTCAACTTGATACACACTAAAGTCATCTGAAAAGAGGTGCCCTCAATTGAGAAAATGTCCCCATAAGATCTGGCAGTAAAGCATTTTCTTAATTAGTGATTGATGAGGAGAGGGCCCAGCCCATTGTGAGTGGTGTCATCCCTGAGGTAGTGGTCTTTGGTTCTATAAGAAAGCATGTTGAGCAAGTCATGTTGAGCAAGCCAATAAGCAGCACCCCTCAATAGCCTATGCATCAGCTCCCGACTCTGGATTCGTACCCTATTTGAATTCCTGTCCTGATTTCATTCAGTGATGGACTACAGTGTAGAAGTGTAACCCTTTCCTCCACAAGTTGCTTTGGTCATGTTTTTTTTTTTTTTTTTTTTTCTTTTTTTTTTTTTTTTTTTTTTTTTTTTATAACTGCAATAATGGCCTAAGACACAAAAGTTAGGAGATGTGGACTTGTTGAAGAAGGTATGTCGCTGGGAGTAGGCTTTAACATCTCAAAAGCCCAGACCAGGCCCAGTCTTGATCTTTCTTTGCTGTCATCTTGTAGATCAGATGTAAGCTCTCAGCTAGAGCTCCAGCACCATGCCTGCCTGCCTAACTCTCCGAAACTGTCAGCAGGCCCCCAATTGAACACTTTGCTTTTATAAGTGTCTTTGGTCCTGATGTCAGCAATGGAACATAATAGTAACTAAACTGTGATGGCCTGTCTGATGAACACATAAACCATCCAAAAAGTGTCAATAATGGTGATGGCAAGGATAATCTGAGCTAAGATGTAAGTAAAACATTATTCATTTATAACCCAGAGAATATAACAAATAGCTATGAATTCATACAAATTAAATAGATAAATAAGAATAAGAACAGGATAAATCTTCCACAAAATCAGTTTGAAATAACTCATTAGAATAGTCTTCCTTTACAGAGATAGAACATACAGCAAAACCTAGGAAACTCTTGATGGGCTTTATATAACATATTATCTGAACATCAAAACATGAAGGAGCCCCTTCAGAGAGTTTGAAAATGCCCCATATCTTGTTGAAATAACCCTATGGCTGTTTGTATGAGCTTATTCAATTATGAAGGGAAAATGTTGCACTGTGAATATACGTTTCAATAAATCTGACTCAAAAAAAAAAAAAAAGAATACCTAAATTTTCCAGTTGACCCATGAGTACCTGGGACTTACAAGCATCTCCTAACATTCTGAGTGTTACTTCACATTTGTGGACTGATTTACCTCACCTTAATCACTCATGGGCATTCTGTTAAACCTTTAATGTGGGTGACATCTTCACATTCACTGTCAGTTTTTACAGATGGGGAACTCAAAATCAGAGGAATAGGGAAATACCTAATCTTGTGTGCATGGAAAGTGAAAGGGTTCAGAAAGTCAGTTTTGCCTGGCTTGGTGGTACATGCCTTCAATCCCAGCATCCAGGAGGCAGAAACAGGAGGGTTTTAATGAGTTTGAAACCAGCCTAATCTATATTGCAAGTTCCAGGGCAGCAATTTTGTTTATAACTTTGTTCATTTCTTTCAAGGGAAGGAGTTAACTCAGAAACTCTTATGTATATGAGTTATGTTATATTTACACACACACATGGATGGATGGATGGTTGGATGGATGAATGGATGATAGATAGATAGATAGATAGATAGATAGATAGATAGATAGCAGGGTGCACTATAATATCAGACATCAGTGACTTCAGTCAACAAGGATTTAATCTCTCATGCTGTCTCTTCATCATGGATCATCATCTGGGAAAGCTTTGGGGGGGTTGTTTTCAATCCAGAACCTGATAGATGGATCAACTACCATTCATTCATTTTGTTTTCTTCATCTCTTCATTGTCGTCTTTCTCATAGTCTGAAGATTCTGTCATGTTCTGATGAGTGAGTTTCTGACAAAGCTCCAGATGACTGGGCCCTGACAGAAGCTGACAGTAGAAGAAATGTTCTCTGACACTCAGTTTTCTTCTTGATTGCTGTGTCAGAGGCCCTCTTCCATAGTTGTCATTGTCACTGCTTCCTAAATTTTATATTTCAGTATATATCATATGTAATCTAGGATGATTTAAAGTATATCAGAGGTGGGATGCAAGTTATATGTAAATACCACATCCCTATATGTAAGGTACTTGAGCATCTACAGATCTTGGTACCATAAGGGATTCTGGGAAGAATCTTCTACAGATACTAAGTGATAGCAATAGCCCCAAATGTGTACCTGCTTGGCTTCCCTACGTGAGTAGTCACTCTCCACCCTTCTGACCTTGGAAAAGGCAGTGTCTTTCTCCAAGGAACTCTTTTGAAGAAGTCACTGTTTTTAAATTGGTGGAATTTTCCAAAATATTCTTCTATCACACTTCTCTGATCTCCAGCAGCTAATGATGCAAGAGGAGGAGCAGTGAGCAATGCCTTGTGACCAGTGAGTGAGCTGGTGGGGAAAAGATTTGACCTTTCTCTATTCCTGACTCTCAGATCTCCACTGTGATGGTGAATCTTCATTGACAACTTGACTGGATGGAAAAATCACCTAGGAGACGTACCCCTAGGTGCATCTGTGAAGATGTTTCCAGAGAAGCTTAACTGAGGAGGGAAAATCCATCCTAAATATGGGGCTGCACCATCCCATGGGATCGTGTCTCACTCTGAGTAAAAGTGGGAAAAGGAAAAAGTGAGCTAAGCATTGGCATTATCCCTCTGCCTCCTGCCTCCATATGCTATCCAAGCAGCCAGTTCACTCTCCTGCCACCGTGCTTCCCCAGCTTATGGACTGCACTGCCTTAAGCCACAAACCAAAATCCTTCTGCCCTCAATCGTATGGTCAGAAGAATGAACAAAATGCTTTGTCTTTGGATGATTTTATTATGTACATGCCAAGCAAAAGCAGAGGAGCCAATTGCACTTAGCAGTTACGTAGACACAGTAGATAGACAAAAGCCGCAGATAGCAAAATGTCGTATGCTCACAACATCAAGCAGAGATAATTCGGGTAGTTGAGGAGTCAGCTGGAGGTCCCAGTTCCACCATGAATGAGTTTCCAGGTCTGGACCTTGGATTCCCATTCTCGGTGCAGGAGCTTTTATAACACAGGAGAAACAATGGTGACATCTGTTGGAAACAGCTCACCTCTCTATTCTCAAGGACAGAAAGGTTGTTTTACTTTTCTCTTTTCTCCTTGTTACAGTGTTGGGGTGGAGGCAGGCCATTCTCAAACAAGGAGTCTTGGAGGACACTTAATATAACATGTTTAAGTCTACAGAAGGGGCTCAAGGCAACTCCATTTCCAGAGAAAGCTTCTTCACAGGTTTGAACAGCACATGACAATTTATCAATATGGTGTACATTTAGTCTCTTAAGCTGCTTCTTGTGGGGTATTTAGTCACATTCAGAAAGGTACCTAGTGCATCCATAGCAAGGGCAAACCTATGCATCTGTACCTTGCCTTTATCTACTTGTCAAGACATGCATCAGCCTGTATGAGAATTTGGACAAGCCTCTTCATCTTTCGGTGGAGGTCAGGAAATATATATATGGAGCACCTGTATCTGCCAACAAATGAAGATAAAATGATAAAGAAACCTCTCTCTGTGTATCAAGGGCCCCCATGGAAATGAGAGGTAGACCAGTAGTTCTCAGGTCTAGCTGCACACTGGGATCACATTGCCCATTTGCAGTTTTCACCTGACAGCTCCAAAGTGAAGCTTCAGCCTAAGGTTTTTCTAAAGCTCTGACTGATGCTATTCTGCAACCACAGTTAAAAATCAGTGGTCAGGAGCATACGTACATACATAACTCAACATTACATTTAAAATACTTCTGTTGATGATGAGAGCTGAAGCAGACACAGATAGATAATGTTTTAATAACTAAAATTTAATGTTCTGTCCATGCTACATATAAAGCTAGGCAGATACTTAACATCCTTAGTATAGCCCTCTATCCAAAACCCTTATTTTCATTTGATAAATGAGGAAAGCAATACACAGGAAGCTTATGTAATTTGCCCAAAGTTACACAACTTAGAAAGGTTTAGAGCCAAAGCTAAACTTAGGACTGTCTGGATCTAACCCTACAGACCATCCAAATGCTCTCCGCTTTCCAGACCAGCCTGTATTCACCTCCCATTTGCCTAGAGAAAAGAATGAAAGTTGTAGAAATCTTGAACTGCTTCATCTGTGCCTGCCCTCGTTGTAGGCTTGTGTTCTTGAGTGTCTCCTAATGCTTCCCTTATTTCTTTTCCTATACTCGAGCTCACATTCTTATTGTTATGGAAGAGAAGGACATATTGGCAAGATATCCCAAGCTCAATTCTGGAGCAATTAGCTCATCATCTTGGCTCTTCACGTTATTAAACTGTTTGCTCCCAGAGCTGAGTAACTTATTGTGTAACTGACCTGTGAAGTTGAGCTCTGAGCCAAGGCTGTCTGGATCACGTAGGCTTACAGAAAGAGAACTGAGCCAAGCACATCCAAAATAAACCTAGTTAAATAAGAGATCTGAGTGGTCAAGCACAACACACAGCAAGGGGGGGCTCAGAAGACCATGTGCTGCTCTGAAGAGCAATGTGATGTTGAGCTCCCAGTGAGCAGAGGCAGGGGAATGTTGGGCGGAGGGTTGGATTTTATTTTTTACAGAAGAATCTAGCTGTTTGTGGTAGTGCACACTTGTAGGATGCACTAGGCAGAGGCAGGCGACTCACAGAAGAATCTAGAAACTTTTTTAGTGGGATTAAGAATAACCTGGAGGATGGAAACATGGCTAAGGGGTTAAGAACAAATGCAGCTCTTCCAGAGGACTAGAGTTCCATTCCCAGAGCCAGTGTCAAGAGACTTACATCCTCTTGTCACTCCAGGTCCAGGGGGTCAGAGGCCCTCTTCTGGCCTCAACAAGCACTGCACTTATATGCACATATCTACACACACACACACACACACACACACACACACACACACACACACACACACGCATGCATGCACAATTAAAAATAAAGTATTTTAAAATGAGTAAACCATGAAGCCATTACAAATTACTTCCTTTTAGAGAAGTATATCCCATTTTTTTCCCTGAAATTCTCAAGGCCACCAATGCCTCTACTTTGTCTGACCATGAACATTAACCAGAAGTAACAGTAAAGAACTTTATGTGGTTAGGTCTTACCTACTTTTACGGAGGTGCAGAAAATAGAGTCAGAGATCCTGGGAAGCATTCATCTATATCTTTCCCCTACCTCAATAAAAATATATGACCAGTCCCATACATTGTTAGTTAATTCTATCATCTAATAAAAGAAAACTTCATTTAAGCTATACTCCTAGTAGCTATACTCCTAGTATCTTCTAGTAGGACTTGGTGATTATAATGAAATCTAGGAAGATGACTGCCATAGCATTGCTTCTTTAAGATAAAAACAAGATTTGCTGTTAATATTAAGATGAATTTTACTGTTTTCTATCCATTAGCATTTCCTCTTTTCTGTCTTATCTGACATCATCAAGAAGCCTGTTGGTTTGTTTGAGGCCACATACTCAGCTTATTTTCCATGGTGCATTTAGCACAGGGCTTGACACTGAGAAGACCTTCGGGAAAGACCTGTGACTTCTGTATGCATTCGTAACTGTCCTCATTTCATTCCAACTCCCCATTTCTCCATCCCGAATTAAATGACCACATCATAGTCCTTAACCAGATGGTAGCAAGAACTTCAAGCTTCACTAGTTATGGGGAAAAATTGATTTAAGTCACAGAGCAGAAACCAGGCTAGCGAGAAGCTGAATGTAGCTGAGGCAGAAGCATCTGCACATTGGTGCCCACCTGTTCACCAGGCTGGTCTCCAACTCAGAGCTGGGGTGATCACAGTCACCGGGAAATTGCTTCTGCCCCTCTAGAGCCTGGAACTGTGGCTTTCTGAAAGTCAGCAGGAGGGTAATTTGAATGGAGTCCAGACTCATCGTTCCCATGAATTCTTCCCCCAGCTCCTATCAGGGAAACCTTGGCAAAAGCCCTCACAAAAGCCCTCAGCTCAGCTAGCAGGACTGTGGGTCAACTGAAGCAGTAGTAGCAGAATGGGACCAATCAACACAGCCAAATGAAGAAGACCATGGGCTTCAGGGCAAGACCCAATAGGGCCATTCCTCACTTACAACCTATTGACCATTAACTCAGAGTGGATAAGGAATATCCATGCTAACATCTTAAAACACTAGTCACATTCTCACAGATGATGTCACTGGCCACTCAAAACTTTTCCTTCCCAGCTGTGCATATGGTCATGTGTAAAGAACAATGTTAATGTTTTTCAAGATGTTTTCTATAAAAACGGTGTGTTCTAGGTATCGCTAAACATTCATCTGGGTAAGACAAGTATATAGTGTTTTGCATAAACTAATTAGGTTAATAAACATACTCCCCAAACCTCTTGTACTAAAGACTTGATGGTACTGTTAGAAGGTGGTGAAAACTTAGGTCTAAGCCCCAGTGAAAGGTTTAGGGCCTTGAGGACATGTTCATGAAAGGAGGAGAATTAGGGGTCTAGCTCCCCCCCTCTTCTCCCTCCCTCTCTCAATTTCCTTCCTGGCCGCCTTAGGTAAGCCCCTTTGTTCAATCACATGGTCCCCACCACCAGGCTCTGCCTTACCACAAGTTGAAGGCAATGGCCAAGTGACCATGAAATGGAATCTCTGAAACTGTTAGCTAAATGCAACCTTTCCTCCTTTTTTAAGTTAGCCTTTCCAAGTATTTTGTTATATTGATGGAAAGCTGGCTAACAATCAAGATTGTTCTGGGTCATTTGTTTTATAGCCCAAGGACCAGGGTGGTCCACAAGAATACTAAGAGAGTGCTCCCCATTCCGTCAAGCCATCATGGCAAGGGCAAACTTGATTCAGATGTGGTGTCACCTCTACCAGGGTGACATGTATAGCCTGGAGATGCAAACTGTAGAATATTAGGGGAGAAACATTTCTCAATCTCTCTAATTTGGAGCAGAATGGGCTGGCAGCTTGCTTCATCATCACAATGGAATTTTACACCCTCAAATAATTGCTAGAAACCTGGATGTTCCACCAGAAAAATAAATCAACCTAAAAATGTAGACTCCAGATTACCATGACCCAATATTTGAGTGATGACATGAGCCTTTGGGTCAGATTTGGTGAGTTTTAAAAGACAAAGGAAGTTGTTTTGAAGTAGTGCTTGTTGGAAAGCCTAATACAATCATGATTACTGCTCCAGTCCATTGTAAAGTTTAGATTTATTGTATTTAACAGAAATGTGGGCTGTTTGTTTGAAATATTATCCAAATGATCTGGCCTAAACTTGGAAACTCTATATGAGTCAAAATGAGTAAATTATGGAGGCCTCATGCCTTCAGCACTCATGGATTTGAGGTGAGTAGAGACCATTTATAGTAGTGATAAAATACTGCATTTAAGCCTGTAATACTTTGGCACACAAGGTCTCAGTTCAGAAGTAAATTCATTTTATGTGCTCAGCAAAGAAGCAACTGAAATCTTTTACAAATGAGAAGGATGACCTCCTGAGATTTTAGAGATAAAATATGTCCATTATTCCTTGGGAAGAGGCATGATAATTATACCCTTGACTGTGGAAATCCAAGTCTGAACCATGGAGCAAACACTTTACTGTGATGTCCAACATGGTAAATGGTAGTTAGCCAAAGCTATTGACCAACTGCATATTATGTGCTCAAATGTTCATTAATATGATGAGCCACTTGGAAACCTAGCACATAACTGGGGAAAGCTTCAGGGCCCTGCGCCATTAACAGCTTGTCTAGTGGGATATCATGTTTGGCCAAGAGGCTAGTGATTACTGGGAATTCTATCCCTGATTCTAACTACAACTAGTAGATAATGCTTGACAACAATTTGTACTTTAATAAGAGGGCCTTGCTAACTGTGGCCTCCTATACATCTCTGACCTCATCAAAGGCTACCTCTCTAGCCTCATGCTCCAGCTGCACCAGAGGGTCCTTGTATTGGTCACCTGTACCCCGTTCATGTTCCAGGACTCTGCACTAGCTGTTGTCTCATAGGAATGATCTTCTCTAAATGTTAATGTGACTTATTCTTTCATTACATCTCAATTTAAATGTCAACTTGTAAAAAAACTTCCTTACAACTCCCAGTTCAGCCTCCCCATCCCTTTCTCTGTCTACCCATACATGTCAATCATCCTGTGTCAATTCTGGCAGATGATGTGTTATTTATTATCTGACCCTTCCATCTTTATTGACTTTTTAATTGCATATGATGTATTTCTTCTCAAAGTGTAGTTTCCCGGGAGTCATGGAATGACTCTCTTATCTTTATCATTACATAATTTGCCTCTAGAATCCGGCTGACCCCATGTATGTGCTCAATCCCTAATTTTTAACGCATCAATAGCCAAGTCCTACCAAGTGCAACTGTGGTAAGTGTCTTGATGGCTTGTGTGTGTCAAGTCTGAGACAGCCTTGTCCCAGAACTCACCTTCAGCATGTCACCTCACAAGAGTTTGAGGACTTTGTATGTTCATGAAACAGAGTGTAGGACTAGATAGCTGGTCTACCTCCTCTACTCTGTGAGGGCCTCTCCCTTCTCTATTACCCACAGTCCTAACTAGGAATGATCAGTTTTACTTGCATCTTTGAGGGGATAATTAACCTACAAGTAAGAATTGTTAGCACTTGTCATAAACCACGGATTTTTCTTTTTTTAATATTTTATTTATTATGTATACAATATTCTGCCTCCATGCCAGAAGAGAGCACCAGATCTCATTATGGATGGTTGTGAGCCACCATGTGGTTGCTGGGAATTGAACTCAGGACCTCTGGAAGAGCAGGCAGTGCTCTTAACCTCTGAGCCATCTCTCCAGCCCAAACCACAGATTTTTCTGATTTACAATTCAATCTTGTGCCTATCAGACCTTTAGAAAGATAGCCTTAAAAATTAACAAAAAGACAGGGAATTTATTCAACCTTCCTTAAAGGTGCGTTAAATGAAAGCCAAAGTACGTACAATTCACATGTACTTTCCTAGTGTTAAATGGTGTAATTCTTCCATATTGGAATGCTATTATAGAAATATCCATCTAATAGGCTAGCTAAGTACATTTCCTCAAAAAGTGTGACAAAGCTGTCATCACAGCTTTAGATGAATAAATAGTTCATTATAAAAAATAATCACATATATTTGTGCCATGTAGGCAGATTTGGCAGCAATAGACTTGAAGGAAGGGTTGTGGTGGCTTTGATAAATCACAAGTATCTCCAAATGTTTCTAAATGTGTGCCTAAGTAATTCTTATTGTAAATTAAGCTTTTCCATACATTAGTGTAAAACTGTGGTATCCAGAGGTGTTTTTTGGAAGCTGAATCCCATGTCCCTCTGTTCACATGGCTAAATGCACAAGCTATGTAAAGGAGCTACGTAAAGCTAACTCCTTTCTTCTATTACTGACCCTTTGCCCTAGAAAATACTAGATATTCCTAAAGCATATCAGTGCTTTGGGAAATTGCCTTGTCAACAATAGCAAACATTAGCACACTTAGACAGTCCCACGTACACCTATTATTCCATAGTGTCTGCAGAACCAGGGTGAAAGTATGAATGGCTTTCCTGAAAGGCCAGTGACACTCTCAAAGCAAAGGGAGAAACGCAAAGCATTTCCAGTCCATGAAGTTTTGTCCATTAGAAAGACTGGGAGATGCTCCCTCATTGAACTCCTTCCGGCTAACAACGTAGACCATCTGGAGCACAAAGGCTCTATGCCTAAGAAAAGAGACAGTGTTGGTGTGCCTTCCCCTTTCAGGGGTGCTAATAAGGAAAAATGCTGAACTACTGTGATTACACATGACTTGAAAATAGCTCATCACCTGCCAATATGAAGGAAGGCCCCAGAGGGCTGTTAAAATGCTGGGAAGAACAATAGCTTTGGAGACAGACTCTTTGTGATGTGTGAGAGAAGCATCCCTGCAGACTGAAAGACAGCCCGCCTTGTGCAACGAGTTCTTATTGTAAGTGAACCCTGAAAACTGGTCCTGGGGTGTTCCCATGGCATAGAGGAGGCAAAAGCGCTTTCACAAAACAATTGGGCCCATAAACTTGAAATGAAGGGGAGAGATGGCCAGCAATTATCCAGAAGACTCAAACATTAGATAAGCAGCCAATTTAAGGTATTTCATGGTGGGGCAAGGCTTTCCTCAAATTTGGCAGATAATTGTTAGCCCGCTGTCTACTTTATGTGTTATTGTGTAGACTTAATCACACTGTGAAATCCCTCTTGTCTTCAGTCCTAAGTGCTACTGGAACGCTGTGAGCATGGTCACATGAGGTTCATTAGGAGCGGGAGCTTGGCTTTGTGGAGCCTGGCTAGCTGGCCGTTCCCTGGAATCTTTTCTGTGATATCACAAAGCTCCTGTGTTACAGCCATTGTGGACCCTGAAGCAGAGCATCTCACAGCCCAGCAAGACATAACGTCTCATGGTGGCCTGCCTCATTGGCAGGTGCTAAGCTTTTATTGTTATTATTACAATGATTCTGTTTCACCCTGAATCATTTAGACTGCATATTACCACAGCCTGAGTTCTCATTTATGGACAACTTTTCCTTTTATTTACTGAAGCTTCAAAATAACCAGGATTTATTTATGGTGTGTGTGTGTGTGTGTGTGTGTGTGTGTGTGTGTGTGTGTGTGTGTGTCTGTCTGTTTGTCTGTCTGTCTGTCTGTCTGTCTGTCTTTTGGGAATGGGTACAAGGAAAGGGGGTTCTCAAAACTGAGGAGGGAAGAGGGCAGTTCAGTCATGCCCTCGTAAATGCACTCGCAGGGTCATGCATCTGGCAAAGAGCACACAGGCTTGTGGGGCTACCTTTCTCCATAATGTTCTAACATGGACTGGCAGGAACAAGGAACTGATTTGTGCTTGAGAGACAAAACAGAAAACAACATGTGTTCCCGATCTCTCAGTGCCTTCTCTGATGTATCAGCTCCGAATATACCTTTGCTTCTGACATCGTCATCTTTCCCATGATTCCTAGCTCCTACTTCAGCATCCTACCTTAGAGCAACTTTGAAAAGTGACCATATTTGAAAATAGGTCTTTCCCTTTTTTTGCCCATCCTATCTCACACATATGCATGTTCACATCCTCAGCACCTGGTGTGTGTTTCTCAAAACCAGAATTTTCTTATTCTAAATAATAATAGGTGGCTTCCTTTATTTTCAAAGGTCCATGGTCATAAAAGTTGTAGCCTTGTGTAGTTCTTATCAAAGTCGTTGTGATACACATCTGATTACCTAGTGTGGAAGCCAATGCAGGTCATAGAAATACTAGAAAGTAGTTTGGATCTTCTGAAAAGTAGTAATGCTGGGTCAGTGGCCAGTAAAATTTCACACCGAGTTCTCAGTTCCCCCTAATTACAAGTTTGGCTTTGGCCAAGTCCCTGAGAACTTCTGGATTTTAGTTTCTTAAATCTATAAAATGGAAGAAGTATCAAAAGTGAACAAGGTTCCTAAAGTCAAATACATGCAGATGGGTACCATCGTCCAGTAGACAAGGTGGGGATGCAGCCCACCCGAGTGTTCCTGCAGAAGACATTTTCTCCTTGGCCCTGATCCATCACTGCAAAACATGAGGCAAATGGGCTTTTTGTATATACTGGAGATCAAACACAAGGCCTCTGTGTGGTGCATATACACTCTACCTTTGAGTTATAATCCCTCCAGATCTTTTCATTTCTTCAAACAAATCACTTCTGCAAGCTAGAGTCCAGCCATCACTTACGAACTTCTGGCACTCGGGGTATTTCCATCCCTACTCTCTGTAACATTTAAGGCCATCCAGCAACCAACCTGCAAATTTCATTCACATCTGTGTGTGTACCTTAGGAAATGGTCATGGAGGCCTTCTGGCTATAAGTGTTTAAGACTGGTGCTAATCACTCATCCAACTTTCCATGGGTCTGAGTATTGCTAATGAAAATTGAAGTGGTGTTGCTGACTTTGAGAAGAAGCAGCTTAAAAAGAACATTAAAGAAAACAAAGCTCCATTTTTAACTACAGGACATTTCTAGCCAGAGGCATCCATAAGAAGGAAGAGCAAGTGAAAGGATTTCTGTATAATTTACCACACGCCTCTGGAGACTTAGACAAACCTCCCACAGCTGTAAGAAATAAAAGCTTAGGAATCCAGAGAAGGGGGCAATCAAATGCACCTAGTATTCCACAGAAGTCATCAAATAACAGAGAGGCGGAAATGCGTCGTGATAGATAATATACTGAGCACAGCAAAAGTCCCAGTTCAAGAAATGGTTTTGAAGAGAACTGCTTTCAAAATCTCTGAAGTTTTTAAAGGTAGAAAAATAAGCAGAGGCTGCAAACCCAGAGTGGGAAAGATGCCTCCTGATTAATGAGTAGAACGCGATCCCGTTGCCGTGGCAACTTCAAGATACACAAAAGAAAACATCACTTCTCTAAAATATGCCTGGCGATGAATAGGCAAAATCTTTCAGAATATCTTTTTTAAAAATATGAAGCAACTACTTTTTAAAAGGGCGAATCACACAGATGACTCTTAGAGTTTTCTTTTTCAGATAGCAGGACTTGTTTACAGAAGGCCTAGGCCATTTACATGAACCAGCAGTTTGGGCCAAAAGTAATGACCAAATAGTACATCCACTGGAAAATAAATGTTGTTCTCAACAGTTTTGTTTCTGTTTAAGCAGTAAGTGAGATAAATGGATTTGCCTTGTTTTCCCCTTTTCCAACAATGCATTTAGTTGGAGTACTTGCTTGGATGCTCAGCATCTGAACAGGTCTAAGAGGCCTGAAGATGAAAGGCTAGGCCTGCTGTAGCCACCCTCTGTGGTGACGCATTGTTTCGGGCAAGCTTTATTAGATCATAAACAATTTATCACCACAGCTCTCCATCTGACAGAGGTGACAGAAAGCAGGGTTTGGATGGGACTGCATGCTGCCTTCCCCAGCCACTCCCCTGTGCTGCAGGACCCTGGTTCCATGTCTACAGGAGTTGTCTGTTCTGTAAAGTGATTCAGCTACAGAACTACACTCTGAATAAACTAGATATTCAAAGCAGTACCTTGAAGGCTATGAGGACAAAGTGACCTGGGGACTCCATACATGATAACCGGAGTACTTTTTTCATTTTTTTCTTTATTACATTTATTTATTTATGTTTTGAGTCAGGGAAGCATATGCCATAGCACGCGTATGGAGGTCAGAGGATGATATGTTGGTTCTCTTCTCCATCATGTGGGTTGTGGGGATCAAACTCGGATTGTGAGGCTTGGGGGCAGGCACCTTGACTGCCTGAGCCAATTTACCCAGATAATGGAATGACGTGAGAAAATTATTGGTGCTAAGCAGTGTCCCCCCCCAAACAGTTTTTCTTCTCCTTTTGATAGTTTTTTTTTATTTTTTTATTTTTTTATTTTTATGAATAAATATTTCATTTATTTACTTTTATTATTTATTTATTCTTTATTTTTTATTTTTTTTATTTTTATGAATAAATATTTCATTTATTTACTTGGACTTGCGTGCATGCACGCACGTGTGTGTGTGTTGGTGCTTTTGCAGGGGTCAGAAAACAACTCGGAGTCAGTTATTTCCTTCTACAGTGTGGGTTCTGGATCCACCTCAAGTCATGCAGCTTTTGCAACAAATACTTTACCTGCTGAGCCATTTACTTTACTCTCGTTGCGTGAGGGTGAACCATCATCAAGTCGGCAAACACCCTGAGTGCCTGATGGCTGCTGTCATCTCCTGCCTATTGATGCAAAATCCTTACACCCTGAGATTTGTGGCTTACAATATAGCAGTACTCAGCTGCTCCAGCCCAAAAGCTGGGAAGCCTTATTCTTCCTTCACATTCTGGACTTGGTTAGCTAATCATCAGTCAGATCTCTCTCTATGACTCGGAGACAAGTGAGCATTAGCGGGGGAAAGTTTCCTGCAAGGGGGAAAAAAAAAAACAACCAAAAATCTCAGTGCCAGTTATGGTAGCACACACATTCAATGGTAACACTGGAAAAGCCAAAAGGGCTAGCCTGGGTTATATAGCAAGCCTCTCTCCAAATATAATAAATAAAATAGCACATACACACAGCAATAGAATGATTACAGCATCAGTGCCACCTTCTCAGCTAAATAGAAAATACAAAGCTGCCGTATGACCTCCCAGCCCCGTCACTCCTCCCTCGACGTAAACCACCCAGGCCAGCTGGATATGATGAATTTCTTCTCCAGAACACAGCAGTCACACAAAGCCTTCCTCTTTCCATTAGCAAGAAACACATATGAAGGAAGGGCTAAAAATGATCTTTTCAAACATGGGGGCAAAATTAAAAACTAATGACAAGTCATATCCTTGATGTCCCAAGGCAGCTGTGGCAATGCACCCGCAACCAAGGGGCTTACAACAGTAGCAGTGTATTCTCCCTCTGTTCTGGAGTGTGGCAGTCTGAAGTTGGGTGTCAGTCACTTGTCAGCTCTTCTGACACCTCTGAGGGAGGCTCTTCAGGGAGGTGTTGCCACCCCCTGGTGGCTGATGACTATCTGGCATTCTCTGGCTTGTCACAGCGTAGCTCATCTGTGCATCTGTGCTTCTTTTTTCTGTGTCTCCATATCTGTGTCTTCACAAGGCTTTCTTAAATGGAAATGAGCTTTGTCAGTGCTCGCCCTAATCTTAGTGACTTTATCTTAACCACCTATTACAAACAAGGTCCCATCTAGAGGTTCCAATCATTTACATGTGCACATATCATTGAGGGTCATAATTCCATTCAAGTCATTTCTATTTTTTCCTGGTTTGAGACAGGGTCTTACCGTGTAGCTCTGGCTGATCCAGGCCTCCCTACAAAGACCAGGTGGCCTCAAACTCCCCTGAGTACTAGGATTTAAGGTGTGTGCTGCACACCCTACTCATTTCAACTTTCCATCTTTCATTCTGTCTACTTCTACCCATCTCAACAGTAATCATGAGTTATTTAACAAAGGGTACATGATTTAAGAAATGTATCATTTGGCAGTTTCATAGCTGTGTACCCATAAAGTACACTTGAAAAACTCAGCTGTCTATGACTTCACTTGGCCTTCTAATTAATTATATGCCCTGGCCACCACGTATGTGATCAATCATTGACCAAAACATCATTATGAAACACGTGACTGGGGCTCATCTCTGGATGAGCAAAGAGGATCTGTCCTAATGCAGGCCCCACCACCCACAGGCGGGAGCCTTAGACTGAATAAAAAGGAGAAAGTGAGCTGAGCCCCCGTATCCATCTCCTTTACTTCCCGGACTACAGTGACTCACTGCTTAGCACTCCTGCCTGCCCATGATGGACTGCACCCTCAAACAGCTCCTTAAATGTTAACTAATGCCTGTTTCCATTCTCTGGATGCATCCCCTGCACTATAACATGGGGTTCTCTCTAAATGAGAACCTAGTGGTAGCTGTTTCCAAATCTAGACACTTTCCTGTGGCCCTAGGAAAAAACCCACACTCCCTCTAAGCATTACACAGAGACTTTTCAGTCCAGCCACTGATCTCTCCAACATGTTCGCATCTGTCTCGGTTTCCTCAACTCTGGCATTGGCTTTGTCCTCCAGTTCTCCCAAACCCTTTGACATCCTTTTATTTAAAATCCTGCACATCTTCAGGGTAAGGATATTGGAAACTATGGGATATTTTCTAGCAGCGTCTCTCCATACCTTCGGCCTTTTGCACATGGAATAGCTTTGCTTCCTTCTATCTCTCTTCCTCTAACTCATCTTTTAGTTCTCAATCTTTACAAGCACTAGGGCATCATCCCATGGGTTTCTGTTACCACACCCACTACACACAGCCATACACAGTCTATTTGCTTCTTAGCACTATCCTTCTATAATCCTGTTAGTTATGAGAGCGCATGACATTTGTTGTATGATCTTTTAACCTCCTGTATTGTCCCCAGACTCTGACTTCCAAAGTGTACTAGGAATGAGTGACCTCTGCAACCCTACTTAGCATGTGTTAGGATTCAAAACATGCATGTGAGTCAGTGAGATGGCTCAGAAGATAGCAGCACTTACCTTCAAGCCGGACAGCCTGAGTTCGATCCCTGGGACCCACATGATGTGGGAAAGATGGCAAAACATGTATGAATGAAAGCACATACATATACATACAAAATAAATGCAATTTTAAAATAGATAATGGTGTGAGCTCCTGGCTCCAAACTATATGTATGTAATGGGGGAGTCTGGGCATAGGACAAGGCACTGTGGCTAGAGTGATGGATAAGATACATATTCCAACTGGGATAGATCATTAGTGTTCACTGTTCCTCGTCCTGATAAACTTTGGGAAGCTACTACAGCTATTATTGGTAGCACAGGTGAAAAGTCCCTGTCTGGCACATTAACCAGACAAAAAAAAAAAAAAAAACTCTTCATACAGTCACATGATGGGGAAACTTGTCCTTGGCCCTCCATCCCTCCTGGTTCTTAATTCCGGAGTTTCATCACAGTTTCTAAGATTTTGCTTTCACTGCTTTGGGATCTTTCTGAAATAATTAATGCTCTTTCACTACAAACTTCCAGGTCTTTTCTCAGACTTTCACCTTTCTTATTGTGTACTGTGTCCCTTTATCCTCCCCCATGGGTCAATAGCTGCTTTTTGCTTATTTTGTAATTTCACTATGATTGTCGTGTAGATGTAAAGAAAGAATAATATCACACAAATGTGCTGCTTCCTGTAACTGACTGACGCCTTTTAATAAGTCTCTAAACATTCTCAGTTGTCTATTCTCCTTCAGCATTGTCCCTCCCCATTCTCTCAATCATTTCTTCCTGGAATCAGCCATTCCCTGGGTCTTACTGTGTGGTAAGTAGGACATTTCCCCACACAGTACCCACAGAGTTCTTTTAGTTTACTATCTGCAGAGTGGATCCCTTTTGTTAAAGCTCCCCATTAGTAGGTGACTCTATTTGAGCTAGTAGTATATCTCAGTGGTAGTTTTTTGCCTCGTATGAGGCCATGGGTTTAATGACCAGCAATGGAAGGGTGAGAATGACTCTATTTGATCTGGTCCTGCCATGACCCTAGCCTCATTGCCTGCCTCTTTTTCTCTCCAGTCCAGCCCTTGCAGCTGCTGCAACCATCTTTTTCTTTTTTCTTCTTCCCCCTCTTCTCCTTCTCTTGTTTTGTTTCTGGTTACTCCTCTTCCTTCCTCTCATCTTCATCCTTATCCTATTGGGCTAAGTCCAAGCTGGCTCTGAACTTCCAATCCTCTTTATCCTCCTGCCTCAGCTTCTCAAGTGCTGGAATTACAGTCATGTGTCATATACCTGGTCCCCACTGATGTTCCTTTGTGCTAATTGATGTTCCTTCAACAAGCCAGGTTCCCCTGGCCCCTGTCTGCAGAATGTCCTGTGGCTAGCTCCTTGATAAGATTCTGGTCTCTAATCAAATGCTTACTCTTGAATGCCATTCTCTCTCACTAGCTCATTGAGATGAGGTCTCTCTTCTCTTCCCCTCACCTCTACAGTCTTCATCTGAATGTCTAAATTTCCTTATGAGCCTTCCTTTTTAGTAGAGCTAAGACACTAGCCTTACTACTGAACATACAGGACAATAAAACCTGTCTTCATGAAGCTCAAATTGTTGTGTTGATGTCATGTGTTTGTTGAAAAAGGAAGATTATATTTCACTTGCCTTCTGATAATTACCTGCTTTTGAAGCAATTTGTCAAGCAGCATTTTTATTGTATAATTCAGAAGCAGATTAATAAATAAACTGCTTAGGACATTATCTGCTTTTGAAAACTGTGTCTTCCCCTAAAATGTAAGCTCCAAGGTAGATGGATACATGCATGGACACAGTGCAGTGAGTGGCCGTTATAAGGAGTCTTCTGCATATCAGGTCTCAGGAAGCATGGAGATGTCTACAAGGACCTTGTCTGTTGTGGCATTCCATGGCTGGAACTGGAGGACTTGGTAAAGTCTGGAGCCAATGGAACGCTGAGCCCTCTTTTAGCTAACATTTGTAGACAGTGATTTTGATTATTTGTTCAGGTCCCTTCTACTATTGCAGGTGCTCTCCAGGGGGCTGTGCCCCACTGTTGGCTGCACAATTTGTATCCTTGCCAATTCAAATATTTATTCATGGTCCTTAGACACCACTGAGGATAAAATGATTGAAAAGCATCAACAGTCCCTCTAACCAAATATTTTGTATTCCATCACCATCGAACCTTTCAGAAAAGCCAGCATTGACAAAGCTGTCATATCTTTTTTGTATTTGAATGATAACTGTTTGAAGCAATTCTAAGTACAAGGCCTATTTGAATTTATGTATTTCTTAGTGCTTTCTGGGCCTTATAATTAGTTACAATCTTTGGATATATATATATATATCGCCCAATAGGTTATCCTTGGTAGACTGAAGAATGTCAGGGACTCCCCTGTAAATGGGACAGTCCCATTTACAAATATATATTTACTCAGGGAGAAGATACATAATTGGCAATTTGCTTTATTATCTCTCTAAGCAACTGAAGTATTGACTATTTCCAGCACCGCTTCTGCCCTCAGAGGGAGCCTTGGAACATTTCAGCAGGGCACATGGAGGTGATCAGGAAAGGAGGAGCAGAAACATGATGCCCCACTCTGGTTTGTGAGTCTGAGGCAGAACCAGGAGTAACCCCATTTCCCAATGATCTGCTTCCTTCACACAGTCCCTTCAGAAAGACAGTCTGTTTTAAAGTAAACTTTATCCAAAGAGTTTGAACAGACATCTACATCGATTCGGACCACCCCCCTTGGAAGAGCACCAGTCAGGTCCTAGTGGTACAGAAATTAGGAAGTGCTGAGGCATGAAATGGGAAGATGAGAAAGTAGAAGTGGACAGGGAAGAAACAGGAATACAAACCAAAACCAAATGACAACTAGCTCAGGGCAGACCTGTGGAGACTCTTTCAAACATGTGGCAGAACTGGCTTTATTTGGGATGGGAATGTATGTTTGAATGCATAAGAACCTATTCCTGTGGGTGTACACAGAGGCCAGAGACCAACATCAGTATGTCTTCCTTAATCATTTCGCCATGTTTTTATTAAGCTTTAAAAAAAAAAACATTACATTTATTTACTTGGGGCATGTATATATGTATGTGTGTCCTGGCCTAGGCATTTTCTTTTTTTCCTTCCTAGTGTTTTGATTTTATTTGGGGGTTGAGTTTGGATTTAGTGTTTTACAACAGACTCCCTATTTTGCCAGGCGAGGCTCAAGGACTCCTGTCTCATCCTCTTGAGCAGCTAGAACTACACACACATACCTTGACACCAACATCTTTCTTGTCCGACTAATCTCTTGTTCTAATAAGTTCTGTTGTGAGATTTGTTAAGGAAACAGAGGCCTTTTATACAGGCAATACACACATAAAAATCGGATTGCGTTTTGACAAAGCTGTGCGTATATATATATATATATGAATGCATACTATATCCATGAACACAGCTGTGTATTATCTTTCACTGGGCTGACAGAAAAATGCCCCATGTTAAATACTCTTGAGAAAGAGAATGCCTGGGCTGCCTGCTGGCTCAGTTTACCTGCACATTCATGTCTCTTTTTACAGATGAACTTTCTGTTTGGGCACCATTTCCATCTGAAAAACCTGTTCTGATAAACCAATGTACAAACTAATATTGTAGGGGATGTGGTAAGGTGGAGAGAGAGAGTACAATGTAACCACAATATCCTATGTATAACTTCTGACCTGAAATGCTAGGTGAACATGTTCATTAAAAAATAGTCTATCCATAAATGAGGAAGAGCTAGAAGCGAAAAGAAGACCTTTATACACATGCAGATGAATGAGCCCAACAGAAAGCCATGGATAACACTAAGAAGCCAAATGTAACACATGGGTCATATCATGGTTAAATGTGAGTTCAGGAGCTCAGGTGTAACATTCAGTAAGGTGGAGTCTAAGTCATTGGTTTCCAAAGTCAGATGGCTGCTCAACACAACCCAATGGATTACAGACAAAAAAAAAATGTACATTCATGTTTACTTTTATGCTGTCCTCTTCAAATTTCCAATTTAGCACATATTTTAAAATATATGAAAATATTCACACAATGGCACATAATAAATGTTGATAATTAATAATAGGTAATTATATAAACATACTTCATACAATTTTTTAGACAATGAGATTATCAGTACAAAAGCATAGAGATTATCAATTGAGATTTCCACTGTTGGTGGACTTAGTAATATGACTAGAGCTAGAGATCTAGGAAGTATACACTGAGTTCACTTTGGTCTACAACTTGCCTAAGTGAGAAAGAAGTCACTGGCTAAGTTGGTAACAATATCCTGAAGCTCAGTAGAGCCTCATTGTTTGGACTAGGGAAGGTGACAAAGCCCCTAAGATCATCTGGGGATGACAGGCACTGGGCAATGCTGAATTACAAGAGAATGTGTAGTGTTTGGGGGAACACTTACAGGTGTGGCCTAAGAGAGTCACAGTGGAAGTCTCTTAACAAATGACCAACACCTGAAGGAGTTAGAGACCTAGAGTTCCCCTAAGGACAGAGATTTAGTGTGCCCCTTAGTCCTTTGGGCAGCACTAGTAAACCTCACAGTAAAGGAACACAAGCCAGGTTTCAGTGAGGATGGGAGAGAGCTCTGGCTATCAGATGGAAATAAGCCACAAGAAGGGTAAGAGCACCCTGACATGTATTTCCCCCATGATCCTGCAGAGTCAGTTCTACTTAGGCAACTAGCTAATCCATGGCTAATTCACACACATATATTCTATAGTAAAAGACAGCCCTTAAGATACCGAGTTTCCCATCTCAGTTAAATGAGAAATCACCATCAAGGAAAAAAATGAAAAAGCAAATTATGGTATTTTAACTTATATGCTTCCTAGATACAGAACCTAAAGTTTACACAAGTTCTAAAAATAAGTTGACATTCCTTGGACAGTTTTTAAATGTTTAGAGTTCCATATCAATTTAAAAGATCCTTCTTATTAATATAGCTTACAGGTAATATGAAGGTGAGGGTGCAATTATATAACTAGACCCAAGATAAATGATAATGGGTGTTTATTGGTAAACAATTACACAGAAAAATACTAGGAACCACTGCAGCGTTTCCCTGCTCTTCCTACCCGATTCGTTGACCTACCTAAAAGAGTGATCGAAGGAAAGTCAAGCCTGAAGCTCCTCTCTTTCTGAATCCATCCTCCTGAAGCCACACCCAAAGGGTGTGGCCACCATTGCAGGTCCACAGACCAGATGCCTACAATAATATTAACTCCTCCCATGGCCCTGATTGGTTCACAGTCAATGAGAAAGACTGTGGACATTGCTGAGAATAAAATATCCCCTTCAAAGAATGTCACTGACTACTGGGCTGCTATTGAGAACATCTCCCAGCATCTCATTGAAGACAGGAGTTTGTGATGAAATCCAGTAATGACAATTCCCCAAGGATACAGTCAAAGCCTGACCCAAAGAATGGTGCAGAGCTCTCAAGGTAGAGTAGACCTTGTATTCCTACCTATCCACTGCCATGAAAATAAGGCAATTAACCTGCATCTTCTCTGGAAAGAAAAGCCAGGTCCTATCTTCAACAGGCTCTGCTGGCAGCTTCTCCTCCATGGTCTCTGAGCAGCTACAAGTCACCAACTGTTTCTAATAGCCTTGTCCCCAAATGTCTGAGGTTCTCTGAATTCTGACTGATCAAAATATGCCAACTCAAATGCTTGACAAGATCAAATAACCAGAGCTGTTTAAACATCTGACTTCAGATAACATCTTCCAGAACAGTTAACATTCTAGATTGTTTAAACTCCTCTTGCCCCTTCCAGCTCCCAAACAACACTTTCTGGAAGCCACTCCTTAAGCCACCCCACCTTACCACTGAACGCCAAGTTGACTTAGGGTCACCTCCAGATTTAAGGTTGTTACCCTGTTCCTTAATCTAACAACAGCTGCCTCTCCATGGTCAAGCTAAATCCATTTAGTTTATGTCTGACTATAGATTTTCTAGGGTGGAAAAACTTCTAAAATAATTCTCATTCTTCAGATCAAATAATAATAATAATGAAGCTAACAGGCATCCATAAGCTATTAGAAGCTTCAGTTCTCAGTCTCTGCATTATTCATGTGTTCAAACTGTCATAAGGGTAGCAAATTCTCTGTGTAACCAGGCTGGAAAAGTCCCTGCCCTCAAACACATTGGTATGCACATTTCTGAGGCTTGGTTCTACTTAACATTTTCATGAGTGACCTGCTTAAAGGAACAGAGAGCAAACTCATTAAGTTCCTAGATGGGAGAGATGACCAGAACATTAGTGAATAGGATTATAATTCCCCCAGCCCTTGCTAAATTAGCAAAACTGTCAGAGTCAAGTATGTTCACTGGGACAGGCAGAGAAAATGGAGCTGCCCGGAGGCAAGCTGAGTCGAAGCAAGATGTTGGGGAAATGGACTGAAAAGGATGTGAATGCAGAAATAGACTCCTAGTGGGAACTGAACTATCCATGGTGTCCACTGAGGACTGCACCTCTGAAAATATATGCAGGTCCCCATTCTATACAGTATGAAAGAAGAAAGCATCCCCACAGGGTTTCCAAGAAGGCCAGGGAGTCTTCCTTTATCTCTACTATTTAGCTTCATATTCCTGGGTCCAGTTCATTTGCCTGGTTTTAGGTTCATCTCATTATCCTATTTTAGTTTACCTTATTACAAACTACACTGATTCAGACATTAAAGGTCAGTCATTGCCAGAACATATCATCATAGCCTCCTGCAGAATGGCCTCTTTCTCCTTGATTATTTCTGCTCTTTCTTGTTGTTGTTTGAAACAAGGTCTCACTATGTAGCTCTGGCTGGCCTGGAACTCTCTATATAGACCAGGCTAGCCTAGAAATCACAGAGATCTGCCTTTGAGTGCTGGGTTAAAGGCAGGTACTACTTTGGCTCTTGTTCAACCCTTCCAACTAAACTTCTACTATGAGAAACTTAATAGATGACTCCTAAACACATATGGTTCTAATCCTAAAAAGAAAAACTGAATTAAGTGGAATCTCAGGCTGATAATGCTATAGCCAGAGTTTACAAATGTCTCCTGTTAAGGGGCAAAGAGCCCAGACTTGGGTCTTTGTTGCAGCTACTCAATGCTGATTCCATGGTGTAGAGTGTTCCAATAAAACATGAGTGAGCAAAGTGGGTCTGGTTTTCGATTGGATCAAGGTTTCCAAACTTCTGCTAGATTCAATTTTGGAATCTTAAACTCTCAGAGTCTTGTCAGTCATCTTGTTCAACTAGTTCATTTTGTATGTGCAAAAACATGGACCTAGAAAATATGAAGATTTTCATGCAACTTCATAAGTCATTTAAGGCTGTATTAAAACATTCCAACATTCCAGTGGTGGTGGTGGTTCGTGACTTTAATCCCAGTACTCGGGAGGCAGAGGCAGGGCAATCTCTGTGAGTTCAAGGCCAGCCTGGTCTATATAGTGAGTTTCAGGACAGGCAGAGCTACATAATGAAACCCTGTCTAGAAAAACAAAAACAAAAACTGAAATCTTTGAACTAGAAAAAGGTATCTCAACTCCTAGGCCAATGCTCCTTACTCTAACCATCATCAGGCTTTACCAGAAAGTTCTGAGGATCCCTGCTTATCTCTGAGGTAGCAGAACCTCTTTGGGAAGTCTTACCTTAATGTCTGCTACCATGTCTTAGTACAATACATAATGCATGGTTCAAGTGGCAACCTTCACTAGGCAGGGTCCAGCCAAGCATGTGATAAAGACTTGTGGTGGGACTTTCTCTATCCTGCAAACTTCAGGTTTCCAGATAAGCAGAGAGACAGCCTCAAACAGTTTAGAAAGGATAGTTTTTTTTTTTTTTTCACTGAGTTCAAAGGGTGTACTTGTTTGGTTTAACTAAAGTTAAGGTTGCATTAACATCTTCACATGCCAAAGGAATCATCTAGGGAGAAGTTGTTCTTCATCTCTTGTACAAATGGAAGGAGCAAGACTGGGTTGTAGATCAGGGCAAACTTCCAGAGGTCTCTGCTTGAAAGAACTTGAGGTCAGCAAAGGCAATAGAATCCCCGTGGTAATCAAATCCAAAAGGGGCGTCTTCTGGGCCCTGCTGGACACAGACCAAAGGTGGTAACTATAAATGGAGTTCTTAATTTGTCTAGGTAATAAAAACCTGAAGTCAGATATAAAGGAAAATGCTGAGCAATCAGAGAGAAGAGGGAGCAAGCCACCGCCACACCTTACCTCCTTAGCTGCAGCTCAGACCCCTGTCCTGAGGCAAGAGGGCACTCTGTGTCATTACAACTAATGAAAACAGAATGGTTTCTTTCAGAGTGTTATGAAGTGGCAAACACAAAGTGGGTGCTCATATTGGGCAATGTATTTGTTCAGATTTCATGGGAGACTCCCCAGTGACACTCCCTCCCATTGCTGATCATCTGTAGAAATGTATGAGAAATATGTGTCTTGGGGGCAGAAGCTGGTAGTGAATTTCAAGGGTATATGCAGACATGCCTGATGCAGCCTCAGAAGAAGCCAAGAGGATCCTGGGATTTGTTTCTACGATGCTGAAAACCAAGCACAGGGTCTGTCTTAACGCAAGTACTGTAACTCAGAGCTAAGCTCCCAGCTGCAAGGTCTGGAAGTTCCTAACGAGGATGGTGGTTGCTTAGAAATTTGAAGACTCAGTAGCTTAGGCCTATTCTTCCTTGAAAGTTCAGGGCCAAGGTTTTTTTTGTTTTGTTTTGTTTTGTTTTTATGTTTTTTATGTTAAGTCTCATTTTACTACCTTTGATAAAGATAAATTGCAGTGTGCTTTATGTAACTAATTAAAATGGTGCGATCTGTTCAAATATCATTTCTGGGCAGTACATTTCATAAAATGTACCTTGGAAGATTAGCTGCCTCCAACCAAAACTTTTCCAAAGTCCATTTTTTCCAAATACCAAACTCCCAGCGATCATAATTTTTCATTATTGTGATTTCTTTCCCCAGATGATCCAGGAGTCTGTACCTCATGCGCTGCAGGATATTACATGTAAGTCTGGCCCTCTTTGTTCTTGACATTAACTTTTCTGCAGTTTAAGCATTACTGACTTAATCCTAACTCCAGTGATTAAAGCACAAGGGCCCTGCAGCCTGAAGCAACTGTCCTGTGGGCTATTAATGACTGAGTGTTGGATTTGGTGGTAAAAGTCCAGATGTTTTCTTGCCTTGAAAGCAAGCCTTCCCTTTCTTGATCCTGGAAGTCATCCATCATCACACTGGTGTCTAGGAATCTTGCCATGGGTCACCAACATTCAGATCTTGCTTTTTATGGACAGCTTTAAGAATATATTTGCCTTCAAGAAAGCTGCTTCTCAATGTCTGTGTGGGGACTTTGTGCCAAGGGAAGCCAGGTGAGATACTTACCTCTTAATTGCCCCCTGGGTGATGAGAGACAGGGACCGAGAGCTAAAGCAAACTGCAGATAAGCATCAGACTAACATTCTCCCTTACCAGTCTATAAAAGCCAAGTCTGCATGTTTCAACGTCACCTCCTTTCCTAGCTGCTCTCCCCTCCGGCTTGTATCACTGTGCTTGGAGGAAACCAAGACAAACAGAAAAATGAAAGGGAAAGAGAAGCCAGAATAACACACAGGCTGTGTGGGTCCTGCTCGACCTCCCACAGCTCACACATCCACTCTTCATCTTTCACCGAGCGCATCAGAATCGTGAGGTCTCCATCGTGTCCAGGAGACAGAAAAAGAAGAGAGAGAGAGGCTCTGGTGCCCCTTCCCCCTGCACCACAAACCAGTGGCAAACCTATATCTCCACTTTTGTGGATCACCACCTTCTCTAGCCATATTATCTCCCCTTGGCAGATTCTAGGATCTCAGAACATGCTAATCCTTCGACACCCCCACACACACCCAGCTTTAAAAAGTTCTTAATCTGGAAGCATCTTCAGGTTTTGGAGGGGGATTAGAGATGTTACTTTATTTTGCTTTATGTGTATGAGTGTTTTGCTTGTACACACTTGTATATATGTGCATCACATGAGGAAGTAAGTAGGCATAGGATCCCTTGGAACTGAAGTAATAAGTAGTTGCGAGCTGCCATGTGGGTGCTGAAAACCAAACTCAGATCCTCTCTAAGGGCATCTAGTATTCTTAACTGCTAAGCCAGCTCCCCAGTTCCTATACTTAGTCTTCTGCTTGCAATCTAGCTTCTCTAGAATGGCTCATCACTACAGTGACTATGTTGTCATATCATTCCTAACTCATTCATGTGGGTTTTTTTTTTTTATTTCAGAGAGCAGGAAAGCTAAGGGTGCAATTCAGTGGGAGGCACTTGCCTTGATTCTACAAGGCCCTGAATTTGACCCTCAGGACTATAAAAGAACACATTAAAAAACAGAGGGATGATGAAGAAGCCCCAAGTTGATGATTATAAGACAAAACTGAATGATATTTAATGAGTAGAAGATAACTGACAACATATCAAGTATAATAGCTAGAGCCAAGGGTAACAGCAAAGATGAACCACAGACATGCAGGAGTTTCTTAGTGAAGTCACATGGGAGGGACACACAATGCTCCATGAATAACTGGAGAAAAAGAATTTAATCTTATTCTCTCTCTCTCTCTCTCTCTCTCTCTCTCTCTCTCTCTATCTCTCTCCCTCCTTCCCTCCCTCCCTCCCCCTCTCTCTCTCATACACACACACACACACACACACACACACACACACACACACACGTGTCCCTCCAATCCAATTCTGTCCAGGTCAACTGAGTCTTCAATTTGAACCCTGCACAAATGCCTTCCCTACACCTGCTTCCTCTCCCACTCCCATGACACAAGACACTCACCAGATCACAAATGAGTGTGTTTCATAAAACCTTCTGAGAAAGAAATAGTCTGAAATAGCATGCCCTATAGCACTAAGACACAGCCTGAGATAACTGTTTCAAGAAACACACGTTTACGACATTTCAGACTATTTAGCACTGTTGAATAGTTGATGAAGTGCTGTACAATACAAGCTGTTAAGAAGGAATGCAAACATTTTCCCAGGTGTCTTACTGAAACTTTGAAATCCTCCAAAGAACAAGAGTCAGCTTCACATCCCTCCAAGTGAGTTACAATATCTTGCTGTATAGTGAGCACAGCGAGTAATTTAGCAAGGGTCCATATGTGTACATGCATAGGGATGCGTTTGCATGTCTCATGTCAAGGCACTTCCCTGTTACTAATGATCTGGCCACAGACATTCTAGTGAGTTGCTTGAACTCAACATTGGGCCACCTCTGACTTTCTAAGAGAACTGTATAAGCTATCAATTCCCACAAACTTCACGTGGCCCTACCATTAAGGAGATGCTGGACACTGGAGGCTTGAACACTGTTTCCTATATGTAGACATTAAAAATTAGTAATGACTTCCCTGGGGGATTTGTGCACAGGTTTGAATGAACGGATACTTAACATCGAGCACTAAATAAATCAGTCTCAGTGACTCTACCCTCCCCAGCCTCCTCCAAGCTCCCCAGATAAAGGGATCCTCAGGGGTCAAGAGGAGGTTCCAAATGATTTGATTTGATTGGCAGGAAAGACCAAGTGCAGGTTTCTGTCCTTGACAACCAATCGCCTGTTCACCATGCTACAGATAAATGAGCATGAGGAGATCAAACAGTGATGATTCCTAGCACAACACAGCCCGTCTCATGGAAACATGACATCATCTTCCCTAGGTTTGAGAGGCATTGTTATAAAGCCTGCCCTGAGAAGACCTTCAGTACACAATGGGAATGCAGAGCCTGTGGCACTAACTGTGGCAACTGTGACCAGCATGAGTGCTATTGGTGTGAGGAGGGCTTCTTTCTCTCGGGTAAGCTGGACAATGGTGACCCCGGGAAGAAAAGGCTGTGGGGGCCCAGCAGGCCATGGCTGCAATAGGAGAGGTCCTGTGATGGATTTCAGGGTCTTTGTGTGCTGGCGCCAATGGTCCACGGAGGAATTTTAATGTGGTTTGAAAATAAACACTAGCCTGAACTACTTCCTTTTGCATTTAGTATTGAAGTGTAGTTCACATTTCACTAATTAATCTCAAGTATCTGATGTTGAATAGAAAAAGCAGGTACCGATATGGAGAGGAGACCTGGAAATAATTGCTTTAGAACTCAAGTCCCCTGGGCTAGTCTATTCAGAGGCACAGTCCTTTTCTTGAGGTGATAACCTCATGTTTTCAAAAAAACATATTACACACTCATGTCCACTATATAATTGAACAAGATCCTTTGTCTTAGGTTTTGGTCAACTCATTGACTTTGTTGGAAATCTATAGTTGGGAAAGAATTTTACTATGAGTCTTCCAAGTGGGATCAGGATAACCCAGTGATCTTGGGTATTGAGAATGGAGAAACTGCCGACAACACTCAGTGAGTCGGTGGTTCATGTTTTCTCCCTCTCTGCCCCCACCCTCCCGTATGTGTCTACACTTGTGCATGAACATGTTTAAGGCATGTTTGTGGAGGTCAGAGGACAACCCTGGGTTGCTTCCATCTTTTGTTTGAGACAGGCCCTTTCATTGGCCTGGAACTTTGCCGTGTGGGCTAGATTAACTGGCCAATGAACTACCAAGGATCTACCTGTCTCCGCCCCCATCTCTCCATCACTAGTATTACAGGGGGCCCCACCATATCCATAGTGCCTAACTTAAATGTAGGTTTTATGAATCTGAACTCAGGTCCTCATGCTTGCAAGACAACCACTTTACTGCATAAGCCATTTCCCAGCCTCTCAGCACTTCTCCATCCTCTCTCTCTCTCTCTCTCTCTCTCTCTCTCTCTCTCTCTCTCTCTCTCTCTGAGGCAGGCTCTATGCAATCCTGGCTGTCCCAGAACTTGCTATGTAGACCAGGCTGGTCACAAACTCCCAGAAATCCTCCATCCTCTGCTTCCCAAGTGGTAGGATTAAAGGCATGTGCCTCAATAGTTCTCTCATAGGCTCATTTTATGTGTGTTTATTGTCTTGGAGGTGTTAAAAAATCTTTATTCAATGTTCCTTGCTCTTAGCTGATGGCAAATTCATACTTAAGTTTAAAAGAAAAATGCATATTGCATGTATTAGAACATACTCTTTGATTAAAATAGCCATCTTGGTTTGCACACATGCAAAAGGAAGAAAGAAAGAAAGAAAGAAAGAAAGAAAGAAAGAAAGAAAGAAAGAAAGAAAGAAAGAAAGGAAGGAAGGAAGGAAGGAAGGAAGGAAGGAAGGAAGGAAGAAAGAAAGAAAGAAAAGAGTCCTGAAAGTCCAATATCTGCCCTTGCATAGTGCTAAAAGTCAGAGTCTCTCCTTCATGCTTTTTCCCTGATCTTCCAAAGGTGGCAGCTGTGTGCAGGATTGTGGCCCTGGCTTCTATGGAAACCAAGAATTGGGAGAGTGTAAGCCCTGTCATCGAGCCTGTGAGACTTGCACCGGTTTGGGTTACAACCAATGCAGCAGCTGTCAGAAAGGGTTGCAGCTGTGGCATGGGGCATGTATCTGGCCCACCTGGCCCCGAGGAGGGGAAGGCAAGTTCTGGAATGGTATGTACCTGGTAGAGAGAGGCCCCATTCCTCCTCTACCTTTCTCCCTCTTCAGCATTGTTTCTGAGACACGTGTTTTGAGGGAAAATCACATGCTCCCAGACCACCAAGTCAACCAGTAGCTCAGGCTTCTTACTAGCTAACTCTTATGCTTAAATTAACCCATAATTTTTATCTATGCTTTGCTAAGTGGCTTGGTACAAAGTGCCCATCTTGCTCTCTCTGATTCTGCCCCTCTTCATCCCAGTATCCTGTTTGATTGCCCCACCTAACTTTATCCTGCCTTGCTACAGGCCATTCAACTTCTTTATTAACCAATGGAAGTAATACATATTCACAGTGAACAGAAGGATCATTTTGCAGCATCAGGGAGCTTGTGGAGCACAAAGGTAGGAAGCTGAAGTAGGCAAGGGCAAAGCAGAGGACAAGATATGACTGATCTAGAGGCGGGAGGGCTACTAAGAATGACGTGCAGTGTGACCTAACTCCCATCTTCTCAAAGGCTCCAGTACAGCTTCTACCGTGCACATGTGTCTCTACAAAAAGGAAACCTTTAACCTCAGGGCGGCCTTCTCAGTGACCCTGACACATTGGAACTGATGCTAAGCAGACAAGCTTGTTGGAGCACTGGCACTAGCGTTTTGAAAGCTTCTCTCCCTTTCTGCAATGGGGGCACATAACTCAGTGGTCCAGCACTTGCCTAGTGTGCATGGGGCCCTGGATTTGATGCCCAGCATGGGTAGATGGGGAGGGGTGCTGCACTCTGCCGTTGCACATGGGGAAAGCCTGGTCTTCAAGGAGGTGTCAGGGAGGAAGGAGAAATGTGAGAGCTGGGACTGGAAGGACCCGAAGGTATTCACCTGCCTCGGCACCTTTAGACTTGACCTCTCCACCTTTGCAGCCCCACTATGGGCTTCCTTCCAGGTAATTATAATCGTTCTATGATAACTCCATGTCTGAGAAGGCTAAAACCCAAGTCCTTTTTAGGCTAGGAGTCTGACTCACATTCTGCTATGCTATAAAAAAATGAAGGTGTTTTCATATCTCGGGGCAAGGGTCCACACAGTACAGAGACAGTGACAGCTGTAGGAGGCCACACAAGGCAAGGAGGAAGGTCCCCTACTAGTTTCAGAAGAAGGGTGTCATAGCTGCTGTCCACTGTGACACTTCTGCACATCTGATTTTCCTAAGACAACAACCAAAGGCCAGAGGACCCTAGGCTGTCCGACAGAGGGCTAAGAAAGTTACTCAATCCAGATTGGGATATCTTCTGTGAATTATAGCTGAACCAAAAATGCTGAAAATGAGTTGGTCTGGCATTTGGGCTTTAAGAAGCAGTACAAAGCCAAGAGGGAAACAGTCTGGTGCTGTGCTTCTTGCCCCAACATCTGTATTTTATCTGGCGTCCAGATGATGAAAAGGTAAAGGGAGCCAAGAGTCAGAGCCGACTCGATTCCCCAAATGATTACATGTCTCTTCAACTGGACTACGCATTTTGCAAGCAAAAATCAGACTTTGATTGTTCCCCTTTGTCGGAGTGCCACACCCAGCCTGCCATCCTCCCCCCACCCCCCACACTAGCAAGGGAGTTTGGGAGCCAATGAGAATGTTTCTCGTGGCTGGACAAAAGCAATAAAGTTGAATGACATAGCTGCACTTTCCATTTCTGTGACCTATGAAATAAGACATGCAGAGCATTAGCAAAGAGCAGGGATGTTTGCTCACTAAGCAAGGTAAAGCCACAGTGCACCTTCCCTGCACAGCTGAAGCACCAAGAGGGCGAGCAAATGGGAAATGCAGCCCTTTAAGAGTGGGGAGGATTGGCACCAATGCCTCCATCTCTCCTGCCTTCCTCCCCTAGAAACAAGGTCAGGAGTGTAACAGGAGAGGGGAGAGAGTTCCAGAGAGCAAGCACTAATTAGCCACACCTCTCAGATGATGAGGAACAGATTTCAGTCATCCTAGGTCAGTCTCGTGGGAGCCTTGACCAAACCACGGGGTGTTTACAAGAAAATGTAGCTGCCTAGGTGGCATCAGCCAGGGCTTCAGTCTCATTTGGACTTTTAAAAAACAGATTCAGATGCAGGTAGAATACTAGGATGGCCTGAGCTTCAGCCCACTCCTTCTCCGACACTCCTTCCAACAAAAACAACATGACCATGTTCAGATCCAAAGGTCATGCCCAAGGAGTGAGCATAGGTCTGTGTGTGTTTGGGGAAGTCACCTTGAGACCAAATGACACTGTGTTCACGTAACTCTTTTCTTAGCACTGTGGCTAAACAAGATGACAATGACAGCAGTGAGAGATCCCTCATTCTTTGCCACTCTCCCCAGAGTGATTCCCTTCTCCCCAGAGTCCAAGGGTAGAGAGATCACCACATACCCTGAGTCTCAAGGATGGCGGCTCTACTATGTTTTCTAGCCATCAGAAAAGTCACAGGAAGGCCCTTGATCCCACTCACTAACACTAACACTTAGGCCAATGTTTCTAAATGACAGAAATACTTACTGAACAGGTGACTTGCATGTAGCGCTGTTAAAATGTCCAAAGGCATCAGGACATCAGATTGCAGAGGCATAGCTTTACCAGGCTTGGGAATGGAAACAGTTTCCCTGCCGCTGTTAAAGCATTTTGCTCTACTGGAGCGTTTCCCCCTCTGGTAGTCTCAGAAAGTTCCTGCAAACAGGCCTGAGAGTCCCCCAGCCCACCGATTTCCCTCATTGATTAGAACCAGGTCAAATCAGGCTCTAATTACAGATTGGGACAAAGGACTAATCTACAAAGCACAAGCTTGGTGAACAAACGTTTTTATCTTTGACCACATCCTAACTCACCACTAGCTGCTCTTTTGATCTTAATTCCTTAGCTCTGGGAAACACTGGAGTCCATGAATTTGTGGGAGGAAAGTCAACATCTTCATGGAGAAGTAAATGTTGTGTAATAGTAACTGCAGGTGACTTTGAAGATGCCACAGATTCCTAGAAGGGATTTGTTGCCCTCATCTAGGAAGGATGGCAGCATTTTAGTTACTTAACCAATAGGAAAGCCAAAGAGCAAATGCTCCTGTGAGATAATCAGACCCCTGTCACAGTGCTACAAAGGGACCACTGTACTGGCTTGTGCTAACTGTTAAGCATCCAGGAATTGTGTATCACCAGGCCATTGACAGCCTAAAATTAGCTATGGCAGAAATGTTTACACGACAGGAATTGGCAACACTATACATCAGCATTGTCGCACCAGCAGAACACTATTTTGATCTCTCTCAAATGACTTTAAAATTGAAATTAATTGCTCAAGAACATTTCTAGTGGACATGGGCTTTCATGATAGGCAGACCTGGAAACTTCCAGTGTGACTGAATGGTAGAACAGTTGCCTCCTGTTCATGAGATCCTGGGCTGGATCCAAGCGCTGCAAACAGGTAACAGTAAAAATAACCACAGTAAGAGCAATAACTCTAGAGTCGTGCATTCAAATCCTGGCCTGGCTGTTCACAGCATGGTAACCCTGAGTTTGTTCTTTATCCTCTCTGAACCTCAGTTCCCTCATCTGTAAAATGAGAGCACGAAACCACTACACACATCATCTTTGACCTGAGAAACCATTTACATCCCACAGAGCATTGAGAGCCCTGTCTCCTGACCTTTTGACCTACACATAGAAACCTGGGCACAAAAGAAAGCAATTGGTGGCTGGAGGAGGAAGCACTAAAGAATAGTATTGGTCTAGAAAAACATAGTCCCAGAGAGCAGGCATTAACAGACAAGTCGGGACGCCTCGCACAGCCAGAGTCTTGACCGGCCACAAGTGCATTCCCTCAAAGATGTGCACACAGCTTCATGACAGTAAGAACCACAACAGATATGTGGGGCCAAGCAATCTACAAATGTAACCCAGAAAATGAAATATGATTCATACAAATACATATGCAAAACATTTTCGAAAGATGCCTTCAGAGAAGAGACATTTATAATATTATAGTATTGAATGGCACACGCAGGCTCCGTGTCCTATATGTAGAGGGTGTAAATGATTTCATTCTACAAGTCCTTCCACCTTGCATTTCTCTGGGTGGATCTGGATGTCAAAGAATACACAGCAGCTATTTCTGGGAGGTGGGGGCGTAGGTGAAGCTTATCTTCTTCCTGGTCCTTTCTGTCATTAAAACACTTTATTTTTTTAATAAAAAGAAGCTGTGCCCACTGAAAACCCATCTTTGGTGAAGAACCTGCTGCAGAAACAACGAAAGTGGAAAATTCAAATCAAAAGAGGTAACAGGGAAATAGGGAGAAGGTCACCGCCCATAGCCATCTCTACTCTACAGAAAGCAACCCCAGCAGCCAGAAGGCCAGGACAATGGGGACATGGATGTCATGACAGAGGAGAAAGGAGGGTCATAAGAAATCAGTGGGCACTTGGGGGATCTGTGCATCCAACAACAGAGGTTCCCAACACATCCAAAGACGTTCTTGATGCACTGAGGACTCTGCCTGGGAAAGACAAGGAAAAGAGACATATGGCCGGACAGGGAGCTCAGCAATAGGGCACTGCCTAGCAGCCATGAGCCCCTGGGCTCCAGCACCAGGCTCCATCCCTGCAAATCTTTAATTGGCTAAAGAAGCAACACATACCTTCCTGGTCACTGTGGTATCCTTTGAAATAGCAAAGCCTGAAAGACTAAATGGCTATGATAAAAGAGATGGAGGTGATGCATCCGAAGAGTAAAATACTATAGAGCTGTCAAAAGGAACAAGGAGTTTCCTAACCTGTCAGCAAAGCCTGCTCTCCAAAAGATGAGTTTTAAAAGAGAAAGGCAAGCCAAGCTTTATGGATTATGTCTGTAACCCAGGTACTTAGGAGGCTGGGGTGGTAGGCATACAAGTTCAGGGCCAGCCTGGGCTACATAGTAGGACCCTATTTTTAAAAAAAAGTCATAAAAGCAAACTCCACAATACAAAGTGATAGTCAGTGTGAATAGATTTGGTATCCACATATAGAACCATACGGACTATTAATTATTTAATATGAGAATAAGGACCCTGGTTTTCTTCAGTTGCCTGGGACTAACGGGTACCACTTTTTGGTTAGAGAGATTTCTTTCCCTTCCATTCTTTTCTCTTTTTCATCAGTGTTAACAAGGTTAGAATTTCTGGAGTGGGGTAAAAATGGGAACCTGATATACTCATTGTGACTGTAGCAAATCTCCTGGATGCTGCTGTTGCTCAATTACTGTGAACTGCGTGTTCAGAGCTCCCTCTGGTGGACAAAAGGGGACATTGCCAAATTCTGTAACAAGTTTATGAAGGAAAATTGCCAGAATGTTAAATACATATAATTACAAATATATATGTATGTGTGTGTGTGGATATCCACTGATTTCACAAATACATAGAAAAATAAAACCCATATTTTTGTGAATAAGACTCTTTAGTATAAAATGAGAAAGTCCACAGCAAATCAGCCTGTGGCCAGACACAGCATAGTTTTGCAGGTCTCGGGGATGAATGTCACCCGGAGCATCCCAGCATGCTGCTGCCTTCCTTCTGCCTCTTCTTATGGTCAAGTGCTGTCTCCAGGTGAAAAGGCCTCAGCGCCAGAAGAAGCCTGTGGACTTTCGTGACAACTGCTGTTGCTCATCAGTGTGGCAGCTTGGGCAGTCATTTAGACACACGTGCATTATGCATGTATATGCATGCTGCTGTGTGCATTACATGTGCATACTACCCGTGTGTATTCACATCAATCATATCTCTCTACCTATCTGTACTCCACCCTAGTCTTGTCCCCAGCAAGGCTCAGCGGCTTTATAATCAGTCATAAGTGACACCATAGAAACCAGGCATGTCCCCCACTTCCCTACCCTCCACCCTCCACCGTATCTGTCCCAGTGTGGATTAAGAAAATAAGAAAGCCAGATGGTGGTGACACACACCTTTAATCCCAGCAATCGGGAAGCAGAGACAGGCAGATCTCTGTGAGTTCGAGGCCAGCCTGATCTACAGAGTGAGTTCCAGGACAGGCTCCAAAGCTTCAGAGAAACTGTCTCGAAAAAACAAAATAAAAACAAGAAGAAGGAAGAAAAGGATTTGAAGAAAGGAAGGAAAGAAACAAAGAAAGAGAGAAAGGAAGGAAGAAAGGAAGGAAGGAAGGAAGGAAGGAAGGAAGGAAGAAAGAAAGAAAGAAAGAAAGAAAGAAAGAAAGAAAGAAAGAAAGAAAGAAAGAAATTAAAGCAGCCTCAGACAAGGGGTGGAAGAACAATTGAAGAAAAGGAAAGGGAGAAAGGAGAGAGTGGATGTCTGTTACTGAGTCACCGAGCTAAGCACTTCACATACACTGTCTGAACTGAACCACTGTGTTAAATAAATACTTCATGCACAGTCTCGATGAGCCACTGTGTTTTAAGTAAGTACTTCCCACACTGCCAGCCTTGAGCAGGACACACTGTCTCACTGAGCTTCACAGTTCAAGGGAGGAACCATTTTCTCTCATTTTAGAGACGTGGAAAGTAGGGCTGAGACTTTAGTTACTGTATCCATGGTTACCCTACTGGTAAGCGGCACTGCTGGGATCTGATGACTGGTGTGAGTAGAGAGCCATGTAGCAGACTCCTAGGAAGAGGAGAAGGTCTCAGTGTATACTGAGTAGGGTGAATGGGGATGCCAGTGTGTTATGAGAAAGTGTCCCAGGAACTTTCTGAGGTGGCTTCCTGGAAATGCTTGCCTTCAGATGCCCTCAGAGGGAGAGTGCAAACACACGAGCATAAGGACATTCACCTACACATGTGAAAACGGCATGAGTTGTTAAATCATCGTGTTATGACTCTCCTGTAAGATACACACTTTCTGTCACTGAATGGCTGCAAGGGAAATCTTGATAATCAGTGTCCAAAGGAAGAGTTTTTAAAAAGAATGCATGAATTCTACATCTTAGCAGTGGGTAGTAGACAGTGGTCAGCTAGTGTAAAATTGAAAAGAGGAGCCAAGTTACGGCTAGGCCTCCTCCAGTACTGTGACACACTATGCGACAGGCCAGGTCTGACTTGTTTCTTGCCCACACAGATGCAACAAAGCAAGATCAACCTTGCCACTCTTCTTGTAAGAGCTGCAATGGATCTGCAATTCTCTGCACTTCGTGTCCAACAGGTAGGTCAGTGGGGGGGGGGGTGATGGAATCTGAAGCCACGCACCATCATCAGGCCTGCACATTGGTAGAGGTTTCAAATACATGGTATTATTGATCTAGTCCCACCATAGCCTCCCTTCACACAGGCTTCTGGGAGCACACCCAGCAAACCAGTGACCTGTAATAAAAATAGGCCTCCGGAACAAAGAAATTCTTCTTGCTCCAAAGGCATGGTGAAGTCTTGGGTTGTCTTGGCCACAGAATTTTCTGGAATCTGTGGGTACTTCAGTTTTAGAGTTCCTTGTTCCTTTATCCAAGATAAGTAAAGTTAAGGCTGAGGATAAGTGTGAGGATGAACAAACTGTGGTCTCCTTCATCACTGATTCTGCATTTAGTGCTAAGAAGGGAGGGAAAGGGCAGCAACAGAATAGGTCATTTCCTAAATTGTACTTTATTTATACAAACACTGGGCATCCACATTGGGTGGCTCCCAACCACCTGCTGGGAAGAAAGGAGCGCCTATCCTTTCTCATGCCTCACTATTGCCGCTCGGCTCTTTATTAGGATCACCAGGTGTTTTAGACAGACACAGTAACACAGCTTCACAGAGTTAACCAAATGCATCATAAACAAAAGTCACACACCTTAAAATAATATTCTACCACACATATACGCACATACACAGGTACATAATTAAAAATAAAATTGAAAGTACTTCTTTAAAAATTATCATTAGAAGAACCGTGTATGAATGTACAATGTTATTAATACCATCCACCCTTTATTCTCTGGCAATGTGTTTCAGTAACGTCAATAACTATCTGAAACCACAATAGAACCAAGTCTTGTGTGGACCATTTTCCCTATACATACTTCCTGTGATAAACTTGAATTTACAAATCAGACACAAGAAAAGAATAACAATAATCAATGATAAAACGGAGAACCACAACAATACACTTTAACAGTTTTTATGCCTTTGAGACCTTTCCTTCTACAGCTTTGACTTAGTGTTCCAGACCTGAGCTGACCTCAAGCAACTGAGACTTAGGTTGAAGCCCTGAATCAGGGAATGTGGTAGGGAGATCTCACACAAAACAGCATTCAAAACGGTCGATGCATGAAGGCTGGAAGTACATTAAGTGGCTACACCCAGAAACTGAAACAAGATGCTTTAGAATTTTAGTTGAGATGGCTTTAATTTTTCTTATTATTTTTACAGTATCCCTGTATTTATTTATTGAAACCACCTTACTTTGTGACTCCAGTTGGCTTAGAGCTCACAATGTAGCAAAGACTGGCCTCAAACTCACAGAGATCTGTATGTCTCCACCTCCCAAGTGCTGGGATTAAAGTAATGCACCACCACACATCTGGCCCTATTTGTTTATCCTTTATATCATTTATTTATTTTGTAGGGTGTGTGTGTGTGTTGTGCACCAGTCCACATATGTGCACATGTGTGGACATATACGTGGAAGCTAGAGATCAAATTTGGGTGGTGTTCCTCAAGATGACCTTCCAAGTTGGTGTTTTGTTTTGTTTTGTTTTGTTTTGTTTTGTTTTGTTTTGTTTCAGACAGGTCTCTTTTTGGCTTGGGGATCACCAATTCAGCTAAGCTGGTTAGCTGGTCAATGAGCACAGCATCTTCCTTTTTCTATGTCCCTAGTCCTGGGATTACAAGTACTCATGACTGTCCCCAGCTTTTGATGTGGGTTCTAGGGCCCAAACTCACATTCTCACCTTTGCGTGTTAAGCATTTTACTGAGATCTCATGAACATCTTAGTTTTTAAACAATTATTACATTTATTTATTTATGAGTGTGAGTGTAAATATTCCACAGCATACATGTGGGGGTCAGATGACAACTTGCAGGAGTTGGTTCTCTCCTTCAGCCATGTGGTTCCCAGGGCTTAAGTTCAGTTAATAAGGTCTTGCAGCAAGCACCTTTACCTGCTGAACCATCCTACCAGCCCACATTTGGTTTTGAGAATAACAATACCTTCCTTTCCAATTAACCACACATAGAAATGGATGGAGCGTGTGCTGAAGTGGAAGATGTCTGGAAATTTTGCTGCCACTTCAGTCTCGTCCATCACAGATGGGGAGGAGACAGAAAAGGGGACCGCATGGAGCAGCTCCCATGTGGCTATCTAGATGACAGGACAAAGGGAAGTCCTGTGGTCACTGGGATCTGATGTCAGACTGTAAAAAAGAAGCAGCGCAAAGTCCCTTGTGGCCCATTTCCTTCTCAGAGATCTAACTAATCTAATGGACTAATAAAAGTAAATAAATAAATACTTTATAAGCCTGAAATACTGTTCCAAATACCTGAACTTTGAAAAAGCTAGTGTGTGTGTGTGTGTGTGTGTGTGTGTGTGTGTGTGTGTGTGTGTGTGTATGTGTGTCCTCTATGGGTGACAATCCTCTGGATAACATGTGTGATATCAGGACTGACCATGACAGCTGTACTCTGTCCTCCTGCCCTGATTTTTAGGTACATACCTATGGCTGCACACCTGTGTTTCTTCCTGTCCCCAAGGCACTTGGCTCTCAGTCAGGAGTGGCAGCTGTGAGAACTGTATGGAGGACTGTGCCTCTTGCTCTGGAGCCGACCTTTGCCAAAGGTGCCAAAGTCAGCCGGACAACCCTCTGCTCCTCCATGAGGGCAGGTGCTACCATCAATGCCCAGAGTAAGTGTCCCTGCAGTACCTCAGAGCATCTCCTTCCTCTTCAGAGAACTCTCTGCACAGTCAGAGCACCCACATAAATGACATTTGTTTGACTGTGACATCACTGTGGGCCCACAGTGGCCAAGACTTACAAGAGGCCAGATGCCCACTTCTCCCTTTGATTTGTCAACACATGTATTCTTATTTCTGTGACGATAGTCATGTGACCTGCATTGCACAGGCACGGAGGATGTGTTCTTAGGAAAGCATCATTAGGCAATCTCATCACTGGGTGAGTGGCACACCGTTCTTACACAAACCTGGATAGTGCAGCCAGAGTCTATGTGGTATGGGCTGTCACACACAGGGCTCTGCATTGACCAAAACGTGTTTCTGTGGAGCCTGGCTATTCTTTTCCCAGCTTGTATCAATAACTGAATTTTCTAGGATCTCTTCTGCATCATGAATGCAGTTGTGATATGAGCCTCTTCTAAACTTTCAAGCAAATGAGTTCTGAATTATAAGTAGTAATGGTAGCTACTTATGCATTGATTGCTATGGTTTTCTCAGCCCTCTAACTTAAAATCCCTTTAGTCACCTGTGAGGGAAGAGAACCACAGACCAGAGGTAACAAATTTAGCAAAACATAACAAAATCTGCACTGGGCCAAATGACAATCCTCTCACATGAAGGCTCACACTGGTGACATTGGTGGTACCAGGCTCACCAGAAGACCCCTATTTCCATTTTGTTCTTGTTCCTTCCTTGGCTGCCCTCCCTGGCTGACCCAGAAGAGCCTCAGTTTGCATTGTTTACCTCAGCTACAAGCAGCACCTCCCCATGTAGTGACAAGCAGCACAAGAGATGACTGTCCCCTCTCCTTCCCTCCCTCCTTTCCTCAGATTTCCTTCCAATGCCATCATCCAGGTGTATTACTTTCTAAACCTGTTTCTAACAAGGATGAAAATCTGTCATCTGCTCTTACCTTTGTAGCATTCCAAGTCCTCTTAATAATGCCTAAAACTGCATAGTGCTGAGACAGTGATGGCGCCCGCCTTTAATCCCAGCACTTGTGGTGGGGCAGAGGCAGGCAGATCTCTAGGATTTCAAGGCCAGCCTGTTCTACAGAGCAAGTTCCAGGACAACCAAGGTTTCATACACAGATAAACTGGGGCTGAATAAACCAAAATACTAAAAATTTAAAAAAAAAAAAGAGGACTGCAAAGTGCCAAACCCTAGGTGTAACTGATGCATTATTTTATAGCCATGATAAAGTTCAGTTTATAAATTAAGCATACTGAGAGGTTAATGAAATAAAGCTAATATAGCAGTATAATGTAATATGTTATATGGATGTGGTACTGTATTCATCCTTTGTTGTGTGACACTTTCCTGGAGAGACATAAACATGTGCTTACCCCAAATGGGGAACCAATGACAGACAAAAATATAACACTACAAAAGTCGAATTTGGCAAATGAGGTTACTTGCAGGAGTATGGGTGAGGGGTTACTTACAGGAGCAGGGACAACTCAGAGGAAGCTGCATTATCAAAACTCACTCCAGGATGAGTGACACTCATGAAACCTGGAACCCTGGAGCCCTCTGTACAACTTACAGGTGGGTAGGCAGGCTGGAGAGTCTTATTTCCTCAACAGGCCTTACTGTTTATATAGCTGAGGAGAGGGAAGGACCTTGTATGTCTAGTCAATTTCAGGGACTTCCTGAGACTTCTGAGTTGTTTGCTCCTGGATTTTATTGATTCTCCTTTCAAACCTCCTGAGTTAGTCTCAAGGAGCTTCCCATGGAGATAGAAAATGTCAGTTTGGAGTGAATTTCTTCTTGAGGGTGTTGCCTATCATTACCCTTCCAGATAAATGTTGTTTGAACATGTGCACTGTAAAACCAACCAACTGGATAACAAAACCATCTGTTTATGGACAAGTACACGTCACAACAAAGTGGATATGCTGCACAGAATGGGACCCTGCAGAATCCTTAGTCTAGTAGGTCAAGTTTATACCGATCAATGTCATACTCCTCCAGGATCAAAAACAAATTGGTATGACATCACCCCTCACACACCAGGGAGATGAAGAAATCCTTTAGAAACAGCCATAGTTTTTGATTACTTGTGATGTCTTAGCACAGCCACTGTGCTGAGAGTTTCAAACATACCATTCCATAAACTCTCACATGAATTCTGTTGTTTCCCCAGGAGTGGCACAGCTAGCAGTGCTCACATCATAAACAGAAGTGAGGGTTAGAGATGAACTTCCACAGTTACTGCTCCCTACTAGCCTCTGCCACCTTGGAATTGAACAGTTGTCATGGCTGTTCCTCATGTAGTTACTATTGCCTGTTCCCAACTCTTTCTTAGTGGATCTCTGTAAGTTTGAGGTCAGCCTGGTCTACACAGTGAGTTCCAGCACAGTCAGGGCTATACATTGAGGGACCTTGTCAATAATAATAATAATAATAATAATAATAATAATAATAATAAATAATAATAATAGTAATAATAATTACTAGTAGATAAAGTACTTTCTACATAAACAACAGGGCCTGAGTTTGATCCCCAGCACCCACATAAATGCCAGGTACTGTGACACACACCTATAATCTTGGTACTGAGGAGCAGAAACAGGAGAATCCTCAGAACCCTCCAGCCAGTCAGTCTAGCAAAAGTGATGAACCCCAGATTCAGAAATCAGGTGAGGAATGATGGAGGAAGGCTCCCAATGTCACTCATGATCTTCTACACATACATTTACACATGTGCCCAGGAGCACATACACATATACTATACTATATCCCACACAAATCAAATACAATATAAAAAATGAAACGTAGCCCTAGATCTCTTAAATGATAGACACCAAAAGCTGTTTTCTAGAGTCAGACATGGTTTTGAAATCTCTATTAATAGATATGTGTGTGTGCACATGCGTGCATGCATATTAAAGTATTTTCTATTGTAACGATCTGACAGAGAGGAAAATATAATGACAATTTGAGGATAAATAGGAAATCAGACAAATGACAACATTTTAGACAAATTCAATAGCTTTAAACAAACCAAATTCCCAAGGGAGATGCCTGCCCCTTTCATTTTATTTTTCTGGAACATTGTTTTCACAACCTTCCCTCAATGAGTCTTGTGGGTTCATTTTGATTGACAAGAGCAGCATCCTTTCCTTTTAATCTGAATCCCTTTGTCAGCAGCAGCAATCCATCTGTAATTGGTCTAATTGCAATCTTCCTTCTTTCTGTAGGGGCTTCTATGCAAAAGATGGTGTTTGTGAACACTGTAGCTCCCCTTGCAGAACATGTGAAGGCAATGCTACCAACTGTCACTCTTGTGAAGGAGACTTCGTGCTAGACCATGGGGTGTGCTGGGAAACTTGCCCTGAAAAGCATGTGGCTGTGGAAGGAGTCTGTAAGCACTGTCCAGAAATGTGCCAGGACTGCATCCATGAGAAAACTTGCAAAGGTACCTGGAAGCTTGCTGATGGAAAAGAATATTCTTTCTCTTGCACAAAGAAACACATGAACAAAATGAAAGGAATCTGCCCAGGCAATTTCTTTTCCTAAAAAGATTGTGCTATGACCAAACTGGTCTAGCAAGCACACCAAGTAGGAAATCTGATAGGTTTTTATCCTAATGTAGGAAAACTATGTCCTTTCCCCATTGGCTGGGGTCCCACCCAAGTCTTTCACAGTTGGCTAGTTTTAAAAGAATTTGTGGGAAAAAGTGAAAGAAGTTGAACAAGTGGTTAGCCTCTCTGGACCATCAAGTCTGTGGAATGTGGAAGAGGCATGGGGCAGCTCTTCATAACCCAAAGCTTTACTAGGTGGAGAAGATAAAATGATTTGAATTCCTTTGCATAAAAGTTTTACAGGGTGAGGGGGATCTGTGGAATATTGGCCCTTGGTAGACTAGTATCTTTGATAGAAAACCAAGAAAAAGCATTCTCACAATCCCAAGGGATCCTGGCCCTGAGGAGCCACTGGCTGGAGCCACTATCTGAGAACCAAAAGAATCAATCTCCACCTTCAGTGAAATTAACATCTACTGGCCTATCATTGGGGAAGTGGAGGGTGCAATATACTCCTTCCCTTGTGGACTCTGTGAAATAAGACAAGCAAGTGTTCTTATAAATATGCTCGATTCTCACCTCAAAGGGAATAAGCAACATTTATTCTGGGGAAAACATGCATGACCATGGACTAGGAACACAAATTCAGGTTACTCTATATGGCATGTTCCAATGTGACAGGTTCATGATGTTTTCCTACTCAGAGCCAAAGGAAGTCATGAATCAAGGCTCTTCAAAAGCATTAGTGGTAACAGCGGGTAGGAGGGTTACAGCATGGTGAGGACATCTCTGCTATAGGCTTCACATACCACCGATGACAGTCATGGCTTTGGGGTTGTTAGATGTTAATGAGTTGTTCAGTTTACACATTCCAGAGGAATTTACCTGACAGTCGCACACAGAGGTGGGCAATGGATGGCTGTTAAGGAGCTAAAGAAAGCCTAAGATAATTTGATTATAGATCTACAACATTGCAACATTCCACAACAGCAAAGTCCTAATCAGTCAGCCAGGCTTCTAGACTCTTCAACACAGCTGTTGCATTTTTTTCTGAGAATTGTAGTTCATACATAATATTACCCAGGGCACTGATTTACAGATAAGATCCTCAAACCCCACTCTGAGTTCAAGGTCTCATAGGAGAGACTGACTCTGTCTCAAACATAAAAACAAAAGCACAGAAGTGATTAGAGAAAGAGTTATAAAGCTGTGGGAGAAAGGTGGATGGAGCAGAAGGTAAAGGCGGCCCCACCTTTGACCCCACATCATGGAAAGTGAGAGCCAACTCCTGCAAATTGACCTCTGACCTCCATACTTGCTCCAATGTGGGCACATCCCACATACATACACATACATACAACATACAATATAAATTTAAAGAATAAGTTTAGATGACTTTAAACTGAGGGACAATGCTATGGATTAAACAGATCTTTGGAACAAGCTCCCAAGAAAAGGAGTCTAGTCCTATCCGAAGGTTTCACTTAGTGTGATCTACAGCATTTTCCAAACCCATCCCTAGTAAGAGAAGGAACACAAAAAGTGGCTAGCAGTGCATTCTTCATGTTGATTAAACATCTGTCCAAGGATCTAGCCTATCAAAGAATGAAAAATCAACAAATTCCCAAGCTTCCTGCCTTGGAAATCAAGTTTGGGGGTCCTTGACACGGTTTCAAAAATTTGTGACTACTTTTCAATCTATTTGTCTTTTAGAATTTCATACATTGATTCATGTGTACTTACCTTCTTATCCCTCCTTTTCCTGCTCCAGCTTCTCCAGTGTCGTCTCCTATTCACTCTCAAGTTCATGAACTCTTCTTCTAGAATTATTATAGACTATATATATATATATATATATATATGATAACACTATACATAATATTTCATCTATAATACACATATACATATATTCTACTGAGCCATTTAGTGTTTTTCTTATGTACATGTGTTTAGGGCAGACTACTTGGGATTGGATCATTTATCAGGGGTGAAAGCCATATATGGGTGGGACCTTGTGAAATTTCCCCTGTCCATTTCCCCATGTTGGATGGTGTTGCAGAATGTAGGTCTTGTTTACACAACCATTTTGTTGAGATTTCATGGGTACAGCTTCCCTGTCACATCTAGAAGACACTTTCTAGCAGCAGATATCCTGGTCCTCTGGCTCTTATAATCTCACCCCTCTTTCTCAATGTTCTTGAGCCTTTGGTACAGAGGTTGTGTTGTAGATATACCAGTTAGGGATGATTGCCCCATGATCTTTTATTCTCTGCATTTTGACCAATTGTAGATCTGTACAGTACCTGATGCAAAATGAAGCTTCTCCAAGAAGTATAATGAGAGCTATGCTTATCTGTGAGTGTAGTCTTTAGAATGTAGTTAGAAAGCTGGGCGTAATGGTGCATGCCTTTAATCCCAGCATCTGGGAGGCAGAGGTAGAGGCAGATGGATCTCTGTGAGTTCGAGGCCACCCTGAGCTCCATGGTAAATTCCAAGACAACCAGATCTACATAGTGAGACCTTGTCTCAAGCAAATAAGCAAACAAACAAACAACATAAAAGAATGTAGTTAGAAATCATATTGGTTTAGGACAATGACAGTAGCAGGCTGTGCTCTATGGTCTATAACCTCTCCAGCCACAAGTAGTTGGCTGGGTTTACCATACCAGATATAAATTACTTCCTATTGAGCAGGCCTTAAGTCCAATTAGACAGCTATTGTCTGTAGGGGACAGTGTAAGCCAAGCCTGCTAGAAGCTGGCTACAGGAAAGCCTGACCACACCCATTAGGGTGTGGTCAAGGTGAGGTCAGGATGATGAGAGATAGGGTTTAAAGGGACAGACAAGGCACATGGGAGTCCCTTCTCTCTGGCCTCCCTGCCTTGCTGTCACTGGCACGCTCTGGCTTGTGTTTGGCTGGCGTTTATCTAATAAAGGATATCTTAACCTCACTGGTTACAAAGCTCCCACATTAATTGGCTATCCCCAAGATAATAATGTCGCTACTGCACATGGGGCTATCTTGCTGGGCTGGTCATTGTTATGGTTCAGCTTTCTCCTTTGGCAACTTGCATTTGACCTTCTGATACTATGAGAGATAGTCCTCAAGGAAGAGACTTCTAGCTCAGTTTCAGATCATATCCTCCAGGTCATGTTTCTAAAATACATGGTATCTTCAGCAATAGAGTCTAATCTTCAATTTCTGGGAGGCAACAATAACCTATATGGTACCGAGGAGTCTCTTAGACAGCCCTGACCAACAACTTAAAAAGGAGCTTCCCTTGCCTGGGATTTTTGTTAGTGCATGGCTCTTGAGGGGAACATTATTTTAATTCCATTCAAGCTATACTGACCTGCATGCACACTTGTATGTGTGCATATACGTGCACACACACACACACACACACACACACACACACACACACACACACACACACCAATAAATAGACAGTAATAGGCTCTTGTATTACTTTATGTGTGTGTGTGTGGTGTCTATTAAAGTAAAGCTTATAAAATATAACATTTTCCTATGGTTTTTCCAAATACCCTTAGTGGTATATATCTTTCCTCCTACTCCTCTCTCTCTCTCTGAATTATCTTCCCTCCCTCCCACAAGTTCAGACCCTCATCCAAGTTTTCCCCCTCATAGTACCTGTGTCCTTTTAGATCCTTCTCCAGAGCTCTTTCTCTCCTATACCGCCATGACTCTTTCTAACCCTCCTGGTTTTTGCAGCTCCTTTGGGTTACATACTAAAGTCTAAAGATTCAGGAAAAAAGGGCCCACAAATACAAAAGAAAATGCAGTATTTGTCTTTCTGGCCTGGTTTATCTTGCTCAGTATAATAGTTTCTGGTTCTATGCATTTACATGATTTAATCACAAATTTCATGATTTGATTTTTATTTGCATCTCAATAATATTCCAGTGTGTCTATGCATCACATTTTCATTTTCTATTTGTTGGACATCTAGAATCTTTCCATGTCCTAGCTATTGTGACTAGAGCAGCAGTGAACCTCGTTGAGCAAGAACCTGTAGTAGAGAAGGATGTTGAGTCCTTTATGCCAGGGAGTGGTATAGCTGCGTCATATAGTAGATCTACTTTTCGTTTTTTGAGAATTCTCCATCTTGATTTCCATGGAGGCTGGACCAGCTTTCAATCACCAACAGTGAGTGATGTTTCTCCTTTCCCCATGTCTTCACCAGCATTTGTTGTCAGTTGTTTTCTTAATCTCAGATGACATCTCACAGTAATCTTAATTTGCATCTCCATGATGGCTAATTATGTTGAAGATTTTAAAGGTATTTCTTTAAAATTTTTAGTTTTGGGAATTCTTTTGGGAATTCTGTGTTCAGATCTATAGCCCATTTTCTTAGTTGGGTCATTTGTTTTCTTGAATTTTTTTTTAATCTTTTGAGCTCTTAGTATGTTCTAGATATTAATCCTCTGTCAAATGTACAGCTTTCCAAGATTCACTCCTACTCTGTAGGCTTCTTTCTTGTGCAACTGATTGCTTCCTCTGGTATACAGAAGCATTTTAATTTTATAAGATCCCACTTGTGAGTTGTTGGCCTTAATTCCTGGGCAAATGAAGTCCTATTCAGAAAGTCTTTTCCTGAACCTACATATTGTATAGTACTGGCAGTTTTCTTCTAGAAATTCCAGTGTTCTGATTTCATACTGAGGCTTTGGGTCCTTGTGGAGTTCATTTGTGTGCGGGGTGACAGGTATGGATCTAGTTTCATTCTTCTATATGTGGACATTCATTTCCCCCAGATCTTTGAGAAATGCCTCCAGCATCCCCACCGGCACTATTTCCCACAGCTCTGGAAGTTTTTACACCTGAAAGATGCAGGCCACATCATAGCACAAGTCCAAGATCATAGAACGACTGTGTGTCGTTGTCTTCGTTAGGTTTTTATTGCCGTGAAGAGACACCATGACCACAGCAACTCTTATAAGGAAAACATTTAATTGAGGGGAGTCATTTACAGTTTCAAAGGTTCAGCCAATTATTGTCATGGCAGGGAGCATGGTGAGGTGGCATGCAAGCAGAGCTAGTGCTGGAGCTGAGAATTCTACATCTTGACTCAGAGGCAACTGACTGTAACACTGAGTGAAGCTTCAGATAAAAACCTCAAAGCCCAAGCCCACAGTGATACAATTTCAATAGAAAGTGTGTGCCGGATTAAAGGTGTGCCCTCCAGCCTCAAGGTTTGGATTATAGGTGTGTGACATCCAGCCTCCTCCAACAAGACCACACTTCCTCCAACAAGGCCATGTCTCCTAATAGAGCCACTCCCTCTGAGTTTATAGGGCCCAAATATATTCAAACTACCACAGTGGCCTTCTGTGCCAGGCTTAGATTGTTAGATACTGGGGATGCACCCTGGCTGGATGGAGAGAGGCAAATGTTATCCTAGGCCAAGAGGCTCAGAGAGCTTAGAAATGGGCTAGCCCACTACAAGAGTGATGAATTCTTTTCATGGATCCCTGGGGATAACCTGCCTTTTCCTCCTTTCCTCAGAGTGTATGCCTAATTTCTTCCTATACGATGACACATGCTATGAGTCCTGTCCCAAGCACTTCTATCCCGACTTGCACCAGTGTGTCCCCTGCCATGAAAATTGTTTGGAGTGCAAAGGCCCCAAGGAGGATGACTGTAAGGCCTGTGCTGATACTTCCAAGGTTCTCTACAAAGGGCTGTGTTTGGATATGTGCCCTGAGGGAACGTACAAAGATGAGGCAGATGATGAATGTAAAGGTAAGGATTTCCAGGCTGCATGACCGAGCAAAGGTGGCTGGGAAGCCTGTCTACACAAAGCGTGCTCTAGGGCCACCATAGTACCCAGTCACAGCTCTCAGGACACCCCTACCCTTCCCGCCCAAGGAAGCCAATTTTGAAAGAGTTCTTTTTTGTTGTTTTCTTTTGTTCGAAGAGGGTTTAAACAGGGTTTCTCTGTGTCTTAGCTATCCTGGAGTTTGCTCTGTAGACCAGGCTGGCTTCAAACTCACAGAAATCTGCTGGCCTCTGCCTCCCCAATGCTGGGATTAAAGATGTGTGACACCATAGCCCTGGCAAGAGTTCATTTTTAAAATGCATCATTCATAAGCTTTGTGCATGTGAATCTAGCTATTTACAGATCACAAGGCCTTTCTAATGGCATGTGCCCATCCAAAAGGATTCCCCATGTAAAGGTTTCCAAGAGCCGGTGAGCTTTTAAAGGGTGCTCTAAGTTGATAGTGGAAAGGCCACATGCTGGTTTGTGACCTTGCTCATAGTGATGAGCGACCATGTCCCCAAAACCCTACAAGTCTCCAGGAGAAAGGAATTCATTTCCTAAAAGGCTGTCCCTACCTTAACTGTCTCTCACCATCCTCTGCTTGGCTGCCATACCTGCAGATTGCTTCGAGTTCTGCCGGAGCTGCTCATCAGCTTGGACCTGCCTGGCCTGTCAGGAAGGCCTGACAATAGTGAATGAGGTCTGCAAGGCACCCAAGGAGTGTGCGGCTGTCGAGTACTGGGATGAGGGCACTCACAGGTGCCAGCCGTGTCACAGGAAGTGTTCCCGCTGCTCAGGGCCTGCCGAGGACCAGTGCTATACCTGCCCCGGAGAGACACTTCTTCTCAGTGAGTTGTAACATATGTCCAAGGCCAGCCGTGCTGTTCCTCTCTGTGTGAGCCTGCAGGACATGATGGCTGATGCCCAGTGGCTGTTAACTTCTTTCTGTCCTTTTTAAATTTTTCTTTACATTTCTTTAACATTTTTCAAACCTACAGAAAACAGACAAGGTGGGATGGTCAAAGGAACACACTACTTCACACTTCACACACTACTAACTTTCATCTTCCACCCTCCCCGTGAGCCTGCCTGTGCTAAGCCACAATCTACCTTTTTCCCTGAAACACTGAAGGGTAAACTAGACACACTTCAGTCTCTTTCCTGTGAACATTTTTGCTCTATGTTTCCTAGCACAGGGACAATTTCTTACACAAGACAGGACATTGTCAGCACTAATAAATTTGCATTGACACAACGAGCAATGGCTCAGTGGTTTAGAACACCTATTGCTCTTGCAGAAGACTCAATTCCCAGCACCCACCATGGCTCACACTCATTGAAACTCCACTGCCAGGGGATCCAATGCCCTCTTCTGACATCTGTGGATTCAGGCACACATGTGGTACACATACAGAGAGGCAGATAAAACATTAATACACATTAAATAAGTCTAAATTTTTAAAAATATACTGTTAATATTAAATTGTCCCAGCTGCCCTTTAGGACATGGTTCGGGACAAGGTCTACATGCATTTAACCTTTGTATCTTGGAGCCTCCTTGCCCAAAGAGAGGATGTGTGGGAGCCACAGGTCAGGCTTTCTGTCAAAACAGACTCTTTTCCTTCTTCAACAGACACGACGTGTGTGAAAAGCTGCCCAGAAGGCTACCACACTGACAAGGACAGCCACCGCTGTGTGCCCTGCCACAGCTCTTGCAGGACCTGTGAAGGATCTCACAGCATGCAGTGCCACTCCTGCCGACCTGGCTGGTTCCAACTGGGCAAAGAGTGCTTGCTGCAGTGCAGGGACGGGTAAGGACCTTCTCATTCTGCAGCTGCTCCAGAAGGCAATGAGGAAAGGGGGCCACTGTAAAGCCGCCCTGCGAGTAGGGAGCAAATATGAGCGAGGCCACACAACACAGGGCAAGAAAAGGAAGAAATAGTGTGTCTCCATGAGAAAACACACTAAGTCAGATGGTCCCATCAGACCAAGTGACTAACCATCCTCAGGGCCTGGCCTCACTGATAATCCACAGATACTTGCAGTCCCACTACAGAGCGGTTCCTCCTCCCCTCAGAATGACTACATTAATGACCCACATGCATTAATAGAGGTTCTTTTCCTTCAGTTTTAGGATATGGTATGGTTCTGCATTAATGTGCAAAACCTAAGCAGTACAGGTGGGACATTGATTGCACAAAGGGAGCAATTTCAGTTACCATCTCCATTTACACCCCATGGACTCTGCAACCTGCCAGCCCTCCACAAATATCCAACCTCCACAATCTGCAGCTTTGGTTCTAAACGCAACCTTGACGCTGATATGAAGTGCTAATACAAAGCAGTTTGTGAATAAGAACTTGATTATTTTTCTGCTAAGAACAACTGCTGGTGTGTATATCAGGTCTGGTTACAAACACTCTAAGAAGAAGGCTTGATTGGGCCATGCCCTCCTCAGCATCCCACACCCCTTCCCACTCTTTCCCAATTAGTAACCTGGGGCCCTGAGGGGTTCCAGACCCAAACTGAAGGACCGTCCCTGGATGCTTTCACCCCAATTGGTACCTTTCTTCAGCCCTAAATGGTGTCTGCATGTTTCATTTATTTCAGTGCTGTATATTGGCTCATGTTTCTGCAAATCTCATTCATTCACTCGTGTAGTCCACACAGGTCAGTGTAAGAGCACCTGGTATGCCTGGATAAGCTGAGTTAAAGCCCATACTTTATACTTCAAAGGCTTATCCTTGTCCTGGCATCTCCTCATCAAAAGGAATTTAAGTTCCTGGAAGAAAAACAACTCTTGTTTTTCATGTGTGCCACCACACACGAAGCACAGAGTCAATGCCTCAGTGATTTGGGGCAAGTGCTAGCCATGAGCATTAATGGCGACACGCCACTGCCAGACAAGGATCATGAAGATACAGACATGAGCCACACAACCTCTGGAGTCCTTCAGACCTTGATCTGATCTGGAAGGCATCTGTTCACCCTCAGCAGATGCACAGTTGTGTTATATTGGGGTTGGCAAATGAGGCTTTTCATACCATCTCCTATTTGATATTAAATAAGTTCTCTTAATGTTCTAAGCCATATATGTTTTGAATCTGCAATCTTTGGGATGACAATATAAGCTCGGAAGGTTTTGCAGGGGATGCTTTAGCCAGCCCCTAAGCAGGCATGGCTACAGCATCCCCTACAATGGTAATTTCCCACATTAAGGTATGCCTTGAGAATTAATTTAAAAACCCACAACTAACACAAATATACACGATTCATAGAGTCCTAGTCACTAGTATAACAGCTTTCTAGTGTTTAATTGTAGTGCTAGTAATAACTCCATGTTACAAATAAGGAATATGAAACACAGAGATATTGAGTGACCCACCCAAGGGCACACAGCTCATTACATTAGGTGGTACTGCTTGGATTTGAAAGCACACTTGTTCCAGAGCCTAAGCTTCTAACCATCACATTCTGGTTCATTTTCATGTTCAACGGGATGAAATGTTTCTGAAGTCCCTAGGGTATCATCAGGTACACAATGGAGCTTAATGAGTGGTTGTTACTGCTAACATGTTGACTCTCCAAAAATCCTTCCCAAGGGATTTACATCTGTTTTATAAAGGCCAGCATCAATCATATGGCCTCATATTTAAAAATGTTTTTAAATTGAGAAATTAGAAGATCCATCCAGAGGTACACTTTAAATTGCCTTTTGAGCTGGGTGTAGTGGCACATGCTTGTAGTCATTGCCAGATCCTGCTACAGCCTGGGTTCCGGTCCTGAGGTAGAGAAGGGGCATTGGTTCAAAGAAATGAATTATCCAACCACCAGATGAGTTTCACACAAGTGGCCAGCCCCGAATAGCTCCAGACATCTTTATTTATAAATCAAAAACAAGATTGTTTTCCATACAAACAAACAAGTTTTTCCCATTCTCCAATGTTAACCTTCAGCAAAAACAAATATGTTGAATATGGTTTTTCCCAACTTTTACATCAAAATGTCTTTAAACCAAAACAACACTTACCATTTTGCTAGCTTGGCGAAATATCGAGCCAGGTGCATCCTGTCTTTACAAAACTAAAAGGTGATTGACATAGGCACGTACTTTCAAGAATAGCAATCTCATTCAAAACATTTTTACAGAGATAGGTCTGCTCTGCTCCCATCCTGTCAGCACTGAATCAGAACAGTTCCTGGGGTCTAGAGTGACAGCTGGCAACCCTAGACAAGAAACCTGAGAAGCATCAGCTCCCAAAGAATTTTAGGGAAAATTATTTGAGAAAAAAAGGGTTTCTAGGAATGATCACATCTGTCTCATGTATTATGGACAAAATGACACTAAAACAAACAAGAGAATCATCAATAGTAAGAGAGAGAGGAGAGCATGCAGGCTTCAAGATCCCAGCAGTACTCTACACTGTCCCAAAGTCCTTGCCAAGTGAGACTGTCTCCATGGGCTTAAGTGAGACTGTCTCCCTGGGCTTTTGCCTCATCTGGAGACCCATCAGACAAGCACTCATATACTGGTCCAAAACTAGGCCACACAGCTCCCGACAAGTCATAGCATTTGAAGGCAAGATATTTGCTACAAATTTGAGGCCAGCCTGGACTACAACAGGAGTTCAAGTCCAGTCTGACTATACATAGGAGATTCAGTCTATTCAAATGATGTTGGAGGATGGTGATGATGAAGATGATGATGATGATGATAATGATGAAAGGAAAGGAATGCTCTTCCATCCAGGGTGTGGCTCAGCAAAGGTTAAAGTTAAATCTGGAGCCGTCAAAGGAAGAACAGGCAGTGGCAGTGGTGGCAGAGAACTGTTGAGCCACAACCGTGTGTGACTTTGGCCTTATCATAGGTGCTTCCGGCTCCATGTTCACACACAGCCGGGGCCTGGGGAGGGCTATAACACTCAGTGTACAGGAAAGAGAACCCACACTTACTGGATTCATTAGCATTTTGGCAATGATTCCATGAGGAAGGTGGAGTGAAGAGACCGAAGAGGCCAGGCCTGTGAATAAACCCTGTCTGACACAGCCCTTAGTTCAAGCAGAGCCCATTCAGCCCTCCACATCCTCGGCTTCCACACTTGATTAGGGACTGGAAATATTCAAAAACAATGCATCTGTTGCTGAACACATAGCTTTTTACTTGTCATTATTTCTGAGCCAGTATAGCATAACAACCATTCCCGTGGCATTTATCACTGAGTCACTGAGAACCATTTAGAGATAATTGAAAGCATAAAGGAGGAGGCAGGGTTAATACAGACACCGTGCCGTTTTATACATGGGACTTGTACACACACAGTGTTAGCATCCAGGCACACCTTGGCCACGCCCCTTGGGGGACCTGGCAGAGTGCATCACCCCTACACACATGGTAGGCAGTACCCGGGCTCTGTACACAGGTGCAAAGGGCCCCTTTAGGAGACAAGCTCTGCCCACTCCAGCTCTCTTTACCGCTGCTTCTCTGAAGAGGCAGGGAGGGGTTTGCCTCTCTCCCTTTCTCTCTCTCTTTCTCTCTTCCCACATCTCTCCTCTCTCCTCTCCCTTTCCCTCCTCCCTTCCCTTCCCTTCCCTCAGTAAAATTGACAAAAGCTCGGTCTGCATGGTGTTTGCCCCTCACTAGCTGAGGTCCCTCTCTTGCCATTTTATAACACATGCCAATCCTCTCAGAGACTGAGTGTGTCTGAGATTTGTATATCTTTGCTCCCCTCCTCATTTCAGATATTATGGAGAAAGCGGTCGCTGTGAGAAGTGTGACAAGAGCTGCAAGGCATGCCGGGGCCCACGGCCCACAGACTGCCAGTCCTGCGATAAATTTTTCTTTCTCCTGCGCTCCAAGGGACAGTGTCACCGCACCTGTCCAGAACACTACTTTGCAGACCAACACGCACAGACCTGTGAGAGGTGCCACCCAACTTGTGACAAATGTGATGGTGAGAATATGCAAATGAGATGGAAATTTGAGGGGTTTTTCCTTCCTGTTTATTCCCTCTCTCTCCCTCTTACCTTGTTGCGGGGGGGGGGGGGGGGGGGGAGGTGCCCCTATTTCCCAACTTTTCCTCAGGCTTCTCCAGCATTAGCACACTCTCTCTCCACTCTCCACTTCTGCAGCATCCTTGCTGCCTTCCAAATTTCCTGTCTATCAAGGTTGATAATACAGAGATCATTGCTCTATTCCTGCTCCCAACTTCCTTCTCCACTTGTATGATCTCATCGCTCTGAATAATCCCTGAGAAAAACAACTTAAGGGGAGAAGGGCTTGTCTCAGCTAGTGCCTGCAGAGGCTTCAGTCTCCAGTCAGCTGGCTGCACAGCTGAGGACCAGGCAGAACACCTTGGTAGCAGGATCTTGTCATATAGCAGAGAAGATCAGCTCCCAGCAGACAGGAAGCAGGGATGAGTTAAGGGAAGAGAAGCAGACACACTTCCAGGGCAGGCCCCAAGCACCCTCCTTCCTCCGACTGACCCCACGTCGCACCCTCTCTCTCCCTCCTTCATCTGACCCTACTTCGTACCATCTCCCTCCTTCTGCTATCTGACCCTACTTTGCACCATCTCCAAACAATGTCATTAGATTGTGAATCCATCACAAGCTCCATCCACCGATGAAGTCAAGATCTAATTGGCTCCCCAGAGTCTGTCCTGTGGCAAACATGAGCCTGACGATGGAGACATTTCATATTCAAACTGCAACATACATAGCACTTGTCTAGGGAAAGCCATTCGTGTTCATCAGTTTAGAAACTCCCCAAGACCTCTGCCTCAAGCTCTCCCAAGATCCAGAATTGTTTTCCTGGTGACCGATGGTGCCCGAGATCATAAAATCAATGTCGGTGGGACCACCATTCAACCACTGCCTGGGGCAGCATATTGACGCTATCCCTGATATTACTCTGCCCCTTACTTCCTACTGAACCCACTTACCTACAACACAGATGAGTTTCAAGACCTGTGGGCCCTGTCCTAAGTATCCCTCACATCAGATGTCCTTCTGGAGTCTTGCTGTGCTCATTACATGCCCAGGATCCCTTCGCAGGCCTTTTGAAGCAGCTGGCAGGTCCCTGTGGCCCTCTGTTCCCTCCTGCAGGTTATCCTAGCACAGCCATTCTGAAACTTCAGTGTGCCCATTTCCAGGAAAGATGGCCACAGTGAAGCTATGTAAGAGATGGTAGTGCACATTCCTGTTCCCCTTTTCAAAACAGCCCTGCCTTTCTCAGCCCTTCTAGATACATTTCTAACAGTTCTTAGGATATTGATTGGCATCACATTATTTTGTATTATCCTAAGTTTAACAAAATAAGGACATTTTGTGCAAGTATATAACGAACATACTCCTCTTCCATATGATGTTATCACACCTGGGTAGAGATGCAGGCCAGGTTTAAACACATGTCCTTCAACACATGATGCCTGTGCCTTATCCTCTTCAGTATTTCCTACCAGAATGCACCAGCAAGCTCAGCTTCCGTTTTTAAAGGTCATTGCTGGGGGTGAGGTGGGGGGGGTGTAGAATAGATTTTTATGGGTGGACTGAGGGGGATGGGAATAGGAGATGAAATGAGGAGGGGTAAGGAAATAGGGTTGAGGGAGGGGTTATGGGGAGGAACATCTGGGAATGAGGGTCATTTGAGGGATGGCATGAAAACCTAAAGCAGTGGAAACCTCCTAAAATATATAAAGGCCATCCTAATAACATTTCCTAATAATGGGGGAGATGGAGTTCCAACCCACGGAAATCCTCAAACAACTTGCCAAGACAATGAGTTGCTAACCACAAACTGATAGCTGGGTCCCACTGCTGAGGACAACACCCTCATGACTCATTGAACATGGAGAAGTTGAGCTGATGCCTACATAGAACCTTTACCCCTATGTCCTAATATCTTTAGTGTAGGTAGGTACTCCACAGGCTACCAAAAGAGAAATGTAAACACCAACCCAGTCACAAAACCCTTGATTTACAATCTGTCCTGCCTGCAAGAGATGCTAGGGCAATGTGGCCCAGAACTTATGGAAGCCAACCGATGTCTGATTTGACTTAAGGCCCACTACATGAGACAGAACCCATATCTGACACTGCTTGGGTGACCAAGAACCAGATACTAGACGTCACAGAGACCCAAAGTAAAGCCAAACACAACTATTCTTTTTTTAAAAAAATGATGACAGAAATCTTTCCCTATTCAGATCCCCTAATTCAATCTTAATTCTTATTCCACACATTCTAGAGTCAAGACCCACCTACAACTACACGGAACCACTAAGCAACCGACTAAAATGCCACTCTCTCACATGTCCCCCTGTGACCTAGTTCCCCTTTCTCAAAAACAAACCCTTGGGGACTCAGAGACCCAGCTTGGACATCATCTTAGAGAGCTAGTCTTGGTCCTCCTGGCAGGCTTCTCCCTCCATCCCAATTCTGTAGTTTGACATTTCGCCAAAGCTTTTTATGTGACCTTTTTCCAGTGCTGAGGCAAGCATACTACTTACCACGGAGTTAGATTCCCAGCCTTCCATTACACTTTAATTAAATTTGTCCACCTCTCCAACTGTGAGCCCCTCCAGCAAGAGCAAAGATTATCAGGGTTGTATGGCATTCATTGTGTAGATCTGCTCTTTTTAATATAACACCTGATAAATGTTCCCTGAGTGTTGAGTAAGGAAATGAATATATAGGAAGTAAATAATTCCTTTTTTTCAAACTGGAAAATGTTGTTTCTCCAGCCTTGCCTCTGAGAAAAATGCAGCTGAAGATAGCCTTGAATTTTTGATTGTCCTGCATCCATTTCCCAAATTTCTGGAATTACAGGCATACACCAGCATGGCCAGTTTATGAGGTGATGGGGATTGAACCCAGGGCTTTGCATATACTAAGCAACTACTCTGCCAGCTCACCTATGTCCCCTGTCACCTGGCAGAATGCACTCAGGCAGTCTCCCTCCATCTGGTCTCCCCAGGGTTCCATGTTTGCATAGTCTGCACAAAAGTGCAAAGGACCCCTTTAAAAGAAAGAGCCCCCCACTTATGCGCTCTTTCCCCCCTCTCCTTTCCTGCTGTTCCCCTAGGGCACACAGGACTTTTCCTGTCTCCCCCTTCTCTTCTGTCTTCTCCCCGTGTCTTTATCACTCTTTACCTTATTTTCTGACCTCTCCCTCAATAAAACTTTCAATATGAGTCACGTCTACAGGTCTCTGTTTCCCCATCTGCCCGCCATCTATCACCTGCCCCAAGACTGCCATCCTCGTGGTCCCAGCTCGGGACCCGGAACCTGCTACCTGTGGTCCCAACCCATTATTCTTTATTCCTAACTGCCAGCCCCATTCTTGTTGTCCTTAGCTTTGATTAATCTGTGTACTGTAAAATGAGTTCATCCTGAGCTCATTTTGAATGGGAGAGTTAGATCTGGGTTCTCTACTCCTCTTTCTCTTCCTTCATACTTACTTTGTTTGTTTGTTTGTTTGTTTATTTGAGACAGTGTCACTCCATGTAATCCTGGCTGTCCTGGAATTTGCTGTGTAGACCAGGCTGCCTCCTTACTTCAATTAAGTAAAAGTAAACCTACCTATCTCAGAGTTATATTCTCGGCCTTACATTACATTTTAATTAAATATGTCCCTCTTTCCAACTGTGAGTCCCTTCAGCAAGAGCAAAGATTATCTGGGTTATATGGCATTTTGGAGCCCTGCTCTTACTTTAATACAACACTTGATAAGAAAATGAACATACACAAGAACATTGAAAATGGAAATGTACCTGCAATAAGACAGTATTCATAAATAAAAATTAATTTTAATGGAAGAGACAAAAAAAAAAAAAACAAAGCAAATGAACTTACAGAAAGTAGCATATTGGTGGCTGCTGAGTGGTTCCGTGTAGTTATAGGAGGTTCTTGACTCTAGAATGTATGAAATAAGAATTAAGGCTGAATTAGGGGATCTGAATAGGGAAAGATGTCCATCACCATTTTTAAAAGACTAGTTATGTTTGATTAGTCTTTAAATAATAAAACCTGTTACTCGGTTTACTCCACCCATGTTTCCACCAGAAACTCCATCCAGACTAGGATAGTCCATTTTTCCTGGAGATGACATTCTTGATAGTACAGATCAAATCAACAAACCAATTAGCTCAGTGGGGGAGAACTTGTCTGTGACAGCAGAGTCCCTCCCTAACATTTAAGCCCTGAGCCTGGGCTTTAGTTCCAGTCTCTTGTGAAACACTTTTAGTTCCTGTTATGGTTTTTAAAGAAGATGGAGGGAAAGGAGGAGGAAGAATAAAGGAGAAGAAAGAGAGGGGGAGGGAGAGAAGAGAAGAGAAGAGAAGAGAAGAGAAGAGAAGAGAAGAGAAGAGAAGGAAGGAAGGAAGGAAGGAAGGAAGGAAGGAAGGAAGGAAAGAAGGAAGATACATCTGCCCACTTCTTGCCCAGGCAGGGCAGGCAAGTGCTTTATTCCGACACTGTGCAGTTGTGTTTGCTTTCTGGGTTGAAGAGACTTCATCTAGATAGTTTAGCCTAAATCTCTTTTGTTGTTTTCTCTGCTGTTTGTTTTCCCATCTCAGTATGCTTAGAATGTATCAAGCTATACAAGAATTTAAATTCACATGTGAGATTTATTTCTAAGACAAGGTCCCAATATATAGCTCTGGTTGGCCTGGAACATACTATGTATATCTGGCCTTGAACTCACAGAGATCTGCCTGCCTCTGCCTCCTGCATGTTTAGATTGAAGGTGTATATCACCATGCTCAGCAATGCATTTTTATTTTATGTGTACAGGTGCTTTGCCTTCCTGTATGCTAGTGTACCAAGTGCATGCGATGCCCACAGAGGCCAGAGGAGGCATAAGATACCCTGGAACCAGAGTTATAGGAGGTTGGGAACAGCCAATGGGGTGCTGGAAATCAAACCCCCACCCTCTGGAAGAACAGCCACTGTTCTTAACTGCTGGGCCATCTCTCCAGCTCTACATTTAATTTTTTCGTGTATATGTGTGACTAAGGGTTAAACATTGTCTTAGAAGATTGTGTACTTAGCTAGGTGGTGGTGGTACATGCCTTTAATCCCAGTACCCAGGAGACACAGACCAGCCCAGTCTACAAGAGGACAGCTAGGGCTACACAGAGAAACGCTGTCTGGAAAAAACAAAATACAAGAAGAAGATTGTGTACTAAATTTTTGTTCAACCTCATACTGCTAACTCCAAAGCCTAGAGTTCTTTAGTACTCTTGGGGGCCAGAATCCCTACACCTGGTTGAAACCAGCAAAGACCAGTCTGATCTAGTTCAGGGGTTTTGTGTGTACATACACTTATTTGTTTTTCTTTCAGTGTGTGTGTGTGTGTGTGTGTGTGTGTGTGTGTGTGTGTGTGTGTGTAGACCATGCAGATTTTGACCTCACAACCTTCCTGCCTTAGCCTTCCTAGTGCTGGAATTATAAGTGATTGTCACCATATTTAGCCGTTATCATCAGTGTCATGGTGCATATGCATCTACTTATTCCCAAATGCTTTTCTTGACTCCATTCCCATTCCTACGCATGTCAAATTTCTGAGTATCTCACATGAGATGTCCAACAGATTCCCCAAACCTCTCATTCCATCCTCAGACCACTTTTTCCTGTATCTTGATGAATGGCTCCATTATGTTCCCCATTGTCTGACACTGGAACCTAGAATTATCCTTTTCTCTCATTTTTTGATTGTTTGTTTGTTTTTCTTTTTTTATGCAAACTGCACAAGGCTTTATTATAGTTGTTTAACGAGCTAACGCCATGTTAGCTCAGGTCTTTCATCCACCCACCATGGCGGATGGCTAGGAAAGACAGCTCAAAGCGTCTACATAGAGATCTTATAGGGCAGTGTAAGGGGAGTGTCTAGGGGTATGCACAGATTGGTGTGCCTCCAGGCTTGGAGGGTTTGCCCTGTGTTGATTGGTCAACTGGTTGTTATAGCCCATAGGCCCTCCCAGGGTGGTTGCTTTGCTCTGTGCGTCATTGCTGTGTGCTTGTCCGTAAAGCACACCCAGAGCCGTATAGCATAGCACCACCAGTTAACTTCTGATTAGTTCCTTGCCACGAGGCAGGCTTCTAACCTCCTAGTGACTAAGACAAAGTCAGGCAAGCATGTGCTAGGCTGTTATGGCTGCTGAAAAGGGGAGCTGGTCCCTTCATTCCCCCATTTTCTCTTTTGGAAATTCCAATCATGGAATTGCTGTCTCTCCAGTGTTCCCATCAGGGAGTGAGAGATATTGGCGTCCCCCATGTAAGGGAGTTTCTTCTGACTTAGCATTTCAACCAGGGAAAATGGGCGACATATTTTTTCCCATGCTACTTCCTGCTGACTTTGGGATGAAGTTAGGGACCCAATAAGGCTGAAATGCTAGTCAAAAGCAAAAAAAGGAATTTAGGCAATGGGGATTTCATCAGGAGCTTCTGGTTGGCAGACTCTGTTGCAGAGACAGGGGGTGTCCATATCAGCGGGACTGGTTCACATCCACAGCAAGTCCAGGGTTCACAATCTACTTAGGAACAGCCTATAGTCAGCAACTGATATACTCAGATGTATCTGCCAGAAGCAGAAACCTGTTTAGGATATGTTTAAACTAGGAACAGAAGTTAAAACTTATTTACTGAAGCCCACAGTGCAGAAAAAGCAGATATCTGGATCTGTTCAAACAGCAGGAACATATTTGTAATTTTGAGTCCTAGCAATAACTACAGATTTGGGCTAGAAGCATGTACATTTTTTCTTCTGTCCAGAGAGCCAGGTATGGGTTGGACAGAGGTGCCTTTGACCTGATGAAAAGTCCTTTAAGTTTATACCTATATGACAACCAAAATAAACCTAAAAACCTTGAGCTTGTGCCTGAGCAGTAGATAGTCATTACTTTATCAGCTAACATACTGACTATAGTCTATAGTGGATATGACTGTCTGATGCTGTCAAGCTGACAACCATTAATATTTCAGAGATGTGAGAAGGGTATATTTTATCCGAATCTACTAAAAAGTGACAGAAGCCAGTTAGAAGCCAGTCCATATACAGTTAGCCATATCCAAGTCTCTCCATTAGCGCTGGAGGCAGATGTCTCAAAGAACAGCAATCTTCGCCAGGCCTATAAGGTGAGAGGGTTTTTTTTCTCTCTCTGTGGAAGAGGGACATGGAAAAGACTGACCTTGTTTTGTCTAGGCAAAGGGGGTGCAATCAATTTTCCAGTGTCCAGCAGCTTTGTCCACAGTCTTGGCCAGGTCCTGGCAGGCAGCAGGTATCACATCTGAGCATCTCACTCACTGGTCCAGGTGCAGGAACTAGGGTGCCTCATAATCTTCTTTGGAGACTTTGGGTCACTGTCAGGATCTGGCAGTCTGTCTGGTATTATAAACTTTTAAGATAACATTTTAAATGACATATTCTGCAGGTCTGGAGCATTAGAGGTTTGCCTGTTTAGTTACTTGACTTAATCACACATTAAGCACACAGGTGGCTAGGTAAGGTCTTATTTTTGTAATTCATTAATTCAATCTGACTATAACCAGTTTTAACTTAGTAAAATATTTCAAACTTAGCACAGCTGAATTTAAAACTGCATAGAGTTACCTTATATTCCTTAAACAGTAGCTACATGTACGCATTTTACCTGCTTGCTTATACTTAACTTCTTTCTGAGACAGGGTTTCTCTGTGACTTTGAAGCCTGTCCTGGAATTCGCTCTGCTGACCAGGCTGGCCTTGAACTCACAAAGATCCACCTGCCTCTGCCTCCCAAATGCTGGGATTAAAGGCATATGCCATCAACGCCCTAAACTTAACTTCTGAAAACATAAACTGTAACATCTTATAATAGATTAGCAGCTTTTATTAAACAAGAACTTTACATTGTCAGGCTTTGCTTAAAAATGATTCTAAATTGAAGCTCTTTAAGAATAAATATTAATAAAAAAGACATTTTAAAAAACATAAACATTTAAAAAACTGGTTTTAAAAAGAAATTTAAATTCCCTTAATGTCTTTCTATAATATATAGAAGCATCAACATTTTATATCTTAACTGAAAAACTTGTTTCTAAGATGGTACCTCTAATTTCCATGGGTCATCTTTAGTCAAGATGGTGGTTTAAGTATCCTTTTTTTAACTTCAACAAAATGGCTACCAGTCTTTTGTGCCATGTGGCTGGCTACAAAATGGTGGTGACCTGCACCATTTGTTTTAGCTTGTTTATTCTTGTAACAGAACTTAGGTTATGCCAGGAAACAGATAGAACATTTTAAAACAAGCATACATAATTTACTTGAGAAATAAACAGAACTTTTTAAATCAGAATTAACCTAATGTGGTCAAATTTTTAATTTATATTACCAATTTTTAAAATTTATTATTTGTAGACATTAGAAACCATAACAGTTTATATTTTTTCTCTGACTTTTAACAACCTTTTCTCTGACCTTTTACGACTTGCTTTAACCCTTTATAACTTTCTATATACCTTTGGTTTATTCCTCTGATTTTTTAGACATTCTTAGACAAATTTCTCTTTCCCTTCCCCTCTTTATTACTTTAGTCTCCTACATTCTCTCTCATTTCTCAGTCAACATAAAAACTCTTATCAAAGTCCCCTTTATAGTTTTTAATAACTTTAAGTCCATTTCTTTAGAACGTCCTGATCAGGCCAGATAGTTCATCTGCCCCAGCTCCATGTGCTCAGGGCAGAGACCTGGGGGGGTGGGGGGTGCTGGTAATCCCAGACCCTCTGCCAAGGCAGGGGTGGGAAAAAGACCCGGTGGTCTCCCTGCATGCCATGTGTGTGGAGCACAGAGAAGGCGGGGCAGCCAGGCAGATGGTGGCCTTGCAGCCATGTGCTCAGGGCAGGGAAACTCCCGCCACAAGCCAGGACCCACGGCAGGATTGCTGTTGTGACAGAGACAGCTCCACTTTGCATGCCTCACAGACCGGCAGGTGAGGATAGAAAAACAGACTCATCTGCACCGGCCAGGCTCAGCTGTGAGGGCCACAGCAATGGTTGGAGTTCAGAGCAGCGGCCTCAGGGGACTCCGCCGCAGAACACTGTAACCTGTGGCCCATGGCAGAGGAACTCCTATCCTGAACACCACGTGCTCAGGGCAAGAAAAGACCCCTGACCCATGCATGCCACATGCGTGGCAGTAGGGACAGAAAAAGATGCTTTACAAACACATAGCACAAATGTGAAACTTGGACAGACAGCACAGTAACACAGAGTAGGATCCTATTCAGAATTTCAGATGGCTAGCCCCATGGAGATCAACTTGGTCCAAAACCAAGTCTCCCCTACAGATTGGCAACCCGCCTGGGTCTCCTTACAGATGGAGCAGGCAACTTGCTCCTACCAAGTCCCACTCCTACAGACTGCGGAAGCTGTCACCCGAACCTCTGCCCTAAACAATTCTGTAGGCCTAAATACAGATGTCGCTAGTGACCCTAATACAGGACCTTTATACTTACAAAATTAACAGAAACAGTAGACCTGAAAACACAAAACTGATATATCACTGAAAAGCATGCAGGCAGGGTGTGGATTGCAACAGATCAGATAACATAGATAACAAACCTGCTGCTCAACTGCCCAGTCACCCAGCCTGTTCCAACCCTCCAGGCTTTACAGAAACCATACAGAAACAAAGACTGGAAAAGAAAGTTACCTAGTGTGGCGCCACGTGACTCAACAAAAGGGGGTGCCATAACTTTAACTGACTAAATATGGTCCTTAACGTTCATCCAGTGGTCAAAAGTCAGACCGAGGTGGGGGGGGGTGGTTACAGTGGGTCCCATCATCAAAGTCACAAATAAAACAAAACAGAAACCCAAGACACACAGACAAAAATAACAAATGTCTATCTCCACCTAGACAGACAAAACCACTCCAGAAATACAGACGGCCGGGAGGGCGTATAACTTCACCAATCCAAGAGAACTACTGTACCCTCACCGGCTCCCAGACAGGAATCTCCCAAGTGTCCCTGAGGTTCCCCCAGACTTCCTGGATGGCAGTCGGTGATCCCCTATCACCTCTGCTGATCACACTCTGTCTCCTCCTGAGACCAGAGCTCTTGTCTCTTCCCAAGACACGAGCGACTGCAAAGCACAGAACCAGATTTCAGCCGGCACAAACACACAAAGACACAGACAATACAGGGTACCCGCTTACCTCCAAGATCGACTCCACTCAGGTGAGGGGTGGCCGCAAATCCAGGACGAGCCCCCAAATGTAAGACCCCCGGAAGCTCAGGCCTCCAGGATCTCAGCCCAGGACCTCGGTCACCCCAATCACCAGGCAGATTGGAAAGCTTGATGCAAACTGCACAAGGCTTTATTGTTGCTTAACAAACTAACCCCATGTTAGCTCAGGTCTTTCATCCACCCGCCATGGCGGATAGCTAGGAAAGACCTGTTTGTTTTACAAGACAGGGTTTCTCTGTGTAGCTTTTGATTCTGTCCTGGAACTCACTCCATAGACTACACTAGCCTCGAATTCACAGAGGTTTACCTGCCTCTGCCTCCTGAGTGCTGGGTTCAAAGGCATGCACTCCCGTCGCTGGCTCCTTTTCTCTTCTTGATCTCTCAGTCTCCACGGTTTGTCTCTAACTCCTGTGACATCTAAGTATCTCCCAACTTCATCTCCCTGCTCTTAGGCATTAGTGTCATTATCTTGGTTTTGGGATCTCACAGTTTGTGGCTTGAATTACCAGTTAGTACCAGTTGGCTAAGTGGTCTTGCTGTCTGCAGGAATGAGCCACCTCGTGGGCATCCAGTCCTCCATGCTGTCTGATTGATCTTGCACAGCAGATACAGCCCTGTCTACTGTTCGATATTTGCATATGAGGCTCCTCCCCCACGGCCATTCCTCACTTTCTCCCTCATCTCTCACTACCAGTTCCTCCATCTTCAAATCCAAGCACAGTGACTTACTATAAATCTGAACCAATCTTGCCTCCTGCCTCTCTCCAGAAAACTCCTTTAGCCTGCTCTGCCAGGACTGCTTTCTTCTCCATTACCCTCAGTATGTTTTTTTCAAAAGCCTTTCCCAGCCTCCCATCCGGTGTTCCCCTACAGTTCTGTGTATCCATTCATCTATTTATTTACTCAACAAATACTTATTCAGCTCTGTGGCCCAGACAATGTCCATACAATTATGAACAAAGCAGACCAGGTCCCTGGAAGCCAGGTCAGTTTACCTGGTGTAATTTTTGTTCTTAGTTTTGTTTTTGGAAACTGTTGCTATGATAAAATATATCCTGGCCATCGCGCCCAAAAAAATTTAAGGGGAGGAAGAGTTGATTTGAGCTCACAATTCCAGATAACAGTTCATCATCATAGCAGAGAAGTCAAAAAAGCAAGAACTTAAAACACCTAGTCACACCCACACATAAGTGTGATAAAAGTGAGATGTCAACTAATGACTGTATTGTCATTTGCTAAGCCAGACAGCCCTAGTTTCTACCCATTAGTGTTGTGCAGTGGGCCAACGGAGGATAGTTGGTTTCTAATTAAGACCAGGCAACCCTCATTAGGTAAGTTAATGTCTCTTAACAGAGGCCAGTCAAAGCCGAGCACCAGCCAAAGCTGAAAATTTGTGTGTGGATTGGAGATATCATTTACGATGTCAGAGGACAGTCTAAGAACTCTACATTTCTCCACTGGCCTGGAGATTCTCTGCAAAATTAAGGATGGCAGCTTTGAGCATTTCCTGCCCAAGTTCATCAAACAGGATCCCCAAGACAGGATTCAGGAGTGACTGGTGGTACTGGTTGGATCTGGAGGAAGCCCATAAGTTGGATTCACCTTTGTTTTCCTGCTTGGGGCTTGGGCCCTGGAACTCACACAGCTATCATTTTCTTCTGCTCTTGGCATTCACTGTTCATCTCCTCTGCTGCCCTTTCCTCACGTAGCACACACATCCTTTGCTAGTCAGTGACTCCTGTGTGAACTCCAGTTTTGTAACACAGAGATTAGGAAATCTGGGGATCCCCACCTTAGGCTATAAACTGAATAGAAAAAAAAGTGTAAATTTTTCTGAAACATTAACTGTCATACTATAAAAGCGAGGATGTAGGGGAAAAAATCCAGAAAAGTTTGGCAGTCTAAATCAGCAGTGTGCCTGTGTTTCATCCACTTTCGATTGTCTAATAATTCTAGTTGTTAAAAAGAAAACTGTCTGATGAGCACGGTGGCACGCACTCCTAAGCCCAGCACTTAGAAAGAGGCCTGAGACAGGAGGATTATGGAAGTTTGAAGTCAGCATGGGCTACTCAGTGACACCCTGTTGGGAAAAAGGAAGAAGGGTGGAAACAGAAGGGAGGAAGGTGGGGAGGAAGAGAAGAATAACCTGAAGCTCTGGGAGTCAGGGGGAGGGGCGCATCACACACTTACCTGATCTATACCATTGCCATTGCGTACAGCTGGTGCCTCCAGAGTTCCTTTGTCCCTTAACATGTTTACTTCCTAATTTATTTATTGCCCTCATACGGTGGTGAGCCCCGAACTTTCTCAAGCAGCCTCTCCATGCGCAGCACCTCTTGAAGACACACACCCCAGGGCCATCCTGCAGGAGCTGAGTTTGTGGCACTGGCTAGGGGAGAGGTTGGTGAGAGGAAAAGCAGATGGTGAGCTGTTCTGAATTTTAAGGAGATGTCAAAAGGTCTGTCTTTCCAGGCTCGAGGCTCCTTAGAAACAGTAACAGGCACAGGCTCTTAGTCTTGGGAAGATAGATAGACAGACAGACAGACAGACAGACAGACAGACAGACAGACAGACAGACAGGAAACCATCAGGAAATTAACCCTTTGTGAAAGATCCCGAGTGCCTCGGTGTGCAGGGCTTACAATACAGCAAAGCAGCACATGTCATAAGGCACTGATTCCCACCAAGGCTGACACACACACCACTCAATACTGCCTTGGGTCTGGACTTCAGCCAAATTGGGAAGAGAGCAGTCACACAGGGAGAGGTCTGGTAGCCTGCTGCCCAGCAGAGAGGCTACATACATAATAATGCCAAAGGGTGGGGGCGTGGATCCTCAAGGAAACTTGCAGTGTTTGATGTGATAGGAGGAGGAGTAAAGGCATTGTAAATGTTCCTTTTCCAGTACTGGAAATGGAGCCCAGGGCTTGCCTTGTGCAAGCTGCATGCTGGGTCTACCACAAGCTACAGCCTGGCCCCTAGGGTTTCCGAAGCATCCCATGAGATTTCCCATTTTCTGAGGTCTTTTGCAAAACACACAATGTTTTGCTTTCAAATTCTCAGTGAACGGACTGAGAGTCCCGTTCGTGGAAAGGACTGAGCAATCTGTAAGTCTTGACTTTGTCTTGGAGACCGAAACACTCCTGAAGCCTAACGTTCTCCTATTATTGTACCAAGCCCATCTCAGAGGGCAGGGCCCAGCAAAAGTTTTCCTCAGTCACCTTTTGGCTTCAATTTACTTGACATTTTCCTTACTCCTGAGTGTTCCAACATCAAGACAGAGGTTAGAATCTGAAATCTGTCTCATAACATGATTCTTTGTTCCTCTCTCTCTTTCAGGAAAGGAGGCATGGAATTGCTTGTCCTGTGTGTGGAGCTACCACCTTCAGAGAGGAATTTGTGCCCCGGAATGTCTTGTAGGGGAATACAGAGATAGAGAGGTACTGAGACCTTTGGTTGGTGTAAGCACCCCCGCCCCCAACCTTAAGGAGCTCAATTCCTACATGTCATTCTGGGAAGTGAAAACAGACTAAATTCTTACACGCACCACAGCCTAGGTTTAACACTGTACCATGTCTTTCATTCATAAACTAGTCAAGCTACCAACCCGAAGCTTCCTCTTGATTCACAGGAACTGAATGGATCTAAGATGACTTGAGCCCTGGAGTAGTTCTGTGTGACCACAGGAAGCTCAGTCCTCCAGTACAGCAGAAATACTAACTGTTCTCTTTCCAGACTGTCTGAACAGACTCCTGACACAGGAGGGAGCTTGCTGGCCCAGCTCTTTCCTTTCCTCCAGGGCAGGATAACAGCCTTTCCCTGGAGCCACAGACTTCCCAAACCTCTTCACTTCTTGATTGTGTGATTCTAGACTAGAAACCATAAGAAAATGCATCAATGGTGAAATTAAAACAAATCAGCAGATTTACAAGTAAGCTCTCTTTGAATTCTGATATCAGAATTCTAGTTCACAGAGGCAGGCTCAGAGAAATTAAATAATTTATTAACTACCACATGGATAGGAAGTAACACAGGGAGAAGTACACTCTGAAGATTTGACAATATCAGCTGAAAACATGCTATCAGCATCTAAGATGCTCCAAAATGCCTCAAGAAATACAATTTCCATTCCTTCTTTTCTTTTCTTCGTATGGATTTATTTTCAGTGGTGCCTAACATTTGCTCCACCACTGAGCAGTCAACCTTTCTGTTTCTCCTCCTCCTCTTCCATTGCACTGAAATTACAGATGCACAAAAAGAAGGTGTCTTCCGGGCCAGTGAGATGGCTTAACAGGTAAAAATGCTTGTTGTACATGCAACTTGAGTGCAGTCCTCAGATCCCATGGTGGAAGGAGAGAACCAACTCCTAAAAGTTGTCCTCCAACCCCCACATGCATGCCTGTTATATATGCATCCGTACACACACACAATATTAATAATAGTAATAATAATAATAATAACAATAATGATAATTTTTAAAATAAGGTGTCTTCCCCAAACCCATATTTCTAGCACCAGGCAAGGAGATAGATGTTGCCTTGGACTTTGAATTCTGACTCTGGGCATAAGAATCCAGGCAAGCAGGGAATTCATATTAAAGAGTAAAAGCCAAAGAAAACCATAGCACTAACTTGGTGGAAAGTGGAAACCTAATCGCAACATTCGGGAGGCTGAGACTCAAAGCAGGAGGACTGTGAGTTTGAAGCCAACCCAGGCTACATAACAACAAGAAGAAAAGAAGTGCATGTACACACAAAAGTAAAAAGAATAGAAATTGATGGTGCCACCTATGTGTACAGAGTACAAAACGCTAGGAATTGCATCAAATTGGAGAACAGTAAGAAGGGGTTGCTACCATTCTACTCTGCTCCTGACATTGCCACGTGAGGGTGATGGCTTCAGCTTTAACAGAGGTAGATTTTGAGAAGGAATTAGAAACTAACATCTAGATTATTGCTTTTGCAATGTGGAGTGCTGTGGAAATGTCTAGACTGCATAGGTATGGCAAAGTTCAGACACAAGTTGTCCTTGACTCCCACTGTCTTTGAGGCAGGAGCTTGTTACATTATACTGTAACACTCCTGAAGCCTAACGTTCTCCTGTTATTGTACCAAGCCCATCTCAGAGGGCAGGGCCCAGCAAAAGTTTTCCTCCAGTTGTACACTTTTGGTTTGGCCTTTTTCCCAGATAATATGGAGTAGAACAATGGGCTGGAGAGATGGCTCAGCAGTTAAGAGCACTAGCTGCTCTTCCTGGGGACCCAGGTTCAATCCCCAGCACCCACATGGCAACTCACAACTGTCTGTAACTCCAGTTCCAGAGGATCTGACACCCTCACACAACACACATGCAGGCAAAACTCCATTGCACATTTTTTTAAATGGAGTAGACCACCACACACATACACTCACATTGTTCCCTATTCATATGACAAGAGGGACGAGTTATTGGAGAACTCCGGTTCCAGATTACTACCTGTGCTCTCAAAAATAACCTCTTTACTATTCTCAATAGGGAGAAAAGTTTAACTGTAAAAAATGCCACGAGAGTTGCGTGGAGTGCAAGGGACCCGGAGCCAAGAACTGCACCGTGTGCCCAGATGGCCTGCTACTACACATGGATGAGGGTCGCTGCCTCCACTGCTGCAACGCTTCCCACCCCCAGAGATCCCAGGACTGCTGTGACTGCCAGAGTACCACAGGTGAGGGCATGGGATGACCTCAGAAAGCTGATGGGAGCTACGTGGGTGGAGTATGGATGGTTCATGAAGTGCCTGCTGTTTGCCTACTATACTTGAAACCTCCTGGTTCACAAGTTGTGTTTGTTTTTTCTTTGCTGTGACAAAATGCCTAAGGAAAAGTATTTAAAGGGGAGTTTCAGAGATCTGAGTCTGTTGTTTCTAGGCAACGGTAAGCCTTAGCATCACGGCAGAAAGCATGTGGTAGAGCATCACAACTCACCTCATGACAGTCAGGAAGCAGAGAAGTTCTTGAAAATATATCTTTCCAGGGCATGTCCCAAGGAACCTATTTCCTCCACCTAAAACCCAACACCTCAAAATAATGGCATCCATTATTTTCATTCATTATATATTCATTATATTCATTAACGGATGCATCCATTGACTAGGTCAACCCCTTAGGACCTGTCACTCACCCGAAAGCTCATGAGCTGGCAGCCAAGCCCCAAGTCTTTGGGGAAATATCTCAGGTTCAAACTTTAATCAAACAGACCCCATCTATCATCAAAGACACATAGGCCCAAAGGTTGGACTAGCATGCTCAAGTCCACAGCAATAATAAGAGAGGTCGTCTAGAGCAGGCTTGGTGCTGTGTCCATGAGCCTGAGTGCTTAGGAGACAGAAGAAGGGAGGGTGGGATTCAGGGCCACTCTTAGCAAAACAGAAAGCTTGAGGTCCTCTGGGGCTACCTCAGCTTTTTGATACTGGACTTCATCTTTTTAAAAACATAATACATTCATACACATACACTTGCACATCCCAGATACTCATCTGGAATTTGAGCACAGGCCTGTTGGACTGCAAAGCCCCGGAGCCCCACATTCTTTCTACAACTATGCTGCCCCCAGCTTAACTAAGTCTAGAATCTGACCTTTATAAATGTATTTTGTTCCTTTTTATCTTTGCTCCTGAGGGAAAGGGGCAAGGAATTGGTTATCTTGGTAATACTGAAGAATCATTCTAATCTAACTCAAATCAAGCCATTTTGTTAGAGCGTTTTAGAAATGGACTTTCACTGAAAGCTAAGAATAAGTTCAACAACTTTACCAATTCCATGTCTTCAATTGTCCTCCAGCCTCAAGCCCAACTGTGTATATTAAAACTTAGAAAGATCCTAGGACCTGGAGATGGCTCAGGGCTTAAGAACTTCAACATGGCTGCTCAAAATGTGTGGAACTCCAGTTTCTAGTGCCCTCTTCTGGTCTACCGAGGCACCAGACACACATGGAGTGTACATATATGCATACAGGCAAAACACTTATACATGCACGTGCCAGGCAAGAATTTTACCACTGAACCACCAATACATACCCCTCATACACATAAAAATAAAAATGAGTACATCTTCAGAAAAAAAAAACTTGAAGATTGTGAATGGAGTGATCCCTTCTAAGTGAAAAGCACATTGTTAAAATATATTTTCTCCTCTGGAAATAGAGTTTCCTTGGGATTCAGATGTGTCATCCCTGACCAAAACCAGTGTATGTTATGTTTGTTGTTTGTAAGTAAAGAAAATCCAAAACCCAAAACTGATACCAGCTGTTTATTGTTTTGTTTGTTTGTTTGTTTCAGACTTTCAATTAGTTTCCAGGTTTCACCTTTCCAAGAACTTTCCTTTCTCAGCTTTTACCCACCAAGAGCAGCTGGTTTGCCAGACCCTTATCTGCACCCCCCTCAGGGTCTGAAGCTGGGCTGACAGCTGAGAGCAAGAGCCCTGTTACATCAATGTTCTTAAATGAAAACAGAAGCATGAGCCTCTTGGGTGCAGTTTCTGAAATGTCAGTTCCAAGAAATAATTTGATAGTTTTCCTGGTTCCTAAGAGGCTCTGAAAGAGTTATCTGGGGCAAACCCTACCAAAAAAAAAAAAATCCTCTTGGGCTAAGGATACAGTTCCGTGATGGAAAGTTACAGAAGTATGTGTATGGGGAGAAATAACGAACCCAGATATTCAAGCTTACTTGAGTCTTTGCTTCTGAGACAGCTTTCCCCTCAAGAAAAACCAAATGGTAGAGGCTGACCCTGACCCAACACCTAAGACTAAGAACTGTAAGACCTGAGTGCATTCAGCACTCTGAAAAGAAAACAACCTCCAAAGGTCCATTGAACATTCTCCTGCCTCAGGAGCTGTGAGCCATGGACAGATTACTTATCTGTCCTTCTAGTGTGTTCATATTTCCTCCAGGGGGAAAGTCTGTGCTGACACTGGTAATGTTGAATACAATAATGATAATACTGTTACTTTAGAGGAAACATTTTTTTTTTGCTAGATGGGCAAAATTCTGTTAGAATAAAATAGAAGTTAAGCATCAGCAAAATAAAAGTGTGTGTGAAGTGTGTGTGTGTGTGCAGGGGTTACTCAGTTGCAGGAGTGCTTGCAAGGTCCTTGTGGAGGGGTAGAAGAACACGAAAGAGGGGCAGGGAAGGGGAGGGGAGGAAGAGCCTACTTTGTATTAAAAATTTGTACATCCAACTGGGCAGATACCTATTCCTCTGGCTGTTTTATACTTTTTGCCTTACTGTATGGTAGGTTAAAAAGAAAAGGTAATAAAAGTAGTTAAGCAACTCAAATCATACTGCCTGAATGAATGAAAATAAAATGAGAAAAATCAACTAAATGCTCAAGCTATGCCATACACTGTTTTGGTGCTGCAACATCCTCAGGGAAGCCCTGAAAAAAGAGGCTTATAAATAAGAAAGGGAAGGGCCCTGAAATTCAATAATTTCAATTACACTATAAATCCCTTGCTAATGGCAGTCAGGATTTTAAGATGATAAAGCATGCCTTTTCTTGCTCAGGGAATGCCATGGCTATTCAAGGAAACCAAACATGTGGTCAGAGAATTTGCCTCCAGAATCCCACCTAGAGTTGAGGCTAATGGATTGGAAAGTCTACTTGTTACACAAAATAGTTCTTGTCTATGACAAGCAAGTCGGCCCAAATAATTTCCAAGGCCACACATGACTAAGAGTCAGTAGGCTTTATAAAAGTATGCTTCATTGGTCTTGAAGGGTGGCACCAGTCTAAAAAACAGTTAAAGAGACATCTCCATCTTTTAAAAAAAAAATTCAGAGTTCTTGTTTAGAAGTAGACACACCACACACACATACACACACACACACACACACACACACACACACACACACACACACACACACACATCTCAGAAATGGAAAAATCACTGAGAATGTTGGACCCTTAGAGACTGGCCCATGAGATAGGGATCTGGGGTCCCTTTGGAATCTTAAATTGACCATTCTAGGAGCATCAGTTGGTTTTATTAAATATAGATTGGGACTCTTGTGGGCCAGATACTGAGTTTTGTAAAGTGGTATACCTCCTAAGAAAACGAAAAAAAAAAAAAAAAAAAAAACCACTGATTCTACCATTTTAGGTTTAGAAAAGAAATGGAGGGGCAGTTCTTTACTTCAGAATCTGATTTTCCCATTTCTGTTTCCTCTTTTCTCTCTTGCTGCTGCCTCTGGGGTGGCCTGGTATCAGAGGAGTGCATCCTTCCAGTCAGCGAGACCGTGCCCTCGGAGCGCACCAAGACCGCCCTGCTGGTGACCTCGGGTGCCATGCTGCTGCTGCTGCTGGGGGCCGCTGTGGTCGTGTGGCGGAAGTCTCGAAGCCGACCTGTGGCAAAGGGGCGCTACGAAAAGTTGGCGGAACCCACCGTGTCATACTCCTCCTACAGGAGCAGCTATCTTGAGGAGGACCAGGTGATCGAGTACAGGGACCGAGACTATGATGAAGATGATGAGGATGACATCGTCTACATGAGCCAAGATGGCACTGTCTACCGGAAGTTCAAGTACGGGCTGCTGGAGGAGGCAGAAGATGATGAGTTGGAGTACGATGATGAGAGCTACTCCTTCCAGTAAACAGAGCCTGCCTTGTAGTCCCCATGGCTCTCAGCCTTGCCTGGGGCTACCATCGCATTGGCTGAGGTTCGAGTGTGTGTGCTTTGTCCTAACTTTGTTTCCAACCTAAATATGTAGGGATGCTGGAGTCTGCTGTGCTGCTCTTGACTAGCTGAGTGCAATGAACAGATCCTGAAAAGCGAGAATTCAAAGGCATTTTCCTCGAGGGTTCGTCAAGACTTTAAACGCAGGAAGTGGAAGTGGAAGATCTGTTGAACACTCTAACATGATTTCTAAAGTGGACGGAACAGAGGACCTGTAAGGATTCTGCTGGAGACCCCTGCTTCCTTCTGGAATTCTGATAGTTGACCCACTAGTGGAGAGATGTAGTGGAGAGTACCAGAGAGTTGTTGGGGCTGGGGTGGGAGGACTCTCCCCTTTCAATTGTGTTTAAGAAGAAAATCTGTAAAGAGCGCGAAAAGGGGCTTGTTGTTTCTTTCACAGTACTTCTGGGGAGCCGAAAGGCCATCTCTCCTGTGAATGCTCAGGACCCATCTAAAACGAAGGATTAGCGGCCTCAAGGCTGACAGAGCGCATGCTCACTGGGCCCTGGCTCCTTTGCAAAGACCAGAATAAGGATCCTGGGCAGAGGAAGCTTAGGTGGAGGACAGCATCAAGTCACAAGGAAAGAGCTCGTGTCCAAGCATCGCACCCTCGTGATTCTCTAAGAGCCTTTTTGATAGGAAATGATAAAAGAAAAATTGTAATGGTACCCTAACACAAAATACAAAGATTTAGCTGCTTAATCAGAGCAAAGCTTTCACCAATGAGTCACCCAAGAAGCTCGGACTCTCCATAAGAAAAGGAGGGATAGAGTCTACCATTTAAAAATTTCCCAACATCTTGCTCACCGGCTGCAAACAGCTGCCCGGCTCTCTTCAATCCTGTGACTTCTTGTTTCTGGGCTTCCTAAACTCTTTTTCCACGCTGGTCAAGGGTGTTCGTAGATTATGCATTCATGGGCACGTTTTGCAGATGCTAATTCACAGGGAGGGTGCCAGATGCAAAAGGGCACGAGCAGAGCCTCATGGAGCAGCTCCTTGTTACAGGCAATGCTATGTGCAGACTACCAAAAAGTGAGTGGCCCCATCAGATGATGATAAATGAATTGCACACTTACCACATGCCATGCACCAATCTAACTAATGTATCTCCCCCACTTTGTACTTGAGAACTCTACCAGATGGTGCCAGCCATCCCTTATTTTTAAAGGAAATCTGAGGCTTCCAAAAAAGCTAAACTCAAGGTCACAGACAGCTGATCAAGGAATAAGAATGACCTTAAAGCATATATTCTTAATAACTGTGCTCCACTGTGAAAACAAGCATTCTAAACATAATAAAACTATGTCTGTTATTTTATTCTATGATGGTTATCCTACATACTCTAGTAACATGTGAATGTAAATGACAAACTTCATTTCTAGGAAATCCCTGTGCTTGTGTTTTTTTAGAGAAAAGCCCTCAGAACATAGACCACTAAATAGTCTCTGTCAACAGCCAGGTTTTTTCCCCAGGCTTTTTTACCAAAAAAAAAAAAAAAAAAAAAAAAAAAAAAAAAAAAAGGCTCTATTGGGAGTGTGCAAACTACCATGGGAGCGTGCATGGAATCAGTTCAAAATTAATGAGTAAGCTGTGGCTCCAGGGAAACTGTATTTAGGGACACTTAATATCTGAATTTCAGACCATTGTGACATATCATGAAGTAACACCCTTTGCATGGCCACTTAAAAACACATGAGATCTCTGTAAGTCCAGCAACAGGTGGCTTCAAACTCTTCAGACACCATGGGTATCATATAAACATCGGATCAAGTTCCCAAATTTTTGATCATTTAAAATTATCTCTTCAAAGTCCATTTGACTGTTCACTTTTCAATCCTTAAAATAGCTTTGAAGAATCGCCATCCTATCCTATCAGTGAGAGAATTCAACATTTCTTGCTGTGTAATCCCAGAGTTCAACTACAGAAGCAAGTAATTTTGATTGTAGGTGTCATTCATCTTCCTTAAGAATGTAGAAACAAACTGAGCTGCTCTCAGAAGCCTAGAAAAAATTCCCAAGAAAAGTATCTGTGCTTATGATGATGCACTCTCTTCTAAGATGACTTGAGACACTCAGAAAAATGGTGGTGTTCCGCTCTGTGATCCATAAAGAAAGGAATCTTATGCGTGTGTGTGGTTAAGACCTACCTAGCCTTGTGTTTGTAGTCTTCTCAAGCTTCCTTTGGATTCTGTGCTAACAACTGCCTTCACAGATAAATATGTGGTTGAAAAACAACTTTGGTTTTCTGCTTGCAGAAAGAAATGTTAAGACTGGAAATACACCAGGAGACTCAGTAAAAGCCCAGAAGATTCTGGCTCCCTGAAAGGAATTTTAATTGGAAACAAAGTGAAATCAAGAACAGATAATGTCACAGAGACTTGCTTATGACCAAAGTGTTTCTGGGCATTTGATGCATGTAGTATTATGCTGTGTACCAAATAATAGATACAAAACAGTAGGCATTCTGGGATGTGTCTGTTTCAATCCATCTCTACCCAAAGCTGAACAAGTAAGTTTCATCTCCAATAAGTCAGTCCAGTCCATCTTTCAACTCCATTACCACTGCCCTGTCCTATTATGGCTAAATTTCAATATCTATTTTTTCCCTCACTCAAGCTAGCAAAAGCCATTTCCAGGTAGAATGCTGATGTGGGCTGTAATCTCAGCACTCAGGAAACTGAAACAGAGAAATAGAGTATCAGACAGGTAGATGAACCCCAGGAGATGGCACAGGATAAAAGCTCTTGTGCAGGCCTGAGAACGGTAGATGGAGAAAACCACCTCCTGGAAAGTCGTATCTGACCAACACGTGCACACCATGGCACACACATAATCATAAAACAGTGTTCTAAAGCCAGTCATAGTGGCTCACACTTGTAATTCCAGTGCTTGGGATGGTGGGGCAGGAGGACTGCCTTAAGAGTGAAGACAGCTTGGGCTACAGTGTTTCAGGGAAGTCTGAACAGTGCAGACTGGACCTCAGCAAGTCAAACCAATCACTTCCAGGGTTACTCAGAAGGTCTCGTGTAGACTGCCCATCTCTCCTAATTATTGTGAATGACATTCAGCCTCTTAAGACTTTTCACCCACAGTGTCCTGGTCCCTCCCTGTTTCCCAGATTCCCCATCTATACTCTCAAGGCACCAAATTGCTTTTAGGCTCTTGCAATCCCACGCTGTTTCTCATGTCCTCCAGCACGTGTTGTTCACCCCTTTGGAATCTGCCTTGCCAGCCTTGACCAGAAGGAAAATTCCTGACCATCCTTTAAAATTGTGTTTCCTTGTCACCCATCCTGGGAGGTCTTCTTTGGTTACCTTCTCATCCTTCTTTTATGCAGACAATCTGTACATACAGTTACTTCATGCCACCTGGTAATCCTCTCTGCTTGCCTGGATGTACTCAAAATATGGGATTCTTTCAGGCAACTACTTCCCAGAATCTATAGTACATGGTGCCCAGAACTGGGGTGGGGTGGAGGACTTATAGTCAAGCATAGTGGCTCACAGTTTAATCCCAGTACTCAGGGGGCTGAGGCAGGAGGATCGCCATGAGTTTGAGAGGCTAAGCTGAGTAATGTAGTAAATTCCTGGCCAGCATAGACTACAGATGAGATGCTATTTAAAAAATAAGAACAAACGAACAAACAAAAAACTCCCAACAATGTAAAGAAGTTGTTAGTGTAAAACCTAGTTCTTATTCCAAAAGGAATAAGAAGTAATTTTATCAGGACCAAATATGAGTGACCATGGCCCAGAGATATGGATTTACATTCCCTGGAATGATGTGTCCTGACAGAAGTGGTTATATGCACTTTTATAGTCAGAAAATCAAAAGTAAGCATAAGCTAAAATGCATTTCCCCGATATGGCAGTAAGGATATCAGGCAGGGAGGTTACAGCAAAGTGGAGAAACTGTTTCAGAAGCTATCTGATGACATGGTTAGCTTGTGAACTGGTGAAAGCTAGCCGTCTGCTGCAAAATCCGAAGGTCTTATCTGATAGTCAAAAGGAATGCTAGGTCAGCTACAGAGGTTGGTGAGAAGTGACTGTTAAAGGACTAAAGTCCAAGGTGTAAGTTGGGCTCTCAGTCCACATCATTACAACCCTTCCTAGACAGGAAGTGTTAATCAGTCTGTACAATCTTCAACATAGCCACTTTTTTCAGGGCACATTAATTTCTTAAACTGATTGTTTTCATTTTGGTTAGTGCACATGTGTCTTCCCATCTGTGTATGCACCACCTGTGTGCAGGGCCTCAGAAGCCAGAAGGGGTTGACAAATCCCCTGGAGCCTGAGCTGCAGGCAATTCACTGACCATGGGACCTCCACAAGAGCCGGAAGTGCTCTTGACCACTGAGCCATTTCTCCAGCTCCTATTTTGTTTGGTTTTGAGACAGGTTCCAACTATGTATGTAGATCAGGCTGGGTGCAACCTCATGATCCATGCCCAAGCTCATCTGTGCTCAAGCTTAGAACTGAGTTTTATGAAGACAAGATTTGCAGGGTGTGGCAGTACACACCTATAATCCTAGCGCTCAGGAGCCTGCAGCAGAATTAGGAGCAAAAGAAAACAAAAGCATCCATGAGAAGTTTTACAGTAATGCTGTAAAAAAACAAAAAGTGGGGTGGGGAGGATATCTGAAGAATTATAAATTTCCAAATGTGAGGTGGAGAGATGACTGAGATGTTAGGAGCATGTGCAGCTCTTGCAGAGGATTTGAGTTTGGTTACCAGCACTGTGGCTCACAACCACCTCTGACCTCCAATTCCAAAGGATCTGATGCCTCACACCTGACCTGGAAGCTGCACTCACAGGAACAAAGCTAAGTGCACACACGAAATTAAAAATAATATTTTCCAAATGTGAAGTCAGAAGTTATATCCCATAGGGATAAGTATCTGCTGTTAGGAATAAGGGAAGCTGGAGACTGAATGCTTTCAAAACACACTTGTAACATACTCAGAGTCCTGGCCTATTTTAAGTCCACACAAAAAAGAAACTTCTTCAGTGTACTACCTACAGGACCAAATTTATATGTCACCAGTTTAATTAAATCGTATGGTTTGCTTTACATTTAGAACATAAGTAGACTATGTTTGAGAAGGAAATACAAGAATCCCATTGATGCATGCTTGATGTAACTAGGTCTTATTTGATCACCAAACATCAATAGGACAAGACAATTTCCCAAGGTGCTCTGGGAATGAATGAATAAGAGGAAAATCTGAGAATTCGGCCGGGGTTTTGCTTTTCCACCCAGTGATGTGTCCTTGCCCTGTTTTAAAACACAGGTAGCAAAGAAAAAGAGCCAAATCATGTTGATTTCATGAAACTGGCTCCTCACAGACAGGGGTTGGGTCTGCTTCATTCATGCCCACAACTCTGGGATTACAGGAGGCCACTTATAACCATCAACTCTTTGCATCTTGAAAGAAATTAGGAAGCAATTTGATAAATGGAAATGGATTTATTTACAGTTTGGCTAAACCTAGGAGAAATGAGTTCCGGTTTCTCTTTCTAGAGCAGGCTTACAGTTTTATGGAAACTATGGGACAAAAGCCAAGAATAAACACATTACTGAGTTTTCAGAGCTGTGTCCAGTCTCTGTCTGAGAATTCCTCCTCTGGCTGGCATCAAGTCTTCAGCTTTTCCCTTCACCTGGTGTGGGATCCTATGGAAATCTTGATTCTTTTGGATCCATCCATTGTCCAATAGCTTTAGAGTGGAAGGGAGAGAGAGGCACAAGTTCTCCCTAGCACATCTTCCCTCCTTCCACATCACATAGAACACGTACAAACTTTTACAGTACTTACTGCGTATATGCAGAAAATCTGTAGAAGTCAGAGAACAATTTACAGGAGTCCGGTTTCTCCTTAAACCATGTGGGTTCTGAGGCTCCAACTTAGGTCATCAAGGCTTGGTACAAGTGCTTTTACCTCCTAAATCACCTCTCTGACCCCAACACACACAAACTTTGGTTGAGTGGTTACAGGAATGAGAATTAGTAACTCTAGGGCAGTGTTTCTCAACCTGTGGGTCAAGACCCCATCTCAGATATTTACATTAGGATTCCTGGTGATAGCAAAATTACAGCTACAAAGTTGCAGTGAGATAGTTTTATGGTTGTCGATCACCATAATGTGAGACACTGTATTAAAGGGTCGCAGCATGAGGAAGGTAGAGAACCAAACTGTTCTAGGACTTGGTCATCTGGCCATTCCTAACTGCTAGAGAGGCTAGGAGACAAACATCTTAAGAAGGCAATATTTAGCTGTTGGCTTTATGAACATGTGACTCCGCTCCCAGGGCCTTGTCTCCCTCAGTAAAATTGTTCTTGTCAACACACACACACACACACACACACACACACACACACACACACACACACACCCCACACACACACCACAGCTCTCACATGGAAAGGAATAAGATATAGTTTATTCTAGATCCAAATATAAGTGACCATGGCCTCAAAATAAAGATTCCCCCAAATTCCATGTTCCAACATGGTGACCATTCCATGACTTTTTATGGTAACAAAATGTAAATGAAACAATTTAGAAATACTTCAATAGAAACCTCCAGTGGGCAGGATGCAGCAGAGAAAAATCTCTGCCATAGGTCTCAGATGTTATCTAGTAAGAGGCTTTTCAGCTGGCAGGACTGACACTAGGGCATCTATTTTTACATAGGATTTAACCAATAGTCACATCAGTGGTGTGGAACAAAGACACAGCTCCACTCTGTCACCTTCAGCAACATAGAGATTTCCCTTAGTCTTTTGAAGACCTTGATTCAGACCAAACCAGGATTTGTGTCTTCAATATAGAAAAAAATAATTTCAGAACTAGCCATATGACACAGGGCTGGAGATGTTATTAAAGATAATTTAACACAGACTTTAAGTCTGAGAGAAAGGAGACAGAGAGGCATTCTGACAGAAAAGACACACCCACACCTGGCTACGTGCTTCTGAGAGGAAAGGAACAAAATACAAGGCATACCCAAGTGTGGTCATGGACTCCTCAAAGGAGACTCACAACTGTTTCAGCACCAGCCATGGAGACCATTTTGGTGACTCTTAAGTGACAAGTCAAAAAGTTCTGAGGAGCCCCCATCTCACACCACCCCATTGCCTTTTGATAAATGAAATGAGTGAGGTGGTCCCAGAGATTCCTGGATGGAAATGTCTGAGAAGATAAAATCATCTGCCACTAAGGTTGACAAGGGTTTAGGGTTTAGGGCCCATCCTTTACCTGATACTATTTCTAGAAGTTTGTAGGTTTATAGCTGGGAAGAAAGAAGGTCTTAAACAGTAATTGTGCTGGGTCAGGGATGCAGTTCCTTCTCGTGTGCCTGGAAATCTTCCTCTTTATAAACTGCCTCAGGTACAAGGACATTAGGTCACATACAAACACAGGCAATAATTGGCAATTAAGAGGATGATAGACAGCCCAAGATGATTCTGGCTCCCAACCTGCAATATCCCAGCTCTCAGCAATCAGTTATTCAGCCTTATAGAATGTTTGTTTAACACAGGTGAGGCCTTTTCCCCACAAACCAGTTTCCATTCTTTTCCTCCTCATCCTCTTCCTCCTCCTCCTTCTCTTCCTTCTTTTTCTTTTTTCTCCTTTGGTTTCTTGAGACAGGGTCTTGCTCTGTAACCTAGGCTCCTGCCTCAGCCTCCCAAGAACTGGGATTACACGTATGCCACTACACCAGATCAAAAATGTTCTTAGTTATCAAATTAGCAAAGGGTGGGAGAGTATAGCTGTTAGATCAAGTGAGAACACCTGTATCTCTAAGCAAAGTGTCCACTGAGAAGAACTGATTCTGGGGCGAGATGGAATTGGAAAATTATGGGAACATGAGAACATCAAAGAGCCCTTTACTCTGGAGTCTGCTTGAAACCTCTTACCAGCTCAGAATCAAGAATTCCAGCACAATTAGCAGCATTTGCTTAATGCCTTTCTCTTCTCCCAGCTAGAAGCCTAGTTTTCTAGAAATCTCAGCAGAGCTCCATTTATCATACAGGACATGTCCCAGTCCCCCTGTATAACCCCAAAAACTCTGGCTCCACTTCATCAGAAAATAATCTCATCAGAGCACCTCCTGAGCTGGGTCAAAATCTCCCTTAGCAAAAAGAGAAAGGGAACGATATTTCCATTTTTAAATGTATTCTTTGACAACTTCATGCACATATATAATACATTTTAATCATATTTGCTCTCCTCGTTCCTTCTTTTATCGCCCCCCCCCACACACTCACATTGAATCCTATCCCATCTCATTCCTAGTAGGTCCCCCCTTTAAGTGTCTATTTTGTGTGTGACCAACTGAGTTTAATCAGGGACCCTTACCTCAGCATGGGTTGAGGATTACTTCCTGGAGCACCCGGTAACTTATCCTTGTCCACATGACTAAAGAAATGATTCTTCCCTCCCCCCCCAAAACAAAAAAACCCATTAACTTCAGTAACCTCTCAGGAAGGAATGAGGCCTCATGAGCCCATGCCATTTGTGATGGGATGTTGGTGACTCCAACCCTGTGCATGCCACAGTGTGAGTGTATGCGTGTGAGTGTCACCTGCATACATAGAGGTCAGAGAAAATTTGAAGCGATTGGTTCTTTCCTTCCACAGCGTAGGTCCCAGGCATCAAGCTCGGGTCATCAGGCTTACAACCACTCACCTTTACCTGTCAAGCCACATGGTCACCATGGTTGCTGTAACATCATGAGTACAAAGGCCATGTCGTGCTCAGAAGACAGCTTTTCACAGTACTGCCCACCTACCTCATCCTCTGCCTTTTACATCCTTCCCCCACTGTCACAATGTCCTCCGGGCACTGAAGGGAGTGCTGTAGGTGTCCCATTTGGGGCTGAGCCCTCAACAATCCCTGATTCTCATCACTTGGACCAGTTACGAGTCCTCACTAAGCCAGCACAAAGAGAAGAGTCTCTGGTCAAGGCAGACAGTAGTACCCGTCTATGAGTATAATCATAAAGATTTAGAAAGCATGCCCACTTCACAAAACAGAAACATTAAGGTCCCCCTCCCCTTAGAGCCTGTGACCTCCCCTGCCATGGGTGTTTGAGCAGGTTTACAGCATAAAGATGAATTCCCGGCAGGAGGTGGTGGTGCACGCCTTTAATCCCAGCACTCGAGAAGCAGAGGCAGGCAGACCTCTGTGAGTTCCACACCAGCCTGGTTTATAGAGTGAGTCCCAGGACAGCCAGGACTGATAAAGAAACCTTGTCTCAGAAAAAAAAAAAAAACCTCAAATACAGCAAGTGTTTCTTATTTCTGGGCAGTCATGCCCCACACAAATAAATTAATGTCATCAAGATTATTTGAATATGTAGGTTTAACTGGAGGGTTCAGAAAGAAGAGAGGCACTCAGGAAGGTGTGGGATTCTCTGAGCCACTCTGCTGTCTTTCCAATAGTGTAGAGTCGCTGACAGGTTGGCTTTCCGAGGGCACCTGCCAGGATTACAGCTGCTAAGTTTGAGTCACAAGGGTGAGAAAATGAAGGGTATCTTCACTGTACATGTGGTTGGAGTCACATCCATTCAGGCCGTGAGCCTGGTCCATTGTTATTTTAAAATGAAGGAATATTGTCTACCTGTTGACCACCTTCAGAACTAATATGAACGGTGCTGGAATTCTTGCATCTCAGCTCTGACCAGACAGGGGAGGGGTGGGGGTAGGGGGGGACTTGTTATGTTATAGATAGTGATGTTGAACAGAAAGATGGAGCCTGCAGACCCAGGTGGCTGCTCACTACCATTTACTCCTCAGGGCCCCACTCTCTACCCCCCAGCAGCCTACATAAGCATTGGCCTGGCTGGCTCTTTCCTGGGCCCACTAGGATTCTGGGAATAGCTAACTTGGTTGAAGAGCAGGAAGCAGGTCTAGATAACACTAATCTATCCCAATTCCTGGTATGCCTGAGAAGGAGCCTGTCAGTGGCCTCCCAGATCACCCCTCATCTTGGCCAGCATCATGATACTGGAAAGGACTATTTCAAGGTCCCATGACTAATGCTGACACTGTTTTCATCGGGGAACATACACCTTCTCCCTGTGGTGCAAGAGGGCAACAAATGGTTTTGGTGGTGTTGTTTTGTCTGTTTTGTGTTCCCCTCCACCAGCAGTCAAAGCAAAACACAAGTGATCAGGACTAACTGTAGGCTGTTTGGGAAAACACAAGAAGACAAAAGGCAAATAAACCCCAGGCTCTAGGCCTGGGCCTGATTTAAAGAGGGCTGGTGTTTCCTTCAGGTCCTGTGGTAACTACAGCAGCTGGATCTGCAGCTGCAAGTCAGTGAGGGAAGTCTCTCAGAGTGGCGTGTCCTCTGATGGGTGCTGGCTGTTCTTTTTTTTTTTTGTTTATTTTTATTTTTTAATTATTTTTACTTTTATGTATAGTGTTCTGTCTGCATGTATCCCTGCAGGCCAGAAGAGGGCACCAGATCTCATTACAGATGGTTGTGAGCCACCATGTGGTTGCTGGGAATTGAACTCAGGACCTCTGGAAGAACAGCCAGTGCTCTTAATCTCTGAGCCATCTCTCCAGCCCAGGTGCTGGCTCTTCTTGACTCCGAAGCTGAGGCTTCAGTTAAAGCTTTGCCTGTTTTCTCATGAGGTTGTCATCTTGTCACCATGCTAACCCCCCCCCCAACACACACACACAAATACCCCCACCTCCATAACCCCACCCCAGTCTCCAGTGATAATTTGTTTTCTTTCTGTTTGTTTAGTCGATTGGTGTATTTTGAGACTGCCTGTCAAGTAGCTGAGGCTGGCCTTGAACTCCTGATCCTCCTGCCTCCACCTGTAAATACTGAGATTACAGGCATGCACCACTGTGGCCAGCAGCACAGGTAACAGGACTGCAAATAAAGCACACTTGTGGATTTCACTAATATCTGCAGAAACGTGGACAGTCTGAATATCACAATCATCCTTTGCTAGCCTCTGGAAATTGTCTTAAAGACTTCCATAGACCTCTAAGTCCTCAGATGCTCAAGTCCTTTGTATAAAAATGACAAAGTAATAAGGGCTGAGAGATACCTCAGACGGTGTATTATTTACCCAGCATGTATGAGACCTGAATCCAATCCCCAATACTACAAAAAAGAAAAGGTCTTGAATTTCTGGCTGGGTGTGGTAGCATACACCTGTAAATTTAGAAGGTAGGGACAGGAAAGGAGCTAAAGGTAATCTTGAATTATACAGCAAGTTTAAGGCCAGCCTGGGCTATCTGAAACTGTCTCAAAACATGCAAATAAACAAACAAAATTGAATAATATTTGCATATACACTATATAAATCTTCCTGTCATCTCTAGTTTACAGTGCCTAATGCTATGTACTGCCATGTTAAGTTATTATGTACTACGTAGTTTTACACTATAGTGTGTAATGACTACACACACACACACACACACACACACACACACACTCTTTCCAGAATATTTTTCAATGTGGTTGATTCTATAGACAAGACACCTATATTTGGTACTATATTTAGTAACACAGGAATACTCATTTTTCATAGACGCATAACAAATTATGATAAATGGAGCTGTTTACAGTAGCATTCAGGACTGCAGATGTAGCTCAGTTGGAGTAGTACAATGTTTGTGTGTATGACATGTGGTGAGCAGGTCTGAGACCAGTCACTGGATGCAGTAAGGCATAGAAAGCAACACACAAACAAGCGCGCGCGCGCACACACACACACACACACACACACAAAGTAAGAAAGTTCTACCAGTGTCATAGATAACAGCCAGGTTCTGGCTTGACAAACTGCCTCTACTCTAATCATTTTATCTTACTTAATTCACTCATAACCATTCTTTCTCTTTTGAAAAAATACACAGTGAGAGTCCTGATTCATGAGTTTGGGGCTTAACACATTCTAGTGTGACTCTGGAGCAACTTTCTGAGCTGCTTTCATTGTCAACTGTGTGTGGGACACTGAACTGCCACCTCTCATCAGATGAATGAGAGCACACACAATGTTCCCAGGTTGTAGTTCAGTCATCCCCTCCATATCAAATCATCTTAATAACTGCTTTTGCTGATTAATGCTCTGCCCAACTATGAACCCTCTGTTTTTCCAGGATTTATGGAGCCAGATTACACAGGGGAGGTAAAAGGAGATTTAATTTTCCCTATAAACTTAAAATCTGGAAACACAAACACACACACAGCCTCTTTCAACAAAACCTTTTTTACCCTACAAAAAGCAAATAATGAATGGTTTCAAATAACCCAATCATGAGATTTTTCTTCTACTCAATTTTCTAGCCGATTGAGTAATAAGATACCTCTCTTTCAGAACCCTTAGCAGTGATCTGCTCCCAAGCCAGAAGAAAACAAAATGTGTTCATAGCTGCAGTGATCAAAAGTTTTAGTGAAGGAGACACAAGTTCAACAAATACACTAGCAAGAGCTTGGTTGACACTAGTGAAATCTGTGGATCTGGCCATACCCCACTTTCTTCAGAATGGATATAGCTTCACCTCACATAACCAGTAGCCTGTGTGCATGCCTGTGTGTGTGTGTGTGTTTGTGTGTGTGTGTGTGTGTGTGTGTGTGTTTACCTGTCAGGTAAACCTGTCAGGGAGCTCATCCCTGAAGAAAACTGATTGTCTCTCCTTCAGCAACCTTTGACTATCTATCTCTTCATCCAAGGTCAGATCTGCAAAAATAAATAAATAATAAATAAATAAAAGATTTACTTATTATTTACCTTATGTATATGGTTGTTTTGCCTGCATGTTTGTCTGTGCCCCATGTACATGCAGTGCCCAAAGATGCCAGAATAGGGTGTCAGATCCTCTGGAAATGGAGTTACAGACAGTTGTGAACCACTATGTGAGTGCTGGGAATTGAACCTGGGTCCTCTGGAAAAGCAGCCGGTGTTCTTCATTAAAATCAAGGTGTGTGATTCCTAACAGTGGAGATTAATCTATGGCATGCACATGCATCAGTCTACATGTACACACGATTCACACATACATGTGTACACTCACAAGAAAGACCGTCTTAATCATGAAATTATAGGAAGAATAAATTTTATGAGAGGAAATAATGAACAAAAACAAAATGATGAACAGGTAGGATGTAATCAATCATGTAAAGCAATAAGCCCCTGATATTAATAAAGATGGAAGTAAAAAACAATAATCCAAGCAGTCAGAAAAGCCAATAAAATTACAGAAACTCAGGGGACAGAGGTAAAAGCACCTAACATTCTTCCAGAGGACCCAGGTTCCAGTCCCAATATCCAATGGCAGCTCCCTGACACCCTCTGTAAGTACTGCATGCAAATGTTACACAGACATTGATGCAAACAAAATACCTGCACACATGTGCTGAGCTGGCCCCACCCTTTACCGGCTCTGCCTGGTGGGATAGTGAAGCAGAGGAACTGGCCCTACTCATCAGGGGAGAGCCTCTTCTCACTAGGAAAAGATGGCTCCACCCCTCACCACAGGCATGCTCCTCACCTGATCACAGGTGAGCCAGCCCTGGGAGCAGGAGAGCAGGGAATCTGATCCCATCCCCTTGTATGCCCCGTACAACAACCTGGAAGGAGGGTCCTGCACCTCAACTGAGCAAAGCAGTAGACAGTCGACTTGCCTGAGGACGGATCAGGATCTGAGGGCCTGAGAGCAGGAGAACTGGCCCTGCTCCTCACTGCAGGCTGCCTTGGGTGAGCTAGCTGAGGCAGTGCTCAAGAGCTCACCATGGTAGTGATGATGAGGGAAAACTAGTGAGCAAGCTGACCAACCCAGCTACCACCCACATCCAGAACCAGGGCTGTGAGTTGGCACACCACGATATCCACCTCATCTATAAACTTTCGGACAAACTCACAGATCCAAAACAGCAGAATCTCCATAACACAGGACAACAGGATATCCCAGAGGAACCCCAGTGATAGCCCATTATCGCTGGTTGGTCTAGCAAAAGCCCAGAGGCCTCCAGTCAGACCAATGATTCATGGCAATGAACGCTTGCAAGTAAGCATGAAAGACTAAAAGCAAAACTGTGTGTCTCAATGAGCCACACTACAGCTTCTATAAGACTCTTCTTCTTTTTTGTTTTATTGTTGTTGCTGGTTTTGGTTTTGTTTTTTGTTTTTCTCTTTGTTTTGTTTTTGTTTTTCTTTTAAATTTGGTTTTGTTTTGGGGGAGGTTGCAAGGGCAGAGGGTGGATTTGAGGGGACAGGGAGGTAAGTGGGATTGGAATGCATGATGTGAAAGCCACAAAGAATCAATAAAACGAAAAAGAAAAAAATTGTTAATATGACTAAACAAAAGTGGTGTGATCCAATTCGAATAGACTGGGTGGGGAAGCTGAGGGCCTTGGCATCCTTAATGTTCCACTCAGAATCCTTCCCACCATGATCTGGGTCAGTAGGCCTCTGGGGTGAGAAGGGTCTTATGACCAACCTATCGGACAAGAATGGGTGATAAGATTGATGGTCATCTCCAATGCAGAAAGGTGCTAAGACTGGAGTTTACATAACCCTACCCAAAACAGAAATCTAAGTTTTTATGACTTGTGTTGGTAGGAGTTCCAAGCAAAGAACCATGGGGAGTTGAGGTGTATGTGTGAAATGCCACACCTATTAGAAACTGGTCAATCAGAGAACTTCTTCTCTCCTATTTTGGCCTTCTCCCCTGTATCCTCTTCAGCCTCCCCAGGGATGGAAATGTGATGGGCTTTCCCAGCCCAGCATAGAGGACTTCTCTATGACCATCTCCTAGATAGAAAGGCAAATAGAGGGTAGTTAGAGTGCTAACTTGAGTTCTAAGCTTACTGGAAAAGAGGTTCTAGTTTCTATCATGTGAGTCAGGGGAGAAAAGGCTGAGAAACAGGAATGCACAGTTTTCACACTGTGAAGTCTCCCATCACTCAATATGTGCCACAGTTTGGGGTGTATTCCGTGCCCCAACAAGGACAATGTTGTATCGTGTGGCATTCCTCTACTTGAGTCCAGCCAGCTAGCACCCTACAGGTAATAATCGCCTGGACTTTAGCCTTGAGATGGAAACTAGAGCTGTGTAAACAGGGCAGGGTAAGACTGTGGATCAGGTCAGACAACTGGGTGGGAGCAAATGAAAAAGCAGGAGCCGGATGTTGAGGCGTGGTCAAAAGGTTGCTTTTGGCCTAGGTTCTAGAGTCCAGGGCTCAGGCCAGCAATCTCCCAAGGATAACATTAATGGTGCTTTTAGTATTGATCTGCTCTTGGAACACAGACACACATCGAATTAAACTGAATCAGAACTCGATTGCATGCAGAATCCTTGACCGCAGCTGGACTTTGATACATCCGCCTTGGCTCAGCAGGATCATGAAGCAGCTTTGTGCTGATGCTAGAGAACCTCTCTCTTCCTAGGCCGGGGACTGGAACTTTTCTCCATCTGCCCTTGGGTCAAACTCCACCATGTCCTTAATTGCTTTTGTGGCTCCCTTTGAAGCCCAACTGTATAATACCTGGATGATTTCTCTGTCCTGCTAAAAACTGGGTATCAGCTTTTTACTTTTTGTTGGTTTTGTTTGAGACAGGCTCTATACAGCCCAGGCTGGCCTCAAATTCACAGAGATATGCCTGCCTAAAGGTGTTTTTACAACACCTCATCTTTTATTTTTTGATACAAGCCCAGGCTGGCCTTGAACTCCAGATCCTTCTGCCTCGGCCTCTCAAGTACTAGGAGTATATGTATGCACCAGCACACCTGGCTTGATTTGCAGATTGATTGATTGATTGATTGATTGATTGATTGATTGACTGATTGCAGAATCTTATGCAGCCCAGACTGGCCTCAAACCTGCTTTGGAGCCCAGGATGATTTTGAACTTCTGATCCTTCAGCTTCCACCTCCTGATGGCTGGGAGTGTACCACCACACTTACATGATGCTGGGGATCAAACCCAGGACTTCATGCATGATAGGCAAGCAATCTACCAACGACCTACTCTGTCAGCCCACTTTTCACTTTTCATGAACATTTTAAACCTGTTTGGGGGCTGGAGAGATGGCTCAGCAATTAAAAGCACCTGGCTGCTCTTCAGAGGACCTGGGTTCAATTCCCAGCACCCGCATGGCAGCTTACCACTGTAATTGCAACTCCAAGAGTTCTGACACCTTCACACAGACACACATGCAAGCAAAAACACCGATGCACATAAAATAAAAAATAAAATAATTTTTTAAAAAAGAAAAAATCTTGTTTGCCTAAGAAGCCATTTCAGCCCTATTGGTAGACTCCCAGTGGTTTTAAACAGACTCACTTCCTGCCATTTCTTGTGTGAACTGAAAGTAATCCATGTGGAAATCTGTTGGAAACTGAATTTCTCATCAATGTTATTTTCTAGTTCATCTCTTCTTGTCCATCTGGGCAAATAATAAGGTCATTTGGCAATGGCTATGTAATTAGACCCAATGCAAAACCTGTTAAGTATTTCAAGATGGCAGAAAGGTGCTAAGACTGTAGTTTACATAACCCTACCCAAAACAGAAATCTGAGTTTTTATGACTTGTGTTGGTAGGAGTTCCAAGCAAAGAACTTGGAGTTGAGGTGTATGTGTGAATGGGTTAAGTATGAAGCCCTTCAAAGCACAAGGCCTTGCACAATGACCGGTGTGGCCTACTCACAGAGCTGATCCTGTGTCAGTAATTCTCAGAGCAATGAGAGTGGCTTGCAAATTCCATCAACTTCCACCCTGCCCTTCCCCTGCAAGTCAGTCAAAGAGGCCAGCCAGCAATTGTAAGCTCTCTAATAATTACAAGGTAGGACTATAAAAAACACATAGAAGGAGCATAAGGAATAATTTATTTTCTCACATTAAAAAGCTTAATGAAAACAGCTGTCAAGATGACTCAGTGTGGCCAGGTGGTGCAAGCCTTTAAATCCCAGCACTCGGGAGGCAGAGGCAGGCAGATCTCTCTGATTTAGAAGCCAGCTTGGTCTACAGAGCTAGTTTCAGGACACTTAGGGCTGTTACACAGAGAAACCCTGTCTTGAAAAACAAAAACAACAACAACAACAAAAAGATGGCTCAGTGGGTCCAACCTCCTTGGCCCACACAGGAGGCAAAAACCAACCTGCCTAGGTAGCCTCTGATCTCCACATGTGCACAGTGGCTCAAGTGCATACACACACACACACACACACACACACACACACACACACACACACACGAAGAAAAAGCCTACACTGATCTTGAAGTCTGGCTATCTTTATTTTCCCGTTAGCTCCACATGACACTGGCCAAGTCATCTGAGATAGTGTATGTGGTGGTGGTGCTTACATGTTACAAACTTGGACTATGGACAACTGTAAACTTCTACCATTGTCAGTTTTAAGGGAAGTTTATGACTTTCAGGAAGCTTGCTTGTGTTCTGGACCATTCTCTCTCTCCTCCTTCCTCCTTCTCCCTCCTTTTCTCCTTATATGTAACTATTTGAACATCTTAGTATGCTTTTAAGGGCAGGGCCACACTCACCCAGCCTGACCTCTGCAGGATTGTGACATCAGAGTTCTATTTACAAAGCTAGGGACTCGGATCACTGGGATGACAGTGGAGTAAAACACACACACACACACACACACACACACACACACACACACACACACACACACACACACACACACACACTGCTTGTCTTTCCTTTGTACCATCAGAGCTGTCAGTTGTTCTAAACAACAAAGAGAAAAGATCCCAGATGGGAAAACAGCTCAGTTGGGAGAGTCCTTGCCTAATGTGCCCAAAGCCCTGAGCTCAAACCCTAGTACTACATAAACCCTGTGTGGTATACACATCTGTAATTCAAACAATCAGAAGTTGACAGCAGGAGAATCAGAGTTCAAGTTCATCCTCTGTAACAAGTTTGAGGCAAGCATGGAATACATGAGACCCTGTCTTACTCAGTGTTCTATTGCTGTGAAGAGACACCATGACAACAGAAACTCATAAAGGAAAACATTCCATTGAGGGCTTGCTTACCGTTTCAGATGTTTAGTCTATATTATTGTCATGGTGAGATGCCTGGCAGCATGCAGGCAGACATGGTGCTGGAGAAGGAACCGAGAGTTCTATGTCTTGACCCACAGGCAACAGGAAGTGAACGGTTTATTCCACACTGGGCATACCTTGAGCATATATGAGATTTCAAAGCCCAATGCCACAGTGACACACTTCCTCCAATGAGGCCACACCTACTCTCCCTAATAGTCCCACTTCCTATGGTCAAACATTCAAAAGCATGAGTCTACGGGGCCATATCTATTCAAACCACCACAGACCCTATCTGAACTCCATACTAGAGAGAAATAATGTGTTAGGTTTTTCTCTGTCATTTGGAATCGTTTCTCTAGAATTTCCCGGATGCTGCTCAGCCAAGAATATGGAATAGCCAAGGATGTGTCTCAACTGTGGGCTTTTGGAAGCCTCTGCCATTCACATACCATTCTCCTGTCCTCTACATCTCCATGGCATTGGAAAGAATAGGCAAGGGATTTCCTTATTGGCTACATGGGGCAAAGGTAGAGTTCCTGTTTCTTCCACAGACATGCACTCAACACATCTCCCAGCAACATGTGAGGGACCACAAGGTGTGACGGAAATAAAGTAAAACAAATTGGAATTTCTCCTAAAGAACACGTTTCCAAGATCAGAAACTTCCCTCATTCCCCTTCATAATACCCTCCTACCTTCATAGAGTGCCACAGGCAATAGCTGCTCCATAAATCTGTGAAATGTTTGCTCACTGAAGTCATTGTGACTTCTAACAAAATAGGTGTGATGGAAATAAAGTAAAACAAACCCCCTGTAGATATTGTAGAGAAGATTGACCCTTTAAAGTCTCATGTTTTTGACCATCTGGAGAAATACCACCACTGCCAAAACAGTAATTGACATTCGTTGAGTACATATTTTTCAGGCACCACGGATGCATTTGTATCAGTCAACTCATTTACTACTCAACTGCCCTAGTAACTATGAGGTAGGTACCACTGTTGTCTTGCCTTATGACCGTGACACTAAGCCACAGAAGAGTGACTTGCCCAGTTTACAGAGAATTCACCTGCCTCCACAGATCCCATTCCTAATTTCCAAATTGGAGGTGTCTAATCCCTCTACCACCAACCACAAGAACAAATTAGAACAGGGACTTAAATATCAAACTCAAAACCTGACGCAAGAGTAGAAGCAGACAGTATTTGTCCATGCTATATTACTCCGTACCATGCTATCTTTAAAGTTACAACACACCAATCTGACTTCAGATTGCATAGTTTGAAAAGCCCTGGGTGTTGCGGAATAGTCCTTTGTACCATGTAAAGATGTGTCACTGTGATTGGTTTAATAGAAAGCTAAACGGCCAATAGCTAGGCAGGGATATAAGTGGGACTCATGGACAGAGAGAGCTCTGAGAAGAAAGGCAGAGTCACCATCCAGAGGCAAAGGAAGTAGGATGGGCCTAATGGATCTGGGGTAACGAAAGTGTGGAAGAAAGTAGATTTTAAAATATGGGTTAATTTAAGTTATAAGAGCTAGTTAGAAACAAGCCTAAGCTAAGGCTGAGCTTTCATAATTAATAACTTTCTATGTGGTTATTTGGGAGCTGGCAAGTAGGAAAGAGAAAGACTGGTTATACCTGGGTTTGGGGAAAAGCCAAACCTGGCTAAGGTCACTGCAATCTCTAAAGAAAGCGAATTCGCTTGTGAAATTTTTCTTCTGAAGCAACTCAGCTGTTAACATTCCTAGCATGCAGTGCCCCCTTTAGCAGACTCCCTTCGGATCCCGGGATTCTGGAAACCTCTCCTCTGCCCCTCTTTCTCCATTACTTCCTCATTAGAGGCAGCCATTTCTGAATGGGGTCTCTGAGGCTCTGCCTTTCAGCCACATCCATCTGGTCCCTAAGAAGCATTCACCTCCCCCCACCCACCAAGTGAAAAGGTTACCTCTGTCTGTGCACTGTGATGGATCTTAACAGAACCATGTGCAAACCTCATGTCCCATTCCCAGCCTAGGCAGACAGTTGCAGGGGGTATGGGTACAAACAAAGCCTATTACTTAGCCTTCTTGCCATCTCTAACTGCACTGCTTCTGATGTGGAAGAAAGGGAGGGGTAAGAGGGTTTCAGTCTCATAATGTGACCTGGACAAACAAGTGATAAACTTATCAAAGTAGACTGGGATGGGAATAAATGGGCCCATTGGTGTATACTTAAACTCTGTCAGAAAAGCCAGGCCTCCGAACTGAATACACACAAGAGCAACTAAGGTCTTACCTGGACCCCATGAGAAGCACATCCAACACCTTGATAGCTCCGCGTTTGAGCACACACAGACAGACAGACAGACAGACACAGACACACACACACACACACACACACACACACACACACACACACACACACTGCATCTGACACAAAGACTACATGGGCAACCTTTACTGTGAAATGCCATCAAACCTGTGAGTAAAATGACTTCCCACTCAGCCCCAGAAAATCATGAAAAACTCAAACCAGTCTAAAAGGACCTTTGTCCTGATGAAATTCCCTTAAGTGATTAGGATAACAGCAAGAAATTAGGGTACCTGGCTCTGGATATAATCCACACCTCATGTCCTAAGGTGACTTCCAGTCTTTACATCCCCAAAACATTAAATGTAGCTCTTGAATACACTGTGTAGAAAATGAAGTTCCTTGGGAAGGGGGTGCTGGAGAGATGGCTCAGCAATCAAGAGTACTGGTTGCTCTTCTAGAAAACATGGGTTCAATTCCCAGCATTCACATGGTGACTCAAAAACCACCTGTAATGCTAGTCCCAGGACATAATGACACCCTCTTCTGGTCTCCTTGGACACTGTACACATGTGGCACACAGACATATATGCAGGCAAGCACTCAAAAACATAAAATTTAATTGTTAGTGTGAAACTGGAGAACATGAACCTTCACAGAAAGAAGCAAGTTGACTGATCAAAACCAGACACAAATTTTCATATTTCAGCCACAGTGGCACATATCTGTAAACCCAGCACTTGGGAGTTCCAGGTAGGATTTGAAGCTCAAGGCCAGTCTGAGCAATATAACAAGACCCTATCTCTAAAAAGTTAGAATCCAGGCCAACAAGATGGTCAAGGGTATAAAGGCACCTGCTGCCAAGCTTGACAATCGGAGTTCAATCCAGGGACTTGTATGATTGTCCTCTACCCTCACATATCCACTGTGGAACACACACCTACCCACCTACAAAATGCACACAAAATAAAACAGGAAACAAACCAACTTAAGCTGGGTATGGTGGCACACTTAATCTTAGCACTTGGGAGGCAGAGGCAGGTGGATCTCCGAGTTCAAGGTCAGCAAGATCTATATGTAGAGAAACCCTATCTCAAACTAGAACTCATCCTAAAATATGTTAAATGTTCTTAACAAATAAGTCGTGACATTAAGGATTCCATGGGCTGGGGATGTAGCTCAAATAGTAGAACGCTTGCCTAGCATGCATGTGACATGAGGTTTGATCTGTAGCACAACAGAGTATGTACTACTGAGGCCAGGCATAGTAGAGCACACTTAATTGGGATGCTGAGGCTTAATGACCTCAGTGAATTCCAAGTGGGCCTAGACTATACACACAGTAAAACTCTGCAACAAAAACAAAAGCAAAACAAAGACCAAAAAGCCAACTCAAAAGTTCATCCTGTTTCCCAACTTTCTGAACACTCTCCAAATATAAACTTCATTATTGCTTTGGGTTTGGTGCTGGAGACTGAAGCCAGTGTCTCACATGCCACTGTGGTAGGTATAGCCCCTACCACTGCACTATACACCTACCCACCCACCCCCACTTCCCTTTCTAAGAGGGTCCTCCTATGCTCATCAGGCTGGTCTCCTCAAACGTCTGGGCTGAAGTGACCTTGTTTCAGCTTCCCCAGTGCTCCAGCTCCAGGAACAAGCTACCATTCTTTTTGCTCTATATTCATTTCAGTTCTCAGACTACCCACCATCTATGACTTGCTCTCCAATGTTTTTGACCTGTCCTTACGATGCCATTTCCTTTGGCTGCATTGATTTGTTTCCCAGCTCAGTCTCTAAAGGTGCAACTGACTCTCTTCCATCTATCTTACAGCTGCTCCTCCAGGTACAAGAACAGGAAAATGCAGAAATTTCATCAGGAAAGCAAAACTGCCCTCTTTACTTCCAAGCTGCTGGTCCTTACACATCCCTGTCACATAAGTGCCCTGATTGCAAGCTGCTAAACCATCCCAGAAGAGTCTAGATGAGTGCTGAAATGTAGTTACATGTAGCAAACAGGCAAGGATGCCCCACATCAACGTGTGGTTGGCACAAGCCACAGTTACAGAACTGTCTAAGGATTACACAAGAGAGTCAGATTTAAACGTTTCTGCTTCCTGTAACTCCCAATGGGAACCTTCATTCTTAAAGTGTTGACTTTTGAGTACTCATATCCTCTGAGTACTTCCCAAGTAAACCTAAGCACCTTGCTACAGGCATTAAGGGTGGGTGAGGCGGGGACATCTGGCCAAGTTTGATGGACTTTTAATCCCAGCACTTAGAAAGTAGAGGCAGGTGGATCTCTGTACATTCAAGGCCAGCCAGGGATTCTCAGAGGCCTTGTCTCAAAATAACTTAGGGAGGGAAGGTGCTTGGGGAAGGGGCTGAGGGGGGCGGTATCCTTGAAGGCAAGGCTCTTAGTCGTACAGGACACCACTCCTTGATAGATCTATTCAGGATCATAAAGACACCTTAAAGCAACAACCAGCCAGTAAATTTGAAACAGAGAAGACCAAGCTAAGGAGGAAAAGGAAAAAGTAACACATCATCAAAATTTATTTCATGGCCTGAAAACATTCAGACTAATCAAAGTAGTACTATAATTTCTTATAATACATCAACAATACAGAAGCCCAGAGAACTAACCTCCAAACCACACACCATACAATTATTATAAAGCAATCACTGTTTAAGACAATGTGAGATGACATTAGCAATGAACTTTCCTTCATACACTTAATGAAACGTAATGAACAGCAAGCTATTCTTACTGAATTAACACAAATCTATTCTTGTACTTTCCATGTTTGTGTTACCTTTGCTTCATAAATCCACTGATAATTCAGGCTTATTTTAAGTATGGAACTTCCATCATCAACAATTCTACTTTGTAGGCTAGGGATATAGCTCAGTAGAGCACTTGCATTCATAATGCTGACTGAGTTCCATCCTCAGCACACCCCACGAATCACATGTATGTGTGGTTAAAATTGCCTTTCTCATATGTTGAGCAGTGGTGGTGCACGCCTTTAATCCCAGTGCTCAGAAGGCAGAGGAAAGCAGATCTCCGAGAGTTTAAAGCCAGCCTGGTATACAGTGTTCAAGGACAGCCAAGGCTACACAGGGACCATCTCAAACACACACACACACACACACACACACACACACACACACACACACACACACACACACACACACACCCAAAAACAATTGCCTTCATAGGTTAATGTGTACCCTCCCACCAGGCAGTGCCTCCAAGCCAGCAAACCTGCTGCCATTCAGCAATGATTCTATGTGCTGATGGGGACAAAGTGACCTCAATCCCACTTCAACTGTAAAGAACTCAAGCCACCAAAAGTTAGAGTAAGAAGGAAACTGGGAGATATAAAGATATTTAACTAAAACTAAAAGGACTCTTTAGATGAGCAATAAATTATATTGAAGTAGCTGTTCATACAGAGCTACATAGACTTACACTTACTTTGAAAACATAGGATCACACTTTATAAAAAGATACTTCTAGGTCATCATTTACTTATTAGTTTCCGTAAGGAGAAAACAAAGTATTTTGTGTTCTTCTAGGAAACTGTTATAACCAAACCTGGTGGTGCATTCCTTTAATCCCAGTGTAGAGAGGTGGATCTTTGTGAGTCTAAAAAGCAGCCAGAACTACATAATGGAAGCCTGTCTCAAAAGGAGAGAGAGAAACTGATATATATGTGTATGAATGACTGTGTTCATTTCAATCCCAAGGAAGCCTATAATGAAGTTGGTTTTACATGCACTGACCACCATTCTCACGGTAATGAATGGGATGGCACACACGCCGTCTCTGAAGCACAAGGTGGTAGGATAATCCCAATGCAAATCACATCAATCGATTTAAGGGGGGAAAATGAATCAAAGCCAAAAAAACTTAAAGAGCAAGAACATCTACTCTTTAAAAAGGCATTTAACAACACGGAAGCAAGACACTGAATGGCTTAAAAAGTATCGTGTAAGGCTCTGGGTTCAATCTTCAGGACTGGGCAGAAAAGCAACAACCCTGATGTGGGGACAACTGAGGCCACTTCAAGCTGAAGTAACTCTGTGCAGACACTGGGACACTAAAATGAAGTGACCTCATGGGAATAAATTTGTAGCTCTGTACAAATATATTAACACACAAAATAATTAAAATGCCCTCTAGATTGTCCTCCCCGGGTAAGTTCTGTGTGCCGCGTTGCCTGGGAAAAGGCCTGTACAGCAGCGCCAGTGCACAGGGTTATGAGAACAGCATTGCATCCAGTCTTCACTCCCACCCACATTCACAGACTTTATTTCCACTTCAAGACACTAGCTTTCTAGTGCTACATTTTAATCAACATATTACATTTTAAAAGTCTTGATTTTTGAATGAATCTTTTAGTACTATATAACATGATGGAGGTAATAGCTGAAGACCACTTGACAGCTACAGAGAAAGGTTCCATTTAAAATATGACCAAGGTGAGACTGTATCACAGGCAATGAGACACTACAGTTAGTGGACAGATAAGGCATTTTTCAGTGACCATTCATAATTTTGCCTTTAGAAACTTGGAAGAAATTGTCATCTTTGAATTTCAAATGTTCTGGCAAATCCAGTTGCTTTTTGGCTTCTTCAATATCAGCTTGAATTGCTGAAATAAGTGATTCTGGAAAAAGAGAAGAAAAAAGATAAACTGCTAATAATGCATTTTACCACTCTTTTGCTCAGTCCCTCCTAAAAACACACAGGTTAGCCAACCTAGCCCCACATACCTGGCAAAGGACAAGGGCTCAATCAATGTTCATACCCTGTCTGTCTCCAGGGAAAGTCAGTGCTACACAAAGTGTTCTCTTGTAAAGAAACCTTTCCCTAATGGGGTTTTAAGTTCTCACTCTATACCAACAGGGACTTGACAATGGAACCAATCTCCTAACTACTGTTTTTTTACACTTCCAGCACCTACTGCCCAGCCAGCCTTGCAGGGTCAGATGCCAGGTACCACCACTTACTAGCTAACTGCTGTGAGTTGGGTGTGCCCTGGAATTCATGTGTTAAACAAACAGTCCCTAAGATTGAAGGTATTTGGAAGTGGAAACTCTGGGAAGTGACTGGGCCATGGGGGCAGATGGCTTTATGAGTACCCAGGGAGTGACTGTGACAGAAGAGTGACTTTTCCTAGCCCTCGTCTGTTCCACCCTGTGATGCTACCCACTGAGGCAGAGAGAAGGCCTTTACCAAGTACTAACCACAATGGCTCCAGCTTCCAGAACTATACACCAAATAAACATCTAAACTACTTAATCTCTGTGTGTCAATTTCCTTATCAATGAGATAAGCATACCAACACCTCACATGGCTACTGTGGGTGACAAAGGGATTAACTTGTATATGATACTTGAATTAAATGCTCAAATATATGTCCTGTTATCGTGGCCACTTAGGAGCAGCTGTAATAGTATTGAAGATTCATATAAACTCTTACCTAAAGAATCGAAGTTCTTTTCTGGTCTGAGGTAGCCAACAATGGCCACATTGAGAATTTCCCCATAGAAGTCCTCTTTGAAGGTATGTATGATGTGGGTTTCCTACAAACAAAAAGGGTTAAAAAGATTACCTTGGAACTGGGCAGTGGTGGTGCATACCTTTAATCCCAGCACTCGGGAGGCAGAGGCAGAGGCAAAAGGATCTATGGAGTACTGAGACCAGCCTAGTCTACAAGAGCTAGTTCCAGGACAGTCTCCAAAGCCACCTAGAAACCTTGTCTCGAAAAATGAAAACAAACAGACAAACAAACAAAAAGATTGGGGGTGGGGGTGGGAGAGCTGCCTCAACAACCAGTTAAAAGCAGAAGACCCATATTTGATTCCCAGGATCCAGAGGATGGGGCATAACTGTGTGTAACTCAATTTCCAGATCCAACACCCTCTTCTGGCCTCCTCTGACACCAGGCATGAATATACATGCAGGCAAAACATTTATATGTATAAAATAAAATAAATGAATTTAACCAGGCAGTGGTGGCCCATGCCTTTAATGAGGCAGGTAAATCTCTGAGTTCCAGCCAGCCTGGTCTAGAGTTGCAGGACAGCCAGGATTAAACAGAGAAACCTTGTCTTGGGGGGAAAAAAACCCACAAGCCATCAACTTTAAAAATAAATAATAAGACTATCAGTCTTGGCCTGCCCCCTATTTAAAATGATGTGGGAGATAGGATAACTGAGTCACTCAGGTTTTAGCAGCCTTTCCTCATGAGGACATCTAAGACCAGGAGGCACAGAGTTCAGCACGGTGGTACACACCTGCAACCCCAGCACAAGACACTGAGGAAAAAAAGAAGCCTGGTGTTCAGAGGTCCACTACCTAAAAATTCCAGGCTGCCCTGGGCTACACACACACACACTCCCTACCCCACCCCCCACCAAAACACACACACTCACAGGAGACAGGAAATGTTAAACCAGATGAAAGTAGGATTGTATCATATACTGGGAATTTTAAATGTAAACTAGAAATATCTATCTTGAGGTATATTTTTAAGTGTATGACTTTAAAATACCTAGTTTATAAAATTATCCTTAACATTAAAGTATCTATTGTAAGGATTCAGGCATTATGCTGACAGAATACACACAGGCAGTACCCTGGTCAGTGTTCCATGGCTACTCTGTCTGCATGCAGATGCAAAGGATCCCTTTAAAAGAAAGACCCTCCTGCCCACTTACACTCTCTTTCCCAATGTTCCCTTGGAGCAGACAGGACATTTGTTGTCTCCCTCTTCTCTTCTGTCCTCTCTCTGTCTCTGTGCCTCTTTACCTCTTCTCCCTACCCCCACCTCCCTTTCTAATAAAACTTCTCACTAAGCTCTGTCTACCTGGCATGTCTGTCCCCCTACCTCGGTCACCCTTGCCCACCATGGAATCCAACAAGGTCCCCCAAGCGCTTTGTCATAACATCCAATCACAAATACTTGAGTATACCTACAATCATTCAGAACGAGACACTTAAAAATAAAATTATGACTGACCTATTTAAAAATAAACCAAAACAAGAATATGATACTGGTTTTTACCTAACATAGTAAGATAACCAACCAAGTACATTTGAAATATGATTCAGACTCAAAAAGGAGGAAGAGGTTTTTCGAGACAGGGTTTCTGTGTGTAGCCCTGGCTGTCCTAGAACTCAGAGATCTCCTTGCCTCTGCCTCCCAAGTGCTGGGATTAAAAGTGTGTCACACCTCTACCCAGAGAAAAACCAGTTTTTAAAAGTAAAAGCCTAAATAAAGTTAACCCTCTTTTTCTCTAGACTTCCCTTTCCCTGCTGTGGATCAGACCCCAGCCTTTCATTCACTGTGTGAGCACTCCATGCTCTGCCGGCTCTTTCCAGGCAGTCTTGGCTTGTGCGCTCCCCTGGGTTCTGCCTCCTGGGGACGGAGACTGCATGCAAGCCTTGTCTCCAGCAGGGTGCTCAGAGCTGAGACAGCAGCTAACCAAGGAGCAGCTAACCAAGGAGCAGCTAACCAAGGAGCAGCTAACCAAGGAGCAGCTAACCAAGGAGCAGCTAACCAAGGAGCAGCTAACCAAGGAGCAGCTAACCAAGGAGCAGCTAACCAAGGAGCAGCTAACCAAGGAGCAGCTAACCAAGGAGCAGCTAACCAAGGAGCAGCGGCAAAGCCGCACTCTTCTTCCCCAACCTTAAATTTAGAGGAAGCACTTGGCACATACTCTCTTTATATCCACACTCAAAAAGACCCTTAAAAATAAGAGCAACAGAAAAAGTAGCAAACTATTCTATCAGTTGATTTGGTAAAAAAAACCAAAAGTATCCAGGAAAATCGTAAAAACAGAGCTGGAGAACTTACACTGACAAGTATCAAGCCTGGTGGTGCAGGCCTGTAATTCCAGCTTCTTGGGGAGGCTGTGACATGAGGATGTTGCCTACCTGGGCTACAGAACAAGTTCAAAGCAGCCTGGGCAACTTAGTGAAGCCATCTCAACACAAAAAGGGGGTGGGGCATGGGGGCTACAGCTCAGAGGTAAGGACTTGTTAGACAATACAGGAGGCAATAGCTCCTGTAATCCCAGAACTCCTGGCTGCTGAGGCAACATTACTGAGTCAGATCACACTAGGGTACAGAGAACATTTCTCAAAAACGGGGGAGGTAAATGTTGTAATGGCTTAGTAGGTAAAGGTGGCTGGCACCATCTAGAAGACCTAAGTTTGATCCCCATTGGAGTATTAAAAACACTAGCTATGAAAGAAAATGATGACCTGGGCTATACAAAAATTAATAGAACACTATTTTATTAGGGCAAGACTTTCATGGGTGGCCGTTATTGGCAAATAACAATATTAAAATAAGCAGCCCATGCTGAAATGTATGACAATGGGTAACTGAATTTCTCCTACCAGAATTCTAAGCTGTCCAGAAATGGCTTGTTATTATTTCTGTTATCTGAGTAGCTTACAAAGGAAATGCAGCAGCCTCTCCTCCCTTTCCCTTCCTCTCCCCAAAAACATCATGTACACGTTCTCTTACCAACTCTTTCCTTATGTCCCCAACAATATTCACCCCACTAAATAGTCAGCAGAGCCCTTAGAGAGTTCAAGGTCACTGCTACCTATTACAGCAGTTCTCAACCTGTAAGTCCAGACCCCCTTGGGAAACTTCTAACTTCAAAAACAAATCATAAGAGTAGAAAAATTACAGCTACAAAGTAGCAACAAAAATAATTATATGGTTGGGGTCAGCACATGGGAACTGTATTAAAGGGTTGCAGTTGATCTATTATATCAGCTGTTCTCTGTTCTGTGATACATTTCTCTCTTATTACTCCTCAAAGTCATAGTGCTGGCACAGTCCTGGCAGCCTGGCACTCAGGAGCTAGAGGCAGAGGATGGCTTATGAGTTCAAGGTCAGCCAGGGGGAGAGCAACACCATGCCTCAAAATAAAATTCTTCCATTAACTGTTTTTCACTTGGTCTACAAAAGATTAACCCAAATCCAACAAGTATTTAAGCTGTGGAGACTCTTGTAGAAAAGTAGGTCAGGGGGAAAAAAAGCCAGTTGCAGTGGCGAACACTGGTACGATTTGCTGAAAGAGGCAGGAGGATCACGAGTTCAAGGCCAGCCTGGGCTACAGATTTTACTAGGCAGTGGTGGCACAAGCCTTTAATCCTAACACTCTGGAGGCAGAAGTAGGTGGATCTCTGTGAGTTCAAGGCTAGCCTAATCTACAAAGGAGTTCCAGGACAGGCTCCAAAGCTACACAGAGAAACCCTGTCTCAAAAAACCAAACCAAACAAACTATACCCTAAAGGTGATTTTAGGGACTAGGAGGGTAGCTAAATAGAACACTGGCCTATTATGCTATGGCCCTAGATGATTCTCAGAAATGTTAAAAAGAGAGAGAGAGAGAGAGAGAGAGAGAGAGAGAGAGAGAGAGAGAAAGGAATAAAGTTGAGCCACACTCAGTAAGCAATCTGAAGGCAGTCAAGCAAGTAACCCTGAAATTCTAACTGTGGCAAAGATCAATTTTATGAAGTGGTTTTTAAAGAACCTCGTTTTTTTGAGCCTGTTTGGTGGCCCATGCCTGTGATACCAATACTTAGAAGGCTGAGGCGAGAGTATCTTGGGGTCCTGGGCTACCTGGTGAGTTTCCACACCAGTCTAGGCTAAATAGGAAGTCCCTGTCTTGAACAAAACAGCTGTGCATGATGGTCCTTAGCCTCAGCATTGGAGAAGCAGAGGCAGGTGGATGGATCTCTGTAAGTTCCAGACAGGTAGGATTACACAGCAACACCCTGACTCAAAAACAAACAGTAATACCTCACTTTTATTTCTGATAAATAGATAAATGCACAATTACAAAAACAATGTTTCAGCTCCTGGTAGCCCAAGTCAATCATCCAGCACTAGGAAGGCTGAAGCAAGAAGACTACAGTTTTCCTGTCTCAAAAAGAAAAATGATCTAATAAAACAGATAATATTGAGGGAAATTACCACTTGTAATATAGGACATACAGAAAACAAAAAAAGCAATAATCTCTAAAAGTTAACTCCAGTTCCAGGGGATCCAACTTCCTTATGGGGAGACTCACTTTATTCAAAGGAAACAAAAAAAAGAGAGAGAGAAAATATCCACTCAAATAAAAGTAAAAAATGTTGGGGGAGGAGAGCAGGAATGAAGTGGAAATGTAGGAAAGCATACAGCCTAAGCTATTCTTTTTTGTTTTGTTGTTGTTTTGAGACAGGGTCTCTATGTAGTCTTGGCTTCCCTGGAATTCACTATGTAGACCAGTGTGACTTGAACTCACAGAAATCTGCCTACCTCCACCTCCCAAGTGCTGGGATTAAAGGTGTGTGACAACACGCCTGATCACCCAAGTTATTCTTGAACTCATGATCCCTCACCACCATGTCTGATACTTTACTGAAACCCTTCGTATGCTGAGGAGTTCTGTGTGCAATTAATAAAGCAAAATGTGACTCTTACCATGGACTTTTTCACATTCTTGTAGTATGGGTTCCATCCTATGCTCACCACCATTTTATGGACATCTCCACTCCCGACACTGGCCCAGCCATAATAAATGCCAGTGGACACATCAGCTGGAAGATTGTCTACTACTTGTTCAGGAAAATTGGCTAAAAAGAAATAAACAGATATTCAGCATTACAAGTTTCATACTAAATACTGATTAATAGCACATTAAAAGGTTAGCCTGAAGACACTCCGACTCCCAGTCCAACCCTCCATATTCTGGCTGGGATTTCTTCTTTGCAGACGCACAGGTTAGGAATGAGGCAGAAAGCAAGTGTATGATATCTCAAATATCTACACGAAAATGTCCAAGTGGAAAGAAAGACATAAAATAAACGGGGAGGCTCAACGGAGATTACCCATACCTCTAGTCCCACTATGAAAGATCTGAGCTCAGGAAGTAGGCTGGCAGCCTGGGAAACAGAGCTAAGTCCCGTCTGTTAGAATTAAAACAAACGAAGTCCCACCTCTTTCCTAGTAACGCTCCTAAGTAGGCTGAGTCACTTAAACAGATTCTTATTTTCAAAATACACAAACCCACATCCCAAGTTCAATGGGCCAAGAAGCAGCCTAGGTATCATCTTTAAGGGCGGGCAGCAAAATCTTGATTACTAAAACTCACACGTAGTCAGACCAAATAAACGTTGGCTCTCATAGAACTACCCCCGCTGTCAATGATCACTATATCTGAAGAATAGAACTTTGAACAGCTTGAGAGTTCGGCCAATCCATCCTGCAATACCCTCCCGGACCGGGCTCCGCGGCTCGGCGGCAGCAGCAGGAGCGCAGCCACCCGGGATCCCGGTCCCCGGCCCCACGACCCAGAGCTCCCCGGCCTCACGAGACGCTCACCCGTGGGGATGCCCAGCTGCTTGGAGCCGCGGCCGAAGCCACGCACCACCTCGCCGCGGCAGAAGAACGGCAGGCTCCTCATGACGCCGACCTCGGCGGACGCGGGCTGCTGCTCGCTCCGCGCCTGCGGCGGAGCCGCCGTGAGTGCGGTGTCCGGGCCCGGGCCAGCCGGGGATCCCGCAGGAGCTGGGTTGGCGGAGCGGGAACCCACCGCTACCGGTGCCTGCCGGCAGAGCAGCCTCGGGCCGTCAGAACTCAGCGGACGCTCCTCCGGAACTGCGACAACCGCGGTGAACGAACAAGTCGACCGCCCAGGCGACGAACCTGCTCGGCTTCCGTACCTCCCCCGAGATAACCCGGCCTCTGCTGTTACGGCCCCGCCCAGAGCCCCCGCTCCGCCCCGCCTCGCCCCTCCCCTCCGGTTGAGGCCCCGCCCTCACCCGTGGCCCAGCCTCTAATTGCCTCCTTTTCAGCTTTTTTAGACTGGGCTATTCTGAAATAAGCGTGGCTCACGAAAGAGTTTCAGTTGTTCTATTTTCCTCCGTAATTTTGCATAAAATTCTGCCCCGTCTTTGCAGCCGCTTTCTTTTCCCTTATTTGTATGTAACTCTGAGAATGTTTAAAAATGTTTTCTCTATGTTGGTACAAAAGGGACTTTCTTAGTAAAGTTTCATTTCCTTGAGCCCTGTATACTAACACAAAACAACTATCTGTAACTGATGGCGAACAGTCAGTTGAGATAACTCACTACCTTCGGACCAGCCTAAATCAAGTATTTGCAGAAAGATCACTGCAAAGTGCTGGGGAAGCTAGCACCACATCAGAAGCAGACAGTCTAACAGAAGTCTTCAGAGAAGTTTTAAAAACTGCCTATGAGCCGGGCGTTGGCGGCACACGCCTTTAATCCCAGCACTCGGGAGGCAGAGGCAGGCGGATCTATGTGAGTTTGAGATCAGCCTGGTCTACAAGAGCTAGTTCCAGGACGGCCTCTAAAGCCATAGAGAAACCCTGTCTCGAAAAACAAAACAATAAATAAATAAATAAATAAATAAATAAATAAATAAAAACTGGCTATGAATCTACCACTGTTGTCCTAGATAAACCAGAATTTGAATGCAAGACCCTGCAACCTTGAATAGCTAATGTATGAAAACTGCTTAACAAATTACCTGCCAAGTACTGGGATTAAAGGTGTGCACTACCACCACCCGAATTAAGATAGATGTTTTTGTTTTTTTTTTTAAATAAAGTAGGCAGGATGTGGTGGCATGTGCCTCTAGTCCCAGCACTCAGGGAGGCAGAGGCAGGTGAGTCTCTGAGTTCAAGGTTAGCCTATTCTACAATGTCTGAACAGGCTACACAGAGAAACACTGTGTAGTGTGTTTGGGGGGGGTGAGAGAAAGAATATAGATAACGCTAAATTTGTATCATACATACTATCTTACCTAATCATTACAACATCGTTGGATAAAGCATTCATCGCCATTTATAAAGAAAGTTGGAGAATTTCTAAGAGGAAATGATGCCCTCCATTCTCCCACTCCTCACCCCTGCTTCCCCCCTCCCCCTTTACTTTTTGAGGAGAGGTTTTGTCTGTGTAGCCCTGACTAACCTGAACTGGCAGCCATTTAGGCCAAACTGGCCTTGAATTCACAGAGGTCTCCCACCTCTCCCCCTCACGTGGTGAGATTAATGGCATGTGTCACCAGGCCCAGCAAGGTCCATTTTCAAGTTGCTATTGACATGCATTCCTATGGGAACTTAACTGTGCACTAATGTAGGTAGAGAAGAGAAAATTCTGATCCTTTTCCATGGCATCTCTGTAGCCTTCCTTCCATGGCTCCCTTTTACTCAAGAATAAAGTTGCCCATTAAGGTCCTATGTCTGCTCAATGTTTTAAGTAGTAATCAAATCCAAATCCAACAATGCCACTTCAAAACGGGGGAGAGCAAATGCCTGCAGATACTCAGATGTGTAGGCCACGTGATTTATTATTTTTCACACTCATTAACAGTATTCCAATGCATTTGGTTCAAGAGATACATAACTGAACCTCCCTGGTTACCATTTCTTAATGCAAATCTAGAGTCGGAAAAGAGAATGTGTTGGTCAAGTTTAGAGCTTTTAAACATGAAAATATTCCTATTTCCCCCTTCTGAATTGCACTTGCAGCACCCGCCTGGCCTCTGTCTACCAAGAAGGGGAGCCTCCTCTAGCTAAGATATGTCTTCAGCAAGAAAGGTCACAGTGACAGTAAACTGGGACATAGTGAAGGAAAAGATAGTTTACTGTCAATTTAAAATGAATCTAAAGAATGTTTTAATATTAAGAAAATAAGCATACCAATTTAAAAAATAGAAAAAGCAGGCCAGGCTGGATGGTGCACACATTTAACACCAGCACTCAGGTTCAGGGCCATCTGATTAACAGAGAGTTCCAGGTCAGCCAAGGCTACATGGTGAGACCTTGTCTCAAAAATAGATGATACATACATACATACATACATACATACATACATACATACATACATACGGAGACAACACTACACACCCATCAGAATGGCTAATCTCCAACATGCTGATAACCCTGACAATTAACAGTGTCAAGGGCAGGTTCTCTCATCCAGAGCTGATGACAATACAAAATAAGTTGGCGGATTCCAATGGCTCTTGGCAGTTTATAAAACTAAACATACTTTTTCTATAAAGTCCAGCAGTTGGGCCAGATGTGGTGGCATGTGGCTACACTCCTAGAATTTAGGAGACTAGGATGGAAGAATCTCAAGCAGCAGGCTAGCCTTTGAGAACAGACATAAAGTTCTGCCTTTGACAGCAGACACATAAAATCCTCCAAGAAGCCCTAATATAAAAAACACAAAATACTTTATTATGCTATGTAAATATATCTTGTGGTTCAAAGTTACAAAATGTACTTTGGCCAGTGCAGACTGACTCAGTGAGAACACATTAAAGCGAACACTGTGTGCAGAGGTAGGGAATGGATGATAAATGTTTCTTCAACCTTCTAAGTTCTTACTTGGATGTTGTGTGATGCTTTTGCTCTTTTACTCTTTTGGCTTTTTGTGGGGCCCACCACCCAGCTCCCAAATAAATCACACACAGATGCTTATTCTTAGTTATGAGTGCCTGGCCTTAGCTTGGCTTGTTTCTAGCCAGCTTTTCTTAACTTTAAATTATCCCATCTACTTTTTGTCTCTGGGCTTTTTCCTTTTCTTCTGTATATCTTACTTTTACTCTTGCTCTATGGGTGGCTCAGTGACAGGACACTGATATCCTCCTCTCCTTGTTCTCTCGTTTCTTCTCCTTTTCCTCAGTTCTTCTATTTATACTCTCTGCTTGCCTGCCATCCTCTCCTATCCATGCTCCTCCTGCCTGACTCTTTATTAGGACCACCGAGTGTTTTAGACAGCCACAGTAACACAGCTTCACAGAGTCAAAAAATGTAGCATAAACAAAAGTCTCACACCTTAAAATAATATTCCCCAACACTTGGAATGAACTCCAGCAACAAAAGAAAAACCAGTAAGACACAAACAACCGGAGGTTCACTGATGTAAACGCCCTGCACACACCAGGGTTTCCCAGGGAAGGAGTGATTTCCAGAGAGGTGACTCAGATCGCCAGCTAATCCAGATCGTCACTAGACAACAGTGAAGGACAGGACAGAGGAAAGAACTAGGGAAGGTTTGCTGTCTTTTTGTTGTTCTGAGACAAGCTTTTGCTCTGCAGTGCAGGCTATTCTCGAACTCCAGATCCTTGCCTCTGCCTCATGGGTGCTGAGATGAGAGGGGCAGCACCAAGTCGGGTGAGGAAAGGGGGTTTGTGTCTCTAGGGTGGGAAATCATGGGGATGCAAACAAATGACACCAGGGCCTGTTGGTAAAGCCCGTCCATGAAGGCCTGAAACTCACAGAGATCCACCTGCCTCTGCCTCTGCCCCTCTGCCTCTGCCCCTCTGCCTCTGCCCCTCTGCCTCTGCCCCTGCCCCTGCCTGCCCCTGCCCCTGCCCCTGCCCCCCTGCCCCTGCCCCCCTGCCCTGCCCCTGCCTCTGCCTCTGCCCCTCTGCCTGCTCTGCCTCTGCCCCCCTGCCCCCTGCCCCTGCCCCTGCCCCTGCCCCCCTGCCTCTGCCTCTGCCTCTGTAGTGCTAGGATTAAAGGTGTGTGCCACCCCTGGCGGCAAGAACTCGTTTTTGTTGTTGTTATTGTTGTTGTTGTTGTTAATTATGTAATGTGTAGGTGTGTTCACATGAGTGCCTGTGGATGCCAGAGGCATCAGATCCTCTGAAGCTGGAGTTACAGGCAGCTGTGAGCTGATATGGGTTCTGGAAACTAAACTCAGGCCTTCGGAAAAGCAATATCTGCTCCTAACTACTGAGTGGTCTAGCCCATCTCAAACAATTTTTATGTCGAAGAAGTATGGCTACCTATTCTGATTTCCCTCAACAGACACTAGGAATGTGAACTTAGTTCATATCACAGGAAATACATATATTTTTTTTACGATAATGTTATGGTAGTTTGAATAAGAATAACAAAGACCCTTCCCATCCCATGAAATCCCTTTTTATTTATTTGTTTTTGTTATTAATTTGTTTTTATATTATGGGCATTGGTGTTGGGTTCCCTGGAACTGGAGTTACAGACAGTGTGAGCTGCCATGTTGGTGCTGGAAATTGAACCCGGTTCCTCTGAAAGAACAGGCAGTGCTCTTAACCTCTGAGCCATCTTTCTAGCCCAGGCTTATATATTTGAATGCTTGGTCACAAGGGAGTGGAATTCTTTGATAGGATTAGAAAGATTAGGAGTTGTGGCCTTGTCAAAGGAAGTCTGTCACTAGGAGTAGACTTTGAAGTTTCAGAAGCCTATGCCAGGCACAGTCAGTCTCTCTGCTACTGCTACAGTGATGAGTGACACCATGCTCCTGCCATACCCCCACAATGATGACAATGGTCTAACCCGCCCAAACTGAAAGCAAGACTCTAATTAAATGCTTTCTTCTTATAAAAATTGCCTTGGTTATGGTATCTCTTCCCACAACCGTGGAAACAGCTTTCATAACATATTTTAATGAAATTTGGATCAACTGTATTTCTAACTTCTTGAAAAACAGATTTTTAAATCATTTTTTATTTGAATTAGAAACAAGATTGATTTACATGACAATCCCAGTTCCCTTCACCCTCCTGTCCTCCCCTGCCACCACCACCCCCAACTAAAGCCCTACCTATCACTTACCCTTTCTTCTACTCTTCACCTGACTCAACCTTTCTGCTCCCTCATGACCTCTGCATCCTTCCTCTTCTTCCCTTCTGATTCTCGTAGCTCCCTCCCCGCTCATCCCATGTTCTCAATTTGCTCAGGGGATCCTGACCCTTTCCCCTTCTCCAGGGGACAATGTTTGTCTCTCTTAGGGTCCTCCTTGTTTACTAGTTTCTCTGCAGTGTGGATTGTAGGCTGGTAATCCTTTACTGTATGTCTAAAATCCACATATGAGTGAGTACATATCATGTTTGTCTTTTTGTCATTGGGTTACCTCGCTCAGAGTGGTTTCTTCTAGTTGCATCCATTTTCCTGCAAATTTCAAGATTCCATTGTTTTTTTCCGCTGAGTAGTACTCCATTGTGTAAATGTACCACATTTTCTCTATTCATTCTTCGGTAGAGGGGCATCTAGGCTCCCTGCAGTTTCTGGCTATTACAAATAGTGCTGCTATGAACATCATTGAACAGATGTCCTTTTTGTAGGACTGTGCTTCTTTTGGGTATATGCCTAAGAGTGGAATTGCTGGGTCTTGTGGTAGACTGATTCCCATTTTTCTTGAGGAGTCGCCATACTGATTTCCACAGTGGCTGTACAAGTTGGCACTCCCACCAGCAGTGGAGAAGTGTTCCCCTTTTTCCACATCCTCTCCAGCATAAACTGTCATTGGTATTTTTGATTTTAGCCATTCTGACAGGAGTAAGATGGTATCTCAGAGTTGTTTTGATTTGCATTTCCCTGATGGCTAAGGATGTTGAACACTTTCTTATGTGTCTTTCAGCCATTTTAGATTCCTCTATTGAGAATTGTCTATTTAGTTCTGTACCCCATTTTTTAATTGGGTTGTTTGGTGTTTTGGAGACTAGCTTCTTGAGTTCTTTGTATATTTTGGAGATCAGCCCTCTGTCAGATGTGGGGTTGGTGAATATCTTTTCCCAGTCTGTGGGCTGCCGTTTTTGTCTTGCTGACTGTGTCCTTTGCCTTACAGAAGCTTCTCAGTTTCAGGAGGTCCCATTTATCAATTGTTGATCTCAGTGTTTGTGCTACTGGTGTTATGTTCAGGAAGAGGTCTCCTGTACCAATCAATTCAAGGGTATTTCCCACTTTATCTTCTAATAGGTTCAGTGTGGCTGGGTTTATGTTGAGGTCTTTGATCCATTTTGACTTAAGTTTTGTGCAGGGCAAAAGGCTTGGGTCTATCTGTAGTCTTCTACATGTCCGCATCCACTTATGCCAGCACCATTTGTTGAAGATGTCCTCTTTGTTCCAGCATATGAATTTGGATTGTTTGTCAAAAATCAGGTGTTCGTAGGTGTGTGGGTTAATATCAGGGTTTTCAACTCTATTCCTTTGGTCTACCTGTCTATTTTTGTGCCAATACCAAGCTGTTTTCAGGACTATAGCTCTGTAATAGAGCTTGAAGTCAGGATGTTGATGCCTCCAGAAGTTCCTCTATTGTACACCTATCCTGGGTCTTTTGTTTCTCCATATAAAGTTGAGAAATGTTCTTTCAAGGTCTGTGAAGAATTGTGTTGGGATTTTGATGGGGATTGCATTGAATCTGTAGATTGCTTTTGGCAAGATTGCCATTTTTACTATGTTGATCCTACCTATCCAACAGCATGGGAGATCTTTCCATTTTCTGGTATCTTCTTTAATTTCTTTCGTTAGAGACTCAAAATTCTTATGATACAGGTCTTTCACATTTTTGGTTAGTGTTACCCCAAGGTATTTTATGTTGTTTGTGGCAATTGTAAAGGGTGATGTTTCTCTGATTTCTTTCTCCACCAATGTGTCATCGATATATAGTAGGGCTACAGATTTTTTTGAGTTAATCTTGTATCCTGCCACTTTGCTGAAGGTATTTATCAGCTGTAGGAGTTCCCTGGTAGAGTTTTTTGGGTCACTTATATAGACTTATATATTATCTGCAAATAGTGAGAGTTTGACTTCTTCCTTTCCCATTTGTATCCCCTTGGTCTCCTTTTGTTGTCTTATTTCTCTAGCTAGAACTTCAAGGACAATATTGAAGAGTTATGGGGAGAGTGGACAGGCTTGTCTTGTCCCTGATTTTAGATGAATTGCATTGAGTGTCTCTCCATTTAATTTGATGTTGGCTGTCAGCCTGCTGTATATTACTTTTATTATGTTGAGATATGTTCCTGTTATCCCTGATTTCTCAAAGACCTTTATCATGGAGGGCTATTGGATTTTGTCAAAGGCTTTTTCCACATCTAGTGAGATGATCATGTGTTTTTTTTTTTTTCCTCAGTCTGTTTATATGATGGATTACATTGATGGATTTTGGTATGTTGAATCATCCTTGCATCCCTGGGATGAAGCCTACTTGATCATGGTGGATGATTTCTCTGATGTGTTCTTGGATTCAATTTGCCAGTATTTCATTGAGAATTTTTGCATCAATGTTCATGAGGGATATTGGTCTGTAGTTCTCTTTCTTAGTTGTGTCTTTGTGTGGCTTGGGTATTAAGGTTATTGAAGCCTCATAAAAAGAGTTTGGTAATGACCCTTCTGTTTCTATTGTGTGGAATACTTTGAGGAGAATTGGAATTAGCTGTACCTTGAATTTCTGGTAGAATTCTGCACTGAAGCCATCTGGCCCTGGGCTTTTTTTTGGTTGGGAGACTTCTGATGACTGCTTCTATTTCATTAGGGGTTATAGGTCTATTTAAGTTGCTTATCTGTTTTTGATTCAATTTTGGTAAGTGAAATTTGTCCAGAAAATTGTCCATTTCCTTTAGATTTTCAAATTTTGAGGAATATAGGTTTTCGAAGTATGACCTGATGATTCTCTGGATTTCCTCTGTGTCTGTTGTTATGTGCCCCTTTTCATTCCTGATTTTATTAATTTGCATGTTCACTCTCTGCTGTTTGGTTAGTTTGGATAAAGGTTTGTCTGTTTTGTTTATTTTCTGGAAGAACCAACTCTTCGTTATATTGATTCTTTGTATTGATCTCCTAGTTTCCATTTTATTGATTTCAGCCCTCAATTTGATTATTTCCTGGCGTCTGCTCCTCCAGGGTGTATTGGCTTTTTTGTTTTCTAAAGCTTTCGGTTGTGCTGTTAATTCTCTAGTGTGATTATTCGTGTGGGCACTTAGCACTTTAAACTTTCCTCTTAGCACTGCTTTTAAAGTGTCCCACAGGTTTGGATATGTTGTGTCCGAATTCTCATTGAATTCTAGGAAATCTTTCATTTCTTTTTTATTTCTTCCTGGACCCAGGAATTGTGCAATTGGGTGTTACTTAATTTCCATAAGTTTGTAGGTTTTCTGTAATTCGTGTTGTTGTTGAATTCTAACTTTAAAGCATGGTGGTCTGATAAGATACAGAGGGTTATTTCAAATTTTGTACCTGTTGAGGTTTGCTATGTTGCCAAGTATGTGGTCAATTTTAGAGAAGATTCCATGTGGCTCTGAGAAGGTAAATTGTTTTGTATTTGGATGGAATGTTCTATAGATATCTGTTAAGTCCAATTGCACCACAACTTCTATTAGTTCCTTTGTTTCTTTGTTAAGTTTCTGTCTGGTGTTCCTGTCCAGTGGTGAGACTGGGGTGTTGAAGTCTCCCACTATAAGTTTGGAAACACAGATTTTTTAAAAAATTCTTTTTTTAAAGACTGGTCTTCGCCGGGCATTGGTGGTGCACGCCTTTAATCCCAGCACTTGGGAAGCAGAGGCAGGCGGATCTCTGTGAGTTTGAGGCCTGCCTTATCTCCAGAGCCAGTGCCAGGATAGTCTCCAAAGCTGCACAGAGAAACCCTGTCTCGAAAAACAAAACAAAAACAAAACAACAACAACAAAAGACATGGTCTTTCTCACCAGGCTATGGTGGTACACACCTTTAATCCCAGCACTTGGGAGGCATGAACAGATGGATCTCTGAGTTCAAAGGTGGCCTGGTCTACATAGCTAGTACCAGCACAACCAGGGATGCCACACACACACACACACACACACACACACACACACACACACACACACACAAAGACCTTGTCTTGAAAAAAAAAACCTAAACAAAACAAAACAAACAAAAGACTCTCACTGTGTAGCTCTGGCTGACCTGGAATTTGCTATACAGACCGGGCTGGACTCTGACTCACAGATATCTGCCAATCTCTGGCTCCCAAGTGCTGGGATTAAAGGTGTGTGTCACCATGACTGGTTAGATGGATTTTTTTTTTAATATGATCTGAGACTATTATTGTACAAAAGGAAACTGAGACTGAGATTCCAGGATCCGCTAGACCCGGAAGGTCGTGAAGAATCTATGACATATGTGGAGTCTTTGGCAATGGCCTTGTCACCCATGCTGGGAGCCTAAGAAGTCCCTGTCACTGTCCAACTGCATCATAAAAACCTGTAGTGAGATGCTTGTATAGCTAGTTGTTAAATACACCTCTCACATGCAAGGGGCTGGATGTCATGAGCACTAATGAATAATTGTATAATCTGCCTGTGCGGGCCATAAACCAGAGTTTATGCTCCCTCTTAGAACATTAGTCGTCTCTCTGGAAGATCCTAGTGTCAAGTAGGGCCTGCAGATGCCATCCGTCCTGACTTAAAGTCTGATGTAAAGAAGTTCGAAGTTCCTTCATTTCTTCCTGCTGTTTCAGTGGGGTATACTTCAAATCCAGGGTTGGGTGACTACCACAGTTCTCACCTAAGCGCCGAGGGAATTGAACACACCCTGTTCTTTGCGTTTGCTTCTTCGTGTGTTTGTTTTTCATAGAGAAACGGTTGTTTGTGCAGTGGGGTATGGGGATGGATACAGTTTGAAATTCTTCCCTCCAAAACCCCACAAGCATGTCATTCTTCGTTTATCCACAAGGTGGCACACTACTACTTTTTAAAAGACAATTTCACAGCCCTTAGACTTTAGAAATGCAAGTGAAAAAAAATCAAAGCTAGGGAATTAATTAGAGTGCCTCCACCAGGCCAGGTGCCAGTTCGAAAGAGTCTGTCCTGACGAAGATTGGCATGTTACTGGGTCAAGCGCATAGGTAGAATTGGGTCTTTGGTTAGGTACAAACCATCGCTCTGCCTCCCAAAATGAGATATGCCAATTTAGTTTGGCTGGATTTGTTTGGGACTATTTCTGTTGTTTTGTTTTTGTTTTTTGATAGAGTCTCGTGTAGCCTGCCTGGGTTGTCTCCAAACTAAATATGTAGCCGAGGATGACCTACCTACTTCTGATCCCGTGACTTTCCCCTCCTGAGTGCTAGTGATCAAATCCAGGGGTTTGTACCTGCTAGACAAGCACTCTCTGAGTGGAGCTAAGCCAGCCATCCAGTACACTTTTGTCTTGGGTTTATTATTTATTTATTTACTTACTTATTTATTTTGACACAGGGTTTCTTTGTGTAGCTCTGCTGTCCTGGAATTCATTCTGTAGACCAGACTGTCCTTGAACTCATAGAGATCAGCCTGTCTCTTAAATGCATAATATTTCATTTGTTTATTTTATTTATTTATTTATTTATTGCTTTTTTTTTTCAAGAGAGGGTTCTTCTGTGTGGTTCTGGCTGTCCTGGTCTTGATCTCAGAGATCCACCTGCCCCTGCCTCATGAGTGCTGGTATTAAAAGTGTATACTACCACTATCCAGCTCCCTTATAGTTTTGAGACTGCATTTGAATATGTATTTCACAAAGAAAAATAAGATGTAGGGCAAAGACAACCTAGAATTACGCAGAGAGGAATTCATATTTCCTCTCCATTCAGGAAAATAAATATATAGATGGCAGACAGATGGATGGGCAGACCAACAAATGGAGAGATGGATGGGTGGATGGATGGAAGAATGAAAAGACACAAACAAAAGGAGACACTGTCAGAGAATAGTGGTATTAACACATTTCTTTCTTTCTGTCTTTTGTTTTGTTTTTAGAGACAGGTTTTCTCTGTATTGCTTTGGAGGCTGTCCTGGAACTTGCTCTGGAGACCAGGCTGGCCTCGAACTCACAGAGATCCTGCCTGCCTCTGACTCCTGAGTACTGGGATTAAAGGTGTGCACCACCACCTTTCTACACGTGAGGACTCCATGAATCCCCAAACCACACAGTCAAGGTCATTTCTCTACAGAGATAAGAACTGCAAGGAAAGATCCTCCAAGAATAAAGCTGGAAACAAAATCTAAAACAACTTCAAGGAAGACCTTGATCCTGATGCTGGCATCCCCAACATAAAGGCCCCTATTGTCAACCGCAGCACAGAGCCCCTCTTTGTTTAAAAAAAAAAAAAAAAAAAAAGCCTGCCTCCTTAGGCTACCATTTCAATCCCAGCAGTCCATGGGGTGGAATCTCTTCCCTAGCCTTCTCACAAAACTCTACATTGGAGGTCTGTGGATCTTCATATAGAGAACTGAGCAGTTAGGCTGAATCTCTTGATATCTGCCCTGGTCACTCCCCAGGACCAAAGGCCAAGTCCAGTTCTGCAATCCTATGGAGATTTCTTTCCCAGGCTCTGCCCAGCCCAAAGAGGACTCAGAAGAAACACCATTCCCATGCATAATGGCCCCTTCATTCAACACCCCAGTACAGACAGTATGTGGGTGGGGTGACAGTGACTGCCACATCCCCAAAAGAGCCTGGCAGCTTGAGCTGGCTCCTCAGAGTCCTCTAATACAAGTTCTGACAGCAGCTGCTGAAGGAGACAGACAGCCTTGGTCAGCCACAATTACCACTCCTCCCTCTCTCTACCACACTTTTCTCCTTGGAGGTTCTCACAGCTACCAGTTTGGGTAATATTTTTACTTTTTTAATGTTATAGGTATGGGTGTTTTTTCTGCATATATGTTTATGTATCATATGCATGGCTGGAGCCTACAGAGGCCATAGGTGTCTAGATTCCTAGAACTGGAGTTACAGACCGTTGTGAGTCATCATACAGGTGCTGGGAACTGAACTCCAGTCCTCTTGAAGAACAAATACTCTTAAGCACTGAGCCATCTCTCTAGCCCCTTTGAGTAAGATTTTAATGAATGAAAGGATCCTTTAAATTGCACAGCAAAATATCATGTTCCCTACAGATTTTCAATGAGAAAGGAATAATGATGTCACACTGGACTCTTTTCTGGCCTGTGAGAGATAAGCGTTTAGCCAATCTGCTGATAATCGAATACACCATGAGACAGCCCTGAAAGCGACAGGAAGAACCAACCAAAGCTGTCACAGAGCTGCCAGTGTGGAATGGCAAATTTATTGGGACAGAATGCGGTTTTTATTTTTTGTTTCCAAGTACAGTCTGAACCACTTGGCTAGCAGATCAAAGGCCTGCTTCTCTAAGAGTGATGGAGTTAATTCCCAAGGAACCTTACCATATCTGAAGGGACCAGCTCCCCATTTCGGCAGCCATAACAGCTAAACACGTGTTTGTCTGACCTTGTCTTAGTCACTAAGAGGTCAGACGCCTGCCTTGTGGCAAGGAACCAATGAGAAGTTCACTGATGGGGCTATGCTTTACAGCTCTGGGTGTGCTTTACAGACAAGTGCACAGCAATGACACGCAGAGCATAGCAACCACCCTGGGAGGGCCTATGGGCCATAACAACCAGTTGGCCAATCAACACAGGGCAAGCCCTCCAAGCCTGGAGGCACATCAATCCTGAGCCTGTGCGTACCCCTAGACACTCCCCTTACGCTGCCCTACAAGATCTCTATGCAGCCAGTTCGAGCTGTCCTTCTAGCCATCCACCATGGTGGATGGCTTGAAAGACCGGAGCTAACATGGGGTTAGCTTGTTAAACAACAATAAAGCCTTGTGCAGTTTGCATCAAGCTTTCGACTCCACATGGTGATTGGGGTGGCCGAGGTCCTGGGCAGAGATCCTGGAAGCCTGAGCTTTCCGGGGGTCTTATAATCAAAACTATTTCTTTTTTAATATGTATGTGTTTGGGTGTGTATGTATGTATTGTTAGACCCCCAGAAAACTCAGGTATCCGGGGTCCCAGGCCACGTTCTGGGTCACCCTAATCACCAGGCGGATTCGAGAGCTTGCTGCAAACTGCATGAGGCTTTATTGTAATTTAACGAGCTAACCCCATGTTAGCTCAGGTCTTTCACCCACCCACCATGGCGGATGGCTAGAAAAGACGGCTCCTAGGGCCTCCCAAAAGATCTTATAGGACAACATAAGGGGAGTGTCTATGGGTACACACAGGTTCAGGATTGGTGTGCCTCCAGGCTTGGAGGGCTTGCCCTGTGTTGATTGGTCAACTGGTTGTTATAGGCCCTCCCAGGGTGGTTGTTATGCTCTCTACATCATTGCTGTGTGCTTGTCCGTAAAGCACACCCAGAGTCATAAAGCATAGCGCCACCAGCTAACTTCTGATTGGTTCCTTGTCACAAGGCAGGCATCTGACTTTCTAGTGTCTAGGACAAGGTCATAGAAGCATGTGTTCGGCCGTTATGGCTGCCAAAAGGGAAGCTGGTCCCTTCAGTATATATGTATGTATATGAGTGATTTGTCTCCATGCACACCTGAAGAGGGCACCAGATCCCATTATAGAGGGTTGTGAGCCACCATGTGGTTGCTGGGAATTGAACTGAACTCAGGACTTCTGGAAGAGAAGCCAGTGCTCTTAACTGCTGAGTCATTTCTTCAACTCCCCTCCCCCCCCAACTATTTCTTAACATGGGCAAAATGGTTTGCCCTGGTTGGTGACAACTTCTGAACTGTGGCAGTCTCTAAAGAGGCCCTAGGGAAGGCAGAAGAATGTAAAAGGGTGCTGTTTCCCAGGGAAGTGAATATCCATCCTCAATGATAGACAAGAGTCAGGTTATAACATCTTGTTCAGTGTTATGAATGTAATCCAGAACTTTAATAACACCTTACAAGTCTTTGCACCTTTCAAAAGTGAGATTGACTCTGATCCCAAGTTCCAAGACAATAATTGCTGGGTTACTGGCACAGTTGCCAAGAAAGACTGGTGAATTTTAAGTAAAGATGGATTTAGGGTTAATCTGTGGGGAACCAAAATAATTCTGCTATGGAATATTTTGAGATCCAGCCTTGGGTTTCACTAAACAGGAACACTGGAAAGCTCCAGCCCACTATTGTATTGTTAATGCCAGTAAGGCTACTATTGTTTACCATGGCCTCAGGGTAATATGCCTCCTATTTGCATCTCTGTGGGCCTAAGCATCTGAATAGGCCTGTACCTGGGATGAGTAACTAGGGAGGACAGGATTTTGGGGCAATCAACCAGAGGAGAGAGGAGAACAAAGAGGAAAATGGTTCCCTCGTGGTATTGGCAGGATGGTTAAGAAACAGCAGAAAAGATGGCTAAAAAAGAAATGACTCCAGTTCTACAACATGGAACTGAGAGCTCTCTAAAGATGACAAAATGCCTGTGTTTGGTCTTTATCGCCGCTGGGTTGCTAGTGAAAGACCCGCTCGGAATGCTTCTGCATGCCCCCTGCCCCTCTGTCTTTCCCGCCTGTGCCGGTGCTGGGTGTTCTCTCTGGAGCAGGCGGGAGGAGCAGTTGACCGAGGGCAGCGCGGCGGGACTGAGCAGGGCAGGGCCAGGGTTCGGCCAGGGGCTGGAGAATGCAGCGCGGGCGGCGCCTGGAAGGGGAACTTGAGCTGGGAGAGCAGCGGTGCTGCTTGTCCAGGAGCTGCGAGCGGGGAGCCGCCTCCAAGGCCAAGGACACGGGGGCCGCGGAGCTGCCGGGGCCTCCCAAGCCTTCACCCCGGCAGGGCTCGCGCCCCCGGCCCGCCCCGCCTGGCACCGCGCCTCGGGGCTGGGGCCGGCACGAGGGCGAGCACCAGGTGGGCCGGCCCGAGGGCGAGAGCACCAGTTAGGCTGGCCCGGGGCCCCGCCCCCACACCCCCACCTGATGAGAAACACTCAGTCCCAAGGTCTCCGCCCCAAGGTCAGCTATCCGGACACGGAGGGAATTGCCACACCCCCACCTGCTGAGAAACACTCGGTCCCAAGGTCTCCGCCCCAAGGTCAGCTATCCGGACACGGAGGGAATTGAATCTGTTGTACCAGACACCAGACCTTGAGAATATGCTGATCTGGAATGGCTCTGTGTCTCATTTGAACCATCCAATAGAAATGATTCTGTATTTCGCCTCATTTGAAAGACTCTGTGTTTCACCTCATTTGAATAACTCTATACTTCGCCTCATTTGAATAACCCTGTATAGCGCCTCATTTACATTGACCAATGGGAATAGCTCTGTACAATGCCTCATTAGAATTATCCAATAGAATCCCTGCTTCTAGCTTGCGCCTTTTTCCCTATATAAGGACCCCTTTCCCTTGGCTCGGGGAGCTTGGCCTCACAGAAGCTAAGTCGCCCAGGTACCCGTATCTCCAATAAAGCCTCTTGCAGTTTGCATCCAAGTTCGTGGTCTCGCTGATTCCTGGGTGCGGTTCTCCTTCTACGAAAGTACCTCTTCGGGGGTCTTTCACTAGGAATTTCCAGGTCTACACACCCCCACTCAGGCTGAACCTCATGAATTAAGGCTGAGACATGCTGGGTCACAACACTTACTTCAATGGGCGGTGGTGGCACACACCTTTAATCCCAGCACTTGGGAGGCAAAAGCAGGCGGATCTCTGTGAGTTTAAGACCAGTCTGGTCTGCAAGACCTAGTTCCAGGACAACCTGTCTCAAAAAAACAAAAACCAAAACAAAAAACTGAAAGACTTAAAAATTAGCAAAGAAATATAGCCCAGAAACTGACCAATGCTACTACTATGACTTAGTGCCTGGAATTTACCAACCACCAGCAATTACTCTCTTACAAGGCCATAAGATAACTGGGTACCAAGAATCCCCAGATGGCCACCCTCCCTGAGGGGCTCATGAAGGAAACAGATTGCCCCACCAGCCAATGTGTCAATAATTAACAATTAAGGGTCCCTATGAAACAAAGAGATAGCTACCATTAGTTAGCACATCCTAAGGTCTGCAGGTTTTACAACTGGTAGGGTCAGGAGGCTATCTGATTCAAGACAAAGGGCCTCCTAGGAACCCATGACTCATGGGTTCAACAGACAGAGAGTTGAGGCCCCTCTCTAAGCTTATGGTTTTTGCCTTTAAAAATGCCTGTACCTGGGGGACGGGGTTGCCCTCTAGCCTGCATGCTAGGAGAGCCTGTTTATACAAACGTCCACCTTGCATTAAAACCTCTTGCTGTTTGCATCAAGTTTCCGCCTCCTCATGGTGATTGGGGTGGCCACAGTCCTGGGAAAAGATTCTGGAGGCCTGAGCTTCGGAGGGGGGGGGGGTTCTTACAAAAACCACTTACTTTTATTTTATGTGTATTCATGCATGCATGTATATGTACAAACCACATGTGTTTCTGATGTCCTCAGAGGTCAAAAGAAGACACTGAATCCTCTGGAACTGGAGTAACTAGTGGCAGTGAGCCACCATGTGGGTGCTGGGAACCGAACCCAGGTCCTCTTTAAGAACATCCAGTACTCTTCCCAGCCTCTAATAAATTCTCTCTAATATAAAAATTTAAAGAAGGCAAATGGATTTCAAAAAACAACTGTTCTGAGGAACACTTTGAGCAGCATTAAGCTGGATGATTGACAACCAGGTCTTTTTGTTTGCTGCTAAGAACACAAAGGTCAAAAGTTTCATAATGGTTAAGGAAAAGATGAATCACTTGCCCAAATTCTTACCAAAACCAACAGTCAAATGCACTTTTCCCAGAACATTAAGTAAAAATACAGTTAACCATCACCAAAGCCCACATGGGGAAAAAGATCATCAAAAGGCTAACAAGAAACAGTACTTTTTTTTTTAAAGGTGTTTTGTAGATCTGACTATTGAGCTCAGCTCTAAACATGCCAGCCAAGCATTCTGTTATGGAACTGTATCTCTAGCCTTCGAAATTTTAATATTTGTTCACTCAAAGCATGAACACCAAATGTAGGCAACTGGTTAAATTATTAAGAAAATAAATAAGTTTCCTACTTCTTGATATGTACCACATGAAGTCCACCTAGAATAAATGCTTAAATATGAAAGCATACTCGTTTCTACATGCCCAGCCATCCAGAGTCTGAGGAAGGAGGATCACAGCCTGAGTGAGACCACATCTCAAAAACACAAAAGTAAGTGAGTAAATAAATACATGTCTAGGTAACTTTTATCTGTAAATTATAATCATTGTCTTAGACACACAAACAGTTGCACACATCTTAGGACTGCAGATAACAATAAGGGGTAAGATTGTTTCTATGATTCAATAAAACTTCTCCATGGAAACAAAATCCTAAACCCTGTTATATGGAAGTTCAGTGAAACAATTACCTGCACATCTTTCATGATGAGACATCTAATGTTTGGTAAATCCTCATAAATCAATCATTTAAAATCCCATTAAAATGAGCCAATATGAATATTCAGTAGCAAAGATAATAGATAATAAAGTTTATGACTAAATATCCAGTGTCGGTTATGGGTCCTCAAATCCATACTTTGAAGTCTAGTCCCCTGAAGCCATTTTGAAAGCAGGGGTGTGGGGGAGTTGGAAGTGCTGGGGATTGAACTCAGGGCTTTGGTAGGCAAGCTATTGCTCCAGCCTTCTTCTGTGTTTTATTTTGAGACAAGATCTCACTATGTTGCACAGTTTCATTTTCTTTATTTTTGTTGTTATTGTTTGCAGTGATGGTTGTGTTAGTGGAGTTGCTGTTCCTAGTGCTGTTTTATATCTTTCTTTCTTTTTTGAAGTTCTAGGGATTGAGCCCAAGGCCTCATATGTGAATGGCAAACACACACACACACACATACCTAAGAACAACTAAATAAAGAAAAAAGAGCTGTAAATTTGAGAGAGATGAGAGGAGGGGAGCTGCATAGGAGGGTGGTTAGAGGCAAGAAACGGAAAAGGAAAATGATACAATTATAATGTAATATCAAAAACTAGAAAAATTATTAGAACAGACTCTAATCCAAGTACAACTTCTGTCTTTATATGAGAAAGAAATTCAGACAGAGGGAGGATCATGGGAAGCCATGGAGAAAACAGATACTGCTGGCCAAAGAGAGAGGCCTCAGCAGACACCACCCTGCCCATCATCTCCAGACACCACCCTGCCCTGCTCATCATCTCAAATGCTCCACCTACAGAGCGATAAGGAAGTGTCTGCTGCTGCAGCACTAACGAACAACGCACCCTGACACAATCAAAATACACACATTAAGTCAGCAGCTCCAACTCTCAGTTTGGCAAAAATATGAAACAAACAACTATGTTGGCAAAGGAATCACATTCTGTGGGAGTATTTGTGTTTTGACTTCAAAAATCACACCAGACTGAGAAGCCCAAGCTGGTTTCAGCCACCTGCCGGTTAAGACAGAGGGAGGCAGATCTCTGTGAGTTCGAGACCAGCCTGGTCTACAAGAGCTAGTTCCAGGACTGCCTCCAAAGCCACAGGGAAACCCTGTCATGAAAAACCAAAACCAAAAAAGAAAAAAAAAAAAAAGATTACATTACAATTACGGGCCACAGCATCTAGTTGTTTCCAGACTGTTATAGCAGTACAAACTGATATGGAGACAGATGAGAAGAGTCACCTCTCCCTGGGGCACTGAGCAGGTGCTGGGCATCATTAAAGCTCCGTTGTTGCCTCATTCTGAATTCTCTTCTAGAGGGTGGTGAGATGGCCGAGTGGGTACAGGCACTTGTTGCCAAACCTAATTCCCGAGAAGGACTCATGTGGCCAAAAGCCAAAAACAGTTCCTCTGACCTCCACATGTGCAACATGGCACACCTGTACACCAATCTCCCAACACACACACACACACACACACACACACACACACACACACACACACACACACACTAAAGAAATAAATGTAATTTAAAATACCTCTATTAATGTTAATGATAAACTATTTCTTCTCTTGTTTCTTTCCTTCTCTTCTCATTTTTCTTTCCTTGTGTTTTGAGGCAGCTCCGATTTGAACTTGCTGCCACAGCTGCCTAAATATTAAGATTAATAAGTGTGCACTGCTGTAGTGATACATTATCTATGATTTATTAAAGCCTGCCTAGGGATTCAGGAAGCAAGGTCAGCCACGAGCCATAGAAGCCAGGCACACACCTTTAATCCCAGCAGCCAGAAGCTAGGAGGTGGTGGTACACACCTTTAATACTAGCACTCAGGATAAAGAGGTAGACAAATCTCTGTGAGTCCAAGGCCACCCAGGTCTACACAGGAGTGAATCAGTCTAAAAGAGAATTACAGCTCACACCTTTAATCTCAACATTAGGGAAGCATATAAAACAGAAGCAAGATCTCAGAGAGGCATTCATTTTCCAGCCACGCTGAGGAGAGGTTACAGTCTGAGGCTTGGTGAGAGCTCGTGGAGACAGGACCAGCCCATTCAGCCTGAGGTACAAGTAAGAAGCTAGTGGCCAGCTGCTTTGCTTCTCTGATATTCAGCTTGAAGATTGAACCCCAGTATCAGTCTCTGGGTTCATTGATTTATTTGTGTTACACACTGCCAGGCCTAGGAACAGCAAGTTCTCATAAATAGTCCTTCTGGGGTTTATATCCAAAGATGTAGGGGAATGGGGCCATTGGGAAGCTGCTGGACTCTTACAGCCCTGTCTGCCTTGAGTCAAACAGCTGCTAGGCTGCCTTTGTGTCCACATTTGCCATTTTGAATGTTCCATAGACACCACAAGGAAATATGATAATGGATGGTGGCAGCTGCTTTCTCTGCCTCCAGGACTGTGTGAAACAGCTTACACTGGACTTCTGGGTATCATATCATAAGTACTGGTGAATTCTAGGTCATCCTGTCCTACTCAGGCCAAGACAGGAGTCCTTCTCTTGGTGGCCCAGCAGAGAGATTATTGTATTTGGCGCTAATGAGACAATGCCTTGATTGGTACAATCAGAAGCTTTCATTTGCATGAAAGTCTTGTTGTGGTTGGTGCACACTGGCTATATAAGGAGGCTGTTCAGCTTGCTTGGTGAGCTATCTGGGAGACACCGCCTCTGTTGCCTGTCCCTGGTGTTGAGGCAATAAGGCCCAATAGAAGGCTTCCTTGGAGGACTGTAAGAGAGACATACTCAGTCTCCCAGTGAAGTGGAAAATACCAGAGCCCCTGAAAAAAATTGGGAGCATGGGGGGAAAGAAGGGGGAGGTAGGAGAAAGAGGAGGGGAGAAGAGGAGCAGAGGAGCAGAGAGGAGAACTTGAGGGAGCAGGAAGATTGAGTGGGGAGAGGAATAGAGGAGAACAAGAAAAGAGACACATCAATAGAGGAAGCCACTATAGGTTTAAAGAGAAATCTGGCACTAGGGAATTGTACGGAGATCCACAAGGATGACCCCAACTAGGAACCTAAGCAATAGTGGAAAGGCTACGTTAAATGCCCTTCTCCTGTAATGAGATTGATGACTACCCTAAATGCCCATTTTCCTTCAGCTGTGTGTGCTTTTTGTCATTAACTCCAATGTCACAAAGATGTTCCTTTTGGATTATTTTTTTCCTTTAAAAATTATTTATGGGGCTAGAGAAATGGCTCAGCAGTTAACACTGTCTGCTCTTCCAGAGGTCCTGAGTTGAAATCCCAGCAACCACAGGGTGCCCTCTTCTGTCCTAAATCTGGTGCCCTCTTCTGTCCTAAAGGCATACATGCAGGCAAAACACTATACAGAATAAATAAATCTTTTAAAAAATTATTCATGAAAAAGGAACACTCCTCCATTGCTGGTGGGAGTGCAAACTTGTAAGACCACTTTGGAAATCAGTATGGCGGTTTCTCAGGAAAATGGGAATCAGTCTACCTCAAGATCCGGCAATTCCTCTCTTGGGCATATACCCAAAGAATGCACATTCATACAACAAGGACATATGTTCAACTATGTTCATAAGAGTGTTGTTTGTAATAACCAGAACCTAGAAGCAACCTAGATGCCTCTCGACTGAAGAATGGATAGAGAAAATGTGGTACATTTACACAATGGAGTAATTTACACAATTTTTTTACTCAGAGAAAAAAAAAGCAATGGAATCTTGAAATTCACAGGCAAATGGATGGAACTAGAAGAAACCATCCTGAGTGAGGTAACCCAGTCACAGAAATACAAACATGGTATATACTCACTCTTATATGAATTTTAGACATAGAGCAAAGGATTACTAGCCTACAATCCTCATCACCAAAGGAACTAGGAAACAAAAAGGACTCTAAAAGAAAAATGCATGGACCCCAGAGAATGGGGAGGGGCAGGATCTCCTGAGCTAATTGGGAGCATGAGAGTAGGGGAGAGGGGCTGGCAGAATGAGAGGAAGAGAAGAGAAGTGGAGAGGAGGAAATGGAGGAGCAGAAAGGTTGAGTTGGGGGAAGAATAGAGGAGAGCAGGATGAGAGATACCATATCAGAGGGAGCCATTATAGGTCCGAGGAAAGATCTGGCACTAGGGAGATTTCCAGAGATCTACAAGGATGACACCAACTGACAATCATGTCATCAGGCAATGGTGGAGAGGCTACCCTAAATGCCCTTCCCCTATAAATGAGACTGATGACTACTTTATATGCCACCCTAGAGCCCTGATCCAGTGGCTGCTAGAAGCAGAGGCAGACACCCACAGCTATACACTGAACTGAACTCTGGAACCCAGTGGCAGAGAGGGAGAAATGAAGAATAAATGGGTTGGGAACAGGCTGGAGAAACCCACGGAAACAGCTGACCTGAACAAGACAGAACACATGGGCCCCAAACTGATGTCTGGGAGGCCAGCACCGGACTGACCCAGACCCCTGATGTCAATGAGGAGACCTCTGCACTCTATGGGGCCCCTGGTAGTAGATCAGTATTTATCCCTGATGTAAGAATGGACTTTGAGAGCCCATCCCACATGGAGGGATGCTCTCTCAGCCTGGACACATGAGGGAGGGCCTAGGCCCTACCCAGGATGATATGAAAGACTTTGGAGAACCCCCATGGAGGGCCTTACCCTCCTTGGGGAGCAGAGGAGGAATGAGGTGGGGGGGTTGGGGGGAGGGAGAGGGAGAAGGGATCAACATGTGAAGTAAGCTTGTTTCTAATTTGAACTAATAAAAATAATAAAAATTATTCATGTATGTGTGTGAGGGAGTGTATGCACCATGCATGCATATGGAGCTGATTATTACCTCCCACCAAGGAGGTTCTAGGCATGGAGCTCATGTCATCAGGCTTTGAGGCAAGTGCCTTTACCTGCTGAGCCATCCCTCCAACTCCTTTTTAAAATTAATTAATTAATTTTATAGTAAATTGATTTTTCTATGCATTATGATAAGTCTCCCCTCTCCCAACATCTCCCAGATCCTCCCCACTTCCCAACCACCCAAACCCACACCCTTTTCCTCTCTTTCATTAACATACAAACACTGATAGAAGAAGAAATAAAACAAACCAGAATAGGATCAAATGTATTTAAAAAAAAAGTCCAAAGAACATATTACCAGAAACACATACAGATACTGAGAAACACATATTTGTACACACAGAAAACCCATAAAAATAAAATTGGGAACCATAGTATCTAAGCAAAAGTTTGTAAAGTAAAAATAAATAAGTGTCCAGGTAAAATACTATATATATACATATATATACACACTCATTTATACATTAGATATAGATTAGATAGATAGATACATAGATAGATACATAGATAGATACATAGATAGATTTTGCTTTCCGTTGGCCATCTATTGCTGGTCATCTATTGCTGTGGTGTCCGGTCCCCAATTTGAGTGACTGAAGACATTCCCATCTTTCAGGAACTTCTAATTGAAGTATTATCAGAAACCTGCTACAAAAACAAACCAATTCCACATTAAACAGAATAAACTATACCAAAAGTATTCCCTGAGTGTGATGGACTCTACATTTCAGTTATGTAGTAAAGACTTGGGCTATTAAATTTAGAAATGGTCCATGTCTAGTTAGGTATTGCCTTTCATGGCCAGACAGGAAGCCTAGTGGTGGCTTTAAATGTGAGGTTTTACCCATTGCATTTTCTAGTAGCTATGACTCTTAGCAAGTCCCTACTTTTCCATCCTTTGGTGGCAGTCCTAGTCTTTCTCACTTGTTGTGAAACCTTTGTAACTATAGATTCCTAGTGGAATAGAAAACATGGATGGCATTTTACAGTAGCAATTGCTCCAGAAGCAAGGAGGCATGAGAGAGTTCCTGAGCCCTAAGTTACCTCAGCATGTTCTCCATTTCCTAGATCTACCTGCTGATGAACCTGCTCAGAAGTGCCCCAAAGTCCTCCTACCTCAAGGTCAACAATACAGAGCCCAGTTCCCTTGTTCATCCAAAAAAGGAAAAGAACCTTCAATTGTGTGATCCCAAATAAGTGAGAATTGTGCAAGTAATGTGACCTAAGAGCTACTGTCAGTGGCCGAGCAGGGTGAGGTGATAAGCAGTGTTGGGGAGAACACCGTCTTTTGCTGGGATTTATTTTCTGGGAAGATGGTATTTATTCAACGAGGGTAAACTGAGCAGCCTGGTGTTTAGTGGATTTTCAGAGAGTTCTTACAACATACAGTAGGATTCTTTTCCATATCATCTTTCTGGGTAAGAATTTAATCCCAGGATTAAAGGTCACGTAAGGGCTGACAGTAAATTTTGTGTGTAGAGAGAGCAAACTACTTTGATTTCTCAAAGGTATTTTCCTTCAGTAACTTCTTTCAATCCAGTATTCTCGGAACGCATTTAACCATAGTGCACTTTTCTTGTAATAATTTAAATATTTCAGAAAGCATAGGGCGATAAATATCACGCTAAGAAATTATTTTCATGAGAGTGCTTGTGAGTTAGTGTTCTCAAAGTGGGGGGGGGGCGGTTCCCACACAGGTAGATGGAATCACTGGGGAGAGCCAGACTCTGCCTACTCAATCAGAAACTCTGATGCAGTCAGCAGTCTGGGCTTTAATTCATCTCTTGAAGAATGACAAATGCCACCCTTTGATACTGGTCCCATCCCCCATCCTCCACTCACCCCTACCCTTGGTGCTGCAAATGGAGCCTCAGGCCTCCAGTCTGCTAGATAATCACTATGGCACTGAACTCTATGCCCAGCCCCATGAGCCAGAGTCTGACCACAATGCTGTCAGCATTCTGAGAACTCTCTAACTTCCCCCTTCTGCTTTTCTTTTTTTGCCCAGTGAAAAAAATGATATATGCATTCCTAAGCAACCTAATACCTTGTATTTTTTTTAAGCCAATAGACTTTAAATAGTTATCCATGCTCCCTAAATAGATAGAGAGGTACAAATTAAAAAAAAATAAAATAAAATCATTGTGCTCTTTAAATATTTACTCATGTTTCCTTAATAGAGATGGGGGTAAAGAACAAAAAAAAAAAGAAAAAAAGAATTTAAACCATTATGTTCTTTCCTTTATACTGTGATTCATCTTTCTGCTTTTATTTCTTTGAATTCTTGAAGAACAATACTCGTCTTGCTCTAGTGTTAGTGCAGTTATAAAAGACATAAAAACTATTCAAGAAAGTAGAAAGGCCTGGCCAGTGGTGGCACAAGACTTTAATCCCAGTACTCGGGGGGCAGAGTTCAAGGCCAGCCTGGTCTACATTGTAAGTTCCAGAACAGCCAGGGCTGCATAGAGAAAACCTGTCTCAAAAAAAAAAAAATTAGAAAGGGGCTAGAAGAGAGGGGTTGCCCAGCTAGAGACCAAGATTCTCTTAAGGCAAAGACAAATCCAAAAAAAAAAAAAAAAAAAAAAACCACACCCAAAGTAGTTCAGCACCCACATTTCTACGTGGCTTGGCCTTTCTCTTCCTGTTCCTAGTTCCACACCCAGCCTCTATTTCTTCTAGAGGAATTTCAGTTTAAATTTCACTCACCAGTTAATACAATTATTGAGGAAACAGAAGGAATTATATTGAAGCTAAAGACTTTGTTTGCTTTATAACAAAAGAGTCTATGGTTCCCAAGCTTCACTTGAGTTGTGCTAAATGAAGCAACACCAATTTACATTTCCTTAATTTATAATAGTGGGCAGGAACCCCGGGTTACAATAGCATAGTGTTCCCATAGTGTTTTGTTTAGGTCAAAGTCCAGGCTTCCTCTTAGCTTGGAATTCTACTCTAGTTGGAATCCATAATGTGGCTTTGTCCTGAAGCCCTGGCTTCTTAGAATCAAAAGCATGGGGTATACGAAGACACATGTGTGTAAGGGGGTCAGTCCAGGGTGTCATGGCACAGGAGACCTGTGCAGAGCTTCCTGGATCTCAGCTTTTGTAGTGTGGCTGAATCATCTGGGGAACAGCTAAAAATGCCACACCCAAGACCATACTCCCCATCAGTAGATCGGAATCCTGGAACTAGAAATCAGGAGAACTTCAACGCTCTCAAGTAATTACAGTGTGCAGACTGTTTTAGAAGTATCAGAGTAACTTGTAAGTAAAATCTCACTCACCCCAAGCTAAACTGTAAACAACAATTTTGTTCAAAACACTTAATCATTCATGAATGGCATGTCCATGACACTACCTATTTCACAGGTGGGGAAGATAAGACCCAAAGACAATGCGATTTGTATAGGGAAGGCCCCAGATAAGTACTCAGAGAGAGGATAAAGTCCTGTGCTATTTGTGCTGGTTTTGTCAGCTTAAAACAGATCTAGACATCATCTGGGAAGAGGACCCTCACTTGAGAAAAGGGCCTCCATCACAATGCCTGGAGTCAAGCCCGCAGAGCATTCTCTTGATTGATAACTGATATGGAAGGGCCCAGCCCACAGTGGGCAGTGCCATCCCTGGCCTGGTGGTTTGGGGATGTATAAGAAAGCAAAAGTGAGCCAGGGGGAACAAGTCCATAAACAGCACTCCTCCAGGGTCTTTGCTTCAGTTCCTGCCTCCAGGTTCCTGCTTTGAGTTCCTGCCTTAGGTTTCCTCAATGACAGACTGTGACCCTTTCCTCCCCAAGTTGCTTTTGGTTATAGTATTTGTTACAGTAATAGAAACCCTAAATTGAGACACTACCTTCTACTAGCCTTTGTTCCCAATAAGGCCTATGAAGTGATGAAAGCAGTACTATTCTTCGAAGTTCCCTGGGACCCAGAAAGAGTTTGGAAATTTTCAATTTGGAAAGACTCATCATGTAATAATTTCTTTTCTTGTCTGTGTGTGTGCACTCCTGCTGCCAGTGAATACATTATGGATAAGCACACTCTCTGCCACCAAGATGATAGCCCCATTACTATGAACTCATGTTTCATATTTGAAAATCAATGAAACTAAATGAATATGGTTTTAAAATTTTATTTTGTTTTTTTGTTTTGTTTTTCAAGACAGGGTTTCTCTGTGGCTTTGGAGGCTGCCCTAGAACTAGCTCCTGTAGACTAGGCTGGTCTTGAACTCACAGAGATCCACCTGCCTCTGCCTCCCGAGTGCTGGGATCAAAGGTGTGCACCACTACCGCCTGGCTAAAATTTATTTTCTTTTATTGTATGGGTGTTTTGCTCAGGAGCTGCAGGATCTCCATGACTCAGGGCAATAGCAGGATATCCAAGCAGAGTTTCAGTGAGGGTCCAGTCTTGATGGTATAGCAGAAGCCAGAGGCCCTGAACCAGACCAACAACTCATTGCAATGAACATTTCCAAGTATGTTTGAGCAAAAGCTTGTATCACTGTGTGGCACATTGCAGCTCCCAACGTCACTACAACAAATGAATATGTGATGGGGAGGAAAGAAGGCTGGAGGAGTGAAGTGGTTTATTTGTTTTATTATTTGTATTGTTTTCTTTGAGGGGAGGCTACAAGGATGGAGAGTGGACATGGTAGAACTGAGAAATGAGTGGGATTGGGTGCATGATGTAAAATTCCCAAAGAATCGATAAAACTATGTTAATAAAAAAATAATGTCTGGCATGGTAGTGCATATCCATAATCCCACTTCTTGGAAGGTGGAGGCATGGGGATTGGAAGTTCAAAGTCATCTCTCCTCCACTATGTAGTGAGTTCAAGTCAGATTGGGCTATATGAGACCCTGTCTCAAACAAGCAAAAAAAAATGCATTATATGGTTTGGGTTTTAAAGATCAACTCTGCCTCCAAGTCATCCCCATGTGTTCAATGAATGATTCACCCTTATTCCACGGCGGAATTTTGGAGTGTACTACTCTTTATAGTCTCTGGTTTGGTATGTATGAAGACAGAGGTAGGGACATAGTGACTGGGTGGGAAAAGGGCCATCTCTGGCCTCTGCTGGTTTCACAGCTAGAAAAGAGAAGTCAGAAGGCAAGGAACATGGATGCCTAGAGGTGTTACTGGTACCTGGGGTCCAGGCTAGATATTTCCGGGTTCTTTGTCTTTTATAAAAAAGAAATTCATTCCAGCTGACTCTGTTCCCTAGAGGGTAGTTTTGATAATGTGTTAGACTTGCCAAGACCTGTGAACATGACAGACTTATCTAAGTCACAGGAATGCTGGGTCGAGCACAGAGATGGGCGACAAATGGCCATCTAGAGGGCCAAAGATAGCTTAAGATGAACTGTGGCTCCCAACATGTAACGTAAGCACTGGTGGAAGCTTCAGGCAAGTGGGTTATAGCAAGCTCAGGAATCACTGACATAGGCTGCAGATAACTGGTGATGTGCTTAGCTTTGGGGGTGATGAACCTTCAGGAGGATGATGGTGAAGGATTCTCCCCTAGGGATGTGTGAACCTCAAGTGAATTACACACAACGCTAGAGTCAGGGTTAAAGTACCCTTCTTTTGGATTTTCCTGGTCCCTTGGTAACCTAGGGGTCTTGATATAGGCCTGTGCATGCCTATGCACAGGGGGTCGCAGACCACCTTCCTGTCCTTCATAGATGATACCTGCTTGAAGGATGGCATTATAGTTAAGACTGCTATTTTGAGACCTTCTCTCTGTGTCCCTGTTTTTATTGGGGCCAGATAATGTTATAGAGATATAGCATGATGCTTTTCCTTAGGGTATCTTGGTCAAACTCTTGCTCATGTTTAAGTCTGGGGAAAGTCTGGTAGAACTGAGTGTAGGTTCCCATATAACCTGCAATGGAGAGGAGGGGGGAAATGGAGAACTTTTGACCTGAGTCCTCCTAAAGGACATCCCTTCCAGAAGAGAGAGTGAGGTATAGATTCTCAGGGCACACACACACACACACACACACACACACACACACACACACACACACACACACACACTCTCCATGGGTTACCTACTTAGGCCACTGAACACCTTAACTCTCAGTTTAGATGGACACCAACTGATGTCACTTTCTTATGTAAGCCTCAGATCTGACGTAGGTTCCCCCATGACCTACAAGCCCTTTCTAGTAGTAGTGCTTTCAAATTAATTATGATGAGTATCTGTTCTATGTATTTGGGGTCCTGTATGCAAACATAACTAGAATTCCTTAACTGATGTAAAACAAGCAGTCACTTCCCCACGCGGACAGAGACTGACCTGTGAAGTTAACCTTCTGGGCCTAGAGAACAATGGGATTAGCAGTGAGGGCACACAAGCTCTCAGGGTCATTGGCAGGAATGTTGTTCTCTTCCAAGTTAACAAAGTGAAGCATAGGAGGATCAGGAACATACATAAGCCTAGTATGTCTCCTTGGTAACAGATATGGTCAACAGAGACAGCATAACAAGGAGCAGCAATTCTGCAGTCACACCCTTCCCCAAGTCTTTTCTCTTAGTCACTTCTCTTTTTTTTTTTTTTTTTTTTTTTTTTTTTTTGTTTTTGTTTTTTCCAGACGGGGTCTCTCTGTGTAGCTTTGGAGCCTATCCTGGCACTCGCTACCAGGCTGGCCTCGAACTCACAGAGATCCGCCTGCCTCTGCCCCCCCCCCAGTCTTTACCTGAGTCATTGTTGGTAGGCAGACTCAGTTCTTCATGGTTCAACAACTCTGCCTCTCCGTTCTCTTCCTTTTCTTTAGGTGTAGCTTCTGCAGATGCTTTGGAAGTTCTTCATCCTTCCACAGGTTCGGTCAGTCTTTCAGATATCCACAATGGTTTTTCAGCATCATGAGGAAAACCACAAACATAGCCTTGGGCTCCAGGGAACTACTGGATCCAGCTGTCCACTGATGTGATATCTCTCCAAAAAAACCTTGACCTTGAATTTTTCAGAGCTGCATCCCCCCCCCCAAAACAAATGTTCTGCTGCAGTGAGGCAATCCTTGTCTAAATTTTAAAAATTTAAAGTCCATATAATAAAAGATAAAATATTGTGAGGAGTACCCATATTGCTTTCTCCTCCTATACCTTGAAATAACAATTAAGCTGTTCATTAGCTCTTTTCATAAATGACTGACCCTGAGGGATATACAGAATGCCTGTGATGTAGGTTATATCAAACTGCTGGCAAATTTTCTGAAAAGGTTTGGCAATGTATGTATGAGCATAGTCAGTTTTTAATATTTTGTAGGAACCTTTTTGTTTTGTTTTGTCTTTCAAGACAGAGTTTCTCAGTGTAGCCCTGGCTGTCCTGGAACTTTTTCTGTAGATCAAGCTGGCCATGAACTCACAGACATCTGCCTGCCTGTGCCTCCTGAGTGCTGGAATTAAAGATGTGTGCTACCACTGCCCAGCTTATAGGAGACTTTTAAAAGGGCAAAAGTTGAGTAAAAAGGTAATAACATCCTTAATTGCTCTTTCTGATAGGGGAACAGTAAAATTGAACAACGAATAAATGTCCACAATGATGTGAACACATTTCAGTCTCCTAAAGCTAGGAGCATGGGAACATCCATGTGCCAAATATGATTTGGCAATAATCCTTGGGGAGTCATGTCACAAGAGGGTAGAGGCATACAAGAAGGACATTTCTTAACTATTACATGAACTTGCTCATTAGTTAGTGAAAAATGTTTTTGGTTTTTTTTTTATGGTGAAGCATTTTGACAAAAGCATGCATTCGATTTTCATAGGTTTTTTTTTTTTTCTTATTTTTTGTTTGGTTGGTTGGGCTTTTTTGGTTGTTAGTTTCTAGGATAGGAGACAGTGTTAAAAAAGAATCTACTATTGAGATACCTTCAGACAAAGGTCCTGGAAGTTTAGAATGTAACCTAATATGATCAAAATAAACTGGATTTTTTTGAGTTGTAATTTCTGTTGAATTAATAGTAGTACGTCATGTATAGAGATGTCTGATGAATTGGTCCACTGTTTTTAAACATTGCTATGACTGTATATTGTGAATCAGAGTATAAGTTTAGAGGTTGGGGGTGACATGTAAAGCAATGTAAATCATGTATAATTCTATCTGTTGTACAGAAGCTCCTGGGTGGGTAAAAATCAGTGAAGCATCTCCAGAAACCAGAGCATCCTCACTATCTTTTATGGCATCTACAAATACTACTTGTGCAGAGAGCATTGGCTGAAGCATAGTGCTTTTAGGAAATAGCATTTTTTATGCAAAGTCAGTAAGTTTATTGGAAGGAAAATGATTATAAATTTAAAAGGAATATACAGCAAAAGCCAATGCTAAGTCACCTGAAGTATTCATTAAAAAATGTAACTGTTTTTTTTTCATAAGGAATAAAAATTTTTTTGACCAAATAATTGTTTTTTTTTTCCAAGACCTACCCAGAAATTATCAATTCAGCAACCATAAACCAATATAGATTGATAACCTTTTTTGGACTAATAGATATATCCATTCTATTGGCCCCTTATCCCAGAACAACCCTGTAGGGCTGCTGGGAGAAGGGATGACCAACACTGTAGGAACAGTATAGGAATATGAAATTTGCTGACGTTGGCATTCCTAAGTACATTTTTACCTTTACAGTCAAGTTCCGTCCATTGTTTAAGAGATGAAGGATCAGGAGTCGTAAAGAATAGCAAATAAAGGTTGTAACTGTGATGAGATTTTTTTTTTTTTTTGAGACAGGGTTTCTCTGTGTAGCTCTGGCTGCCCTAGAACTTTCTCTGTAGACCAGGTTGGCCTCAAACTCACAGGAATTCTCCTGCTTCTTCCTCCTTCCTCCCTGCCTGCTGGGATCAAAGGCATGTGCCACCACCTCCCAGTTAAGGGAATTTTTTAAAAGATTTTATTTATTTATTATGTATGCAAACAATCTGCTTCCATGTATATCTGCACACCAGAAGAGAGCAACAGATCTCATAACGGATGGTTGTGAGCCACCATGTGGTTGCTGGGAATTGAACTTAGTACCTCTGAAAGAGCAGCTGGTGCTCTTAACCTCTGAGCCATCTCTCCAGCCCCCAGCTAAAGAAAATTTTAACTTGTGTCTAGCCCAATTCAAGTCCCCTAGTAGTTTTTGGAAATCATTTAAAGTTTTTAAGATGTCTTTTTTAATTCCTTTGAGGAATGATTACTGAAGATTTATCAATTTTTTCCAGATATAAGATTGGAATAGTATGTTGAATTTTTTTAGGTACTATAATCAATCCACAATGGGTTACTCAATTTTTACTTCAGCAAGTAAATCTCCTTGAATTTCATTATTTTTATCAGAAAGCAGAATATCATACATATAATATATAATAAAATCAGAAGGAAACCACTCTGGAGCTCTCTTTACAGCAGTAACAACAAATTTTTGGCATAAAGTTGGCTCTTTGCCATTTCTTGGGGCACAAGTTTTCAATGATATCTTTTCATTGGCCCAGATAAGAGAAGGTACACTAAAAGCAAATCTTTTATAATCTCTAGGATGCAAAGATACAGTATAGAAACTATTCTTTAAAGCCAGCACTATAATAAGCCATTCCTTAGGAACAGTAACAGGTATTGGAAGTTCTGGTTGTAAAGGTCCTATTAATTCCATGGCAGTGTTTATTCAGTGTAGATGCTATAGCAAATGATATTTTCCAGACCATTTTATAATCACAAAAATAGGAAAATTCCATGGACTGTTAGATTCTTCTATATGTCCTGTTTTTGGTTGTCTTAAGACTAACACCTGGGATGCTACTATCTTTTCTTTTCTAAGGGGCCACTGATCCTTAGAAATCCTCAGAAAGCCAAGTTATAGGATCAGCATTATACTTTTCAGCAGCCCCTAGGAAAAGTACCCAAACCTTTTTTTTATTACATTTTGAAATGGGATTTAAAGGCTCAGTTATTCCCTGTAACTCCTTTTTTTTTAGACCCCTTCCAGGTTCCTTCCTGTGAGAGCATCACCTGTCCAACAGGTGCATTAGGACCAAAGAGACACATGCCTAGGAGCAGCTCTTCCCCATAAGTTAACTGTCAACCCTTGTAACACATAAAGCTGGAAGGAACTGACTAACCATCATCAGTTTTTAACTAAGAACTTTTGAACTTTGTTTTGGCCTTTGGGAAACTCCTACTCCTTGGAACTCTGTTTGGGTGCCTTGGGAGGAAAGAACCAAAACATCAGCACCAGTATCCAAATTTCTTACCATCTATCCATACAGGCATGCTCTAAGTTATTCAGCTCAGTAATAGATGAAGAGGAGCAGGGAAAAGAGTTGCCATGTTATCAAGAACTGCACTTGATGGACAGGTTTCAGGGGTGGAGGAAAGTGAAGCTGGAGCTGGGGGAGCAAAATCAACACAAGAAGGAGGAAAACCCTCAGCCTCTTCACAGAGGGAGACCTTAGGTAATATGGCTGCAGGGAGACGCTAGATAATATGGCTTCAGGGTCTAAGTTTCTTTCTACTTCCAGTGTTAGTTCTGCTTTTGTCTGGTCACTTTCATTTTTAATTTTAGCCGTGCCATTTTTATCTATTGCTGTTTTTATTTTTCTCTAAAGCTGAAAGCATCAGCAGGATTTTTTTTTCTGGTCCCCATTGCCTCTAATTCTCCCTGAATTGCTTTGCTCTTCCTGTGACGGAGTTCGGAGAAAGAAGGCTGACACTCCTTAATCAACCCCAGGAACTTCATCACCTGGTCATGTCCTGCTTTAGCTCCTTCTGCCAGCATGAAAGTCTACAGAACTTCTAAACACAAATGTTTCTCCTTCCACCCTGTCTACTCCATCTTTTTACCACCAATGAATCTTCCTGCCTTATTATATGTGTGCACACACAATTTCTAGGAGTTCTTGCTTTGAACCTTTTTTCCTTGGTGTTTTTTTTCGGGGGGGTGGGGTGGGGTTGAGACAGGGTTTCTCTGTGGCTTTGGAGGCTGTCCTAGAACTAGCTCTTGTAGACCAAGCTGGTCTCAAACTCACAGAGATCCACCTGCCTCTGCCTCCCAAGTGCTGGGATTTGTTTTAAATCCCCATATTTCTGCTCTCTGTTCCAGGCTCCACCTGTAAGTGCCCATGCTTACTTACCAGGCCAAGGTCACCTGATATGGCCATGAGGAATTAAATCACCCTGATTGGAAGAGACACAGCACTACAGAGGCTGTGATGATTTTATTTATATCTTTATCAGAAACAGACTATAATGACAACTGCCAGGATCGCTACAGTTGTAGATACCAGGAATAAGTGAAGTTTGCAAGTCATACAGGGTACACAAGATTAATGTCTAAGAATGCTTGTCCTGTCAACTCTTCATGCTTCCTTGACTACTAAGGGAACATACAGAAAAACACACAGTGACTTCAATGTGCCACTCCCTAGGGGAGTGCAGGGGTCTCTCAGTAACTGGAAGGCACACTGTGCCCTAGGAACCATGAACTCTAACCTGAAAAAAACCTATGACACACGCCTGTAGGGGGAAATGCTGACCACCCCGGCTTGGGGGCTGGCACCAGTGATGCATGCATTCTACGCCCACTCACAAAGGAAAGGGAAGTGTTTTGTTTTTATCTTCACAGGAAAACTCACCTCCAGAACTCAAAAGACACTGCGTGTGTAGATACCTAAAGAAGACAACATAGTTATACCCATCAAACAAAAGTAATGTGCCATATGGTCAAATATATATATATATATATATATATATATATATATATATATTCCTTATTCAATTAAATCAATGCTGGCTTAGAGTTGGATTTGGCTTTCCTCCTCTAAATCCAAGCACATTGTTAAAATGAACTTCAGAGTTTCTGTATTGTATCAAGAAGACAATTGATGTAATACAGAATAGGAAAAATATTGGGGACTGTCATTTATCTTTTCTTGGCTCTTTCTCTCAAGGTATACATTCCCTCAAAATTGCTGTTTTCTCATTGTTGCCTTTCCCAGTATGCATACATATACAAGTAAAAGCAGTTATGGCACACACTTTTAATCCCAACACTCGGGAGACAGAGGAAGGTAGATCTCTGTGAGTTCAAGGCCAGCGTGGTCTACAGAGCTACATCCAGGACAACCAGAACTACACAAAGAAACCCTGTCTTACAAAACAAACAGACAAACAAACAGAAAAACTGAAAGAAAAAAGAAACTGTAAAATCAGGGAGGGGAGTACATAACCCAAACCAAGCAGAATCCTGGGTTACTAACCCAGTCCTAGGCTTGCCTGCCCAACATGTCTGTAAAAGACAACAATTTCCCCTGGGGCCTCCAGAATGATGCAGCCTGACATCTTGACTTTAGCCCAGGGAGCCTTTTCCACATTTGGCCTACCAAAAGGAAAGATAGTAAATGTGTGGTGTTTAAACTCAGGACACCTTTAGTAATTCACTAAAGCATCAGATAGGAACAAATGAAGTGCTTTCTCCTTTACTGGAAGGAATAAAGGAGAAATGAACATGACCCTTACACCACAGAGGGTGTAATCATTTATTAGTCAGCTCCTTTATTCACTAATCAAATGTTATTGAGCGTCTTTTTTTTTTCCTTTTCTTTTCCTTTTCCTTATTTTTATGACAGAAGATCTCATGCAGCCCAAACTGGCCTTGAATTCACTGAGAATGTCCTAGGATGTCTTTGTACTCCTCATATCTAACCTAGACCTCAGAAGTGCTGTGATTATAGGCATGTGTTACTGCACCCAGCCGAGATTCCATCTTAAGTAGAGAATATTTATAGATGTTGGTGATAAAAGAGCAAAGAAGACTTCAAAGATTCTAAAGCAGTGTTGGCGATATAGCTCAGCAGTAGTGCAAATGTTTCTCAAGCCCTGCCAAAACAAACAAACAAACAAACAAAACAAAACAAAACAAAACAAAAAAACTAGGCCTGTAGAGGCTGAGATTCACAACCAAAATGACAAAAATCGAAACAAACAAAAATACGGCCAGGATGTGACTCTGCTGGCAAGTCAGCTGAGTGTGGAGAAGGGGAGACCAGTCTTACTGAAAATGTTGGGTGTGAGCAACTGCATGGATGGATGGAGATATGGGGAAGGAAAGGATTAGGATAGCTGTTGGACACACTCATCTGAGATGATTAACTTCCAACACTGGAAATACAAGCCTGGACTCAAAGGGTAGTGTAGTTGCAATTTCTAAAAGGATAATGTAGTTGTACTTTCTTGTTGGGACCTCCAGCCTGCAAATAATGACACAGAGACTTTTTTTTTTAAAAAAAAAATATTTATTTATTATGTATACAGTGTTCTGCCTGCACACCAGAAGAGGGCACCGGATCTCATTATAGATGGTTGAGAGCCACCATGTGGTTCCTGGGAATTGAACTCAGGACCTCTGGAAGAGCAACCAGTGCTCTTAACCTCTGAGCCATCTCTCCAGCTCCAGACACAGAAACTTACTATTAATTATAAAAGGTTGAAAAAAAACCCAAAAAACAAACAAACAAACAAAAAAATAGCACTTGGGAGACAGAGGCAGGTGGATCTCTGTGAGTTTGAGGCCAGCCTGGTCTACAGAGTTAGTGCCAGGACAGGCTCCAAAGCAATACTCCTGCTCCAGCAGCACAATGTGAGCCACCAGCAAGGAGGGACGCCAATAAGGCATCCGATAAGATAAGTCTTATAAAATATATAGATTTATGATAATTAAGACTGAGCTAACAGATGAGAAATCCTAGTCATTGGCCAAGCAGCTTTGAACCTAATACAAGTCTCTGTGTATTCATTTGGGCCTAACTCGGGCGGTCGGCTGGCTTAAAGCTCACACGTGGCAGTGGGGCTCAGAGCAAGGGGGAGCTTCAGACTCCAGACTGACTGCTGAGGAACCTGAATAAGATTGAACTAGGCCCTCTGAACATGGGTGTCAGTTAGGAGTCCTGGGCAGTCTATAGGGCCTCTGGCAGTGGAACCAGTATTTATCCCTAGTGCACGAAGAGGTTTTGGGAGCCCATTCCCTATGGAGGGATACTCTCTCAGCCTAGATACTAGGCCCTCCCCAAAATGATGTGACAGACTTTGATGATCCCCCTTGGGAGGCCTCACCCTCCCTGAGGAGTAGATGGGGGTGGGATGGGGGGAGATTAGTGGGGGGCATAGGAGGCTGGAAGGGAGAGGGAACTGGGATTGATATGTAAAATAAGATTGTTTCTAATTTAAAATAAAAAAACAATAAAATCAGGACAAATACCATCCCAATGCCTGGGCTTTGCTGAAGAATAAAAGAATAAAAAAGAATTATCAAGTAAGAATTACATTTGTAATGTCCAGTCCATTTGTATTTGGCAAATTTGGAGAAATTATTTTATTATCTACTCTATCTTAATGAATACAACACTTTATACCTAAACTGCTTTTTATCATAACTTGTATTAACATCCTAAAAATATTCTTTTAGACCTTAAAACATTTTGTTAGATAAACAACTTAAACTTTTATGTCTGTCAATGTTTATAAACTTTGCATGTCTTTTGTAAGTTTTTTTTTTTAATTTGGTAACAAAGGAAACAGTACAACTATCTAGTCTTCAACCCCCATCAGAGTCCTGAGAAGAATATAGTATTACCTGAGTGAACAGGAAGTACAGAATAGCAGCTTCCAAAACTATAGAAATAACAGAAACAGCTGGCTGCCTGGACAGTTACCCAAGATTCCTTTGCAAAATTGGTGCATCCATCTTTGGCCTAAAAGTCTAGTATACCTGATAGGCTTTTCTGGGAAGCAGGAATTTTTGAAGGCCTGCCTTACCTTGTCTAGGCAAAATTTGGCAATCACTTTCTTTTGTGTCCTCCTTGTCCAGGTGAGACAATATTCTGTCAGCAGTTTCTCGCCCAAATGGCTAGCTTTGCTACATTGAAAGCAACTCCATATGGAGGTTCTTCAATGCCAATCATCCTTTTTTGAAGTAAATTGGTGCTGGCAGGAGCAGATGTGTCTCATTGTCATAAAAAGCTTTATGTTATTAAGACATTTTAGATGTCATATCCTGTAGGTCTCTGAAGTGTTTGAAGACCATCTATTTAAAATATATCTGTTTGACCTTGAAAACATACCTAACACGATTATAAGTTAACCTGTCTTCCTTTATCATCCTAAATACTTTTCAAGGACTAAAATTTTGTATTACATTTTTTTAATGAGCTACACAGGTACAATACCTTTTGTTGTTGTTGTTCTTTTGTCTCTGTGTAGCTTTGGAGCCTATCCTGGCACTCACTCTGTAGACCAGGCTGGCCTCACACTCACAGAGATCCACCTGCCTCTGCCTCTCAAGTGCTGGAATTAAAGGCATGTGACACCACTGTCTGGCTAGGTACAATACCTTAAATAAGAATAGAAACACATATACAATATAACAAAAATAACCTTAAATTTGTATCAATATTCAAAAGTCCATACCAATATAAAATATTTAAGACTAGTGGTTGCTTTTTAGTCTAAAAACAGATTCAATAATCTACCCTTTCATTCTAACCTTTCCATATCCCCCTTTTTTCTTATCGGAAAGCGATTCTAGAATCTAATCTCCTTTGCTTAGTTTCTTCTCTTACCATGACCAGTAACAACTTGCAAACAACTCCCTTAAACAACGACAAACATGTATAATCCATCCAACTCCCAAACCACACATCCCTACCTCTTGGGATTGTGGGCATCATGTCTTCTAGACTGCTTCATGTTGTCTGGGGGCAATGGCATTTTTAAGGGACTTTGAAAAAATGGGATAATGGTAAAGTCCTGGGAGAGCTGGTTGTACTATTTCTTGTTTAGTGTCTATGTGATGGGAAAGTGTAGAGCTTATCTGAAATCTTGTCTGGAGTAGTCTGTAAGGCTGGACCACCTCAACTAGCAGCTTTGAAGTTGTTATGCTGTAGAGTTTTGAGGAAAATGTAACAGAGGCATTCTGAGAGGGTGGATCACCTGGGCTACTAGTATTTATTGGCATTTGGTCCTTTTTTCCTGAAAACACATAAACTTTTAAAGGTAACATATATATCTGGGTTAACACAGGTATGGAATATACAGTATGCATAAGTCAGCTAAATTTAGAGGATTCCTTTTTGTACTACGTTTGCATAGATAAAAGGCATTTGTCAACTTTAGAAGTTCATTTGGAAGGCATATCCAAACTAATAAGTCACGAGGATTCGGTAACCAACAAGATTCATAATGTTTTACCCAGTCTTAGATCTTTTCCCATGCAGAGGGACCAACATACATATCATCTGTCCTGTAGCCTTTCTTGGACTTTTTTTTTTTTTTCTGTAGCCAAGATCCTCAGAAGGTCTCCCCTGGTCAAATGTGATCTTTATTCATTGTGTCCCTTTGACTACCTGCTTAACCCAGATTGTATCACCAGTCTTGAACAAGGGGAAACCAAAGGTGGACTTGGAGGTTGGCTGAGTCTCTCAGATAGTCTGATAAATAGCCTTTACGGAGAGCTGGAGGGCCTGTGGTGACATGAGAAATGAATGGTTAGAGAGTTTTGTCAAGTGCTAGTCTCTGAGCTGAGGAAAAAGTGAGGGAGGTCTTGTAAACATAATCTCATGGGGGTAAATCCCTCTCTATATTCAGAGCAGTGGGCCCAAAGCGAAACAAAGCAGATCAAAGGAAGAGGGGCCTATCCATCCTTTACTAATGAGAGTTTTGTTAGCCTTTTTTTTATGTCTTTGTTTGTTTGTTTGTTTGTTTTTTCATTAGATTAGCTTTAGCTGCCACAGCTCTTAGACAAGTGGGCCATCCTGTGATTACAGGGATCAATCATGTGGACATGTATATCACATGGCATTTTCATGACCTCAAATTTTGGGTTAAAACCCCTTTTGGAATGTCTTTTGTGGACAAACAGATGAAAAGGTTTTGAGATATCTAGAAGTGGTAGGGCTGGAGCCCAAGTCAGAGCTGTTTTTAAAGCCTCAACTTCCTTTTTTTTTTTTTTTTTTTAGTCTCAATCCAGATTAGGGGCTCAGTGTCCCCCTTTGTGCTGGTGTATAGAGGTCTTGCTATTTCCACAAAGACTGGTATCCAGAGGCAGTAGTACTTAGCCACACCTAGAAACTCTCAAACCTGCCTCTTAGTCTTTGGAGTTGGGGTTTGAAGAATGCCCTCAATCCTATTCCGATGCTGGCACCTCAGTTGAGGCTAATTCGGGTAGCCTCTAATGTACCAAGTTGGGCTTCTTTTTTTTTTTTTTGAGACAGGTTTTCTCTGTGTAGCCCCAGCTGTCCTGGAACTCATTCTGTAAACCAGGCTGGCCTCGAACTCAAAGATCCGCTTGCCTCTGCCCCCTGAGTTTTGGGATTAAAGGCGTGCTCTATCACTGCCTGGCAAGTTGGGCTTTCTTAGTCACCATTCTGTAGCCCACTTTGTGTCTCTGCAGCAGTCCCTCAGTGGCCCTTTTATAATTTATTTAGCTTCAGGGATTAAGAGGAGGTCATTTACATATTGTAAGGGTATGGTCCCAAGAAACCTTTGATGGAAGGGCTGGAGGTCAGCATTTAGTGTCTCATCAAACAGGGTTGGAGCATTTTGAAATCTTTGGAGCAACCTGGTACAGGTAAAGTCTCCACTACAACCTCCCTTTGTTAAAAAACAAAGATGAGTTGACTCGTCTCTGCCAATGGGAGCTGAGGAATGCACCTGTCAAATCCAAGACAGTGTACACCTGTTTCTCTAAAAGAGTCA